>NW_022681461.1:17160287-17868787 GCF_009764315.1 Trachypithecus francoisi
TTGTATAATTAGCTGAGGCTAGGTGCTACTGCTTGCTCATTAGAATTAAGTTTTATGAATTAAAAGCAAAGGTTTCAAAATTTACTTTGCTGGGTAATCCTCAAATGAAATCAACTTGAATGAATTTTGGCTAACTTGACAGTCTGTTCTCTGGCCTTTGAAAAATGCTTGTAGGGACAATCATAATACTGCTACGACTAATAATAATATATGACCCAATCATTATTACTGAAGTATGGCTTTAGAATCAACTGTAATGAAGTCATCAAAGGTGGATATTACATTATTCCTCAGGGTATTTTCATTCTGATGCAAAAAAACATAGAAGTAGCCCTTAGCTTATCATCATTCTCATTGAGATTTTAAACATCAGGCATTCAAAATCATTACATTCTTTTTTTTCTTTCTTTCTTTCTTTTTTTTTTTTTTTTTGAGATAGAGGTCTCGCTCTGTCGCTCAGGCTGGAGTGCAGTGGCGCGATCTCGGCTTACTGCAAACTCCGCCTCCCGGGTTCATGCCATTCTCCTACCTCAGCCTCATAATTAGCTGGGACTTACAGGCACCCACCACCACGCCCGGCTAATTTTTTTGTATTTTTAGTAGAGACAGGGTTTCACCGTGTAAGCCAGGATGGTCTCCATCTCCTGACCTCGTGATCCGCCTGCCTCGGCCTCCCGAAGTGCTGGGATTACAGGCGTGAGCCACTGCGCCCGGCCCCAAATCATTACATTCTTAATGAAAATAAGACACTTTGATGAAGTCCTCCATGCCTATATCATGTGCTGAATGATCTGACACTGATTAAAATGTTCATAAGCCATCAAAATAATGCAGTAGTCAGCCTGAGAATAATGCAAGGGGAGCAGAGGGAGACAGGGGTCAGTCAGTAGCCTTTGGTATTCAGCTCTATCTAAACACTTATCACATCTCTGTGTGTATCCACATGTGTGCATTCGCATGTGTATCTAAGAGTGTGTATGTATTTTTTATTAGCATTTTTCAAGCAAAGAAATGGAGGTTTTTAATATTAGTTGAAGCTACTTATTTATTTTCGAAGTTGTTTGTACATTTTTCAATATATTTTTGTCTAAAGATGATTTGTTTGTTAAAGTTTTGTTTACACAGATAACTTGATTTAACTTGATGTATAGGTCTTGATAAGTATTTTAATGTTCTAATATGAACAATAATTAAAAGCAAGACAGTCCAGGCATTAACATCTTGTGAAGGACAAAAAAAAAAAAATCATGAAACATTTTAAGAATCTTTATCTGTGGTACATGGCGTGAACATATGCCAGGTAAGAAAGCCTACTGTGTATTAGTAGAGTGAAAACGAGAATGTTTGGCCTCTGAGTTAAGCAAATCCAGTCTCAGAAACATTTACAGATCATTTTGATTCCCCAAGTTGCCAGAGTTTTGCTTATTATACTTGAATTTCTCCCTTTCTCCACTTCTTTATATGTTTAATTTCATGCATTAATTGCTTTGAAAGTTCTCAGAAAGTAATAACGTTAGCTTCATGTTATTCTTGTCGTTTCCAGATTGCAAAGCCAGAGCTTCCTGAAAACAATTTCTCTTCTGATGAGGCCACACGTGTTTCGCCTCTGACGTTTCACTGATGCAAGGACACCGTGATAAATCAACTTCCCGTGTAATTACAGAACCTAAATGTATAACATCCATCAAATAACTGTTTCTGTTTTCTCTCTCTCTATTCTTTTGGCCCTTCCTTCTCAGGAATTAGAACAGGCAGGCCGGATTTATACCTGCTTCATAGTGCTTCCAGGTTTTCTTTAGGTCCTCAGCTTCATCCTGCTCCTGGGCTGGGTTTTCCCATGTGCCTCCCTCTCTCTTTCCTCCTCCAGTCTCATCCCACCAACTTTATTTGAGAAGGCACTCTAGCCCTTAGAGGGAAAAGTTTAATTGTAATCAAACCTTTACTTGAGTGTATCAGTAGAATGAAATTTAAAGGAAAGGGCTATTTTGAAAAAAAAAAATGGAATCCTTAAAAAGAAATAAATTATGAACTTAATTGACTCAAACTAATTCACTGCCTTATGCAAACTGGGCAAGCTTCCTGTCACTCTACAAGTCTTTCTCTGTGGACTCCTTGCCCCTCAACTCTGATTCTTTGAGCATAGAAAGAATGATATAATTTAGGTTGAACTAAAGGTCATTTGGAGAGACTCCAGCTGTCCGGTTAACTAAACTACAAGGATAAAGGATCTGGGGATCCCTCTTAAATTTAATTTTCTGTATTGTCACTAACTTGTAGTTATGGATGTGTGAATTTCTTGCTGAGTTTCCTTGGCCTCATCTCTAGTATAGTGAACACCTCATACTTCTCATTTGTGCTTTGTTCTCACCCAGCATGCTCTTTGTTTGGAGTTGGTGGTGATGGATGCATGTGGCATAAAAAAACCCTACGAAATCACTCAAACAGAAGGAACAGGAGAGGATTAGAGGAAACCAGCTGGCTAGAATGAAATTGGCAGAGTTCAGCCAATGAAAGTCAACTTGCCAAGATTTAGTCTTCTGTTAGGTCATCTGTTTCCTCCTAACTAAACAACTCTTGGATATTTATAGACATAAATGAATTTTTATTCTCCACAATCGCCAATAACTTGTCATTTCTGGTATTTGAATGTCAGTCATGGGGAAAAACAAGGACTTGTATATAGAACACTCAAATGCAGTCGCCTACAAGTGGAAAACAAGGAACAGCTATATTATTTTTCTATACTGAATGCCAAACCAAAACAGAATTTGTGGAGACTTTATAAAGTTGGCAGACATTATACATATTGCTGGACAGCTGCACGTTATTTATAAAACTTTCCAAAGTTTAAGTATTTTTGAATATGTACATTTCCAGTCCTCTGACTTCAGGCTTCCAAATGACCTGAATAGTCTATAATCACTTTTGGTGACAAGGTATTTTTTCACCTTGTCAACTTCAACCCAGGCCTGACTCTCAGAACGCAAAGCTCAAAGTTCAATTTATACCTCTCCTGCTGAGGCAATTACCTTCCTTTATTTGTTTGCTTATTTCTTATTTAGCACATATCTCTAAAACTTATTTTTGCATTATTTTCATAACAAGTTGCCTTATGATTTCATTGATTTCTAATTTTTCTTGGAAGTTCAAAAAAGTCAGGGTGACTTTCAGTTTATTATCGCCTAGAACTAATTTTTGTTATATGTGAGGGAATGGGAAAACATTGTGGGAAGTGTGTGTGTGTGTGTGATGTTTATATACATGAAGAGACACCTATAAAAGTACATGTGCACCTTTTGACTTTTGTACATGTAACTGTCATGATGTTGTCTACTTTTCAGTGACAGAAAATGTCCATGATCTACAATAATTGGTATTTTGCTAAACCATGAATTTAAGTGGCATGGGTCACAAGTATAATGAGCAACCTCTCTATCAATAGGACCATTATGGTTTTTCGGTTTATGGGGTGTACAGCAACTTTTGTCCAAAAAATTTGTTTTAATTTTTTGAAAAATATATGAAATTCAACACTGTAAAATGTTGCTGAAAATGTTGCTAACTTATGGGGTGACAATATGTATAGGAAATATGACTTTGGGGGAAAATGTGCTTCGGACATAGCTAATAGCTCATAAAAATATTTCCTGACGAGGCATTAAGCATATTGAAACTACATGAAAGCCTTGATTATTTTCTCCTTCACATTCTAGAGCAGAAGTTACAAACTCTAAAGTCTCTAGAGCCTAGGGAGGTCGTGATGTCAATGAGCAAACGGAACTAGGTGCAAAAAACATTCTGAGAGGTGAAGAGTTGTGGAAAACTTGGGAGCACGTACCATGTCTAAAGAACAATGGATATTTAAATCCAAACATCATGGGTGATTTCCAATTATTTTAGGAAAAACCATAAATCCAGATTTATAAGCAAGATTATCCAATTTGTAAATATCAGCTTAAATAACCAAAAAAAAAAAAGATTGTGTGTAAGTCATAAAAAGAAAAATCACAGTAGCCAGCTAGTTTACAACTTCTGACCTAGTACCTGCACAAACACATACATATATACTTAGAGAAAAATGATGAAGGTATTTATAAATTTTCAAGTAGCCGAAAGGATCTTAATCAGAAGAGGTAACTAGTTGATTTTCTCATCTCTCACTCATAAAAATATGTGCCATTAAAAGCAGCACATCAGACTGACTACTCATTGCCAAATCAGCATCACCACCATCTCCCTCAAAGATTTCATCTCTATTATGGAGGAGAGGCAGGAGCAATAATTTCCAAACACCCTCCATGAATGATAGCATTTGCCAATGAGAGGCACTTGCAAAAGAAGGGAAAGAGAGGTCATTATTCTCTGGAAGCAGATCTATCCAGACATGTGGGATTTGATTCATGGGAACTTTTTGGTAGGCTCTTGACAACCACCCTTTTGCTGCCACAGATGGAAATCATTGGTGGGAATTTCCCAGCAATTCTTGAGAACTGCAACAGCTTCTTGGGACATCCATGAGAACCACATGATTCAGAGTAAATCCGTAGTGGATTCACACACTTTTGCTTTCTAAGCTTTTCCTAAACCTCTTGTGTCTTATACTGAAACTCTTTGTAACTGGAATACATAGACTTGCTTCCATTTCTTAACCAAAACCATGACTGTTCAATGCAGCCTCTGAAACATGAGGAATATGTAAGTGGTTTTCTTAGATTAGTTAGAATTACAGCATTGTAGAGTTAAAAATAATGTGGTTGTTGGAATTGACTTCATTATTAAATGAGATCAGGAATCATGTTCTTTTCTAAGTATTCGATTCATTTATTTGCCCAGATACAGTTCATTTATTCAGTAACATATTTTTATTTGCCTGAACATGTGGTAGGTGAGGCAGGTGGGTGCAGGATAGTGGGAATGTTGGTGAAAAATAAAGATTATTGCAGGTTACTGTGGACCTCTTTGTAAGTAGAACTAGCTCCATATAGACTGCTTCCCTTTATCTGTCACTCTCTCTTTTTCTTTTTTTTACATATGCACACACTCCCACACATAGTCTCATACTATTTAATCTTCTTAATTGTAACACATTCTTGCTGTAACTCACATTAGTATTATTTAAAGCAGCCATTTATTTATTCAATAAATGTTTAATGAACACCTACTAGGTACCACATATCCTTTCTAGGGATTTAGGATATTGGAATACAACAAAGTCCATGCCTTTATGGAGTTTACATTCTAGCAGGGAAAAACATAATAAATGCCTTAATATTAATAAATATGTAATAAGCATAAAGAATTCAAAAGGGATGAGATAGAAGATCAACCTGTGGAAGGCCAGATATTTGAGAAGGGTTTAAACAAAATGGTCTACTAGTATAACAAGCAGGGAAGAATGAGGAAATAAATGGGGCTACTTGTCAGGTGATGAAGTCCAAATAGGAGCAGAACCCAAAGTCCTGCAGGCCCTAGCAAGGATGTCAGACTTCATTCTTAGAGAGGAAAAGACAAAGAAGGGATTTGTGCAGAGGAGTAACCTGATCTGATTTTCGATTTTAACATGATCATGCTAAGCAGCTTTGTGGAGGTCACGAGGAGAAATGTATGCCGTGTAAACTGAATTTTTCGCCTTTGTTTTGCCAGAGTATTAATACCCTTCAGCCCTCAGTGTCTTCATCTGTAAAACAGAAATGTTATGGGAATTAGATGAGTTAACATGTAGAGGACGTAGAGCCTCACTGGCACATGTGAACCAGCAGGGGTAGTGGCTGCGGCAGTAACAGCAGCAGCTGCAGCAGCAGCAGCACAGCCACCTCAATCCTCTGCTGGATTGTAAGGCCCAAGACCAATTTGGTATTTATCCTACCAAATTTTTCCCTGTATACACAAACTACCCTACAGAAATCATTTTACTGACTTTTTTTTTTTTTTTTTTTTTGGTACATGCTTTTTTTCCTCTGAATCTTTTACTTCCTTATCCAGTATTATTCACGGACATTCTATTACATCAGTGCAAGTGGGTCTATATAAATTGTTTAGTATTGCATGGTACCCTATAGTATAGAGACACTATAATTATTTGACATTTTCTGTAGGTTTTCTCCTTTTTCTTTTTCTGGCTATGACATAAAGCTGTGATTATTGTGTATCATCATGTACCATTTGTGCATGAGTTACAGTAAAACAGCCTCCTAGAGGCTGGATTGATGGCTTGACAGATATGTACACTTTAATTTGGATTGTCACTACCAAATTACACTTTTAAAAGCTTGTTTTGATTTACAGCCTTATCAATTGCATGTCCCAGAGCCTTTTTCACATAATCTTAGCAGCTATATTATTTTTAAACTTTTGATGGTCTAAAGTAAAAAATGTATATATCATTACTATTTTAATTTGCACCATTCTAAACAATAGAAATATTAGGCATATTTTTCTATTTTTGTTGACTCTTCTGATTTGACTAGTCAAGTTGTGACTTTTGTGCATCTTTTTCCATTATTTGGTACTTTCCCAATTTGTAAGAGCTCTTTTTATTTAAGCAATATTAATGTTTCATATGTTTTATATATTACCCATATTCTCTTCTCATGTGCCATTTGTTTATAACCTTAATTGTGGTGACTTTACCTGATTTCCAAAATTTTGGGGTAGTCAATCAATCAGACTTTTATAACTTCTGACTTTTTTTGCATTGCTTCAAAAAGCCTTCCATATTCAAAAAGCAATATTCTTCTAATATTTTACAACTCTGAAGTTTGTATGTGTGGATAAACTTGGAATTTATCTGAGAGTGGATGGGTTAGGGGCACAATTATTTCAGATTAAAGAAGCAACCAAATATTTAAAAAGAATTATTTTCTAAAGTGGAAATGTGCTTTATCTCCAGATCTAGTTATAAAACCACTATGTGATAGTCTGTACTCTCTGTTCTCTGTACCTGTTGGGTAGGCTGTTTATATCATTGTGAAGCTAGGAGGAACCTGGGACCCTGAACCACTGCTAGAATGGAAGCTGCTAGGGAAAGGTCCAGATTCACACTGTTCTGTGAGCAAGAAATATGTCTTGATTTGTTTAAGAACTGGGATATGGTCTTGGGTTTATCTGTTACTGCAGGGAGAATGAGCTTGTCTTTGCTAAGGCAGGAACCAAATATAAGTAACCATAGTCTGGTATGCTCTAAATGTACTGTAAGATTTCTGAAGAATGGAAAGACATCTGCATTAACAATAAAAATTAATAATTTCATGAAGTTCAGAGATTTGAAAGGTAGAAAATGAGAAGAGCACATAAAATTGTGGAACCCATGTGAGGGCTACAGGTGACAAAGTGAGAAAACAACAGAAATATTCTTAGGGAAGGATCTGGAAGCAAGGCTATATAAGTAGAGCAGATCTGGACTATTAACTAATATGAAAAAGCTAAGTTAAAACAGAGACAACTAAATCAAGCGAAGTGTTCCATAAGGTGTTTTCTGGGAGGTAGTTATTTTCTTGTCTTGAGGAGGCTTCTCTTTTTCCTGATGATTTATTCTGGGCATTGTATCTATACACAATGCTTCTGTATCAACTGAGAGAGTCATGGCCCGGGCTACCCTCCTCTATTGATTGCTGTCCTCCTGGCCTCAGGGGAACCACTTGTCACCTCATAGTGACTATGATATCTACTACTGCAGAGGAGAAAAAATTCTTAGCTGTTGCAAAACATTTTCTAGTGATTTAAGGATCTAGCAGTCTACCAACTTACTGTTATAATGAGCTGTGGGGCTTTTCCCTTGGATTTTGCCGGACGTGTCCTTGAATTATTTATAACAGAGCAGCCACCTGCTTGCGACTGTTTTCCATTTTGTCTTGTGTTCAATCGGCCTTGTCAGTGGCATTGCGAGTACAGTGGCACTCTGCATTGCACCCTTCAACCCCCTATTAGAACAGTGCCGACAGTGAGCTGCCACACACCTTAAAAGTTCTATTCCACTACAGCCATGGCCTTTGTCTAAATAGATAGTTCTATAAGCTTCATTATGAAGAGAAATGCTGGTTCAATTGTTCAGCGAGGTGCTGTCAACTCCAGCGCTGAGAAAAGTCTTTCTCTTTTCTTCTTTTCTGGAAGACTGAAATTTATGAATATACATGCTTGTGTTGACAAAAAGCAATTTGGGTGGTGGGAAGGGGAAACCAACCCACCTGCATTCCAAATACAGCTCTGTGCTGGCAAACAAGCAATGCCTCCGCTCTTTTCTCCTCCACTTTAACAAAAAGAAACATTACATGTTTGAGTAGACAACAAGAGGTACCATTAAGATTCAGAAAATCGAAAACCTAGACTGCAATAAAAAAAAAAAAAAAGACAGTCACAGGGGAATTTGTAATGGCTTCCCACGTTTTAGTGGAATATTTCCGTTTTTTATTCACCTCGCAAACAGTGTTCACAAACAACAGCAAAGAACAAAAGCTGTGATTTATATTTATGGACAGGTGTACACGCACCCCTGACCTCCTGCTGCCTTCCTCACCCTTCGTAGTAGAAGCAATTTATGGAGGCTGGTCTAAATAAACATTAAGGAGGCAAGACCACAGACTGACAGCCAGGAAAATCGATGGTCTCCAGAAACCAGCAAGTAGGATCAATAAAAGAGATTAGGCATCACAAGCTAGTGTAAGGTCGTTACAGGTAAATGTGGCTTGCTCATCATCTGACAGGGTTCTCAGCAACAGGATAAAAACTCATATAAACAGAAGCACACCGTGAGCAGCCAATGGTGGCTTCTCCTGGGTTGCAGAGACTGATGGATGACCCCAGAATGAAGGGGATTTATATAGGGGCCTAAGGGATTTGTCATCTGCTCTTCCAGCAGTGGGCAGCTCAGGAATGGGGCAGGAAGTAATGCAGCTATATCCTTTGAAAAATCTCTCTGCGGCTGGGCGCGGTGGCTCACGCCTGTAATCCTAGCACTTTGGGAGGCCGAGGCAGGTGAATTGCCTGAACTCAGGAGTTCGAGACCAGCCTAGGCAGCATGGTGAAACCTTGTCTCTACTAAAATACAAAAAATTAGCCTGGTGTAGTGGCATGCACCTGTAATCCCAGCTATTCGGGAGGCTGAGACAGGAGAATTGCTAGAACCTGGGAGGTGGAGGTTGCAGTGAGCTGAGATCATCCCACTGCACTCCAGCCTGGGCAACAGAGTGAGACTCCATCTCTGAAAAAAAAAAAAAAAAGAAATAAAAATAATAAAAAAAAAAGAAAGAAAAATCTCTCTGCTTTTGCTTCTCATAAGTTAGCTTTCTCTGGATTTATTTATTACTCCTCTCTGAACACAGACCAGCATAACTTAGCCCACTCTGTCCTTCTATGCACACACACACACAAACACACAGGAACAAACACACACACTCACCTTCAACATTTCTTAACAGGATTATTTATACTCAAATGCACAGTAAGTATGAATGGGAACTGCTATGATGCAAACTTAACTCTCTTTTCATATGTCTCAAGAGAAAATCCATGCACTCATAACTTAAAACATTAGATTGTTAACTTGCAAGCTGAAGAATAAAGGATAATTACATTCTTGAGTTTGCAAGTTAATCTCCAAAGCTTGTCAACAAAAGAATGAAGTATAATTATGTTCTTGAAAAGCAGAGATACTAAGAGGAAGAATCAAGGCAAAATAGATTTTTCTTTTTTATGGAACAGGCCAGTTAGAACTTAAAAATTCAAATCGTAGCTTTGTGGGAATGCTTACTTTAAAACCAAAATCATGCTTTGTTTTGGCTGAGAATTTTCATTTTAGAAATGGGGGTAAGGCCTCTGTCTGACAAGAATATAATGGAACCACAGATGAGGATGAATATAGGTAGAGAAAGTTTAATTTCCTTGATCACTAAAAGACAATTGGAATTTTAATTGAATTTTAATCTAGGGACAAGATAAAGTGAGGTTAATGTTCTCAGTAGTGGTAAATGAAGAAAAACATCACACTGTTTTGCTACCCTTGAATCTGGGGCTTCCCTCCGTTGGGACCTCCCAAACTGACCTGATGCCCTGCTTTGACTGATGTGATGTGGAAGGTGTCATGTGAGTTCTCATTTTAAGTTTCAAGAAGGCTTAAAGCTTATTCTCTTGATGTTCCTGGATAACACAATGTGAACAAACTCAATGCTATGGTTTAAATGTCCCCTTCAAAACCTATGTTGAAATTTAATTGCCATTGTAACAATATTAAGAGGTGTAGTATTAAAGGTGTGAGGTGATTAATGGTGTTATTGAGGGAGTGGCTTAGTTATTACAATAATGGGCTCCTGATAAAAGAATAAAGTTTGCTCCCCCATTCCTCTGTTTCACATTTGCCTTTACATCTTCCACCATTAGGTGATGAAACACAAAGGTCCTTGCCAGATATTGACACCATGCTTTTGGACTTCCCAGCCTCCAGAACTGTGAGAAATAAACTTCTTTTCTTTATAAATTACCCAGTTTGGGATGTTCTGTTATAGCAGCAGAAAACTGACTAAGAAAGAAAATTAGTACCAACATGGGACTATTGCTATAAGAAATAACTAAAAATATGGAAATGGCTTTGGTTTGGAACTGGATAATTAACAGAAGCTAGAAGAATTTGGAGGAGCAGGCTAGAAAATGCCTATATTGCCCTAAAAGGAGCATTATAAGCAACCCTGGTGAGAGCTTAGAAGAAGAGGAGAGCTATAGGGAAAAATCTGAATATTCTTAGAGATTACTCAAAGAGTTATAACCAGAATGTTGGTAGAAATATCAGAAGTAGAGACCATTTTGATGAGGTCTAAGACAGAACTGAGGAACCAGGAATTGGAAACTGGAGTAAAGACTGTCCTTTTACACAATTGGTAAGAACTGATGGAATTGTGTTTGTGTTCTGGGACTTTATAAAATGCACAAGTTAAAAGTGATGTACTAGGTAATCTGGCATAAGAAATATCTAAGCAGGAAAAATGGCTACTTTTAACTGCATACAGTAAGATGCAAAAGGAAAAAGTGGCTTAAAGGCAAAATTTCTAACTAAAAGAGAAGCAGAATAAAATTATTTTGAAAAATTGCAGCCTGGACATTTAAAGTATGAAAAAACCCTGTTTGGGAGAGCAAACAAAGGATGTGGCCAAGCCGTGGTTTACTAGGAGATGATTAGGATTAGAAGAGATCATCAAGACAGTTACAGAATGATGCCAAAGGCATTTCTGACATCTTTAAGGCTGCCTTTCCCATCACAAACCCAGAGCTCTAGAAGGGAAAAATGGTTTGGGGGAACTAGGACATCTTCCATGGAGTTTCTGCCCAGAATTGCTCCAGGTCTCTGCATTCTACAGTCAAAAACAAAACAAAACAAAAGAAACAAACAAAAACACTTGGCCACCTGGGTCATGACTGAAGCAGACTCAGGTGCAGCTTGACCCATTGGTCTGAAAAGTACGAGCTATAAATCTTGGCAGCATCAACATGGTGGTAATTCTGCAGGAACATGGAATGCAAGAGCTATGGAGACTTGGCTCTCTCCACCTAGATTTGAAAGGATTTTGCAAACAGCCTGTGGGACCAGACAGAGACCTGTTCTAGCAGCAAGGCCCCTGCAAAGAGACTCTACAAAGGCAGTACCAAACAGAAATGCAGGGTTGGGGCCCCTACAGAGAGTCCCTGCAAGAGTAATGGTTAGTTGAACCATGAGAGTAGAAAAGCGGCAGGCATGAGACTTTAACCTGAGAATTGATGGATGGACTGAGCCAGCAAAGCCATAGAGGTAGCACTACCTGAGGTCTTGAGGTCCCAGTCCTCACCCCAGTATGCCCAGGATTAAGGATATGGAGTCAAAGGAGATTATTCTCCAGCTACAAGATTTAACATTGTTTCCCCTCTTTGATTTTGGACTTACTTAAGACCCTTCTTGCCTATTTCTCCTTTTTGGGGTAGAAATATCTATCTTATGCCTTATCCGCCATTCTATTTTGGAAGCACATAACTTATCTTGATTTTATAGGCTCACAGCTGGAGAAGAATTTCCACCAGGATGAATGTACCTTGATTTTCACCCATATCTGATTTAGATTACTCTGGACTCTGGACTTTTGAGTTGATGTTGAAATGAGTTAATAATTTTGGGGCTATTGAAATAAAATGTATGTATTTTGTATGTGAGAAGGACATGAAAAATTTAGGAGGGTCAGAGGTGGAATGCTGTGCAAAACTCATGTTAAAATGTCATTGCCATTGTAACAGTATTAAAAGGTGAAACCTTTAAGAGGTGATTATGTTATGAAGACCCTGCCATGGTGGATAAATAAATGTCATTATTTCAGGAGTGAGTTAGTTATAAAGGGAGTGAGTTCCAGATAAAAGGATGAATTCATCCTTTTGCCGTCTCAATCTTGCCCTCTCTTGCCCTTCCACCTTCTGCCCTGGGATGATACTGCATGAGGACTCTTGCCAGATGCTGACACCATGCTCTTGGACATCACAGCCTCCAGAACTATGAGAAATGCATTTATTTTCTTTATAATTGTCCAGTCTGAGGCTTTCTGTTTTAGCAGCAGAAAACAAATTGAGGCACTCAGGCTTGGTTGCTGAATGCTACGCTTTATGTGCTCAGTTGCTCCTGACACCCTGTCCAACCACAGTTATGTGGGTGAGACCATCCTAGATCACCTAGCTGGCCACTGAACCACCAGCTGACCACATATGTAGGAGCAAGTACAGTCAAGAGCAGGTAAGTCAGCTCGGACCAGAAGAACTGCTCAGTCAACCTGCTGGGCCATTATCTAAATCAACTGCTGCTGTTTTACATCACCGTTTGGGGATAGTCTATTATGCAACAAAAGCTAACTGATTCATCAATTAGGTAAATGTTAACTGCACAGTAGTCCTGGGAATGGTGAAGGGGTTCACCTTAGTTTTGTCTGCATTTTCTCATTGTTCCTAGCAAAATACATGACCTAAACTTTCTCTTCCCATGACTCTGATACTTTCAGTATACTGTGTAGCTTCTTATAAGTATTAGATGAGTTTTCTTCCTTCTTCACCCTAAATAGGAATCATGCTGTTTTCCTGTACACACTTTTTGTTTAGTATCTTATAAGCACTCAAATAAATATTTAATAAACGATTATAATATAGCTTGAAGGTGTAGTGGCAATAAAACCATATTACTTCTGTTTGTAGATGAAGACCAATTAGAAGAGAAAATTATACATATATGTATGTGCATATGTATGACATATACATATTCAGTGTGAACATACATACATACACACATACCTATACACACATATATATGTACACATATAGAGTGAATATATATTACATACTTTTATATATATATAGAGAGAGTTGAGATGAAGAATAATCTTTTTCTTATATGAGGCTATAGTAGATTTTATATTTATTTCAACTACCTGCACCCTGATCCAATAAGAGGATTGTATGACCTGCTTGTTGCCATGTGACTTACAGAGTATTTCAGTGGAGAGCTATACTTTCGCACCTCACTGGTATCAGGCCTGGAATGCCTGGGCTCCTGGCCAGTGAAATCTGAGCCAAAGTAGTTAGCCAATGGAGAGCAGAAGCTTAAAGAGGATCAGGAGTTTCTGCTCCACCTCTTGCTGTTTTCCCCCTGCCATGAGAATAGTACAACTAGGTAGAAGCTGATCCTTCTGTGTGGGTCTCAGATTGAGGAAAACACATCTTGAGGAACCCAGCAGAACCACAGTTGTACCACCAAGAGCATGTCATGTGTGAGGAATAGCCTTTGTTGTTATAAGCCACCACAGTTTGGGGATTTTGTTGTTGTTGCTGTTACCATAGCTTCACCCAGTAAAATATGACTAATACAAAACCTTCTATTTTTCCCAATCGAATGCCAGTTATGAAAACAACAAATGTGATAAATGTATGACAGGGTACAGTGTAATCTGTAGGGTTCCTTCTTTCTGAGTCAACTTGTGTCCCCTTTTTACATCACTGTCCTATGGTGGACAGTTACAAAAAAGACCATGTATTTTTAGGCTGTCTTTTGACAGCCAAGAAATGAAAGAGAGCCTCCTAAAGAATTCCTAGGTTTGTGAAGAAGCATTTCCACACCCCTCGAAACACAAGGGAATCATAGGGTTATTCTAAATGACATGATGGCAACATTTTAAAAATGTTGCCATTTCACAATGAGCAGTAGAAAGGTGAAGATTTCAGGTTGCCCTGAAAGTGCAAAGCATTTTTACTTGATAAAGCTTTTAATGGTAAAGATAATTAAATACAAACTAAGTGGGGAGAAGAGAAAAACAATAAAAGGCTATGAGAGACCAGCCATAGAACGTTATGCAGCATGAGAGGTGTGGACTCCAATCAGCTGAGTGTCCCATTCTAATTTACCTTCAATTCATATGAAGTCTGAACTTCAAACATGAAAGTGAAAATGGAACTGGGGTGGCCTAAATTGTTGCAAATTCATGTATCAGTGGGCACACCCTCTAATCAACCCTAGCTTGTCATCTCCAAAAGGAACAGCAGGATTTTTCTGTAATGGGAGGGAAGTGGGATGGGAAGGATTCACATTAGAACAGGATAGTGGTCTCTCTCTGCTTCTTCAATATGCCTGACATTTGCAACGAAATGGGAATGCTTTCTGTTGTTAAAAAGCGTAACCTGACAACATGACTGCATGTCTCAGAGAAACTTGTCAAAAAATAAGATCATGGGACACTGTGCGCATCCACTCTGTCATATTAATGGAAATTCCCCAAAGCTTCAACATTCAGTTTTTTTCCTTTGTGCTTCCAACAAGAAAATCATTTGAAAGAGAAGGTAGGAAGACACATATGCTCTCACAGCTCCCACCATTTCATTAGAATAGTTTGTGCTAATTTTCTTTTAAACCTTACCCATCAAAGAAGAAAGCTATTTTTCTTTCATATCAGATCTCTCAACCATATTGTTTCTGTTCTTGTCTCATTGCCATTATCTACCGTTTATAAGTTATTCACCCCACTGCGTTTGCAGTGGTGGTCTTTTGCCTACCCTGCTGGAGGCCCCAATCTTCCACATTATAATCTGTGGCTTCCCTGTGAGTTCTTGGTGCCTTTATTTTCGGATACATTTTTCCAAACATAAGATGACAGCATACATCCCTTGGGTACAGTTATCAGTGGAAGCCATGCCAGGAATGTGTTATAGGCTCTTTGGAAAAGGTGAACTATCTGCTCTCTTCTGATGCTTCCTCTATACCCAAAGTAAAACATGAATATGTGCCAGAACATGGAGCTACCTGGAACTCCCTGTGGTGGAAAGATTCAAGTTCCTTGCCTCTCTGTGCTTGGTGTGTTTGGTAGGGGTACATGGGGGTTCAGCTGAACCCTTTTCAGCTTCTCTCAGGCCCAATCATTTCCCATCACAGAACCAGGCCAGAACCAGGTCAGTCTCATCTAACCCAGAGGGCATCGTTACATTAAAAAATCAGAGGCAGATTGCTAAGTTCTCTGATCTACTCAAAACTCTCATTTTTAATTTCCTGTATGAGAGATATATATGTAGCTTCGACAAGTGGGAACATTATTATATAGTCATGCTCTTGGAGCTTAAAATAATTTATGCTGGCTCTGAAGGAGATCAGTCATCAGCCTAGAAGGCAATGGCAGTCTTTTCACTTCGTATGGGGTTCAGTTTTCATGGCAAGCCAATTTTTATGGATGAACACAGCCCATTAGGACTTAAGATAAAATTATTATTGAGGGATCATTAACTGTATCTTTCTAAAAGTACACTCACTATTATTTCTGTTCCAGCTGTTTCTCTCATGCCCTTATATATAGATCCAATCTGAATTAAATAAAGGTATAATTAGCAGAAAGATTATTGTGTTTTTAATGCTATGTAGAACACACAATGTACTCAGATTCAGAAATTATTTTCAACACCCCTTGTTTACTTGTTATGTAAGCTTAGGCAAGTCACTTAACCTCTCATCTTCTTTCCTTGTATAATGAAGATGGTAATATCTGCCTTACTTGACTCACAGGATAGTTGTCAAGCTCAAAGTAAAGAGACAGCATAAAAGAAGAAGCTTGATATCAAATATCAAATGTGTATGGTTATAGAGTACAATAAAAGTGGGCAATTTTTATGAATCCAGCCATTCAACAAACAGCAGATAATCACTATGCCAGGAATAAAGATAACTACAACAGGTTTCTTGTATATGTGGGTTCACATTGTAGATTCAGAAGCAAATAAAGAAGCAGAAAACGACTTGAAAAAAAAAAAAATAGAAGATATGGAGATCATCAACCCCCACCACTATTTCCACTATGTAATGTGTATTAAGAGCTAACACTGTATCAGGCTCTATGCTAAGCTCTTGACATCCATATTCCATTTAAACCTTATGATTCTCTATAAAGAGAAAAATATTAATTGTCACCATTTTACAAATGAGGATATTGAAGTTTGAAAAATTGAGATATTTACTGTAACCCTAAAACTTCTAACATAATATCAGAATAGATGGAGGTTTGGTAGAGGACTATCATGCGTTTGTTTTTAAACATTTTCGGTTCCTGTGTGTTATACAGTTGATAAATTACAGCTGGCCATTTGGATACAGGTTTGGTGCACCAAAAGGAAAAAATCTAAGGTACAGATTTGGATATCACCAGTGTCTACCAAAACTTGTGTTTGTCTCTCTACAGAGAGTTTGAGCAAAAAGAAAGAAGTAAAATAAAGCCAGTCATATCTGGAAGATCCATTTTTGCAAGAAGAACTCAGCTTTTAAGACTCTAGGTTCCTGGGCTTATGAGGAGTCAGGGGTAAGTTTCTGCCTTGGTAAGGCCACCACTTAGAGAAAAATCCCCATATGTTATCTTTTAAGTTCCTACAATTATCCCATTATTAGACAAGCAAGTAGAAGCTACACTGCAAGTCATCAGGTACTCTAAAGCACAAAATTCCAGAATGTCATGATGTCTGGACAGTCTTTCATGAGTCAGGATTGATTTTAAGAAATGATGAGTGACTGTTTATTTGGAAAAATTACATATTTTATATTGTCTTCATTTTCTTTTATATTGTTATTTTAAATAATTTTATCTTAGTTATATTTTGCAGAAATTGTCTAATCTATACTGCTATTTTACTTAACAAGAAAATCTTTTTACAGTGATACCAGTTTTGGTACTTGGATGTAGGACTCCATTACTAACTGATAGCTACGGACCTCCCAAAACCTGCATGCTATTTTGCACGTGCTGGAAGTACCAAGTCTGTGGATGCAGATTCCCAGGCAGGATAACTTTGCAACTTCACTTTTTTAAGGGTAGCAAAAGCTACTATTGAAAAAACATGGGATGCAATAGAAGATTGGTGGACACATCCAGTAACAGAGTTGAATGGTGATAATAGGAACAATAAAGCACAATTAAAGTTAGCAGGCAAAATAACTTCAAATAGCTCATGATTTTTTCAGAAGTGTTTTTGAAT
The DNA here is from genome assembly GCF_009764315.1 of Trachypithecus francoisi. NCBI lineage: Eukaryota > Metazoa > Chordata > Mammalia > Primates > Cercopithecidae > Trachypithecus > Trachypithecus francoisi. Next base: position 17,177,775 of record NW_022681461.1, read on the forward strand.
TTGAATTAACCAGCTAAGTTATGATAATATTTATCCAATATAGTTCTCCAGGTGGCCTAGGACCAAATCACTTCTCCCCCTTTTCTGCTTGTAGTTCTCAAGAATAACCGTAGAATGTTCTAAGAATACAACACCTTGAGATAAGAGGGAATTGGCTGGAACAGCCTGGGCTCTGTTTTAGCCTCCCCTAGAGACAGGATGTCCTTCAGTGCTTTATCCCAGCAAGTAATGTCACCTCTGGTGCATAAAATCCAGAGTAGACTGCTTTCCATGGTCCCTCAGCTGCAGTACAAGTAGGGCACGTGTACTTGAGACTCCATACCCTCTGGGCAGCTTTCTTGATCCTTGGGTATCAGCTTGCAGTGAATCCTGGGCTTTTGTTGTCCCTTGTTGTCTATCTGTAAGTAGTAAGCCCAGTTCATGTAACCTGTTGTGTGTGTGGGTGTTCTGTCTCACAGGACTTAGACAAGCTACTAACCAGTGCACAGTGAACCTGTTTCATTATTTACTTGTAATAATAAAAACATCGGTATCTACTGAAGAGTTGGAAACCAGTATTACTTATGTACATTTCATAAATTCTAATGTCTGAAATAGAGTGTTTTAAAATTTACTTTGGTGTCTTGTTTGTAGTTACATGCCTGCATTATTGGTCATATGTATCACAGTCATACTAAAATAATCATAAAACATTAAAAGGATATTTTTACTTCTTTAGTTTGTTTGCTTTTAGATTTACATATCGGAAAATGACGTGAGAAATTATTAAATAATTTCAAGCTGTTTGTAGTATCCAGTCTAAACTATTATGGGTCGACTGTGGGTTCTCCATTCAGAACACTACACATTGACTTCTTTAGGAACAGGCACTACATAAGTCAGTCACACCAAGTCTTGCTGTTAGTTGTAGATAAACTTTCATTGACATTTGCACATTCAATTCATTAAGAAATTGTTGTTACTGGGCAAAAATTAATTCATTCACAAATAGTCACTTACAAGCAGGAATAGTTAAAATTTTAAATTAAGGCATAGATTAGCTATTTGCCACATTATTTTTTTTTTATCATTTTAGCACAGGAAATAGTGAGGCAAAATGACAGTTTTCCATCTGTGATATTTGAGGTGTGAAGGAAATGTGTTGTGCTTTTTTTCTAACTTGTAAAAGGGATTTAGAGGTGCTTTCCAAATGAAGAAAATATTTTTACACAGCTGCAATGTAATGTAATGGACAGAGAAATAGTCTTAGCTCTTGCAGGACTTCAAATTTGGAATATAATATCACCAACAATACACACTTGTAGAACAATTCAGTTTCCAAGTTACTTTTATATTCATTATCTCAACTGAGCCTCACAAAACCCATAGAAAGAGGGAGAAAGATAAAAAATTATTCTAATTTTCTTTAAAAATTAACATTAGTAATTGCTGTTTAGAAAACTAATATCTGCTTATTATATGAAAATAAAAAATTATCTACATTCCACTGTACAGATATCCACTGTAAATATTTCCATGTATATACACAAAGAATTTTTCTTAGTAACATTCAAACATGCACGTATTATACATGATGATGAATCTTAAACTGTTTTTTCATATGCCATTAGCATATTTTACGTCAGTGAATTAGATATCTACATCATGATTTTAAAATGGCTATTAATTTTGTTCTATTTTAGAATCAGAATTTAAATACACTTTTTAGTAAGACTGAAGTTGCTAGAAAACCAGTCACAGTGCGGCGAACTGGGTACTCCTTAAGTATTACCACTAAATACGGTTGATGTGTGTTAAATAATATTTTCAAAACATCACCCAGATATATAGGGTTAAATTCTGTAAACAAATAAATGAATAGAAAAGCAGTCCTTCACAACAAAACAATAAAATGAAAGCTAAACATTTCCTGGCTGAATTTTTGAAATGTAAACACTCATTGTAAGATACCTTTCAACAAAATGTAAATTGAACTAAATGTAAATTGAAAGATAATATTTGACTGGGAAATAAATTACAATTTGGCCATTATTGCCTACCACAACCCCCTTCACATTTCCTCATTATAAACAGAAATCCATTTGGTTTGCCAGAATCAGCCTCATAATTGATAAAGATAATGGGATTATTTTAAAATCTGTAGTGCAACCCAGCCTGATTACTTTCTGTGACCTTCGGATTTCTTAAGAAAAATTCAGCCTTAAGCAGTCTATCTTAAAAAAAAAAAAAATCAAATTGGAGTCTAATCCTGATTTAAAATATCTTAAAATATTTCTTAGTTATCTTTCTCATTTTGTCTAAGGGCTTTAGAATGCTCTGTAGACATTATCTCATTAATTCTTGGAGGATCCCGGGGCAGTGATTGTAGGAGAGATTTTGCTATTACCATCACTGCTCCCTTGAAATGGAGATGCTGGGAGGTTCCATGAATTTCCCAAGGTTATAGACTGAAGCCGAGGAGTAGCTAAACCCAGACTCCAGGGCCCAGGGCTCTCTCTCCATATGGCATTTCCTCTCTGCAATAAATAACATTGCTATTCTGAAAGCTGGCTCTTAGATCATGTTTTATGTGGCAGAATTCAAGTTAATATGAGTTTCTCAGTGTTTTGATATTTATTTTAGAAAGGGGTTGTGTATACTTAGGAAACACATGAAATGCACCACTCTCAATTAATTTATTTGGTCCTCTTAAGGATCTCTGGAGATTGCCCTGTAATTGCTATAACTATAGAGATTGGTATTTATCATTAAGACTGAAATGGCAATATCAGCTCATTCACTGTTTCATCACCCATTGTATATAAACATGAGAGGAGTTTAAATAAGTTGAATAAAATGTTACTCAAAGTGTGACAAACATGGTGACTCATCAGAAAAATCACAGATTGGATGCTACAAATTCTTCTAAGTCAGGTAAACACCATTTTTAAAACATAGCATACTTGAAAAACAAACTAGTATTTTCTTCCTTGAATGTAGTTCCCTCCCATTTATTTTAAAATGAGCTAGAAAGTTAACACATTTTTTAAAATAGTGGGCTTCCCACTGCTTTTTCCTGACATGAAGTCATAATCCCCTGTTTGTGTCATCATAACCATTTCCATAGCAACTAATGGTGATATCAGAACTCAAAGACTGAAGTTTCAAGAGGGAAACGAATTATAAGGACAGATCATCTCTTATAAATAAAGATTATGTTTTCAAGCAGATATTACTAACAGAAAAGAAATGAATGGAAAGATTACCCACATTAAGTGAAAATCATAATTAGAATATAGATGTCTATGAAGTAATTATTCAGCTAATGATCTCTTTTCTACAATAAAAGAAATTGAAAAATGGGAATAAAAGGGAAATATATCCATGAGAGGATTTTTATGGACTAATTACGTTAAATACAAGAGGCCATATATTTCTTAAGTAAATCTGAGGATGTTTCACATTTGATGCACACTGAGAAAGGTGTGCCATAAACCATGCTCATGTATTAGTGATATGAGCAGTTTAATACTAATTATCAGAGTAAAGATTAAATCTCACATATTCAAATTATTTTCTTATGGCCTTGCCATACACAGTATGATTTAAATGTTTCAGATTTATTTGATTCCTTCATGTGTTAGTGGGCATATACACCCAATACTGTAGGGTACCAAGAAATGTTAGCTTATCCTCTACACAAACTAAAAAGGTATTTTCTCATTTATTGCTGTAGTGATAAAAAGATAGGTAAGAGAAGGATAGTGTGGTAGGCAGCTTCTAAGTTGGCCCCCAATAAGCCCCGCTCCTTGGTATTTATAGCCTCATAGAATCTCCCTCTGGTGTGTGTTGGACTTACAAATTCTTTTACAATACAATATGGTAGGAGTGATGGAATATTAATTCTGGCATAAGTTATAAAAGAACTATGGCTTTCTTCCTGGACACTCCTTCTCAGGCTGTTCTATTTGGGAAAGCCAGCTGTCATGTCTTGACAGGGGGACCAACTGTCTGCGTTTTCCTGAAACTTTCCTGCATTTAGCCCTTAAAGTCCAGTATACGAAACAGTTGATCACTTTAGCAAGAGGCTCATGTAAGTGAGCTTAGAAAACTCTGAGGTCGCCAATAGCCATGTGAGTCAACTTGGAAAAATATGTTCTACAGAAAAGGTCAGCAACCCTTTTCTGTAGAAGGTCAGATAGTAAATAGCTTAGGCCTTGCAGGTCATGTGGTCTTTGTTGCAATGATTTCATGGTATCTGGATTTGTTTTAATTAAGTATGGTAAGACACACAGATATGAAAACATTTATCATAAGGGAAGAAGGTTTTATTATAGGCACAGTCCCCTAGAAGCAGGAGGCATGTCATGTCACATAGGGCTACTCAAGGAAGCACCAAGGTGAGATGAGTGGGCAGAGGCAGGTGCTGTGAACAAGAACCTTTATTGTGGCTTTTGAGGGAAGGAATGGATGAGGTGAGGTAAACAGGCTAAGCAGACTTAGGTTTGAATTGTTGGAATAATTTTGGTGGAATATAGACTATAGGAGCTGTTCCTAGTTGTCTAGTACCTGGCCCTGATGTGATTGGGCAGGAGGGTAGTGTGAAGACTCAATAAAAGGAGCAGTTAGAGGCATAGGCTGCAGATTGGTTGGTTTGCATATCAAAAGTGTGCTTGCAGGCAAACTGTTTACTATTTCTAGGAATTAGCTAACCCTGAAAGGGGCTGCCCTTTCAGGTCAGCAAGGTACCAGATATCAGAGTATCAAGAGTACAAGAGTTAAGAAAATGTACGTAATACACACAGGTACTGAATTCTGCTGTTGTAGCACGAAAACAGCTATAGACAATATGTATACCAGTGAGCATGACTGTGCTACAATGATATAGCTTGCTGACTTCTGTTTAATGCCTGCCAATAGCCACTTGACTTAAGTAAGTTTGGAGGTAGGTCTTCTCCAATTGAACCATCAGATGAGAATATAGTTTTGGCTCCAGCTTTCTTGCATTCTCATAAGAGGCCTTGGGCCAGAACCACCCAGCAAAGCCATACCCAGATTTCCAACCCATAGAAACTATGAGATAATAAATATTTGTTACTTGCAGATAATGTTTTGAGGCATTTGTTATGCAGCAATAGATAACTAATACACATGAGTTGAGTAGAATTATTACAGAGGGTAAAGAAAATGACATCAGCAATATGGTGGAATAGGAGGTCTCCAACTCATAAGCCCCCACAGTAACAATAATTTTGTAGCCATCCATGGACAAAAGTGACTTAGTGAAAGCTTTGGGATTCAGGTAGAAGGCTGTAAAATTCTAGTGGAGCCCAGGAGCCAGTAGGGCCATTTTGGGAGGATAGACCCATGTTCAAGTGGCAGGCTTGCCAATGTGGTCCAGACTCTGGACCTGAAATGGCCCCACAGGTACCTCTGTGAACTTATGTACAGCCCCATTTGACCTTGGTCTTGCTATCAGAACCATCCATCAAGAGACCTTGGAGGAGTCATGCCCACTTGTGCCTTGGAGAACAGGCTCACCAACATTGGTCATAACAGTGGACCCTAAAATGGCCCTATCACTAAGATCTAGCCCCTTTCAGCACTGGTATGCGAACAATTGTGGCTGACTGCCACGGTTTCTACTTGAGACCATCATTGTAACAGTTACTAATGTCACTACTTGAGACCATCATTATGAGACTGAACAAAGGGGAACAAACGTAGAAATGAAAGCTTAAGACAAAAGAAACTGTTTTAAAGGAAGGGGCCAGCGGGAGAAGAAGAGAGCTCCCTGCTTCTAGTGAGCAAAGGCAGCCACCCTGAGGTTCTACAGCCCTTCATATTTACTGGGTAGAAAGAACAGGAAGGAGGAGGTAACAATTGGTCTGCTGCTTGATTGATCACAGGTTCATGTTATTGCTAACAGGCTTCAGATTTGCCTAATCACAAGAATTACTTGTGCCTGGGTTGTGACTGCCCTCGGCATTCCTTCTGGGTGGCAGACACAGTTTGTCAGTTTGCCAAAGTAAAATTGAAGAATTTTACTTTGTTATTAAAGAACAATAACAGTTTGTTATTGTTATGAAGACTGCTTTCATGAGAACAGTTTGCTGTTTACTAATATAGCCTCCAGTGATATACTGAGTTGATCACGACCCTCATTCTTTTGGACTTCAACAAACAATCTTGCCTACACAGATACCCCAAGGAAGACATGTCTATCTTAGTCCCTGGAGCAGGTCTGCCTATGTCAGTTCCACAGCAGATCCTGAAGTGGCCCTATTCCTCAGTGGCAGTCCCTCACAGCTATAGTCTGAGACAGTCCTGCTTGCCCAGAGACACAGAGGGAAACAAAAATGTCCATGCAGGCCTCCTTATATCAGTTTCACTGAGGATCTTAAAAGAGCCTTGTAACTTGGCTCTAGCCTCCCTCAGCTGCAGTCTGAGAACAGTCTTGGCCACCCAAGATCCTAGAGAGAGATACACCTGTCTGTATCTACAGAGACAAGACTGTAGACCTGAAACAACCCTGTGACTTGGTCCCAACCCTTTCAGCTGCAGTCCGTGGCCAGTACTGTCTGTGACCCAGCACCCAGTGACCCAGTAAGAGTACTCTGAGAGACCTGAAGGAAGACACACCCCTTTGTGTGCCTGGTAACAAGCCTACCATCTGTGGACTCTGAAGTGGCTGCTCATTCCAGCACCAGCCCTACTGACCAAGGTCCTGGAGGCAATACAGTCCAGCTAGGGACCAGACAGGATTCACATCTGCTTGAGCCCCTGGTAACAGACCTTCCAACTACAGACCTTACCCTAAACTCAGCAACACTCACATGACCTGGCTCCAATCACACTTGATTACAATCTTAGAGGCAATCCTGTCAGCCTGGGGACTGAACTTGAGAAGACTTTTATCTGCCAAAATCGGTCTGTAAAGACTGGAGGCTGCGCGCAGTGGCTTATGCCTGTAATCCCAGCACTTTGGGAGGACGAGGTGGGTGGATCACGATGTCAGGAGATCAAGACCATCCTGGCTAATATGGTGAAACCCTGTCTCTACTAAAAATACGAAAAAATTAGCTGGGCGTGGTGGCGGGCACCTGTAATCCCACCTACTCGGGAGGCTGAGGCGGGAGAATGGCATGAACCCAGGAGGTGGAGCTTGCAGTGAGTCGAGATCACGCCACTGCACTCCAGCCTGGGTGACAGAACAAGACTCTGTCTCAAAAAATAAAAAATAAAAAATAAAAGACTGGAAGTAGTATTTGCTCCTTCAAATGCATAGATACCAATGTGAAGCTACATAGATAAAAAAAGAAGCAAATATGACATCACTGAGATAAATTAATATAGCTAATAAAGTTACTAATAAGCTGTAGTAACCAACCCCAAGGAAATAGAGATCTAAGAATTGTGTAAAAGAGAATTCAAAATAGTTATCTTAAAGAAGCTCAATGAGATACAAGTAAATCCAGATAGACAATGAAAGAAAATTAGAAAAACCATGGATTAACAAAATGAGAAATGTAATATAGAATAAAAATAACAATAAACCTGAAATCTTAGAGCTGAAGAATACCATAATAGAACTGGAAGACTCAACTGAGATCATCAAGTGCAGATTCAATTATGCACAAGAAAGAATTAATGAACCTAAAGACAGGCCATTTGAAATTAATCAATCAGATGAACAAAAAGAAAAAAATGAATAAAGCATAAAGAGCTTATGAGACATCAAGCATAAGAATTTAGAATTATAGGAGTTTCAGAGGAAAAACAAGAGAGAAAGGGCAGAAAGCTAATTTAAAGAAGTGCTGGCTGAAAACTTCTCAAATTGTGGAAGGAATATGGACATCTAAATTCATTTCCAAAGGAAATAAGATCAACATTTCAGAGATATCTGCACTACCATGCTCACTGTAGCATTACTCACAATATCTAAGATACAGAAACAATCTAAATGTCCATCTAAGGATGGATGGATAAGGAAAATGTGATGTATAATGGAATATTACTCAGCATGAAAAAAGATGGAAATCCTGCCATTTGCAACAACATGGATACACTTAAAAGACATTACACTAAGTGAAATAAGCTAGACTACAAAGGACAAATATCATTTGATCTCACTTACATGTAGATCTAAAAAAGTTAAACTAATGGAAGCAGATAATAGAATGGTGGTTTTCAGCTGGGCGCAGTGGCTCACGCCTGTAATCCCAGCACTTTGGGAGGCTGAGACGGGAGGATCACGAGGTCAGGAGATCGAGACCATCCTGGCTAACACGGTGAAACCCTGTCTCTACTAAAAAATACAAAAAACTAGCCAGGCGAAGTGGCGGGCGCCTGTAGTCCCAGCTACTTGTGAGACTGAGGCAGGAGAATGGCATAAACCCAGTAGGTGGAGCTTGCAGTGAGCTGAGATCTGGCCACTGCACTCCAGCCTGGGCAACAGAGCGAGACTTTGTCTCAACAACAACAACAACAACAACAACAACAACAACAACAAAAAAGAATGGTGGTTTTCATGGGGTAGAGGTAGGGGAAAAGAAGATATATTGGTCAAAAGGTACAAACTTTCAGTTACAAGATGAATAAGCTCTGAGTAATGTACAGTGTGGTGACTATAGTTAAAAATACTATATTGTTTACTTGAAATTTGATCAGAACAGATTTTAAGTGTCCTCAATCATGTACACACACACACACGTAACTCTGAGTAGTGATAGATATATTAATTAATTTGACTGTGGTAATTATTACACTGTGTGTGTGTGTGTGTACAACAAAAATCAAGTTGTACATCTTGAACATATACAATTGTTGATTGCTGATTAAATATTTTAAAATTTAAAAAATTCCAAGTCTTGGAAATAATCCTGATTTTTTAATTATCCCTCTTTTTCGTTTTATGTTTCATACTGGAGCCCCTTCCACAAAATTTGTAATAAGTAATTAGTGAGACTGCTTCACCATTTCCTCTGGAAAACTTTTAGATCTCTTGCAGCCCACTTCATTTTTGGATAATTCCAATTGCCTAGAAAAGCATTTCTATCAGTTGAAGTAGAGAAGCAAAACTTTCCCTATTAAAATTGTGTATCACTGCCCTCCCTGCAGTTCTGAGGCTTGGCCCACTAATCCAGTGACTTCAAAATTTGGTTTGTGGACTAGTATACCTATCATATTTGACATCTAGTGAAGACTTTTTTTCAATAAACAATCCCCTCCTGTATACAATCACATTATTTTCAGTAATAATAATGTGATAATCACTCACCATTACATTCTAATTATCAGTTGCTTTTAAACAAATATTCTTAAAAGAATAAATTTTCATTTTAGATATATTATTCAAATTAGTAATTTGTCCTATGAACTAAAATTTGCACTTCCCAGACAGAAATAGTATACTTCATGGTTTGTAATTTGTATCAATCACCAGTTTATATTTTAAGTACAAACAAATCTGTAAATGATCACATAGAATAACAAAACTTCTCTAACTCGAGTTCTGTTTCTTCATTTTTGTAATCATTCTATTAATATTTTTTATTTAAAATTTGTCTAACCACAAAAATATGTAATACCACAGAGACTGGGGACATGGATTGTACCCAAAGTAAGACTGAATTCTTCAGAACCATTAGAAACTTACTACCGAAACCTGTTCCTATAACTAAGTCTAGTGTATCGGAAGCTGAGAGTTTTCCAAGTTAACTTCCATGCAGAATATTGTATGAGCAATAATGTGCTATTCTGAATCTTACATATATATTATTAAAACACCAGAGGAGCTGCAACAGTTATTTTCAATGGAGACTAACAAAAGTTTTTTGGTGAAGGAGTACTTTTTCACTCACATTGTTTAGAACTGCTGGTACATGATGATGATAAAAAGCAGATCGATTATTAATTGTATTTATTATTATTTCTAAATCATCTTCAGACAATGTACCCCTATTGCCTGCACCTAGGGCAGGTTTCCTTGGCTGCTCACCTTTGGCATCTCCTTGGATTTTGGAAATCCACTCTATATGGCTGGAAAAAGCAGAGCTTCTCTCGTTAAAATTTGGACAGAGAACTCTACGTCACTTGTTCCATGCATGGAGGTAGAAGGCGGGGTAATCAAGATCTACCTGAGGCATTTCTGGAGAAATACTAGGCCTTCACAGAGGAAATTTACAAATCAAAGAGAAATCTATCCAGAAGCTCCACAGTGCATATGTGATCATGATAGGAGAAGGAGGCTTGGAATGTTCAGCACCAAAAGCTATTCTGCGGAAACATTTCTAAACTATCAACAGTTAAAAACACCTTTCTACCAACTGTGCTAAAAAAAAGACTGAAGTGTCCTCCATTTGCTGTATCTTTTAATCTCTTCTATATGCAAACATAGAAATTAATATTACAACATCGTAGTTACAGGAAAAGTTGATCAAGGAGTCTGCAGTCCAAAATGTAGGCTAAAAAGTACCATAAAGGTGTGAGTCAGGCAGTTAACTAATAAAAACATTGTTCTTTTTTCCTGGACTTTGGGACGTTTCTAGTATTTGTCAACACTTTAAAAGTCTGAAATTTCTAAATGAGTATTAATTGACATATATAATGTTCTTTGCTTAAAAAGGGTCCCCAAGTTAGATAAGCTTTAGGTCTCACAAAATCTGGGCTGCCCCTGGTGAAAAGCATCAGTTTGGTCAAACTCTGTCTCTCCTCCTCCCTCTTCTTTCTCTCTTTTTCCTTCTCACCGTCCTGCTTTTTTTTTTTTCCTTAACAAATAATGAAATGAAACAAAAAGGGGTCAAGTCTATACTCTGTCTGCATAAATGTCCTTAAAATAAATGATGGCTGCTTTCACGTCTCCCTAAATGCTTCTCTTTTTCTTTGACTAAACTTTCTTAGAATGCTTTTGCTGCGTCTTCAGACTTTAGTCCCATGCTAGCAATATAATAGGGGCTCTTACTACCCTCCTGAATAAGTGAGTTCTTACTTTCTTTAATATTTTCTCATATTATTTGTTTCCTGATCTGTAACATGTAAACCATCTTTTCCTTTTCTGAGCACATCCTGGTTTGCTGATCTCCCTCTCAAATTGCAGCACCCAAAACTATGCACATGACTTGACTTGTTCTGTTTAATATTCACTAAGTAAAATGCTCAACCTTTCCCCTTGCCACTGCTAGGAGACATCTTGGTCTCTTGCTCAACCTACAGCTAGAGGGGTTTCTATCTTTTCATTCTTGCCTTATGGCTTTGTTCTGACCATTCAAAAATCTCAGCATTCAACTATGAGTGAGATGAAGAAATTGGATACAGACATTGCCTACAGCTCACATCTAATACATGGGTTTTGACCTGGGGAACAGGGTACAGGATTACAGAGTATGCAGTGACATTCCCAAATTCTTCAATTCACTAGGAAAAGGCAGCATTTGGGTCTCCAGTTGACAATATTGAATTTCTAAAAGTGTACATAGGCAAAACTGCAAAACACAAAGTTTGCCTATGAGACCCCACTACTCATTTTTTTTGCCAGCTCTTCCCTGAATGCTAAATCTCTCTGACTACTGGCCTGGCACTCTGTCGTTTTCATGTGGTTTTCTGGAAAACTTCTCTGCCCATCCCCTCTCATTTCTCCAGTTTCTTAGCAGGTTTTATGTTCCTCACCTCTCTTTCAGTAACCACCACCCAGTAAATAATTGATCTTCAACGTCTGTTCAACTCATTCATATCTAGCTGTCATAAACATATAATGTGGATGCCATTAAGGAAATAAGCCTATTCCAAGTCATTTGGACAGTTATACTGAAGCCAGAAACTAGGGATTTCCCAGTAGGAATGGACCTGAGACACACTACAATGCTTTCTGTTTCATTCTACTTCATTCCCAGTGCTGATCAATTCTCACTAATTTTACATTATTATTCACCATAGGGTCACATCCATCATTTCAAAATCACTGCTGTAGAGGAAGCCTCACAGCACCCTTTGTCCTGGGCCACAGTAGTGAACGCACCCTATACGCAATTGTGTTGCAGCTGTGCATAGAACACAGCACAGGAGAGCTGAGGGTTTGAGGGAACACAGAGTGCATTTGCCTCCCATCTTAGTAGAGCAGGCTGCTCTTGGTACAGTTTTTTCTCTTGTATTCTCAGTAACAATGTGATAACACCATATGTATTATTTTGCACTTTTCTGGCCTGATTCCTCAAATATGCATAATAAGGAACATGAATAGCGCTAATGTCATTTTGTTAAATATGCCTATTATAGAGATGCTATGGTTCAGTGTTAATGGAGTTTTTTGGTCTTTTTGAGTTCCTGATGTTGCACGCTACAGTGATTTATGGAAGGTCAAAGTGTTCTACCTCAGTGAAGGTCTGTCATGCTAAACACCCACTGCTCCCTCCCCATTTTGTACCAGCCCACATTAATTTCCCTGTGACTTAATCCATGCATTCATACAATCCACCATAAGTCCTATCTCCAAAATATCATACACACACACACACATATATATATAAATATAAACATGACACCATCTCCCCAGCCCCCATCCTATTTCAAGCCACTACCATATCTTGTCTACCATACTACAAAGGCTTCCTAACTGGTTTCTCTGCCTCTAGTGCTCTCCTACAGTCCATGGTTCATCCTATAGTCAAGTTGTTAATTTCAGATGGAAACTAGGCACAGTCATATCTCTGCTTCAAAAAATGTAAAGAAAGGTGGCATATGTGTGTGTGTGTATGTGTGTGTGTGTTTGCATGAAAACAGCTTCTCTATTAGCATGTTTTCTGCCTGAAATGTGCAGAAACTCTACCTGAAATGTGCATCTTTCCCAGCAGTTACAATCTTTAATTGTAGTATTAAAAGTAATGGCAAAAACTGCAATTACTTTTGCAGTAACCTAATATTAACAGTTCTGCACGAATGCAAAAACAAAGGTAGTACAAAATGAAAAGCAATAATAATTCAGTTGTCCAGCTGAACTCTCTCTCTCTCTCTCTCTCTCTCACACACACACACACACACACACACACACACACACAATAACAAGCAGTTTTTCAACCTTAAACTTGGCCACAGCTTCCAGTGCCTAGCTCATCTGGCCCTGCCTCCTTCTGTTCTTAAGTGTCAGGTACTCTCCCTCTCCTCATTATGCATCAGCACCTTCTCATCCTCCAAACATGTTGAGCTTCTGTCCAGCTCATGGTGTCCTTTTCAAAATGAGCACCTTTTCATTCTTCATGTCTCTGCTCAAAGGCACCTCAAAGAAGCTTTTCCTAAAGCAGCACTTCAATGCCAAAGTTGGATATTTTCTTTGTCACATTCATCACAATTGTTTGTTCCTTTATTTGCTTATTTTTTGTCTCCTTCTATTAGATTATAATAACTTAAGAGACATGTTCTCTATTGAATTAGAGTACTTAGAATAGTGCTTGTTACATAGTAGGCACTCAACAGATAAATGAAAATTAAGGCTTGCTTTAATATGATGTGTGTTATGTTAAAATGAAGGAAAGTGGTATTTAGGCAATTTTATATTAACAAGATAACGAAATCCTGTTGTGCTCTGTACTTTTCACAACTGAAAGTTATTTTCAGAATATATGAACATGCAATTTACCACTTAGCTGATTATTCAAAAACGTTTATTCCTCAAATGATTGTGCTAATGAATGTTGATCAGAGAAAATGTACATTATATTTTCCCTATTTAAAAAAAGTTAGTTCTGGTTTAACATTTCCATTCTGTCTACACTGAGGTTCACAGATAGGTATTATTTCAGGGCAAATAGTAACAGATAAAAGTACTCCATTTAAGCTGTCAATGTTCTTTACAGTGTTCCTTAGTGAGCAATCTCCATAACAGTTAAATAAAGAAGATTTTCCAACGAGAGTCTATTCAAATTTTTGTCTCCTATCTTTTGTTACAGGAATATTTGTTGAAGAGTTTTTCAGGATACTTTATAGCAGTGCTAGGTTAACAGATAGTCAAGATCTAAATTTCTTAAGCTCATTTTAGAACCATGGAACTCTTAAAAATTCTGTACATATTTAAGAAAAACTAGTTTGCTGCCTGGATATTTGTAACTCTTCAAAAGTATTATTTTTAATTTATTTAGGAATTTACATACTGTTTTCCATAATGCCTCACCAATCCATATGCCCACTAACAGTATACTAGGATTCCAATTTCTCCACACCCTTACCAACATTTGTAGCTTATCTTTTTGATCATAGCCGTGACACCAAGTATGAGGTGATATCTCACTGTGGTTTAATTTTGCATTTCCCTGCTGACTAGTGTTGTAGAGCACCTTTTTATATACCTGTTGGTCATTTTTATATCTTCTTTTTTTTTTTTTTTTTGAGACAGAGTCTCGCTCTGTCGCCCAGGCTGGAGTGCAGTGGCCGGATCTCAGCTCACTGCAAGCTCCACCTCCCGGTTCACGCCATTCTCCTGCCTCAGCCTCCTGAGTAGCTGGACTACAGGCGCCCGCCACCTCGCCCGGCTAGTTTTTTGTATTTTAGTAGAGACGGGGTTTCACCGTGTTAGCCATATGCTCGATCTCCTGACCTCGTGATCCACCCGCTCGGCCTCCCAAAGTGCTGGGATTACAGGCTTGAGCCACCGCGCCCGGCCTATATCTTCTTTAGGAAAAAGTCTGTTCAGGTCATTTGTCCCTTTTTAAATCAGGTGATTTATTTTCCTGAAATTGAGTTAAGAGGGTTCTTTGAAATTTTTGGATATTAACCTTTTATCAGATACATGGTTTGCAAATATTTTTTTCCAACCCAGAAATTGCTTTTTTCATTTTGTTGATTGTATCCTTTGCTGTGCAGAAGCTTTGTAGTTTGATGCAATCCCCTTTATTCATTTTTGCTTCTGTCATATGAACTTTGGTAAGATATCCAAAAATCATTGCCAAGGCCAATGTCAAGGAGATTTTCTCCTGTGTTCTCTTCTAGGTGTTTTATGGGATCAAGTCTTATATTTGAATCTTTTATCCATTTTGAGCTGATTTTTTTGTTTAAGATAAGGCTCCAATATAAATTTGATATATTCTTTTGCATGTGAAAACCCAGCTTTCCTATCATCATTTATTGAAGAGACTATCCTTTTCTGATTGTGTCCTCTTGGTGCCTGTGTCAAAATTATTTGACCATGCATATTTGAATTTATTTCCGGGCTTTCTATTCTATTTCATTGGTCTCTATTTCCACTTTTATGCTGGTTACATACTGTTTTGATTGCTATAGCTTGGTAATATAAGTTTAAATTGGGAAGTGTGATGTTTCCAACTTTGTTTTGCTTTCTTAGTATTATTGCTTTGGATATTCACGGTATTTTGTGGTTCCAAACCAATTTTAGGAACGTTTCTTTTATTTCTATGAAGAATGTTATTGAAATTTTGATAGGAATTGTGTTTTACCTGTATGCAGTAGACACTTGAACAATGCAGGTTTTAGGAGCACTGAGCCCCCAAGCAGTAGAAATCCACATATAACTTATGATTTCCCAAAACTTAACTACTAAGAGCCTACTGTTGACAAGAAGCCTTACAAATAACATAAACACTTGATTGGCTCATATTTTGTAATGTTATATGTATTCATATATTATAGTTTGAGAGTAAGAGAAAAAATGTCAAGAAAATAATAAAGAGAAAACATATTTACTATTTATTTACTGGAAGTGGATCATCATAAAAGTCTTCATCACCTTTGTCTTCACATTGAGTGGGCTGAAGAGGAGGAGTAAAAGGAGGTGTTAGTCTTGCTATCTGGAGGTGGCAGAGGCAGAATAGGTAGAGGAGGTGGAACAGGAGGCAGGAAAGGCAGGCACACTTCGTGCAAACTTAAGTAAAAAATATATATGTGTGTGTGTGTGTGTGTGTGTTTGTGTGTGTATACATATATATATGTAGACCTCTGCAGTTTAAACCAATGCTATTCAAGCGTCAACTGTATTGCTTTGGGCAGTATAAACATTTTAATCATACAACACAGTAATGCTTGTACATACACTCAATGGAGATGAAATTACCATCTCATAAAGTTATATGCACTCCTGTGTTTATTGTAACATTATTCATAATAGCCAAGATATGGAACCAACATAAACAATTATCAACAAAGAATTTGATTTAAAAAAAACCTCTCTCTATATATAGATAAATAGATGGATGGATGGGTAGATAGATAGGCGTAATAAAATACCATTCAGCCTTGAAAAAGAAGCCAATTTTGCCATTTGCCACAACACAGATGGACCTAGGGGACATTATGCTAAGTAAAATAAGCCAGAACAGAAAGAAATACATTACATGATCTTACCTACATGTGGAATCTTGAAAAAAAAAAAGAGTCAAATATACAGAGATAGAAAATGAAACAATAGTTACCAGGAGTGGGGTTACCAGGAAGAGGAAATGAGGAGATGTAGGTCAAAGAATACAAAGTAGCAGGTATATAGGATGAACAAGTCTAGAGATCTAAGGAGCAATGTGATGACTATAGTAAATAAAATTATGTTGTATTGGATATTTTTGTTAAATAAGTAGACATTAGCTGCTCTTTTCACAAAAAACAACTGTATGAGACGATAGATATGTTCATTTTCTTCACTATAGTAACCATTTTACTATCTGTGTGTATCCTATAACATTATGTTTTAAATTTCAAATATACACAATAAAATTTAGTTTTTTAAAAATGTAGGGACTGGAACTCTCTCCCCCTGCAAACAAAATACAATAAACAAACAAAAAACATTATTTTCAGCTCAAGATAAGCTTTCCATTAGAAGCCAGTCCTCACTTGGTTAAGACTCTGCAATCTACATTGAAAACCCTTCTTCATTAGTTAATTATTTCCCAGCACTTATATTCCTAAATGTATTGAAATACTTGACCCATTCAAGCCAATGAGCCAAAACACTTGTGTTTCTTGGCAAATACTTTACGTTATACTTCCTTATCATCATCAGAGTTGATTAGGACAGAAAACATTTTTCTCAACTTTAGAATTTTGTTGCTTCTCAACGTTAACACTATCAGCAGCTGACTTCTCATGAGCACTTACTAGTGTTTGTGCCTGTCATTCTTCATTATTTCATTTAATTGTCCCTCAAAACCACGGAAATAGCTACAATTACTATTCCCATGTTGCAGACGAGAAAAATGGGGGCCAGAGAACTTAGCTAGTTTTCCCTGGGTCATACGTCGGTGATTCAAGCCCAGCTAAGTGAATCATGCCATGTGTTCCTAGCCAGTCCTTTCCTGTATTTCTACTGTGTGAAACCAGTGGGGGTGGTTTCTGTTTCCCCAGAGCAGATCCTTCTCATCGCTGGCTTTCCTACTTCCTGGTTTCTGTGCTCTAATTGTCTCTCACAAACAAGAGCCATGCTGTTAATCATTGGGACATACTCAGAATTACAAAGAGACAGACATTCATCCCCCCAATGTCTCTGCTTGCTGTGTACTTTCTCCCAGCTTTCCGATGAACACATGTCTAGAAACTCCTCTGTTTTCCCTCCTCTCTTATTCTTCTTCAGGAAGTGTGAAAACATAGGCACAACAGTGACTTTTATAAATACTGATAAGGAAAAACCACTCCTATGGTGAAAAAAAAAAATGCCACCTTACACTTATACCATTTTCTTTCCATCACTCTTGTAAGGCTGTTTTCTCCCAGGGAGTAGAGGAGTGGAATAATGTTTAAATGAGAAGCCTTCACACCTTTTCTCAATCTCACGGCTCAAGACAACTCCAAGGTCAATTTTCTTCCAGGCTTAACTTAATAACTACTTGGAATAAGAAGGGAAGAAAGGAACAATCTATTTTCTTCCACTCAGATAAGTAAGTGTGCAGGTTCATGACTGATTTAACATTTTGTATTTGGGTGCTGCTCTCAGCATAAAGGTGATAGAAATGACTACAAATTTATGGGAGGACATAAATAGAGATGGCATTTTAAGGTGTGATGAGTAAAAAACCTTCAGCTTTTGACCAAAGTCATTTTTAATGAAATATTGACTAATAATTCCTTACTAAAATAAGTAAAAATGCATTTAAGAAGACAAGAAACTAGGCTTTGTCCAGCTTAAGCCATCCAGCTCCACAAGTATATTCTTCCCACAAAGAAATGTTTATCACAGGTTTGCAGTTACACACTTTGGCAGCTTATTAAGAATTCTGTTTGTTTTTCCCTTTTTTCCTATTATCCTACTTCTTTTATAAGGATATTTTTTAGTCGTACACCTTTAGACTCCAATTTGTGAATTGTTTCTCACAAATAGATACAAAACCATTCCCATGAAAACTTAATTTGTTAGTTTGAAAGTGTCCAAAATATAAAACAAATCAACAACATAAAGTAAAAATGCTGTAGGAAAGATTGCCTAACAAATGCTTTAGGTAAACCAGATTATTCTGAGTTTAGGCAGGCAGTGAATCTTCTATTAACACACACACACACACACACACACACACACACATTTGTAATATATATGTAACTATATTGAAATATATGTACTTAATGTCTCATAGTTTTCTTCACTTTGTTATCAGATGGCAATAAATTCAAGTTGGATTAAAAAGTTTTCCATGTCAACCCCTGAGGACAGCTGATTATAGATCTGACCTTTTGAGATTCTGTGTATTTCCCACTTAATCAGTGCTGGAATGAGCTTCTGCTAAGTGGGATATATAGGATTCCTATGGGAAAAGTGAAGCCATTTAAAAAATAATGAGTCTCCCTTCTGCCCCCTCTTCCTTTCCATTTTGAGCTCTATTAGGCCATGATAACAGTCTTCATGAAGGCTTCACAAAAGCATAGCATAAGCATATAATATTTACACTATACAGGGAAAGAGTGGGCTAGGAAATGTTTTGGGGAGCACTGAATGTAAGACATCTTTTACAATGGGATCAAAAATCCTCTACTTGCCCTTTTACTGATGGAGAAAAATGTGTTTGGTTGCAAAGAGGTCCTGTGGGGCTTTTAAGCTCCAGCACCTCAGATTTTGACAGTGTAATTGGATCCCTGTTGCCTGGCAATCACACGGAATTGGAACCATCTCCATTTTGTCTTGTTAGAGTAACATATGTGATAGTTTAGAAATAATCTCACAAATACTCTAGTTTGGTCACCATTGCATTTCTTAAAACCTACAATATGAGTGTGTGTGTGTATTTGTTTGTGTGTGTGTTACACGCCCCCAATCTCATACCCTAATACCTCTAATTTTCTTCCCCAACCTTCTGTGAAACTGAACAGCATAATAGATGTAATTAGACCTTCAGTAATAGGACCGAACGGAGCAAGCAATGAGACTCCTTCTAGGGAAGCAATCAGTGCATTAGGTCCCCAGGACTGAAACCACTTTTAACAAGGTTTGGGGCCTAGGGAATGTCAGTCTAGGCTTCTACTGCTTCCCCAAGAGGAAGTTCTACCCAGAATGCAAATCTTCATTTACTATTTCTACAAAAGGGAGAAAAAGAACATTAGCAGCTTTATTACACACATAATGAAACAAACTTTGCTGTGAATATTTTTTCTCAGCAGTCAATCAGCTGTTCCCAAATGCTCTGAAAAGTAAATGTATATTTTTATCAGAATTTAAGAATCATTCCCTATGTTTTCATCACCAACTTTTTGAAAAAGATAATACCGAACTGTGTCAAACAAAGGCAGCCTTTATGCTTTCAAGAGCATGCTGAACCGTTTCTATAAGGGAAGAAGCTTTAGTCAAACAATATTTCTGAGACATACATTTAAATAGTCAGTTTCAGTAACTGTAGATATATTGGCAGACTGAATATGACCTATTGGTGCTATTCTATTCCATGATGTACTGAAGTAAACTCTTCTGAAGAAAAGTGTACATCCTATTTATGGAGTACAACAAACTCCCGTTCTTTATTGTATACCTTGTATTTTGCAGTTCCTATTACTTGGCATTAATAGTTTACTAAGATGACTAGTTTGAGGCAATTTAAGGATGAAAATACTTCAGTTTTCTAAATGTACTTATGTAGAGACAAGTTGAAAGATAAAAGACAAATATGGCACCCAAAGCACATTATTTGTCTCTAATGATCCGATGTCATCTCTTCATACATTTAATCCTTATAATAAATATTCTTCCAGCCAGAGGTAAAGGAATCACTTACAGGTAATGGAAGATTCATGAAGGATGCAGCATCAAGTCCTTTCGGTGAAATAATCAAAGATTAGGAGAGAGCAATCCCAAGATAATTTGTTTGTGAGCAGAAGCATTTTTATTGGGAAGACAGCCATACGTTTGTGTAAGGTGTGTGTGTTGAAAAACATACTCGTGTCTGTGAAAGGCACGTGTGTATGTTTGTGTGAAAGGCCCCAAATACCAGCCTAATCTAAAGAATAAAAGTTTTCCTAACCAGTGATGAAACTTCAGCTTTGTTATATAAAATATATTTGGTATAATGTACATTGGCCAATAGAATGAATGTCAATTATGGTATTTTTAATTGTTTTAACTAATAAATTAGGTTAAATTTGGCTATGTTTTGACAAACTCTGTTGTTGAAAACTTCCCAGACACATAACTAAATCTATCAAACTTACTTGAACAACATAGATGAAACTTACAAACCAGACAAAATGTTTTTAAAAGCCTGGCATTAAAGACCACATATTATATGGTTCTATTTACCTGGAATGTCCAGAATAAGAAAATCTATAGGAACTGGAAGTTGATTAGTAGTCACCTAGGGGTTGGAGACATGAAAGGATTGGGGGGTGATGGTGAAAGGGGGCAGAATTTCCTTTCGTGGTAATGAGCATGTTCTATAACTGATTGCAGTGATAATTACATGACCCCGAATATACTGAAAAATGAATTGTACATGATAAATGGGTAAATTTGAACATATATGAATTATAACTCAATAAAACGGTTACCAAAAATGTTTCTTGAGTTACTAGGAGGGTCCTAGCAAATCAGAATTCAATATTCTAATTCTTAATTCAGTTTTTAAATTCTATATTCTGATTCTTTCATTTAACCCATTGCAAATTTGTTTAAAAGGGGGTATTTTCATTAATGACATGAATTTAGGTGTGAGACATTATTAGGACTGATTCTAAGTGTTTGTGTTTTTTTGAGAAGTATGTAATAGAGAGCTTGTTACACTGCAGATTCTGTGATGACCTGAATGCATAAGGTAGACACAACTTTGCCTTTTCAAAGGTTATGATCAAATGCAGATATTGAGAAGGAAATTAGAAGTTTGTATGCTATGTTAAGGAAAATTCAAGGTGACTTAGAAGGGATATTTAACTTCAGTTTGTAGTGAGTAGAAATCTTCCTGGATGGTGTAATATCTAAGCTAAATTTCCAAGGAAAAAGCATAACCCAAGTGAAGAAAGAATGGCAAGGGAAGTATTGAAGCAATAGGAATATCAGATATTAAGACTGAAGACAATGCAAAGCATGGCTCTAGTGGACCTATGCAAAGTTTAGCATAACATGAGCCCGAAGGGCAAGAAAAACTGTAGTAAAATGAAATAACCCGAAAGATAAACAACAGCTAAATTATAAAGGCTCTTATAAAACAGAGAAAGAACTTAGAAATAGAAAATCAGTGAAAGTTTTTAAGCACAGAGTGATGTGATACATTTTGTATTAAAGGGAGATCATTCTGCCAATATTTTGAATAGTGGATTGGAATATAGAACGGCAGAAGGCAACAGTTAGGAAGTTAATGCAAAATCCAGGTAGAGATAATGATGATCTCTGCTAGAAAATGGCAACAGAATTAAAAAGAAAAGCCAATAAATGTGAAAGTAATTTAGGACACCAAATCCTTGAGCTGGACTTGATTAAGAGGAGAGTGGTTTATTATAAAGAGAAAATTAGGTTTTACAGACAACTCCCACATTTTTGACTTATGATCTAACATTTTAAAATGAATAGATTGCAGTATTTAGGACAGTTTTAGATTTATAGAAAAATCAAACCGACGGCACAGAGAGTTCCTATAATCCCCCCACCTCCTGGTTTCCTCAATTATTAACATATTAGTATAGTGCATTTGTTATAGTTCATGAAGCAATATTGATTCATTATCATTAATTAAAGTGCATAGTTTACATTAATATTCACTCTTCTTGTATTCTACAGTGATTGAAAAACACAAAATGCCACCTATACACAATTATGATTTAATATAGAATAGTTTCACTGCCCTAAAAATCCCTCTGACCACTATTCTGTTCCATTGAGCTGTCTATTCTTTGCCACACTATATTCCTTATTATAGCTGCATAAGAAGCCCTGAACTTGAGTAGAGTCAGTCTTCTCAATTTGTTCTTCCTCATTAGTACTGTGTTGGCTATTTTGAATCTTTTATCTTTCCACATAAGCTTTAAAATCAGTTTGTTGACATCCATGTTGTAACTTTCTGAGCTTTTGATTGTGATTATGTTGAAACTATAGATCAAATGAGGAAGGACTAACACCCTAATTATATTGGGTCTTTCTATTCGTAATCATGGACTAGCTCTCCAATTATTTAAATTTTATTTGATTTCTTGCATCAGAGATTTGTAATTTCCCTTGTGTAGATCATAGGCACATTTTATTAGTTTTTTATCAAATTATTTGATTATTTCTCATGCTAATGTAAATGAGATTGTGCTTTTTAGTTTCAAATTCTAATTGTTCATTGTTGGTATGAGCAATTGACTATTGTACACTAACCATGTATTCTGCAACCTTGCTATAAATGTTTATTAGTTGCAAGAGGTTTTTCTTATTGTTGTTGATTCTTTGGGATCACTACATAGAAAATCTAACCATTTTTGAGCAGACTTCCAATTTATTCCTTCTAAATCTATATACCTTTATTTTCTCTTCTTGACTTACTGCATTAGCAACTATTTCTAATAAAATTTGAATAGGAATGTTAAGACAGGACTTCCTTGCCTCATTTCAGATCTTAGAAAGAAAGCACATAGTTTTCCACCACAAAATATGCTTTAACTTTAGGCTTTTTGTGGGTCTTCTTTGTTAAGTTGTTGAAGTTCTCCTCTATTCCAAATTTGCTGAGTCTTTTTAACATAAATGAATTTTGAAGTTTGTCAAATGGTTTTTTTTGGATCTATTGATATGATTGTATAATGAGATTTATTCCAGATATGTCAGGCTGTATCATATTTTGAAAATTGAGTAATTTAATCTATCATATCAAAATTTAATCTATTATATAAATTTTGACATGGTAGATTAAATTACTCAGTTTCCAAATGGTAAATCCAGCCTGACACATCTGGAATAAATCCCATTTGGCTATGTCATATAATTATTTTTGTAGATTTTTGGATTCATATTGTTAATATTTTATTGATAATTTTTGTATTTGTGTTCATGAGAACTATTGGTTTTCCTCTCTTGTAATGTCTTTTTCTGATTTTGGTGCCCTCACTTTTTAATCTAGAAATGTAGAGTGCAGCTAGAAATATATGGAAAAAAAGTAGTATGTGTATGATTGCATATGACTTCTCACTGATTTTCTGTATACTCTTTCCTCTTGGTATGAGCTGTCTGCAATTGGGTCCTCTTTCCTAATTTTTCATCTTCTCTTCCTGAAGTTAAAAAGACAGGGTGACAAATACCTGAGGCTCCCAAGTCCTGATACTCTCTATAGCCAAGGACTTTTGGAAGACTTGTTTTTCTAAAATGGATATGAAAATAAACAGAGATAGCTTTCTTACTTCAATTCTCTTCATGAATATTCATAATCTCACACACACACACATACACACAATTTGCACAGACACATGTATGACTGTCTTCCCAATAAAATTGCTTCTGCTCACAAACAAATTATCTTGGAATTGCTCTCTCCTAATCTTTGATTATTTCACCAAAAGGACTTGATACTGTATATTTCATGCATCTTCCATTACCTGTAAGCGATTCCTTTACCTCTTGTTGGAAGAATACTTATAAGGGTTAAATATGTGAAAAGATGACATTGGATCATTAGAGACAAATAATATGCTTTGGATGCCATACTTGTCTTTTATCCCTTCAACTTATCTCTACATAAGTAAATTCAAAAAGCTGAAGTATTTTTGTCCTTAAATTGCCTCAAACTAGTCATCTTAGTAGAATATTAATGCCAAGGAATAGAAACTGCAAAATACAGGGTATACAATAAAGAATGAGAATTGTTCTCCTTCTGTGAATGAAATATTATGTTACCAAATTACATGTGATAGCAAGATTTAAGTGAATACCATTAGACTTCCCTTTGGTCAAGGTCATCAAAGATTTGTGGGGTGAGCCAACATTACAGAGCACACATTTTATATCCTGAACCCCATTTTTAATCACATTTTAAAAACTGTAGAGTATCACAGAAATAAATCAAATCCAACACACACAAATAAATCGCAACTCATAAAACATGCATGGTAATAAAAAGAAAGCAACATTCACTGGGGAGAAGAAAAAGCAAATAAAGAGATCCAAATAAATCCCTTATTAAAGCAGATGATTAGTATTAACATCTCAATTCAAATCACATGAAAAGATAACAATGATGCTTCTTTTATGCCCATTATGTATATTGTCATTGTATTTGGTTATTGCTCATGTAGCCCGGAAAGATTTCAATCATGGCCAATTGTTACAGCTTCTACAATTGAAGAGGTGACTGGAGTAAGAGACTTAAATAATCTCAATGCTTTTCCCAAAAAGCTTAAAGAATAGAAGTGCCCATCAAGAGGTTAGGAGACCTAGACAAATAAAGTGGGACAAAAATAGCTCTGTGTCTTATCTATGACACTTTTTTTTAGGGGATTTTTTTCCCTTCCCACTTTTCTCCATCTTCTATTGAATAACCTCTTAGGATTTCAACAGAAATCGTTAAAATCTATTTCTTTTTTTTCACACACAGGCTCATAGTTCATTGTTGAAGCATTGATTTCTAATCCTAGTCTGCTATAACTAAGGACATTAGCACATGGATAAAAGATCACTTCTGGTTTTTAAAAGTATATGAGGATTTTCTTTTAAATGAACTTAAGAAAAAGAATACTGTCTGTTAATGAGCCAAACAGCCCATTTCTTCCATGGAAAGACAATACAGTGCTCCCAGATTCAGAGACTACTATCAACTGAGGAAAATCCCAGCATTCCAATTCCAAATTTCAGGGACTGAGGTAATGATTGGTTGTTAGGGCAGGTGCCAGCTCTAGCTTGGACTAGAGGAATACTACTGTCCAGTAGGAAGACAGGTTCAAGGATGCTCCTTTGTGTACATGTCGTTGGGGTTATATGTATATGGACTGGATATTGAATAGGTTGGTACAGAAAGACAACGTTTTGGGTCTCCAAGAAGTTGCTAAAGGTTAAGGAGGTCCCAAATTGAATCTACTCAAAAATATCAGTCATCTCACTAAAGTCCATCCCATCATATAATTTAAATGATAACATGAATCCTCTAGTAAACCACTTATTCTCCTCTGATTTTATGTACAAAAGAGGAAAATAATACCATAGTTACAATTTGAGTTTCTATCATCCTTAGAAAATAATCAAATATAAACTCTTTACCCAAATTGCCAACCAGCATAGATTCACTCACAAGGTACAATCTTGCCATAAGTTAAATTGAAATGAAAGTTTTGGGAGAACACTGATTGTCTTCTCTCAGCATAGTACCAAAGAAATGTTGACAAGAGAGTCATTAAGAAAGCTTTCTTGTGAAGGTAAGCAGTATTTGCAGTCCTGGTATAAATTCATGACTCAGGGCATACTATCTAAGGGTTTTTACCACTCATTCTAATTGTATGCTAAAAATAGAGCAAGGTTTTATTAGGAATTTAGGAAACACACATTCAATTTTTAAAAACATGTTTGGCTTCTGGATTCCTGTTAAAATGTGGAAAGAGAATCATTCCCATCCTTGCAATATAAAATGTTTGATAATCTGCAAAATTACAACTCTTACTGAAACCATTAGAAAGTGAGGTTATAAGGCAAACAACGAACTTCCAATCCAAAGGAAGACAAAAATCTTCAGGAAAAATAGGAAGCAAGCTCTTGTTTACATGGGGTAATTGTCAGACACTTGACTCCAAGCTACTGGGAATAATTCAGCTAAAAACACACTAAGGATTTGCTGAAGGTTGAATGTGGGCTAGTGTAAAAGTACAGAACACAGGAGAACTTGTACCAACACACAGGCTCATGTTCATGGACCTTACTAAGTGGCTCACAAGAAAGATTGGCAGAAGGTGAGAGATGTTCCTGAGGAAATGCTCCTCTTGTTGCAGACCTAGAGAAGTAAACAGCAACCATTGTGGTAAAGGCACAAAGCTCACCCTGAATCCTCCTCCTTTATGTCCCCTACAGAACAAAAATCATAGAAAGCAAACCCTACCATCCTCAAGAAACAGGTGAAAAGTCACAGTAGCTGAGGAAAGGGATCAAGATGAAAAACCTTCCATGTTGGGAAAGGGTCAAAAAATTTACCAGCCCTGGACAATAAAACCCTGTCCAGTTTTGGGAGTTGCAGGATTACTGAAAAGACCCCGTTAATGAGACCCAAGGGCACAGTGCCTGTCTAAGCCTGAACAAGAACTACAAAGAATATGCTCTTCTAGCCCCAACCGCATCATCAGGCTGACAAGCACCCCTAATATATAACAGCATGATACTGCTGAGAGAAGTTCAAGAGCAGGGAAAAAACGCAAGGTACAGGTACAAAGAAAACACCTAAAGCTGAGGGAGGAAGAAGGAAAAAACCAACCAAACAAACAAACAAACACTAGCAAACCAATTCACATCACACATACAGAATTATACTAGGGGAATTTGAGGAATGGGGTGCACTAAGGTACAGCAATAACAAAACCCAAAAGTAACTCAACTCCTAACTAGATTAGTCCAACTCCTTGCAACAAAAACCTAGCTATGTAAAGAAAATAGTGTGTCATTTATCAGGCATAAATATTAATTACCCCAGTGTTTACTCTCTCACAGTAAATATCTGGGTTCCCACTAAATATTACAAGAAATATAAAGAATTTTTTAAAAATTACAATGTCAACAGACAAAGCAATACAAACAACTAGACTCAACTGTTACCCCTACGTTTGAACTATCAAACAAGGAATTTTAAAAACCTATGATTAATATGTTAAAGGATCTAGCTAAAAAGGGGAGGACAGCAAGCATGAACAGATGGAGAATTTCAGATCAGAAATAAAAACTATAAGATAGAAAATAATGGAAATAATTGAGCTGAAACACATAGTAACAAAGCTTACAAATGCCATCATTAGATACCATCAGTAAATTTGATAAAGCCAAGGAAATAGCTGAATTTGAAAATATGTAAATAGAAATTATCCACAATGAAACACAAAAAGTAAAAAAGATGAAAACAAAAATAAAATAAAATAAAAAACAGAATGGGGTATCTGAGAACCATGGGACAAGATTAAATGGGTACATCCATGTTCTACCTTAGGCCCACACTTGTCAGCAACACTTTGGTTCCTCAAGAGATAACATCCACACTGCACAAATGACTGGTCTCCTGACTTTTCATAGCCTGGCTATGCATACCATAGGTAATGACCTGGGTCTTGGATACAACAGTCCATTGTGCAGATTCCACCTGTCAATGC
Source organism: Trachypithecus francoisi (assembly GCF_009764315.1). Classification (NCBI taxonomy): domain Eukaryota; kingdom Metazoa; phylum Chordata; class Mammalia; order Primates; family Cercopithecidae; genus Trachypithecus; species Trachypithecus francoisi. The sequence continues at coordinate 17,205,450 of NW_022681461.1, forward strand.
AAGAGCTGCTGGGCTATATTCTGACCATAATGCCACCTACACTTACTCAGGCTTTTCAATACTACAGTCATAACCAGCCTAGGTGGCACTGTAGTTCCATTTCCAACATGACAGCAAACTTTCTTACAAAAACTAAAGAAGCTCCCATTTTCTATTCTAAATTCACAGAAGATTTGCAAGATATAGAAGGTAGCACATATGCTATCTGTATGCCCTGCTATTCAAACATTTGAAGTAATGTTCCTAACTTCAGATTTTGCCTTTTAAAGTACATGTCAGACCATTACATAAGAGATAACTTAGAGCCTCATTTGGGGTTGAATGCATCAGGATCCTTTGAGGTATTATATCCCCAATAGGATAGCAAGACAGCTACCTCTTTTCTCCTTGCTATTCAACCACATCAGTACATTTCTATGACTTCCTGATCAATAAGCCTTTATGCCTTAGGGTACTAAATTTTGTGCAAGATTATTGCAAACCTAGTGCGGTCCACAACCTCATGATGAGCCAACATCGTGAACCAACTCTGTGACAGCCTAGTGGACCACCAGAGGGCCTTAGCCCACGTGACGAATAAAAACCAGACTTTGGCTCTGTTGCTGACCTCATTACTGCTAATGGCCAATGCTGCTCCTCCTTTGTTCTTGCTTTGCTATGGATCCTGTTAACCTCACTAACCTCCTCCAGTTCCCCTTCTACAGTCCTGTCCCACTCTCCCACCCCTTCAGGCCATGGTACTCACATCAAATTGAAGCTTATCTCTAATTCTTTCCTGAAGTCATTGGAGAAATCATCACCTGAGCTTTCTCTTCAGAGTATTCCCTTATCCATCCCCAATATATAAAGCTCTGCTGCAACATATTCACCACACCATACAAATGAAATGACACCAGAGCTACACTCAATAATGTTGAAAAAGAGATTGTCAATACTTACAAAACATTATTTATGCTATGGAGAACACCAAGCTCAGACCCAATGGTGATTCATTATTTAGCTATATGTTTTCAGGAGCTGCCAATGGAGTATCTAAAGTTCTGTTTTGGGTCTAGGAGTAGCCTCTGTCTATTTTGTTCTACTACTCCAGGCTACAGCCTGACACATTCAACTTCTGCACTGTCCTAAGTTTTCTATCTAGATTTTATCTGGCACGGAGACTTAATTAATCATTGCCTAGAAGGTCACCACCATCCCATCACTCATGAACAATTCCATACCTTCCCTACCAGGCCCCACTTTCATACCCTTCATAGGCACCATTCATACTTCTAGCTACTTTCCCCTAGCTAATCTCACTGAGTTTTCAGTACAGGGTTCACCGCCCTATCCCCATCTCTGCTTATGTTTTTTGTTTCTCTTTCTCTGAGGCTCAGTTCAATCCATCACAGCAAGCAACCCCTAGTCTTGAAGAGTCTCTCCTACATGTATTTACCACTCATGGAGCATACAGTCCAGGTCCTTTGTTGCAATAATTTCTGGGCTTGCCACCAGTCCTTAGATGAGTTACCAGCTCTCATTACCCATATCCAGTCAGCCTCATAGAAGGATTTATCTTGACCAGCCTTCCTTTTCCTGTGTAGCACTCCAAAAAACTATCTGGGTACCAAAATAATTAGTCAAATTGCTCACTTGGCCTCTTCCTCTCATATACTTTATAGTTTCTAAGAAACACCCCTGCTTTGCTCATACCAACAAGACTACTGACACTTCATGAACAAGATTTTCTCCTTATGTCAGTCAATATTCTTGTTCTGAAGGGCTCTGATGTCACTTTAATAACACTTGTCTGTCCCTCCATTCTTACACTATCAGAACCTTCCTCTAATATCATAAGCACTGTATGTACTCGAGGGGCTTGGGGTCACATTTTTTCTGGGCCTGCTGCTTCATGTTTTTCAGCCTTATTCACCACAAAAGGGCTACTATGCTATATATTGTGCTTGCCCTACTTACAGGTTGAAGGTCACTGACACTGCTCTAGGCACACATAACCCAGTAAGAAAACACATCATTAATACTGGCCAGGAAACGGTATAGACTGAATGATTGTATCCCTTCTCCAAATTCTTATTCAAATCTGATTCTCAATGTGATGGCATTGGGAGGTAGGGCCTTTGGGAGATGACTAAATCATAAGGGCACCACCTTTATAAATTGGATTAGTGACCCTATAAAAGAGGCCCCAGAGAGTTCTTTTTTCCCCTTGTGCTATGTGAGGACACTGCCAAAACACAGCAGTCTATGATTTAGGAGGCGGGTCCTCACCAGACACCAAATCTTCCAGCACCTTGATCCTGGACTGCTCAGCCTCCAGAACTGTGAGGAATAAATTTCTGTTGTTTATAATCCATCATATCGACCTGTGGTATTTTTGTGATAGTAGCCTAACCATGCTAAGACAGAAAATATCCAGAGTCGCTGTATTCATTCATCATCACGTTGCTATAAAGAACTACCAGAGACTGGGTAATTTATAAAGTAAAGAGTTTCAATTGGCTCACAGTTCTGAAGATGACTGTACACGAAGCCTGGCTGAGGAGACCTCAGGAAACTTACAATCATGATGGAAGGTGAGGGGAAAGCAAGCACATCTTACATGGCTGAAGCAGGAAGAAGAGAGTGAAGGAAGAAGTGCTACACACTTTTAAGCAACCAGATCTCATGAGAACTCATGAAATTAAGCTAGAAATCAATTACAGACAATATCAGGAAAGATATTTAAACACTTGAAAAGTAAATATCATATGTCTCAGCAAGCCATGTTTCAAAAGTCATAGGGAAGTTATAAAATGTTTTGAATTGAATGAAAATGAAAAGACAACATATAAAAAAATTTTTATTCTAAAAAAGCAGGATACATGTGCAGAACATGCATGTTTGATACACGGGTATACATGTGCCATGGTGGTTTGCTGCACCTACTGATTCATCCTCTCTAAGTTCCCTTCCCTCACCACTCACCCCCAACAGGCCCCGGGGTGTGTTGTTCCCCTCTCTGTGTCCATGTTTTCTCATTGCTCAACTACCACTTACGAGTGAAAACATGTGGTGTTTTGTTATCTGTTCTTGTGTTAGTTTGCTGAGGATGACGGCTTTCAGTTTCATCCATGTCCCTCCAAAGGACATGATCACATTCCTTTTTATGGCAGCCTAGTATTCCATGGTGTATATGTACCATATTTTCTTTATCCATTCTATCATTGATGGGCTTTTGGGTAGGTTCCATGTCTTTGCTATTGTAAATAGTGCTACAATAAACATACGTGTGCATGTGTCTTTATAATAAAATAATTTATATTCCTTTGGGTATAAGCCCAGTACTGGAATTGCTGGGTCAAATGGTATTCCTGGTTCTAGATCCTTGAGGAATAGGCATACTGTCTTCCACAATTGTTGAACTGATTTACATTCCCACCAACAGTGTAAAAGCATTCCTATTTCTCCACAGCCTCGTTAGCATCTATTGTTGTCTCACTTTTTAATAATGGACATTTTGACTGGCACAAGATGGTATCTTATTGTGGTTTTGATTTGCATTTCTCTGATGATCAGTCATGTTGAGTTTCTTTTCATATGTTTGTTGGCCGTGTGAATGTCTTCTTTTGAGAAGTGTATGTTCATATCCTTTGCCCACTTTTTGATGGATTTGTTTTTCTCTTGTAAATTTGTTTATGTTGCTTGCAGACTCTGGATATTACACCTTTGTAAGATGGGTAGATTGCAAAAAATTTCTCTCATTCTTTAGGTTGCCTGTTCACTCTGACGATACTTTCTTTTGCTGTGCAGAAGCTCTTTAGTTTAAGTAGATCCCATTTGTCAATTTGGGCTTCCGTTGCAATTGCTTTCAGCGTTTTTGTCATGAAGTCTACACATGCCTATGTCCTGAATGGTAGTGCCTAGGGTTTTGATGGTTTTCTTCCAGGGTTTTTATGGTTTTTGGTTTTACATTTAAGTCTTTAATCCATCTTGAGTTAAGGTGTAAGGAAGGGGTCCAGTTTCAATTTTCTGCATGTGGCTAGGCAGTTTTTCCAGCACAAATTACCCAATAGGAGATCCTTTCCCCATTGCTTGTTTTTGTCAGGTTTGTCAAAGATCAGATGGTTGTAGATGTGTGGTTTCTGTGTTATTTCTGTGTTCTGTTCCATTGGTCTGTATGTCTGTTTTGGTACCAGCACCATGCTATTTTGGTTACTGTAGCCTTGTAGTATAGTTTGAAGTCAGGTAGCATGATGCCTCTAGCTTTGTTCTTTTTGCTGAGAATTGTCTTGGCTATATGGGGTGTTCCTTGATTCCATATAAAATTTAAAACAGATTTTTCTAATTCTGTGAAAAATGTCAATGGCAGTTTGATAGGAATAGCATTGAATCTATAAATTACTTTCGGTAGTATGGCCATTTTCACGATATTGATTCCTCCTATCCGTGAGGATGGAATGTTTCTCCATTTGTTTGTGTCCTCTCTTACTGCCTTGAGCAGTGGTTTGTAATTCTCCTTGAAGAGGTCCTTTGCATCCCTTGTTAGCTGTATTCCTGGTTATTTTATTCTCTTTGTAGTGATTGTGAATGGGAGTTCATTCATGATTTGGCTCTCTCGTTATCTATTGTTGGTGTTAAGGAATGCTTGTGATTTTTGCACATTGATTTTGTATCCTGAGACTTTGCTGAAATTGCTTATCAGTTTAAGGAATTTTTGGGCTGAGATGATGTGGTTTTCTAAATATAGGATAATGTCATCTACAAACAGAGACAATTTGACTTCCTCTCTTCCTATTTAATATCCTTTTTTTTTCTCTTGCTGATTTCCCTGGCCAGAATTTCCAATACTATATTGAATAGGAGAGGTGAGAGAGGGCATCCTTGTCTTGTACCAATTTTCAAAGGGAATGCTTACAGCTTTTGCCCATTCAATATGATATTGACTGTGGGTTTGTCATAAATAGCTCTTATTATTTTCAAAAATTGACAAGGTAGCTAAAGTGGTGCTTAGAGGGAGACTGATAGCATTAAACGCTTGTATTAGAAAAGAAAACAGAATTCACATGAATTATCCAACCTCCTTCTGAGAGAAACTAAAAATAGAAGAACAAATTAAACCAAAAGCAAATAGAAGAAAGGATAATGAAATTGAGAGTAGAAATCAATGAAATTTAGAACAGAAGAAAAAGAAACCTAATTTACCAAAGGCTGATTGTTCAGAAATTTCAATAAAATTAATAAGTTTCTAGTTAGAATGATCAAAAAAAAGAGAAAATGAAAACTACAAATAATAAGAACTAACAAAGAAACATCACTACAGACTGTACAGACATTTAAAGAACAAGGGGATGCTGTGAACAACTCTAAGCACATAAATTCAATGACCTATATGAAATGGACATATTTTTAAAGACAAAACTACCAAAACTTACTCAAGGTAAAATTCACATGACACTCTACAATCTATGCTATTATAGTGGAAATTTCAGTAAAAGGAGAGTGTTATGTAACACAAGAGAGAGAAATCTCTTATTCAAAGCATATTTTAGTTTTTGCTATTATTCTTTAGTAACTAAAAATATATTTCTTATAAATACAATTGTTGTTAAGTCAGAATGGTAATATTAAGCTCACATTGTCTTTTATTTAATAAAATGTATATATCTTTTTAAAAGTCATTTATCTATGCTCCAGTAAAGTAAGGAAAAATGGGATATAATTATTATTGTAAGCTACACATAATTTTTCCTCTTACCCATTCTGTTTTCATGTTGTTTGCAAAGCTGATTTTTTAAAAAGTACTTTCATACTTTTTAAAATCTAGAAACTCATCAGACTTTTTTGTCATAGAAGTTTGAAAAATTCCACCAGGATTTGTCTAGATATGGATTTCTTTTGCATTGTTTGCCTGAAATGTGAAAAAAAATTATTAAATTTCTCAGTGAAATTTTCAATAGATGAATTTTTAGAGAATTCAGAGAATTTTATTTTGTGATTTCAATGTGGCTACACTTTTATTTGTGCAGTTTTATTTTCACCTATAAAAATTTTTGTTAGCCATTGAATAGTGTTCTTATGTGGTCTTTCAAGTTAATATTTTTCACTTATCCTCAGCCAAAAATAAGAAGGTAAAGTTGAGTTAGAAATTTTATGTAGCATATATTCTGCTACCCAATGATTCCATTGTATTTTAAATTCTCTATATTATACATCTGAATAATTTATAGAAAGCTCTCACAAGGATTCTTCCTTCAATGGGGATTATTTGACATTCTGTGTATACAGTGTGAATAAAATATTCATGTAATAAACTCACACTGAATCAAAGGAAATAACACTTCGGCTGGCCTTGACTGAAACTTGTTTTGCTTTTCTCTTTAAAATGTTTGTTTTTAGTATATCTTTCAGTTTTATGTAGCTTCAGGAGGTGTTAGAATCATTGACTATTTAAATGACAGACTATTAAATAGTTATCTCATAAATTAATTCTGGGTTTTGATATTTTGCGTTGAAAGTTATATTGGTATTGAGACCCAAGACATATTCCAAACAGGTCATGAAGTCTAATTAACCTTTTATCACATTCAACTACTTTAAGTTACATGAACTTGGCTCTGTCCTCTAAATATAACAATACAACTTTGGCATCTCATTAATAAACATGACAGCATTTATTAACACTGCCATGTAACTAAAGTAAAACTTCATCAATTCAAATCTCAGGGAACCAGAAGTAATCAAGCTAGAACTAAACAGGAACAAATTATCTGACATCATATTTTAGCGGCAGGAGAGCTGAGAAGCTAAACAACTTGCTGTTTCTGTCAAACAATCTTGATTACTTGTCAGTGGAGAAGAAGTTGGTGGGGTGTGGAATGAAAGGTTAATTTTCTTGCAGTCACATAACCTCTCCCTCTCTTCTTACAGAAAAATAATCAAGGTCATTAATTGAAGTTTTGCAAATCAATTTCTATAAATTCATGACTCACAGGATCATATATTTTAAATTATAAATATAATAGTATTTGAGGTCATCCATGCCAAAACATCCTACACAAGACTGTTTACTATTATTTTTATTTGACCACACTTTCATTAAATGTTTATAGACTAAAAACATATACATTTTTGTTAGTTTTGCACCAGATTTCTAAGATCAAATATTTATTTGCTCTTCATGTATTCATTCATAAAATATCCTTCCTTTCCTTCTTATATTAACCATGTCTATCTGTGATGTTCTGACATCTGAGGCCCTGCTGACCCTAGAGGAAGTCAGCTCACTCCAGGATTAGCCAGTTACTAGACAGAGTAAACAACTCACCTGTGAGCACAACTTTCATATGCAAATCAATCAATGCACAGCTTACATTCTGCACTCTAAGACACTATCCACCGTCCCTTAGCATTCCAAGGCTAGGTCCTAGACAACTAGAGACAGCTCCTATGACCCTGATCCTCCTGTAATTTCCCTCCTGAGGAAACCACAATAAAGGCTCTTGGCTCAAAATTTTCCCTCTCCCTTTGCCTCCTGACTGCACCTCCCCTACTGCCTGCTGGCCTGAGCCCCTGTGTCTCCATCTGTAAGTATAACACACTATCTTTTTGTTGTTTTTTAGAGATAGGTTCTCACTCTATCACCCAGGCTGAGGTCCAGTCATGTGATTATAGCTCACGGCAGCCTCTAACTCCTGAACTTAAATAATCCTCCTGCCTCTGCCTCCCAAGGAGCTTGAACTACAGGCACATGGCATCATAGTCAGCTAATTCATTTATTTATATGCAGAGACAGGGATCTTGCTATGATTCTCTGGCTGGTTTTGAACTCCTGGCGTCAAGTAATCCTCCCATCTTGACCTCCAAAGGATTATAGGTGTGAGCATCCATGCCTGACCGACAAACTATCTTTTCAATGGCAGTCATCTCCTTATCTGTTGGCCTTAACATAACTCAATAATAAAACCTATTAAAAAATCTCTCTTTCCTTCCTTCCTTCCTTCCTTCCTTCCTTCCTTCCTTCCTTTCTTCTTTTTGTGTGTGGAAACATGTAGAAACCAGTGGCTATTTAAATGAACCATTACCAATTAGCAAAATGTTGTACTGTCTTGGCTAGGCTATATAAAATAAATTTTAGCAAAATGAGTACTACAAGTGCAGGATGGACATATGTCCTTTCATACTTAATAATCCTGAGTGTGAAGAAACACTTCTAAAATCTACCTTGAGTTATCTAAACTTTAGATGACTGGGTCAGTCTTTAAATATCAGTTATAGCTTTAGAAATAAGGGGAAATTATTCACCAGAGGATTTAAATAACAGCATATGTTCTTTTCTTTTTATTAACTATAAACAAATATGAAGTTTAAATGTAAACTTAGACTACTAAAACAAAATATGGGTACAGAGTTTTAAAATGGTGCCAACCTCACTTTACCCTTTAAATTTTGGTTTTTGTAAGTACCCTTACTGCCATGGCAGACAAGTTTAATCATGAATTTAGAAAATGTAATCATCAAAATTTGCTGAAATCAAAGAACAAAAGGGTGAATTAACATTAAAATTATTTTCTCAGCACCTTAAGAAAAGTCATCACTAAATTAGAATTTTTTGTTACCAATTACAGAAAATATTTGTGAATTCCATTTTATTTGGATTGCACACCTTTTAAAATGTGTTCAGCTTTTTGGTTTTTCATTTCATTTTGTTGACTTTATCTTTCCACTTAAGTCTTAGCCTAATTCCTTTACTTTTGACTTTAATCCTTCTACATTGTTCTCACTTATAACATCATTTATTTTTTAATTCCTCAGTCTCCTACTTTCCTTGTTTGCTTGTGATCGATTTGCCCACTCTTTCCTTTTCTCATGGGGAAGATACTCTCATAGTCATTCATTCTCCTTTTTATTCACTTGTGAAATTTTTTCTGGGCACTTACCATCTGCTAGTAATAATAGGAGTCCCAAGGGACACAGAATGACAAGACAATTTCTGTTCTGGAGGAGATGAGAAAAAGAATGAAAAGCCACTAATCAATTAAGATAAAATGTGAAAATTGTTGTAATAAAAGCAAATAGTAAGTGCTATGTGCAAACAATAGACACATTACCAAACTCAGAGAAATGAGATGAAGAAGATTTTCCCAGAGGCACGGATGTTAGCGAGGAGCATTGTAGGACAAATGAAAATTTTGTAGGGAAAAAGGGAGGATAGAACATTTGTGACAAAGTTACCAGAATCTTCCAGTTGAGTATTATAAAACACCAAGATAGAAGGTAAGCACAGAAAGGCTAGAATTCTGGTAATACTCAATTTATTCTCTTCTCACGTCTATTAGCCAACCTTATCTGACCTGTCCTGTTCCTCAGAAAGCTACTTCTTTGGGCTGCTTCTCCATTCCTCCTTACTATCTTGGCTTCTATTTGGGTTCAGCTAAGGGTTGGCATTGGTGGGAGACGAGGGTGGGAGGAGAGAATAAAGGTGCATTACTTCCTCACTCCCTTCCTAATTCCATGGAGATGTTCTGGTAGAAGATCTGTTCCTCCGTGACTGTAGCTTCCCCCTAGATGGCCCCTCCATCTAGGGCAAAGGAGCCATGGACTCCTTCCCCCTAGAATTGGCTCCTCCGTGTTTCCAATTCTCACTGAGCTCCAGCAACGTCTTTCCTCCTTTGTCTCTTTGACCACAGGATTGTCAATGGCTTTCTACTGTTTCTGCTTCTGGGGATCCTACCAATACTTTATGTGTTCAAATTCCAGCTGCAACTTTTCAATGCCTCCAATCAATAATTTTCATTTTAGCCATCCGAGTTACATGTTGGATTTTGTAAGTATTCTTACTGCCATGACAGGAAGAAGTTTAATCGTGAATGACCTTTAAAATATCAATTACTTAAAAAATCTTGTTATAACCTGATTTAATATACTCTTGGCTTTCAGTATCTATTTGTATAAACAAAGAAATAAATGACAAACCAGGAAAAATGATAGAAAGCATGCAAACATAAAAGCCCCCAAAATCTTAAAAATCTCTGCATATCAAATAAGATTTCTGGCCGGGCGCAGTGGCTCAAGCCTGTAATCCCAGCACTTTGGGAGGCCGAGACGGGCGGATCACGAGGTCAGGAGATCGAGACCATCCTGGCTAACACGGTGAAACCCCGTCTCTACTAAAAACTACAAAAAACTAGCCGGGCGAGGTGGCGGGCGCCTGTAGTCCCAGCTGCTCGGGAGGCTGAGGCAGGAGAATGGTGTGAACCCGGGAGGCAGAGCTTGCAGTGAGCTGAGATCCGGCCACTGCACTCCAGCCTGGGCGACAGAGCGAGACTCCGTCTCAAAAAAAAAAAAGATTTCTGAATCAACTTTGATTATGAAATAAAAGGTAAAAGGGAGGCTTAATTTTTTTTTCAGAACTGAATACAAAGTCTAGTAGAAACATTCTCAAAGACACAAGATGGTTAGGTCTCTAGGTAGAAGGTATTATCAGCCCAGAAACAAAAATAGTAAGACACCATAAGCTTGGACTTTGTGAGAGAAGTTATTCTAGCTGTGCCCTTTTCTTTTCCTTAATTGACCTTGGGATAATAATTGTCTATCCTGTTCACGTAGGAGGTCAAGAAACAACAAAGTCATCCAGAATCAGCTGAAAACAAAATAGTAAATTTAGGAGATGGCTAAAGAGTAGCTCAGATTAACAATAATAATACATATATAAAAAGCAGGCTGTTGGTGCCCTGGATACTCAAATCCCATTTCCTAAACTCCATTTCTTGGAGGAAAGTATCTCCAGGTTAGGTCACAGAGTAGGACTAGTGGGTAAATTGAGCAGGATAAAGTGACCAACCAGGACTGCAACATCATAAACTACACCTACTGCACTGTGCCTCCCATCTGCTCCCTAAAGTTACCTGCAAGAATATGTGAGAATCCTGGGTTTTTGCCTGGCCCCAAGTAAATAGCAGAGGCCAGGGTAATTCTAACTGATGATAATTGATAATGAATAAAAAATAAAAATACATGATATCTAAAATTCCCAATGGTATATGAGCCTCTGTGTGTGTGATATACTTGTATAATGAACCATCAATGAAATTCAATCATTATGAAAGAAAAATAAGCTAAAGGGTCTATAGCAGAAAAAAAACAGAACTAATGAATGAGGTAGACTAATAATGTAACTTAAACATAATAATTACTGCTATGGTTAATATTAGGTGTCAACTTGATTGAATGGAAGGATAGATAGCTGGTAAAGTATTAGGTTTTTGCCTGGCCCCAAATAAACAGCACAGGCCAGGGTAATTATAACTGATGATAACTGATAATGAACAAAAAATAAAAGTACATGATAACTAAAATTCCCAATGGTATATGAGCCTCTGTGTGTGTGATACATTTGTATAATGAAACATCAATGAAATTCAACCATCATGAAAGAAAAATAAGCTGAAGAGTCTACACCAGAGAAAAATAGAACTAATGAATGAGGTAGACTAATAATGTAACTTAAACATAACAATTACTGTGATGGTCAGTATTAGGTGTGAACTTCATTGGATGGAAGGATGCCTAGATAGCTGGTAAAGTATTCGGCTTGGGTGTGTGTCTGTGAGGGTGTTGCCAGAGAAGACTGACATTTGAGTCAGTGGACTGAGAGAAGAAGACCTACACTCAATCTGGATGGGCTGATAGAACAAAGCAGGTGGAAGAAGGTGGGCTAAGCCAGCTTGCTGAATCTTCTGGCTTTCATCATTCTCCCATGCTGGATGCTTCCTTCCATTCTTCCTGCCCTTGGACATCAGACTCCAGGTTCTTTGGCCTTTGAACTCTTGGACTTACATCAGAGTTTTGACGGGGCTCTCAGGCCTTCAGCCACAGACTGAAGGCTACATTGTTGGTTTCCCTGCTTTCAAGGCTTTTGGGTTTGCACTGAGCCACTACTGGCTTCTTTCTTCCTCAGCTTGCAGAAGGCCTATCATGGGACTTTGACTTGTGATTGTGTGAGCCAATTCTCCCTAATAAACTCCCTTTCATAGATACATATATCCTATTAGTTCTGTCCCTCTGGAGAACTCTGACTAATACATAGGCTATAGGAGAAATAGATAGAAGCCAGGAGTCCAGATGGAAACAAGCCAGATGAGAGGTGACAATCACCAATTACTTTTACAGAGATGATAGAAGATATTGAAATTATCTAGCAAAAATAAATAAATAAATAAGTTTTATGTTTTAAAAGAATCAACTGGAACTACTGAATATGAAAAATATATGTGATTGTTGAAATAAAGAAGTCAGTTGAGGTACAGAATAGAAGAATGTTTCCAACTAGAAAATGCACTATTGAGTAACAAATCATGGCCAAAAAAAATTATTCCAAACACATGGGAAAGAGACAGAAGAAATGAATGAGAAAGAAAAAGGTAAATAGAAATGAAGTAGCCATTGTTATACCTATTTAAATGACCTGCCAGAAGAAGTGGAGGAAGGGAATAACGTTTCAAAACTTCCTTATACAAATATCTTAAAATGTCTGTAAAATAATGGCAGAGAATTTTTCAGAATTAAAGAAAGTTATAAGATTTCCATTTAAAAGAGTTTATAAGTGTCAACAGGATAAGTTAAAACACACATACAAACACACAGATAAACACTGTTCAGTAAAATTTTAAAAATATGAAATACAAGTAGAACACTCTATATCCGGGAAGGATAAACATTTTACATACAAAAAGAATATAGTAGATGGAAAAAGGCATGGAATAATATTTGCAAACTTCTGGCAATAAATAAAAAAGAACAATTACATTCCCAATTACACTATCAGTTAAAGGAAAAGTGAAATAAGTATATCATCAAATATATATTTGTATAATTATGAGTAATAAAATTATTTAAAAAGAACAACTTTCCTCTTTAAAGCACTTTGAGGTTACTTCTTTATAGAATGTTTAATTGAGAAAAAATAGTAAATATATGACTATATAAATAAGCAATGACTATAAGTTATGTAAAACAGTATATCCACAAAAGTTCAAAACAAAAACACCACCTGAGAGGGAAAGACCAGAGTGAGATGAAAACAGACCAAGACATTCTCTAATTTGAAAGAAAGGCATATATTTTTAAAAGTTTTAAAAACTGAGAGGAGGAAGTAAACATAATATGAGTCCTGTTATTAGAGGCATAATTAATGATAGAATATAAATGTAACATAGTTATTAGACCAGCAAAATAGTATTCAGTGCATGCAAATAGAAAATCAGTAGAAATAAAAATTGATATTAAAAAAGATACATGATATGATAGGAGAAATAAGCTCTAATATAAAAGTAATGACAAGAAATCTATATTAATTTAATTCATCAATAAAGATTTAAAATTTCAGGAATAAGTTGCCTACAGGAGAAAAATTTAAATCAAAGAAATACAGAAAGATGGAAAATACAGGATGAAAAAAGATGTACTGGAAATAATAAGCTCATGTAAAACGAGAGTAGAATTTTGCATTGGCAAAATAGAGATGAAAGCAGAAAAAATTAACAAAAACTTTTTAAGACATCAACAGAAAAGTTTTAAAATGAACATTATATTTAATAGTTACCCACATATACAATCTCAGTGAGAGATAATTTCCTTATACTTCAGAGAAAATACACATTATTTTCTAGCACCTACTTTCACAAAGTCATTAACAGAATAATTCTCAGAGAAAGTATCAAAGAAAACACTCCAAAGATTCAGCATTATAGAGACTCTGTTCTTTCTACACTGCTATGGAATTATAAATTGATCACAAAAATACAAGTACAAAAAAATTTATGTATATAGAAACTAAAATGTATATTAAATAGCTCTTACCTTAGAAGAAAAATCATCTTTCATATGGGGGTAGTCAAAGCATTTCTTGAAGTTTATAACATTGAACACATTTGTGAAAATTCTATAAACTACGTATTTCCCAGAAAACCCACTAAAGGGCATAGAAAGAAAATTAAATCGATTAATAGGTCTAGATCACAGAGAAGAAACTTAACATTGGAAAACTGTCAGTTATCTCCAAACTAATCTATAAATTCAATGAAATTCCAATAAAATACTAGAATAATGAGGAGGCTCTCATATAGGTCCATAAAGGAATCTGGTTTCAATAACTTGGAAATGATCAGATTATTCATCTCTACGGAAGACGTCTAGGACAGAATACTCCATGAGGATTAAAAGTTATGGTATTATATAGAGCAAAAGGGGTTGAGTATGAAAAATAACACAATTATACCTAACATAAAATGTGATGCATTAATACACACAAAAAACACTATGTATTTTTTCAAAGCTATATGTAAATGCAGCTGCTCTAGTAAATATATTTGAGTTACATATAGGAAGGGCAGAGTAGATGCAAAACAAAAAGAATAGCAAAAGTTTGAGAAATGAATTGGAATAATCAACTTTTTATAAAGATAGTTTTATGTAGATCGATGCTGGTAGCTTCATATAATTGAGGAGTAATGTCAATCTATGCACCAGAACTACAATAATAACAATAAAAAATAATAATAAACATTTCACCCCTTAACAGTAAACTAAACTATCACATATGTTGACAAATTCCTAATTTCACTGCAAAGAGACCTCTGAGAGCTCCTGAGGGCAAAGTATTCAGTATTTACGGAGACTGTGCAGCCCTACTTCCATGACTGTTGCTTCTTTAGTTCGTCCCACTGCAGAGTTGGGGAGCACTGAATGTCCACTCTAGTCAATGCTGCTATCAGGACTGGAGCAAGAGGGATTCACCTAGGTCCCAGCCATCTTTACATTCACCTGACCTCACCATAAGTCTCCCTGTTCCAACTCTGTTCCACATTTGGCCATTAGGATTAAAAGCTTGTTTTTTGTTTGTTTTTCTGAAATGCTTTGCTATTTTCTTACATTGATTTTTTTATTATTATTTTTGCTTAAATTTAAACCTAAGGTTGAGCATCATGGCTTACAGGAAGTGAAATATTGCTCAAAAATAATTTATTAAATTTTTAAAAAGTCTTGACAAAATGAATTGCTGGGGAACACAAGTTTTGTTTAGGAGATATACTTTGAAAATAAATTTTTCGGCCGGGCGTGGTGGCTCAAGCCTGTAATCCCAGCACTTTGGGAGGCCGAGACGGGCGGATCACGAGGTCAGGAGATCCAGACCATCCTGGCGAACACGATGAAACCCCGTCTCTACTAAAAAAAAAAAAAAAAAAAAAAAAAAAACTAGCCGGGCGAGGTGGCGGGCGCCTGTAGTCCCAGCTACTCGGGAGGCTGAGGCAGGAGAATGGCGTAAACCCGGGAGGCGGAGCTTGCAGTGAGCTGAGATCCGGCCACTGCACTCCAGCCCGGGTGACAGAGTGAGACTCCATCTCAAAAAAAAATTATAATAAAAATAATAAAATAAAATAAAATAAAAAATAAATTTTTCAATAAGGTTTTCGTTTAGTTTTTTAATGAAAATCAAAAAGAAAAAAATCTTTACATTCTCTTACATTAAAAAAAAAAATTTCTTTGAGGAAATTTTTTTTGAGACAGAGCCTTACTCTGTCACCCAGGATGGAGTGCAGTGGCGAGATCCCAGCTCACTGCAAACTCCACCTCCCAGGATCAAGTGATCCTCCTGCCTCAGCCTCTACAGGTGCATGCTACCATGCCCAGTTAACTTTTTGTATTTTTAGTAAAGACGGGGTTTTACCATGTTGGCCAGGCTGGTCT
Organism: Trachypithecus francoisi; assembly: GCF_009764315.1. Classification (NCBI taxonomy): domain Eukaryota; kingdom Metazoa; phylum Chordata; class Mammalia; order Primates; family Cercopithecidae; genus Trachypithecus; species Trachypithecus francoisi. The sequence goes on from NW_022681461.1 coordinate 17,221,173, forward strand.
CAAACTCCTGACCTTTGAGGAAATAGTTTGAGGATACATCATGTAGAAAAATAGTTACTAAGGGAAGCCTACAAACATATGAAGATGTAAATATTATCATATGTATTAGATTTCATTGAGTACAAAAACAAAGAACTAAGAAGGGTTTATTCTGTTTCAGCATTGACTTTTTGGGTTATGGGACAATACTAAGTGAAAGGTATATTAAATTTGGAAATATTAAAATTTGGTATGAAGATTACTAATGATTAAGAACTTTTTAAAGTTGAAATACATCTTACAATCATGGTTCTAAAACCTGACTTTATGTGTGATTCTATGGGGGCTTAAAAAAATACTGTTTTCTAGACCCTAGCTAGACCAAGCTACTGGGATACTATGTGCAAAATATTTAAAGGTAACTCAGTTGCAATATTTTATGAAAATTATCAAAAAGAGAAAAGTTGAAATAACAATTTTATGGGTAATATGCCCATCATCTAGATCCTACAAATAACATTTTAGCAAACTTGCTTTATATATACATCTATCTCTCTAACCATCCACCTTATTTTCTATGCATTTCAAAGTTTCAGACATTGGTATACCTCCTCCTGCTCCCAAATTCTTCAGCAGGTTCAATATTTCTTTACTTATCTTTTCAGTTAAAATTAATATTCAATACAATATGCAAATCTTAGATGTACCACTCAACAAGTTCTGGCACAGGTAATAAAAGGTAATGAAGATATATTGTCGTAATTCCAGAGATGCCAGTAGTTTATAATTCAATATTCTGTTGATATAGTCTGTTCATACAGATCGATTTCAGGCACAAAAACAAAATCACACATATCTTAATGAGTGGTAGAAAATGACTCCCCAAAATGTATGTTTACCATCACATAGAAATGGCTGTTGAAATTCAGCTGTCTTTTAAGGCAGATCATAAATGCAACTTCATTCTAACAGCTTGTCCTGAGTTCTCCCATCAGGAACTTTCCGTTCTATGCAACTGCAAATAGACCTATGCAGAGATAATCCTATAGGTGGATACATAGGTGCATTGTACATTCCACTGAATTATCTTGCCTTGCAATCTGATTCGGATTTTTGGTTACTTATCTTAATCTGTCACTCCCTGAATGCAGGAAGATTATCTCACGCAGTGCAGTTCATTGTCTACACTTAATCTGTCACTCCCTGAATGCAGGAAGATTATCTCACGCAGTGCAGTTCATTGTCTACACTAGGGCCCTTAATACATGAGGGCTGAGTTGTTTGAATGTTAAAGTTAGGAATAAGGACCTCTATTTTCTTTGTTCAGAGGGTCTTCCAATGCCTTTAGTAGATATTGAATCTAACAGATATTACTGCACTTGCCTCATGAATAACTCAGTTGGAATCCACGTTTACAACAAATAAGTGATTTCTTGCTCATCCAACTTTAAAAAGTACATGGAAATTGCATTTAGGAGAGTAGATTAATTCTTAATTTCAGTAATTTTTCTGGAAAACTTAATCAATAAAATGACATATTGGCCACGTTCAAAATGGTGCTCGTTGTAGTGCTTCAACTGCAGCCCTAGATGTATATTGTCAAGAAACCCAAAGCAGTGATATGAGTAATCTAGGTGCTATGTAGAAAGTACAAAACAACTTAGGGCTCCTGCTTCCATTGTCCTGCCCTTGGCTCCTAACCTGGGTAGCTAATAGTGACCGGTGTGTACCATATTTTAATAAGTCAGTTTTCTCCTTACAGCTATGTAATTTTCAGTGGTTATAATTGGATTTGCCCACATTACATGTGTAGAGGAGCACATATGCCTCCTCCAGTACAGAAATTGGATGATTATGCATTGCTGCATCCCATATCGTAGCTCATCGATGGTTACATAGAGGCTTTCATTCAACAGAGCTATCAATCTGGCAGCTTTCAAAAGTACTATATTCATGGTAAGAAGAAAAATGTCCTAAAAAGAAATTGAGTAAAATATATTGGTTAAAATTTAAGAGTACATAAATAGGCTTGACCATAATCAATTGTGAATTATTTGTGGCTATCTTCATATAAATGATGATAAAAATAAATTGTCTTATACTGTAAGTAAACAATACATTTGTTAAAACTATATAGCTAAGAAATCTATATATCTGTTATATTCCATTTTTGAATATGGCTCAAATTTTCCATCAAATTATATAACATTTCATATTCTGACATATTTTAATGTTCATTTTTGACACACACAAAAAAAAAAGAACAGAAAAGCATGGTGAGCATTCTTTTTAGAAGGTTGCACTGAGTAAAATGTTCCAAAATAAGCTATAAATGAATTAGCTCAAGGGCAGAAAATTCAATTTAAATAATAAATTAGAAACATACCAGAAATTAGATTCTTATGTTTTAGGGTAGTTTTAAAAACTTACTTCTGCCCAAGTCTGTTAATGCTAGAACTGCTATTATTAAATTATACTTAAACTGCAAATTACTTACAAAATATATATTTGATTTACATGCCTTCCATATTTGTCAATTCTCTGATAAAATTAATTGCTAAAATGTTTTATTGATAACCATGCTAGGAGATGAATCAGCTTAACCACTTTAATAGCTTAACCTCTGATTAAAACTCCCATAATCAATCCTTGACATAGAAATATTCCTTAATTAAATATTTCAAATAATGAGATGATAGGACCATGTAATTGATAAAGCTTTAGTTACATGGCATTTGCAACATAATAAAAGTTTACAAGAAGTCATAAATAAGCTATGGATATAGCCTGTTTTCTGTGTTTTATTGAAATTCTTTGAAATATTTTGAGGAATGTTTATTATGTAAAGCTAACTATATGCTAGTAACTGTGATTTTTCACTTTCAAATGGGGATAACTAAATGTCAAAAATATAATGACTATGTGTCTGCTTAAATAACTGTAGCCTAACAGTTCAAATCACTCCAAAGTAGGTCATTTTATATATATATATATATATATATACACGCCATGGGTATTCTTAAAACATATCATCCCTTGGTAATTTTAGCACAAATTTCCTTCAAAGAGATTATAGTATTGTTTGTTGTACTTATATTTTAGTGGCTTTTATAATGATGTTTTCAAGGATTTCCTTTTCTGTTTCCTTTTGAGAAAGAAAGATAATGAATGGAGATTGTAGCAGAAAGATAACTCTGCATTTCTGAAAGTGTACCAAATTGGATATATTTTTAGGAAATTGCTACTAGAAAATTTACAAGAGAAAGATCATTGTTTCATATAATGAAAGTTGAATATCAACTTTATCATCTAAGCAAAGAGTTGCACCACTGGCAGGAAAACCGTAGCCTTACAACAAGATAGAAATGAGCATAGGCATGTAATCAGACATTTAATAGATTCTGAAATTGTGAATATAAAAGCTAAGAGTTCAAAAGCAATTGCGGAAAATACAAATAAGTAAAGAGAAGTAGCTAGATGCTCATACTTGATAATCCCAAAAGAGTATTGCTCTAGTAGGACTGAGGAGTAGTTGAAGATGGCCTTTCGTATATGGGAAGATTCAAGTAAAGCCCAGGTGAAGTCAATGTTCAAAGGTGGATTATGGCTGTGTTTGAATACCAGTGTTGTAGTAAGGGCCATGGTAGCTGTTGGTAAAGCTTGTACCAGATGACCTGGTAGAGCTGGGTGATGTGGTGGGGGAAAAGGGCAGAAGTAGAGGCCATATGCCCAGGATATACCATATGGAAAGAAATTATAACAGAATGCAAAGTAGTTGTCTTTAACCAATTATTGATGTTTTAAGGATTTGTTATAGGGAATTAACCTTTACTCCTTCCTCACAAAACAGCTGGGAAAAATGAATGTGGTCTGTGACTCATGCATAATCCTCTGCTTTACTGGAATTTTTAGTAAATTTTTTACATCTCTAGTAGTATCTCTTGAAAGGCCTAGTTTTGACTTACGGTTTTGACTGTAGCATCTGAAACTTAAAATTAGAAAATTGTGGCTTATGAGATACATATTTATAATCCAGGGCTACCAAATGTATTGCTGTGGTATCACTTTCATATTTCTGAATTTGAACCAAATACACCCCATGACCTACAATGGAAGCCTTTTATCATGTGTTGATTCTTCCTCTGAGTTCCACATCAGCAATGGTTTGAGCAGATGTGTATTTAAGCTTATCTTTGAGCTTCAGAAAAAAACAAAGATTCTGCATTAAGTTGAAATTCTTCGAGACTGTTTGTGAGTCAGGACATATGTTTGTGGACAGCTGTTTTTTTGTGGCCAAATTTGAAGCACTTGCTTCAAACTGGTGTATTCTACCATATGGAGATATGATTTCCAGCCAAAACATTTAATTAACAATGAATTGAGATGACCCTGTCTTCGCTTATGCCACATGCAAGTGCTGAACACAGTGACAAAGTGAAGACAAGTGTACTTGCAGACTAGACCAGGTCCCTGCCCCTTCCCATCTGGTCATGATAACACCCAATCTTATTTTTACCATCCTCTCTCTGCTCCATTTTATTGTACACCATACGGAGCCAAGCAACAGATAGAGGGAAAAATACATATATTTGGGAGCAAATAACATAATTTGGTTGGCAATACTTGTCTCTTCTAGAACTAACCTGAGGCAACTTATCAGAAAGCAGAAAACAGGGAAATATGAAAACCATAATCTGACTTTTAGAAGTATTTCAAGGCTATTATTATAAATGCTTTTTAAAGGTTGCATCTATTAGTTCTGAAAATTTCATTGAGTTGTAAGGCAATAGAAGAGGAAAAGAATAAAGACTATGTCCAAAAACCTATGACACAATTCCCCATTTCTTGACATTGTTCATGTTTCTGAGGCATAATCAAAAACATGATAAATAAAAATGCAGAAGTTATGGAGCATCAAAAAGAACAAACCATCCATATGATAAGAAGACCATTTCATGGGGGGAAATTCATAAAGTAATATGTATATTTTAAAAAAGACTATCACCACAGGTTACATATTCTCACAGAAAAGATCAGCTGTAACAGCTAATACCAAAGGCAGAACGTGCCTCAGTAATGAATCCCATGATATTCCCATGAACAAAAAGGACCAGAAAGAACAAATGTTGCCAATGCTAATAAAGAAAAAAATTAGTTCAAATGTCTCTTTAAATTAGCAGTATCACCTTTTTTAGAATGCAAGGGTAACAAAATTATTAATAAGATCTATATTAATACATTTCACGTTTTGTTAACCTCTTTCTTCCCTTACTCTAAGTTTTGAAAATAATAATTTTGGATATTATTATGATCCAAGAACATTTATTGGACCTTAAAAGTTCTTCCTTTACAGCTTATTGTAAACTTTACCTAAATTTGTCATGATCCAGGAGAGGACAACAAGTGTGCAGTCTTTGAAACTAAGCATCAAGTCTTACACCAATTTCATCTGTTTAATATTTTAAAACAGTAGAAACTTCATTTCTTTGATGCCATAACAAACCCAGTTAAAAGGTATTTAAAACCATCAATTGTTTTCGATTGTAGAATGCCAAATAATGTTTGCTTGTCTTGCTTTTCTATTTTCACTAAAATGAGCTGTGCAATGGTGTTGAGTAGGTATACCCTGAGAAAACAATGACAATGTTTAAGTTATTTTTGGTACTTGCAAGCAAATAATTATTAAAGATGACTTTCATAAAAAAATCATTGTGGTTAAACAAATATTAATTACATGAAAATACACTCATGGAGTTTGTAAAAGGCACATTTTAAAAACAGCGTTCAGAAATGTCTGTCTGCTTCAATCACCGCATTCACTGAGTGGGACTGGTGTTTCTCTCAGTGGGAGCTGCCATTGTAATGACACTTCGCAGCAGGAACTCAGTTGGATGATGCAAACTAGAATAAAAAAGAATGTCTTTATGTTCACAAAGCATCCCAAATCAGAAAGATTCCAAGCTGCAGTGAAAGAGTCCCATGATTTATCTTCAGAGGGAAGCATTTTGTTAACTGAACAAGTTCTAACCAGATGTTAATTGAGCATAAAATTACAAAACTTGGCTGATACCATGGCAGACTGTAAATCCACTGGGTAGAGGATAGGCTGACCTCTGTGTCCTACATTGGACCTGGCATGATTTGGGATGGTCTATAAATACTAAGTAAATGCATCTGGGAAATATTTGGAGTTCAAAAATTACTTCTGAAAAGAAAATGCCATGTCTAGGCATATTTTCTTACTAGTATTTTATTAGTAGTAATGATTACAGTATTCTGCCACTCGCAAAGCACTTTTAAGATGTACCAACACATTAATCCTTGCTTTGACACCACAACTTGGGTACTATTTTTCCTAGGAATCTGAGATTCAGCATGCTTTTCCCAAAAAAACTGTGCTACAAATAGCAGAATGATTACATGAACCATCTTTTTGCTCAGAAACCTAAGGAAAATCTCCCTGAGGTTACCCCAGTACACTTTAACCTAATTTGATCAATAAATTCACACATACTCAATTTGAATTAGGCTAATATTAACATCAGTTAGCATGTTAATATCTTTATTTGCTATTTGGGACAGTAGTACATGCTTCTAAATGAAACGTAGGTCATTTTCATATCCATATCCACACATAAGGCCAGGACAGTGAAAAAGATTCTTTTAATATCCTTACTAAACCCTGTTCATCCTGCTTGCCTCTTATCTCTTACTACACACACCAAGTGAGTATTCAGCATCATCTGCCTCCATGTTTATATTATCCACTCTCTTTCCAACTCTCTCCCCATGGTCATTTCTACCATCATCATTCTATTGAAATTCAAGAATCATCAGTGACCTTCAAATTAACACAGTCAAACATATTGTCTTGGTCCTTATCTCTTCTGGCCTTCCTATATCTTTTAACATTTTTGTTGATTCTTTCTCTTTGTTAAAATTCTCTTTGACAAGTCCTCTGTCTTTCTTCCTTATGATTCTGTCCTCTAACTCATGCTTTCGTATTTTCACAACCACAATTATAAGCTCTCTACTGACGGTGGTGGAATGTTACTTTTGAAGTAAATAACCAGCCTTAAATTCAATGGTCTAGAAGCAAACTTGTCCTCTACACTGCAGACCAGCTTTCCACTGACCTGCCCATTTCTGACAATGGGCTTATCATCATCCCAGTCACCTGTAATTGAAGACTACTTACCCTTCTTACCTTTCTGGTTGCCAAGAGCCACCAATTCTTTTGTCACAATCACTTTTTTTTCTTACAACATATTTCAAGAACGGATCTTTCAGATTACTATGCCTGGAACACAACTTAGTGGTATATTCTTACTTAAGAGTGTTCAGTGTTCTCCTCTCCATCTCTCATTCCACCTACTATATGGAGTCCAGCCTGCTAACATCTTCAGACAAATTCAAAGTTATCTCTCTTTATTCAAGGCAACATGATGTCAACAAGTAACTCATATATTTTATATTCTATATCGTTTGCATTTAGGGCTGAACTCATATCTTCCTTTCTCTGGAATGTGTTATTCGCACAGACTGTATTAATGAATTATCCTGAAAGGACCAGAAGAGATGCTAATTTTCCATAGTAGTCTTACCTGATTTTGTGAGTCAGAAGTACTTCCCTACCCAATAAAGTCTTACATATTATTATCTTTCTTCTTTTCTTTTTTTGACTTCTGTGTTGATACAATTACACATTTGCATATCTATCTTTTGTGGTACTTCTGTCTAGGTCAGTCTGTCTATCTGATCTATCTATCTATCATTTTATCAGTCTCTTTTTTATTAAAATATTGATTCTTAAATATTATACATTTCTTAATGTTAGCAGTATTTCCATTCGTCTTTATTTTGACACAGTGGCAACTGCATATAATAAATTCCTAATTTGATGAATAAATAATGGAATGAAAGATGACCAAATTGCATCAAGAGCAGGAGAAAAAATATTCATAAAGAACATCAAGAAATGTAAAATTAAAGGACGCAGAAACACAAAAGGCTCATTAAGGAGATATGTAAATTGAGGTCAGAAAATCTACAATGATTCACCTCTTAAACATAAAGACGAATAACAAGTCTGGAGTTCAATGAGCCTGTAGGTGAGCAGAGAATGATAGCCAGAGATATATCACTGGAGGGATCCAACAACAAGATAAGAACCATTGATTGGGACATGTCCAACAATTAAAAATGAGGAAGAAACATGTAAAGATATTAAAGTCAGTCAAGGAGCCAATTCTCTGGACCACTACCATCTAGATTAAAACCTTTCCCTATGATTCTTCCTTCTACCTTGTGCTCTTGTATCTTGACACCATCACAATCCACAGTTTCAGAAAGCAAGGTTTTCCTTCTGGCATCTGTTTTCATATTTATTTTATTGGCAGGAACTGAGCTGATGACAGGGTATATGCTGGGGTGGGCTGTAATGTGAATCTGTGAAGTGATAGCTACACATAAAGGACAAAAGAGACTGAAGACACTGTGGCAATGGCCCAGAGCTGAGTACAGAATAATTTAAACAACAGACATTATATAAAAATTTAAATCAATTGATCTACTGAATTATTTTTGAAAGTAGATGAGCATCTATAAACACCAAGCACTGAGCTGGGCTCTATATACAGTGCAAAAGAAGTTAAGCATGGACCCTGCTCTCATGGAACATGCAGTATATTGGGGGTACTCACCATATACAGGCACATATAAAAATATATGTCTATAAATGCTGATGAGTGCAGTAGAAGAAAAAAACTGGGGTGCTGAAACATCACCCCAGTGAGGTATGCTATTGATTAATTAGAGAAGACCGCTTTGAGAAGGTGATAATTTGAGTTGAGATAAAGTATGAAAGGCTAATTATTTGACACAGAGAAAAAAGTGTTCTAGTTAGAGGAAAATATGTACAAAGGTCAGAGAATTGGTTTATTTAAGGAATCTATACAAAGCAACTCATCTGCAGAATGGTGAGCCAGAGGTGTAGTGGTTAAGATAAGGCTGGATAGATAGGGAACATCCAGGTATCTGTAGCAATGAGACTGACAATCGCAGAAACAATTAGACTGTGCAGTAAAAGCCAAAATATAATTTACAATAATATACCAAATTGATGTGAGGCTAACCTTTTGGGAACTTAACTTGAGAGAGTTGTAGGAATTCAGACAGAGTACTTAATGGAATCCATTACATAATGTATAAACTCTAACTACATAATAGTCTATGCAAATATTGTATTTTTTATTTGGATGATGGCTTACACTCTCCAAAACAAAACTCACGTGCCCCTCATTCACCTACAAAACTTTCAAATTGGTCTAATTTAGTAGCCTTACTCAGTCACTTTTTGTACTCCAAATTTCTCTCTCTGAGAATGGCATTCAGTTGGCATCTTTGCTTCTGAAACAAATTCAGAATTCAAGGTCACAGAGATGTCATTTTTAACAACATGCTCTACCTCAGCTGGAAATTCTGCATATCTGTTGGGTTAATTGCTTCCAAAAGAGAGACAGACAAATGAGATGCTCCAATAATATTGAGTGGCTATATATTCCTTTTTGTGTTCAGCTTTTCCTGTTGGAGTTGCTTTTCTCAAAGAACAAGAAATGCACTCTCTCTTTGAGACCACGAGAACAACAGCCAGGCACAGAGGCCAAATGCACAGACTGACATCCCACTGACCTGCAAACTCCTTGATCCTCCTTTCATGGGGACATCATGCTAATAATTAGCACAATGTCTTTCTTTTCCCCCTTTGCACTTCTGGAATCTGCTTGGAAGAAAGTCTTAAGCTCTATAGATCTGAGGGCTTATTGAGCAATTGGAAAGCCTAGTCTGCTGGCCAAAGGTTCTCTTCTACTGAGGAATTAGTTTTCCTACTGCATTGAGAGCTAGTGTCAAATACAGTAGGCATTCAGGAAAAATTACACTCAAGTTTCCATAAAGCTATTCATACTGCATCCTTCAACAAGAGTAGAAATTCAAAAATTTCAACAAAGATTAGAAATTATATGAGGTTCTCAACTCAAATTATTATGCAGCAGCCAACAATTAAGGGTCTCATTTTAAAACTCTTCTCGGTGTCAAAAATTCTCCCAAGAAAGAAATCGTTTATGGTGCATTAACTTTGGAGAGATGGCATCTATTCTGGATTACAGTCTTGCGTTTTCAGTCTTTAGTGATAAGATTAAATAGGATTTTATTCACCTCATATATATTTTTCTTGCATCCTGCACAGGATGCACATGCGCATGCACACACACATACATTCACACACATTAGGGTCACATTTCAACCCTAAACTGGCATGTAGGTTTTTGTGTGAATATATTCATCCAACACAACAGTGGAACCACAGGAAATATAATTTTGTTTGTTTGTTTAGCTGAAAAATATTTAGTTTATTTATTGGGATGGAAAGAAATTGTGAGGGGGAAAAACACATGATAACAGTCCCTATGTCCAACCCAGGGGTCTCCTCTATGGACCCTAAGGAGAGATCATAAGGAGAGATAACCTTGTTTTCACTCGAGGCTGTCTGGGCCACAAGGACCAGGCTATATTGCTGTGGCATGCAAGAGACAATGGAGGACCTACAGGATTGGAGAGAGGATATCCCCTGCTTCCACATGGTCACAGGGCAATGAGGCCTGCAGATAAGGCTTAGCCACTGCCTTGGCTCACCCCAGATATCTTCTGTCAACATGATGGCTCCCTGCAAGAAGACTGGATCTCCCTCACTGACGTCAAGATCTTTCTCCTAGAGGATGCTTCCTTGCCCTTGCTTGGGCAATTCTGCAGTGTTTCAGATTTCAAAGGGCCCTCGAGGGGAGTGCACCCCAGTTGCCCACTCATCACAGCATCCAGCTGTGTGACATACTCATACACACTTGCTACACTAATGGTATTTAGTGGTGCATTTGCCTCCTTTGCCTGTCTCACTTCTTCACTTTCCCATTGTACTTTCTGAGACTGGTTCCAAAATAAACTCCTTGCATTCATTTTTGTTTTCATGGATCTTTTAAAGGAATCCAGTATAAAAGAGTTGGTTACCTTAAGATAACTCTTTAAAGCCTCAGAAGGCAGCTCCCAGCACATGGACAGGGCATGGTGGCAATGACAATGGTGGGCTTTGAGTATCTATGGGAGATGTACTTTTGGGGAACTTTTCAACTCAAGAGCACCTATGAACCCCTTTTTAGTTAGTTTCAGGAAACTAGGAAGGAAAATTAAAAGAAAACAAGGCTTACCCATGTTATGCAGTCAGAGTACTTCTCAGTGGAAATAATTCATTATTGTCAGAATAAAAGGACAACGAGAGCATGGCTTGCTTTGTTTGTTTGTTGTTGTTGTTGTTGTTCTACATATTCAAGCATCCAAAACAGTTTCTGGCACGTAACAGGTTTCCAATAAATATGCATTGAATTAGTGAGTAAGTATGATTGCCTTAGGAGTAGTTCATGAAAATTGGGAAAAGAGAAATTCACACATTTGTACATTTACATATGCACAAACTCTATACATTATCTACACATATATGTACAAACACACACACAGACATTATGGAAAGCAGAAACTCAACCTTCATTAGTGAGTGGTATTTAAATGTAATATATTTTAAGCCTGTGGTCACTCTTTACTTTTCCAGTTGATTCAATCTCAAATCTAGACATACTTATCTACAATAATAGACTTCCTAATAAATGCACATATTATGTGCATTTCTTTCATGTAATTTGCAAGCCTTTCCTTAATGATTTTTACATTTTATGTCATGTATAGTGTGAGAAAGGCCCACAATGCAAGACTTTTTAATAATCTCCCATTTTTTTTCTAGTATATTCAGCTTTTACTTTTTACCTTTGCAGTTTTTTAACTAGCTAGAATATTTTGTGTCATAAGGGATGAGGTACGGATCCTCCTCTTGTAAAAAGTGTTTAGTCCATTCCAACAATGTTTTGTGAATAATTCATCCTTTATTACTGATTTCAAAGACTACCTTTTATTGATTTTACTAAGCCTTCATTTGTATTTGGGTCTATTCCTGAACTATCTATTCTGTTCCATTGTGTTTTCAATTAGCGTTAAAATAATTTGTATTGCTTTTTTATTTTTCTTTTTGAGACAGGATTTCACTCTGTCATCCAGGCTGGAGTGTAGTGACACAATCACCACTTACTGCAACCTCGATCTACCAGGCCCAAGAAATCCTCTCACCTCAGCCTCCAGGGTAGCTGGACCATAGGTGCATGCCATCACATCCAACTAATTTATTTTCTTTTTTATTTGTTCATAGATATGCAGTCTTCCTATGTTTCCCAGGATGGTCTCAAACTCCTGGGCTCAAGAGATCCTTCCACCTTGGCCTCCCAAAGTGCTAGGATTATAGATGTCAGCTACTGTGCCCAGATGTATTCCTTTTGTAGATTCCACAATTTAGGAAAGCATTACATGTTGCTTCATGTTTTTCAAATTAACTCTCAAGCTCTTATGAGACTAAAGACAAAATGTTCTAGATTGTAACTGACTGAGAAGGAAGGCAGAACAATGGTTATTGGCATCTGCCCTGAAGCATCAGTCTGAGCATAACAGCAACTCACAAATCTCATCGCCACTTAGTCACAGGAAATAATTCCACCCAACCCTTAAGGTCTCCGAGAATTTTAAGCTATTCCATGGAACTGCACCATCTAATTTAATCTCTCTGTATTCTACAACTTCGACTTTTACGCTCCTTGCTACCAAAGCATCTGCAACTGCAAGATCTGTTCAGCCTCTGCCTAAAATCATCATTGTTTATTAGCTGTGAAGTATAAAATCTGACTTCTTTTAGGACATCATCTAGGTCTTCTTTTTTTCTGGTAAATTACTCAAACAAAACCAACATACAACAACTATATTTCCCTATCTTTTCAGCAAATACACAAAGGCTTATTTATAATCATTCTGATAATATCATTTTATAGTAATTGTATTATAAATTATATATATGATATATTTCTGTATTAAAATATTTTTTGAAATGTATATGAGCTCTGCTGCTGGTGACAAGAAACAAATATCACTTACAAATTAGAGATGTAATCAGCTACCTATGGCATATGAAGTCTGTACATTTTCTATATTGCTGGGCAGTGATATCTTTATACACACACACAATGTTAACATAAATGTGCACATAACATAATTTGGCTTATCTTTTTTAATCTCTTATTGAATAAGAACTAAGGCCTTAAATGACCTTGAAACCTACACATGTTGGCATCAGAACTCCAAAATGTGCTAACAAGATTATTCTCTGCTATTTTTCCTCTTTTTACCCTCCTCCCTCATCTTGTTGACTCTCTCTCCACAAGGTTCTCTTTCACCTGCTTTCCAAATTCCAGCTCTGGAGAAAAAATGTGAAAGCTTCTGTAGGTCTGTCAAAATTATGGTGCAAAAATGTAAAGATGTAAACAAGGTGGTAGGTGTTTCTGAGACTTAATATTTCTAATGAATTCTGGAGTTTGGGCATTCTTGATTCCTCCTTTCCTGGTGTACCTTCAGGAAGCAGCTGCCGACTATGTAGAATGAAGACAAATCTAATTCTAGCGGCTCCTCACAGCTGCTTAGTGTACCACTGGGTCAAAGGCATATGGGTTAACAAACAAAGAAATGTATAACTCTGTCTGATCACAAGAAGTCCCACTCAGAAAAATAAGCAGTAGCTTTAATTTAGAAAATAGTGAAAGCATTAGGACCGGCAGACCTTATAACCTCCACTATCCCTATTGCCATCAGTTCCGTTTTGTTAGTCAGATGCTATCTTCCAAAGAGAGTCATATTTCCTCTGAGTTAGAAAGATCATTTCATTGTCACGCTTGTTCAGTCCTCCCTAGAGCAGGAAGTGGTATAATATGTGTGCCCAAGCTTTAATATATTATTTTATCTTTTTTCCTTTTATGATTTCAACCTTGACCTCTGACTTCAGAGTCCACTGTTTTAACCATTAGTGCTTCTCTAGATCTTAAACCAGAAGCTACATATCTAACACTTACAGAGAATGACCATGGTAAAATACATATGCTGCCATATTAGCAATTATTTTTATTTGACATAGTATAACCACAACCAGCATCAAATCAGAACCCATAAACCAATAAGCAGAATGCTAAGGATGCTAAGGCACATATCTAGCAAAACCAACCTGAAGCTGAAGTTGCATTTAAAGCAGGTTCTCTCAGTTAGAAAAAATAAATAAATAAAAGACACCAGATATATTAATGCCCTTCTTGGAAGATGAGTTCATCGTATTTAATATGCATTAAAAATAATCTACTCATTTGATAAAAGGTTTGCGAGGCATGAATAAAGGGCCAGGCTGCTTGTCTACAGCAGCAATTAACAGAATCACACAAAGCCCATTTCAGTGGCCTATTTTCTCAGGCCAGCCATCAGTGTAATTATCCACATTAGGGGAATTTTCTGATCTGGAGGAGAGGTTCACAAGTCAAAGGGATCTGAAGTTCACTCTGAGGAATTTAACTAACTGTTTGGTTTTAATAATTCCTCATCAAATAATCTCTGAGGTATCAAAAGAAATCATTCCCTCTGCTCTTGATAAGGAATCGTCATTTTTGTGCTGCATTGGCATTGACACAAAGGTGATATCACAAAGTTGCTTCGGCATTTTGAGGTAGCTTCTCTGAAGGGAATACATAAATCATATTCTCTTCTTTTTTTCATGAGATAAGATCTGTGTTGTCAAATAAGTAAAAAAAATAGCAATAAGAAAATGCTGAATGATTTTCTTAAAGAATAAAACTATATAGATCCCATTCATGATAGTAACAGACACGTGATTTCTCTACAGTTTCCCATAATCACCTTCAAGAGATTCTTGACCTGGAATTATTCATTTGGATCAACAGAGAATTAAGAAATAACCCAGACTCAAAAATATTTACATATTTAGGTTTAAAAAGTGTAGAAAGAACAAAAAATTAGCTTTTACGTGAGCTCTGAAAGGAAATGGAGAGAAGCTTGGACTGAAGGGCCCAGAACACTGTTCCACCTGGTGGAAGGCTGTTAGCAGACTGTGGTGATGGTGGTGGGACTTTTAAAACAAATGTTGCCTAAGACAATTCCAGCAGACATGCAAATCATGATCTTGATAAAGGAGGAATGATATTGTCCAAGTTAGGAGTATGTGCATGTGCCCAACAGTGAAGCTCTTTGCACATATTTTTAATCAAGAAGATATATACTGACAAGGTAAACACATTGATTCACAGGTGTGGAAGGGCAATGTTGCTAAAGTGGCCCTCTCTTTTCCTCTGACTTAAGGCCACTCGCTCACTATGAATCTCATTGCTGCCTCATAATATATTATACATAGCTAAGGGTGGGAAAGTCTATTTCATGCAAAAATAATAAATATATATGCATACAGGCATACACACACATTGCATGGCCTGACACATAGTAATTATAAGAAGATACATCAGCCATGATATCTATTTTTCTATCTAGCTGATTTGCTGAGATGCATATGCATTCATATATGTGTGTGCAAGTGTATGCATTATGTGCAGCTTTCCTGTTGATATCACCCCCCTCCTTTAGCATAATTATAGTGGCTCAGCATCAGTGAACACTGAAACTGCCCTTATTAAACTAGCAAAAGAGACCAATCTTTTCTTAGATTAGATGGTTAGATTTAGATGGGTTTTTTCTCAGGTATTTTAGATCAGCCATAGAAAAGCCTAACAGGGAGAAAGATTTTTCATTGTTCCTATTATATGTATAATGGAATGAAATATACTTGTGGCCAATTTCAACAGGGTTTGATTGGTATTTATGTAGGAGACGCTGGCATGAAACTTTTCTGCTAACAATACACTAAGTGAGGTCTCAGCCCAACAGTTTCAAGTCCTTGAAGTCCTGTGAAAATCAGATTCCCCAGAGTAACTGCATTTATATTTATTATGGAGAAAGGACACCCCCCACTCTCAACCACACCCCCACCCCCAGCTGTATTTCAAGCACCATTGAGTTTCACAGTCTGAGAATTAACCAGAAATTGAGAAAGAGTTGCTCAAATCATTTTCTCCTCTTCATATTAGCCCCAAATGTGCCCTTTTTAAATGAAGTGAGGATGAGTAAATGGTGATGAGGGCAAGAAAGGTAACGATGGATATCCATACATTGCTGAAATTAGACTGCTTAACATATCTAAGAGATATGGAGCAAAATGTATGCTTTTGTACACAGCAAGTGGTTTATTTTGAGATAACAATTGGTCTTCTCTTTGATTATTAATGATAATTTATGGTGAAAGGTAATACAATTCAGTCACAGGCAAGGGAGTAAAAATTGTGTAGTCTGGAGAGTTGATGTTTTCTCAGAATGCCCTTCCTAACACTGTTGTGTGTATCTGACAACAAACCAACATTACTGTCATGTTTACAAGGAAAAAGAATTCATGGAGAAACATGGAACTCACATCTACATGCCACATGAGTGAAGAGAACCTAGATGGACAGATATACATATTCTTGACTTCCAAAGCCCCTCTATTTTGCTGAACGCTCAAATAAATTTTTTTGTTGTTGTTACAGTTCCTACAGTCAGATTTGCCCAGTTATATGAAATCTAATGCAATCTTTCACCAACAGACTCTGCTTACTTGGCCATTAACATCTCTCCAATACGCATCCACCCACCCTCACAACTGAACACACAGAAGTAATTGGAATATACTCTGATTATTTCAGCTTCCCTGATGCCCAAGGCAGAGGACTTCAGGACTGATTCAATTATCATTATTATTACTGGAAAGAGAGGAGCAATAAGCATGTCAGCCTTGCTGCAGTTCAGCCAGGAATCGCAGTTTCAATGAACATGTTTCAATCTTACAGTGCTTTTCAGATCTATGAAAATAAGGTTGCTTTGGGAAACTGTACTATGAATAATCATCTATTTTGGGATGTTGCAACTGTTTTTTGTCAATTTATTATTAAACAGTAATTCCTAGTAGGGTCATGTGATTTACAAAAACCAAAGGACCAAGCAATAATTACATATTTATTTATAACTGCATCATGTGACACCTCTTGAGAGACACATGTATCTGTAGGAACCAATAATACAGCTATGGTGAAACAGATTAACAGAGGATGATTGGTTCAAAAAGTGATAACAGTAGAAAAGCAAGATAAAACATGGACCAAACTTTACATATCATGATGCAAAAAGAGTAATTACTTTTGCACCAAATTAATAGCACAGGTGCTACTCTTAGGTGCCTTAAAAATCAGAAGAAAAAAGAACCATTGGAAAAAATAAGTTGAGTGGATATGCAAGCATGGTCAACAATTCTCTCATAAGGAAAGGGAACTTTCACTTCCCTGCAGGTTTATTTGTCATTGCCTAGTTAAATCCATGGAAGGTAGATGCTGAGAAATATGAGTAGGAGAGGGAAAGAAATTACGTCAGAGGAAAAGAGAAACTCCAAGAGTGGATGTGCTCACAGTTGATGCTAAGAGAAAACCCATGTCAACTTTCAAGTTCAGTGTGCTGGTCACACTTGGTTTATCAAAGAGGCTTTTCTCTAGGGAAGATATGTAGGTTCTTGAATTATATAGAGACTTAAGGTCCCAAACTATGTTCCTGGGTGTCTAGGCTGTATTATTGGTTTCTGAACAATACTAGTATAATGCAGCAACGAACCACAACGAATAGCAATATCCCCTAAACCTCCCATCTTATCATATTCAACTATCTTTATTTAAAATGTCAATGCCAAAGATGACGCATTAATCTTTATAAGATGCATTAAGATGGAAGTACTTAACTTTATTTTCTTATACTTAAACTTTATTTTCCCACTTAATAGTTTTCTTAAGTAGAAAGTATAGCTTTGATTACAGTAACCATTTGGGTGGTCATTTAAAATAAACTAATCTTAGTGTTAACCAGTAAATGTGTTTAGAAAACCTTGTGTTTCTCACCAGGAAGTTATCACTTTCACATGCTACCACTTTTGATCAAAGCCAAAGATGTTTCTAGCTGGATATAGAAAATTAAACATTTTTCTAATTCTTTTTCTTTTATGTTTGATCTATATTGGAAACAGTAATACACAAACTTCTGACTTGCCTGAAATTCACCAGATCTTTTGCTTATATAATGATCTGACTTCCAAGACATCTTTTATTGTAAAGATAAAACCAATAAAAATGTTTCACCTCTTGCCATTACAAGCAGGACTATCACACCTGTGTACCTACCCTGCAAGGATGGCTGTTTGCTCTCTTAACACTTCACATGATTTGTTTTATTTCATAGAACAAGCTTACTAAAATCTCTAAGAAATCGAATCAGTAAAATGTTACAAACATTATGGAAAATCAGTTGATAGAAAATAATTGGTCAACACATTCCTATCATTTGGTTCAGTAACCCCACTTCTGGGAATTTTTATTCATGCACACTTCAAATACTTATCATGTATCAAACATGTACAAGTCACTGTGCCCTTTTCTAGGTTTAACCAAATGAAGAAAACGTCAGACAGGATTTTCACCCACATGTAGTTCATTTTGGGGTTAAAAAATCAATCAAATAATCATACTAACAACTAAGATAATTCCACCTATTATTGGTCCTATGAAAGTAGATGCACTGCGGCTATGAGAAAACAAAGTAAGGATTTGGCTTAGCTCAAGGTGTCAGAGGAGATATCCCTGAAAAAGTGGTACTTGAATAACTGTCTGAAGGACAGAGGTAAAGTAGGTGAAATGACTGGTGAAAGACCAGCAAGTTCAAAGGTCTGGAAGGGGGAGAGGCATGCTGAGTACAAGACCCTGACAGAAGGACAGAAGGACTGGATTCGAGAGTATGAGGGGAAGGGGGTATAAGATAGGACAAGAGAAACAGGTCCAAAGGGTTGAAAGGAGGTATTATTAGAGCTTGATTTTAGTCTAAGAGAACTGAGAAGTCTTTGGAGGTTTCTAAGCAAGGTGGTGACATGGTCATTTCTGTGTTTGTTACAGATCACTCTGAGTTTAGGATGGAGAACAAATTGGAATAAGACAGTAACATGTGAGACTAAAATGTGAGGGGACAAGGACCTAAAACAGGAGGTATGCAGGGATAGAAAGGGGATAGATTTTAGAAATATTTAGGATATAGTGTCAATAACATGGTTTCCAGGTGGGCCATTATAGGGATAATATTATTCTAATTTTTTATCATTTAACTGGATGCATGGTAGTTCCAGTTGCTGAGATACAGAATGCTTGTAAAGGCTAGAGTGCCTGTGTGTAAGTGGGTATGTAGGGGGTCATGAGTAAGTCATTTTGACTGGTGGAGATTGATTTACCTTTGAGTCATTGAAAAGCTGATATCAAATGAGCAGTTACTTATTTATAAAAGAGCCCTGACCTAGAAAGAAGAATGTGAGTAATCAGTATATAGGTGGTAAATGAAGGCATAAGTTTGAGTGAGATTTTATGAGAAAAGACTGTAAAATGAGAAGAGGAAAAAGCCTAAACCTGAGCTTCTACATTTAATGTTTGGTCAGAAGATAAGTCTGCTCATGGGACAGAGAGATTATAGTTATAGAGATGGGAGAAAAAGCAGAAGTGCATTTTCTGGGTGACAAAGGAAGAAAGGGGTTTGACAAATAAGGGCATGAAGCAGATAAAAATATTTAAAGACAAAAAGGAAAAACTCCCAGACATAGTAAAATACACATCAGTGGTAACCTCCCCAGTAGATAATTCCAGTGCAGAAGATAGAGGGCAAAAGAGAGAGAGATAGTGCCAGTCAGTAGCTGGAGATGCACTAGGGATTCAAGTGAGAATTTTTAGTTTTTGTTTTGTATTTATTTTTAATGGAGATATTTAAGCATACTTTAAAAATCATTGGGAAGGGTAATTCAAGGGAATTTGAACACTCAACTGAGAGCACCGATAAGTAAGGAAAGACAGAATGTCGAATCTGTGTCATAAGCCAGAGCCTTCAACAGGTGAAGCAGCAACTCCTGTGCTAACTAGAATGGTGAGATGGGAGACATGTTTTATTCTGGTAAATGCAGGAGTTCCTGTCTATGGTATCCAATTTTAACATATATATGTGACTTAACAGTGACAATAAAATAAGGTTCCCTGCAGTATTATTTATAAAAAGTAAAAACTTTGAAAGCATGCAACAATCACAGAATGGTTCAATGTAATACAATTACACATTGTATCAAAGAGCTATATAGCTATCAATAGCCATGTTTTAAAAGCAGTATCACTAAAAATCACCAATATTTACTGAAATAAGCAATATATAAATTCGTAATATTTCACTGTGACACTGTGCATAAGTTTCTGTATTTATAGAGACTATAGGGTTTTACATCAAACAATATTCACAATCTAAGAACATTAGGGGAGTGGTAATTTTTCATTTTTTCCTTGTCATTTTCAATTTTGGGGCAATTAACATTTATTTATTTATTTATTGGATGGGGTCTTGGTCTGTCACCCAGGCTGGAGTGCAGTGATGCAATTACAGCTCACTGTAACCTCAAACTTGTGGATTCACATGATCCTCTCACCTCAACCTCCCTAAGTGCTGGGATTACAGGCATGAGCCACCATTTTTTTCTTTAGAATCAAGGATGTACAGTTGGGTGTGGTGGTTTACACCTGTAATCTCAGCACTTTGAGGGGCTGAGGCAGGATGATCACTTGAGACCAGGAATTCAAGACCCACTTGGGCAACATAGCAAGAATACATCTTTATTTAAAAAAAAAAAAAACCTATAGTTGTGTATGCCTATAGCCCCAGCTATGAGGGAAGCCGAGGGGGAAAGATGGCTTGAGCCCGAGAGGTCAAGGCTGCATTGAGCCACGTTCACATCACTGCACTCCAGCCTCATTAACAGAGCAAGACCCTGTCTCTAAAGAAGAAAAAAAAAATTAAGTCTTAAAAATAAAACTAGCTGCTGAGTCTTGAACATAAAATAAATCTAATGCATCATTTAAGTTTAGGTAAATATTTTTAAAAAGTAAAAGTTAAAAGGGGATCAGCAAATGTAATTTAATTTTTTTTCCCAAGGAGTTGTTGTCCAGTTGATCTTTAAGATTCCTTATGAGGCTGGCCAATATGGCTGACTAGAAGCAGCTAGCATGTGCTCCTCTTATGGAGAGAAATAGAAAGGGCAAATAAATGCAGCACCTTCAACTGAAACCTCTAGGTACATACATTGGGATTCATCAAGGAAAAACTCAATCCACGGAGAACAAAAAATGCAAGGTAGGATAACTGTCCACCTGGGAGCAACAACAGAGCCAGGAGAAGTGGTGAGAAGTGACCCCAGGGACCCACACTTCTATGGATCTTTGCAACTCTTGGGTCAGGAGATCCCCTTGTGAATTTATTCCACCAGGGCCTTAAGTCAGACACACAGAGCTACGTGAAGTTTCAGCAGAACAGCCACTTAGGACCATGCAGGGCCTTGGGAGCCTTAGATACCCAGGCTCCCTGGCAAAAGCAGCTGCAACTCTGTCAAAGCAGGAGGTTAGATCCTCATACATGCCCCCCAGAAAGGGGCTGAATCTAGGGGGCTAAGCACCAATGGTCTACAGGTCCTGCTCCCACAGCACCATACAGGATAAAATCAACTGGCTTGGGACACCAGCCAGCAATCAGTAGCAGCATTATTCCTCCCTGAGATGGAGCTCCCAGAGGGAAGGGTGGGTTGCCATCTTTCCTGTCTTGCAGCCCTCACCTTTGCTGTCTCCAGGCTCGGGAAGCTCATGGGGACCAAGAACTGGTCCGGAACCCGAGCATAGAGCACCCACCTCATGGAAATTGTCCAGTCTGTTCTTTACACAGGTGTCAGTCCATACTTCTTACTGGGGAGGGCTGCCTAATCTAGAACTCCAGCACAACCACCATGCCCACAGGTGACCACTTCAATCAGAGGCAGCTCACCATTTCTCCAAGGAGGAAATCCCAGAGTGCATCTACAACCTTTCTGCCACTGCAGTTGCAGTGGAGTGGTAGCACCCTAACAGCCCTAGGGTTGGGAAAGGAACAAAGGACCTAGTCACTACACTGGCCCTTCAGCACACCGCAGCCACCATACAGAAAGGAGTCCAACTCCTCTTCCCCTGGAACCCCCAGCTCCCACTCCTCATTAAGCAGGGTCCCTAGCACATGACTACAGAACAGTCATCCCCACTCATGGCTGATTATAACCACGGGTAGTGGCCCAGAGTCTTCCTGGGGAGAGGCTCCCAAAGACATCCAACAGCCCCTCTGCCATTGCCACAGGAGTGGTTCTATCCCTGCTGCCCTCAGTCAGGGGAAGAAACAAAGAGCCTGAGGGCTACACCCAAGCTTGCAGCATGTGACAGTCACCATATGGAAAGGAGACCAGTCTCTCCCCATCATGAGCCCTCAATCCCCTGCTCTATAGGAAGCAGAGCCCCAAGCTCATACCAGCAATGCAGCTGTCCAACCACACTGGCTGAACACTCCAAGTAACCACAACTCTGTGTTTGCTGGAAATGGAGCCCCCAGGAGCAAATGAAAGCCCTTCTGCCACCATCTTTGCAATTTTGCTACCCCTGATAGCAAAGACTAATGAAGATTAGTCCCTGGCAAAAGATTCAAAGACTAATGAAGATTCAAAGACTCTAAGTGCCTTATCCACACTTCAAACAAGCTGGAAATGACACAAGGAGAGAATGCTAGTCTGTCTCCCACAAGTCCCATCTACCCACCTACCTCTTCACAATGCAGGTTGGATTCACAGTACAGATCCCCCATCCCAGGCTGATTGGACTGAGCAGTTGCTGACTTTTGCATCTCTCTGGTGTGGAGCCCACAGGGGACGAGTAAAAGACCCTTGGCCACAACCACTGCTGAGGTCCCCTCTATTGTTGCCTCCAATTTGAGGAGGGAACATAAACCCTGATATCAACCCAGAGCTGTGGTAGGCAGCTCAGGAGAGCCTAGCCACAATCTACAGCCAGCACTCAAGTGGGAGAGGACTCCACGTTTTCAGAGCATTGAGAAAGAGCACAGCTACAACTGTGAGGAAATATAGGAGAGGTACACAACAAAGCAAGGACCTACCAACTCACCACTATGCCAAAATGCCACCTACTGCATCACATCCCAAAGCTTCCACATCAAAAATACCTCATTAATATATCCCCATGTGAAAACAAATACAAGAAGTCAGTTACTAATAAAGACCTGCATAAAGCCTCAGTCCAGCAAAAACATCCAGGAAAGAAACTTATTGACTGTACTCAATCTATACTGCAGTTAAATCTACCCATATGCAGAGATGAGAAAGGACCAATGCAAGAACTCAGGAAACTCAAATGGCCAGGGTCTCTTATGTCCTCCAAATAACTGCACTAGTTCTCCAACAAGTGTTCTTAGCCAGGTTGAGTTGACTAAAATGGCAGAAATCGAATTCAGAATATAGATAGGAACAAAGATCATAGAGATTCAGGAGAATAGCAAAACCCAATCCAGGGAAACTAAGAATCATAATAAAATGATACAGGAGCTGACAGACAAAATAGCCAGCTAGTGTATATATGATTTTAGATCTGATAGATTGAAAAATATATACTAAAAATTTGACAATTAGTCTTAACACTGTGAAGTATTAACACTGGAATAGATCAAGTCAAAAACAGATTCTTGGAACTTGAAGACTGGCTCTCTGAAATAAGACAGACACAAATAAAGAAAAAAGAATGAAAAGAAACAAATGAAATCTCTAAGAAATATGGGATTATGTAAAAAGGCCAAATCTACAAATCACTGGTATCCCTCAGAAGGACAGAGAAAGCAAACAACTTGGAAAACATATTTCAGGTTATCATCCATGAAAACTTCTCCAACCTCACTAGAGAAGCCAACAATCAAATTCAGGAAATACAGATAACCCTTGCGAGATGCTATGCAAGATTATCTCCAAGACATATAATCATCAGATTCTCTATGGTTGAAATGAAAGAAAAAATGTTAAAGGCAGTCAGAGAGAAAGGTCAGGTCACCTACATAGAAAAGATCATCAAACTAAAAGCAGACCTCTCAGTAGAAACCGTACAAGCCAGAAAAAATTTGGGGGCCAATATTCAACATTTTTAAGAAAAGAAATTACAACCAAGTTTATTATATCCAGCCCAACTCAACTTCATAAGCAAATGAGAATTAAGATCTTTTTCAAACAAGCAAATGCTGAGACAATTTGTAACCATGAGTCCTGCCTTACAAGAGCTCCTTACAAGCACTAAATATGAAAAGGAAAGTACAGCCAGTACAAAAACATGCTGAAGTACACAGACCAGTGACACTATAAAGCAACCATGCAAACAAGTATGCAATGCCTAATAAACAGCTAACATCCTGGTAACAGATCCAATCCACACATATCACTACTAACACTGAATGTAAATGGGCTAAGTACCCCAATTGAAAGACACAGAGTGGCAAGCTGGATAAAGAACCAAAACCCAATGCTATGCTGTCTTCAAGGGACCCATTGCACATGCAATGACACTCATAGGCTCAAAATAAACTGATGGGGAAAACTCTACCAAACAAAGATAAAACAGCAAAAAGCAGAGGTTGTACTCCTAATGTCAGACAAAACAGACTTCAAACCAACAAAGATTTAAAAGAAGACAAAGAAGAGCATTGCATAATGGTAAAGTGTTCAATTCAACAAGAAGACCTAATTATCCTAAATATATACGCACATAACACAGGAGCACCCAGATTCATAAACTAAATTCTTAGAGACCTTCAAAGACACTTAGACTCCCACACAATAATAGTGGGAAACTTCAACACTTCATTGACAGTATTAGATTATCTAGGCAGAGAATTAACAAAGATACACAGGACCTGAACTCAGTACTGGATCAAATGGATCTGAAAGACATCTACACAACTCTCCACCCCAAAACAAAAGAATATACATTCTTTTCAATGCCACATGACACATACTCTAAAATAGACCACACAATTGAACATAAAATAATCCTTAGCAACAAAGGAACTAAAATCACACCAATCACTTTCTTGAACCACAGCACAATAAAATTAGAAATCAAGACAAAGAAAATTGCTCAAAACTATATAATTTCATGTAAATTAAATAACCTGCTCCTGAATGACTTTTGGGTAAATAATAAAATTAAGGCATAAATCAAGAAGCTTTTTGAAACTAATGAAAAGAAAGATAAAAACATACCAGAATCTCTGTGACACAACTAAGGCAGTGTTAAAAAGGGAAACTTACAGCACTAAACACCCACAAAATATAAAGATTTGAATTTACCGACCTAACATTACAACTGAAAGAAGTAGAGAACCAAGAGAAAACCAACCCCAAACCTAGCAGAAGACAAGAAAAAAACAAAATTGGAGATGAACTGAAGAAAATTGAGACACCAAAAAACATTCAAAAGATCAACAAATTCAGAAGATGGTCTTTTGCAAAACTTAATAACATAGATTGACTACTAGATAGACTAATATAGAAGAAGAGAAGCGAATAAAAGAGAGCAGATTCAAAGAAAAACAATTCGAAATGATAAAGGAGATATTACTATTGACCCCACAAAAATACAAATAGCCATCAGCAAACATTATGAACACCTCTATGCATACAAACTAGAAAATCTGGAAGAAATTGATAAATTCCTGTACGTAATTTTTTCCTGAACCAGGAAAAAATTAAATCCCTGAACAGACCAAAAATGACATCCAAAATTGAATCTATAATATATAGCCTACCAACTGAAAAAAGGGCCAGGACCAGAGGGATTCACAGCCAAATTCTAACAGACGTACAAAGAAAAGCTGGTACCTTTTCTGTCGAAACTAGTCCTGAAAAAAATTAGGAGGAGGGTTTCCTCCCTAACTCATTCTATGAGGTCAGCATCATCCTGATATCAAAACCTGGCAGAGATGCAGACAAAAAAAGAAAACTTCAGGCCAATGTGTTTGATGAATATCAAGGTAAAATCCCCCGGTACAATACTGGATTTGGTAAACCAAATCCAGCAGTACACCAAAAAGCTTATCCACCACAATCAAGTATGCTTTATTCCTGGTATGTAAGATTAGCTCAATACACACAAGCAATAAACATGACTCATCATATAAACCCAGAACTAATGATGAAGACCACATGATTATTTCAATAGATGCAGAAAAAGCTTTCAATAACATTCAACATCCATTCACATTAAAAACTCTCAATAAACTAGTTATTGAAGGAACATACCTCAAAATAATAAGAGCCATCTATGACAAACCTACAGCCAACATCTACTGAATGAGCAAAAACTAGATGCCTTCCTCTTGAAAACTGACACAAGGCAAGGATACTCTCTCTCACCACTCCTATTCAACATAATATTAGAAGTCTTGGGCCAGGTGTGGTGCCTCACACCTGCAATGCCAGCACTTTGGGAGGGTGAGGTGGGTGGATCATGAGGTCAGGAGTTCAAGACCAGCCTGACCAACATGGTGAAACCCTGTCTCTACTAAAAATACAAAAATTAGCCAGGTGTGGTGGTGTGTGCCTCTAATCCCAGCTACTCAGGAGGCTGAGGCAGGAGAATCGCTTCAACCCGGGAGATGGAGGTTGTAGTGAGCCAAGATCATGCCACTGCACTCCAGCCTGGGCAACAGAGTGAGACTCCATCTTAAAAAAAAAAAAGATCAGGCAATAGAAATAAATAAAGGACATACAAATAGTCAAACTGTTCTGTTTGCAAACAACATGAAACTATACCTAGAAAACCCCATAGTCTCAGCCCAATAGCTCCTTCAGCTGACAAACAACTTCAGCAAAGTTTCAGGAAAGAAAATCAATGTGCAAAAATAACTAGCATTCCTATATATATACAACAGTCAAGCTGACAACCAAGTCCGAAATGCAATCCCGTTCAGAATTACCACAGAAAAATAAAATATCTAGGAATACAGCTAACCAGAGGTGAAAGATATCTACAATGAAAACTACAAAGAAATCAGAGATGACACAAACAAATGGAAAAATATTCCATGCTTATGGGTAGGAAGAATTAATATCATTAAAATGGCCATACTGTTCAAAGCAATTTATACATTCAGTGCTATTCCCATCAAACTACCAATGACATTCCTCACAGAACTAGAAAAAACTATTTTAAAATTCATATGGAACCAAAACAGAGTCTGAATAGCTGAGATAATTCTAATAAAAAAGAACAAAGCTAGAAGCATTATGCTATCTAACTTCAAACTGTACTACAGGGCTGCAGTAACCAAAACAGCATGGTACTGGTACAAAAACAGACATATAGACCAATGGAACAGAATGCAGAGCCCCAAAATAAGGCCTCACACTGACAATCATGTGATCTTTGACACAGATGACAAAAACAAGCAAAGGGGAAAGTACTCCCTATTCAATAAATGGTGCTGGGATAACTGGCTAGCCATATGCAGAAGATTAAAACTGGATCCCTTCCTTATACCACGTACAAAAAGAAATTCAAGATGGATTAAAGACTTCAATGTAAAACTCAAAACTATGAAAACCCTGGAAGACAACCTAGGCAATACCATTCCGGACACCGGAATGGGCAAAGATGTCATGACGATGATGCCAAAAGCAATTGCAACAAAAACAAAAGTTGACAGATGGGATTTAACTGAAGAGCTTTTGCTCAGCAAAAGAAACTATCAACAAAGCAAATACACAACCTACAGAGTGAGAGAAAATATTTGCAAACTATGCATTCAACAAAACTCTAATATCTAGCATTTATAAGAAACTTAAGCAAATTTACAAGAGAAGAAAACATTAAAAAATGGGCAAAGGACACGAACAAACACTTTGCAAAGGAAGACACACATGCAGCCAACAATTGTATGAAAAAAAGCTCAACATCACTGATAATTAGTGAAATGCAAATCAAAACCACAATGAGATAACATCTCATACCAGCCAGAATGGCTACTATTAAAAAGTCAAAAACTAACTAACCACAATATTGTGGCGTTATTAAAAACTCAAAAAAAAAAAATAGCATTTGGTGAGGTTGTGGAGAAAATGGAAACACTTACATACTGTTGGTGTGAGTGTAAATTAGTTTAACCATTGTGGAAAGCAGTGTGGTGCTTCCTCAGAGAGCGAAAAACAATACTATCATTCAACCCAGCAATCCCATTACTGGGCATACACCTCAAGGAATATAAATCAATCTACTCTAAAGACACATGCACGTGTATGTTCATTGCAGCACTATTCACAATAGCAAAGACATGGAATCAACCCAAATGCCCATCAGTGGTAGAATGAATAAAGAAAATGTGGTATATATACACCATGGAGTACAATGAAGTCACAAAAAGATTGAGATCACGTCTTCTGCAGGAGCATAGATGGAGCTGGAGGCCATTATCCTTAGCCAGTGCAGGAACAAAAAACCAAATACCACATATTCTCACTAATACGTGGGAAGTAAATTATGAGAACACACGGACACATAGAGAGGAACAACGGACACTGGGGCCTACCTGAGTGTGAAGAGTGGAAGGAGGGTGAGGATGAGGAAAAAATACTAATGCGTATTAGGCTTAACATCTGGGTGCTGAAATAATCTGTCCCACAAACTCCTATGACATGAGTTTACCTCTATAAAAAACCTACAAATGTCCCCATAAGCTTGAAATAAAAGTTTGAAAACTTTTTTAGCTCTAATCCTCATTCCTGAAGTATTCCAGGTGCAGCTTTTCCTAAATGAAAATTAATGTTCACTTGCATTTAAAATTATCATTTCAGATTTCATTTCTACATATTTATGGTAGGAAAACTTTTTTATTTGGCTCAAATAACTCTGCTGGCAAACAAGAACATGTATACTGTCTTGGTTGTCTTTACTGGGCTTAGGATAATCAAACCCTCCAACACAACATCATTCTGCAAAATTATTATTTGAAAATGTAAGTATTCCTTTTTATTTATGCTGACTTTCCTAGTGCTAGAATATGCTCAGCTCAAATTTTGACCTTCTTTAAGCAGAATTTCTGCTTACCCTGTCTGACAACAAAATTTCAGAGATCAAGAATATTTGTTAAAAAAAAAAAAAAAAGAGGAAGAGAGGAGAAATTACTAATGACACAAGAAATTCTAGATGAAATTAATGACAAGCAACTTGTGGTTTTCTCAGAAGCTAAACGAATTTTATTATCTAATTAAGGCATCATCTGGGTAAGAGAATGACAGCAATATTCCATTTTACTACTAAGGGAATAAATTGAATTTGCATCAATATAAACATTAAAATGAGAATCTGAAGAAAAATAGTACAGTTTAAAAGAAAATCTTTACAGCTGGGATGCAGCAGTTCTAAATTCAAACATTCATAAATCTGCAAAAAATTAATAGTGTGGCAGTAAACATTTAATATGCAGAGGCCCTTCTTCTATCTTATGTAAAATAGAAACAATAATCCTTTTACATTTATTTTGCATTGCTCCCCAGAACTATTGTAATGTTAAAATAGTACATGTGAAAATAAATGGAAGAGGAGGTATTATTAAATTAATGTACTGCATGCTCTGTGAATCAGTCTCTCTCTGTATCTTTTTCAGTCTCTCTCTCTCTCTTTCTCTCTCTCTGTCTCTCTCTCTCACACACACACACACATGATCATGACACTTCCAATAAGGCATAACATTTCAATACTAACTCCCTGTGCCTCCTGTGCCTATTGTTGTTTATTTCATGTGTTAATTTTTCTACGCCAAAGTTTCTGACATTGTTCCATATATCCTATAAGATGCTGCTGCCCAGCTTCTCAAAATTTCCAATCATAGTGGAAGGCAAAGGAGGACAAGGCACATCACATGGCCTGAACAAGAGCGAGAGAGAGAGAGAGAGAGGGGAGGTACCACACACTTTTAAACAACCAGATCTCATGAGAGCTCACTCACTATCACAAGAACAGCACCACAGGAAAAGTGTTAAACCATTCATGAGAATCTACTCCCGTGATCCAATGACCTTTCACCAGGCCTCACCGACAACACTGGGGATTACAATTCAGCATGAGGTTTGGTGAGGACACAGACCCAAACTATATCAAGGCTTTTGCTGAAAAGTTAGTAAAAATAGTAGTAAACCATATACTTCTCTTAAAGTTTTATAAACAATATTAGCATATTAAAGGCTTTGAGGAATCCTACAGCAGAGAAAGTGATTTAATTCTGCTTATCCCGGGAATTTCCAAAGGTATTTGACTTTGCAACATAAATTTTCTATTTCTTAGCAACAAATATTTTTCTATTTTGCTATTTGGTAAAATCTCATGAAACATGAAAGTATTAGGGTTCCACAGAACAGTTTAGGAAACAATTCTCTACATTATTTCTATCATTCTCTCTTATTATTCTCTCTCTCTCTCTTTCACATACACACACACACACACACACACACACACACGGTTGTTATTTTTCCTGTAGAACTGCACTGTCCAATACAATGGCCACTGATCTCTAGAAATATGTCTATTCCAAATTGAAATGTACTGTTAGTATAAACTGCACATCAGATTTTGAAGTGCTGATAGTCAAAAATTGAAAAGATCTCAATAATTTTATGTTGAAATAGTATTTTAGATGTACTAAATTATGTAATATATGTAATTAAAATGAATTTACCCTTTTTTCTCATATAAAATTTACAATAACATAAGTGACTGCACTTGCTGCTCATTATCTTTTTATTTCTATTGGACAGCATTGATATAAATTGTTAGAAAGAAAATACCAACAAAAATATAAAGAAGAAAACTATCGCTTATAATACTATCACCTAACAACACTTGTTTTGAACCTTTCAGTGCATTTTCTGGTAGTTATTCTTCTATGCATATCTTAACAGAATTAGGATCACAATATGGATAGATAGATACATAGATAGTTAGCTAATACAGATATAGACAGAAATCCACCAACACCATCTTTCTTTACTTCATTCTGTGACTTTCTATGGTATTGGGCTACACAGTTTGACCTCTTTCTTCCTGATGAACATAAAGCTTTGAATAAAATGAAGTGACTTTGGGACACCAAATCACCTAAAAAATGTATCCTGTGAAATAAGCATTTGAGTCCAAGCATTTCATCTGGATAGGTCTAAAGTGAGTCTGGTTTCAGAGGCTTCTCTGGTAACTTTGGCGGACAGGTGGAGAGGAAGGCAATCCCGTCTCTAATATAAACAGACTGGACCAAAAAGAATTCTTAATTGGATGTTGCCTTTAAGCTAAAGAAGGAAAATGCATATAAACCAGACCCCAGCTTGCTGCTGCCATTTATTTAACAGAGTTTTACAAAAGCAGAAACTTCACTACAGTCAGTGATTTATCACCCAGTGGAATTCAAGGAAACTCCCTCATGTGAGCTATTCATTTTCTTGTTCTGAGCATCCCAAATCATCTCAGCAGGAGAGGATGTGCATCCCTGACCTTGGCTGCTTTCTCTGGTTTGCGTTTCCATTTGCTAAATAGGTCACATCGCATTGTTTATTCTGGCCCACAGCTCCAGCAACACTGTGGGATTCCCTCTCCTCTGCATTGCCCTTCGCTTTCCTCTTTCTTCAACCCCCACCCTGTGGCACTTGCATCAGCACTCAAGCAACTTAAATTGTGCTTGTGTCCACATGAACAACCAGTTCAGCTGTTTCAACTGAATGAGATGGCCTAGGATTCTATTCAGTCTACTAGGCAGGCAAATGAATGGAAAATAGCCATATTTGAAGCCAGACCTGGCAAAGATGGAATGACTAGCTTGATTGAGTGGATTTTCACTTTCTAACTAAGTATGCCTGTGTTTTAAGTGGCCATAGCTTTTATTCTTTCTAGCATTAGATTTTTATGACCTGCATTCTTTCAACTTTTTCAGTTTTTCTCTCCCTGTTATACATCCTCCCCACCCCCACCCCCAGGGCCAGTAACTGTTTCAAAATAATAATGCTACTTTGCTTTCATAAGGTCTTTGATCAAAAGATCACAAAACACTTTGTGGATGATGGAGTCTTATACCCCATCCTGTGAGGTAAGGAAAGAATAAAAGAGGAATATGCTTATATCATAAAACCTAAAAGAGTCTCAAAGAAAAATATAAAAAAGGGAATGCATTTTTTAACTTTAATTCATCTACTGTATTAGACTTGCTTTTTTCTTAAGACACTTTCTTTTTCCAATCTCTTTTGCACAATTGAAATTTCTCCTGCTTTTTCTACCTTCTCTGAGTATTTTATACCATTTCATTTTATCTCTCTCTGAGTGTGTCAATTATACTTCTTTAAAGAAAAAGGTTTAGGGTTTGAGTTTGCAACATAATTTTGTACATAGTATCAAAATAGGTGGCTTTGAGTTGAAGTTTAAATAGAATCTTTAACTTAAACAAAGAAGAGTATTGGAGAGGCCAGTAATGGCGAGGTAACCAGGGAAGGTGCAATAAATAAGAATACGGTTTGTTATGTAGACTTAAATCAGTGTCTTCTGCATCAGCAAAGGTTAACTTAGTCATCCTTCTCTGCCTGATACAAATAGGGAGATACTCTTAGAATAATTTCTCTGGATACAGAATTCAAGATTGGTGTTCTTTTTTTCTTCCAGAACTTTAAATATTTCACTCCATTCTCTTCTTCATTGCAAAGTTTTGACAAGAAATCCCCTGTAATTTCTCTCCTTTTTAAATATATATGATGTGGTTTGTTTTCCCCCCAGCCTTCTTTAAAGATTATCTTCTTGTCTTTAGATTTCAGCAGTTTGAACATGATATTCCTAGGTGTGTGAAGTGTTTTTGTTTCTGTTTTTGTTGTTTGCATTTATCCTCCTTGGTGTTCTCTGAGCTATGGATTGGTATATTTCACTAATCTCAGGTTTGGTGTCTTGATAATTTTAAATTTTTTTCAGCCATTATTACTTTAAACATTTCTTCTGCTTCTTTCTCTTTTTCTTCTCATTCTAGTATTCTATTACGAGTAGTGTAGGGGTGAAAGGAACTTTCCTTCCACCCTTTGAAGATGGAAAAATTTGAATTTCTAGAGTAAACTGACAGTCAACAGATTAAAAGGAGAAAAGACATACAAAATACATGCATATACACAAAAGCCACACAAAATCAAGACTTGAAAGATAAGATGACTGGAGTTTTATACAACACAGAATGGAATAGGGATCAGAGGGTTCCTGGAGGATGATGTGGACAAGCTACAGGAGGGTGAAGGGAGGAACTGCACTGTAAACAAAGTTGTCTTAATATGTAGATAAAGTACCTCAGGTAGCAGCCCTCAGAATAGATTGTAGGCTGTGGTGATCTCTGGGCAAGATTTCAATATGACCTTTCCAAGATCTGTATGTAGGCTGATATGGGGCCTCAGAGAAAACCTCTGCTTGCATCTGCTATTTACTTCACTGATGTAGATAGATGTAAAAGGACAGCTTTTTAATAAAGCTGTCTTTTGCAAAAGGATAGCCTTATAGAGCTATTCCTGTGTCTGTAGTTTCTCTTAAAAGCCATCTTGAAATATGACAAAGAAGTATATTTTGGTGTGGTATATATTTGGTGTCCAACAGTATAGTACAGTAATATTATATGTCACTTTGGGAAATTGTAGGAGATCGGTCAGAGTGGTTGGAGAAGCTATAGGGAAAGGAGCAGGCCTTCTGAAAGGTCAGAAGGCTCTGCATAGCTTTGGGGGAGAATAAGCTGAAGGCAACTGTTCTCTTACCTTGAGGCAAAGGGTGAGGAATAGGTACAAGGGAGTATACGGGAATTTACCTTAAATGGACTTGTTTACTTATGTTGTCTGGAAACCGACCTTTGATCATCCACCCATGTAACTGCTCCCAGAAAGGATGAACAACAATGTTAATTACCCACAGATTGTATTTGCTCCAGGCTTTCAGCATTATGTCTGTACTGAATAACAGCAAGTGGCTCCAGCTGTTTGGGACTACTCACTCTTCCGCCACTAGTGCCGGGCAGTTCCCTAGCTGCTCTGACACTGCATACCTGTGTCTGAGTACTTCTTTCATCTGTCACTCAGCCAGCGTCAGCGGGACGGACCTGGCGGGAAATACCTGTTGCTGTACCTTCACACTTACTGATTCTTTCCTTGGCTATGTTGAGTCTAAGGATGAGCCCATCAAAGGCATTCATTCTTCCTTTCAGTTGTTGTGTTTTTTGTTTCTAGAATTTCCTTTGATTTCTTCTCAGGGTTTCCATCTCTCTGCTCTACTTTTTCCATTAAACTCCTTACCACATTAATCATATTTATTTTAAATTCCCTCTCAGAGAATTCTAATATTGTCATCATTCTCAAGTTTGTTTCTGATCCTTGCTTTGTCTTCCCATATTATATTCTTCTTGACTTTTCTCATGATTTGTAATTCTTTAATTGGAAGCTGGACATACTATATCAAGTAATAGAAGCTGAGCTAAATAGGCATTTAGAGTGAGGATTTATGTTACCTTGCTGGAAGCTGAGCTGTGTTTAGTGTTTTCTATAGCTACAGGTACCAGAGGCTTCAACTCTAGTGTTCTTGGTTTTATCTTTCCTGTTAGAAACTTTGGACTTCCTCACAGAGAGAGTTCATTTTGGAGTTCTTTCAGCTATAATCTAATGTTATTATACTGGAGCCCAGTGGGTGTGGTGTTAAGGTATGGGGAAGAAAGAGTGTTTTATAACCTTACAATTAAATCTCAGTTTTCTGGTGGGCCTGTGTCTCTCTGGGCTGCAGTGCTTCTAATCTATTTCCTTAAAGCTCTGACCCACGTTGACTCTTAGGTAAGATAAAAAAAAATGCTGGTAGGGCTGGAGAGGGAAGAAGGTCCTTATTCCAGCTGTGTTAAAGTTCTGGCAAAATCTTTCTCCTAAAGAGTGGGCCTTTTTTATGGAAAACTCTCTGCATATATTTCACAATGATTAAACTTCTCCTCTACTGACAAAGCCATGAGTGAATCTTCCTCTGATCTTCATGAGTGCATCTTCTGATCTTTATTCAGTGTGAGAACCTGGTGTGATTCCTGGAAGTAAATGTTACAAAAGTACGAAGTCCCCAAAGGCTGCAGACACCAGAGTTTCTCACTCTCATGCTAGTCCACACTCGGCCTCCGGTTTTATCAAAATTACTGTTTAAGTGTGAAATCACCTTTGCAAAAATTACAACAGTGAGAAAACTGTGAGAGTGAAAGAGATCTGATCTCTCTAAACAACCCCCTTCTTGCCTTTAACCTCTAAACTGCTCTTGGTCATTCCTTGGCTTGGCCCAAGCTAACTTTGGAAGAAATTTAGTTTATAGTTTAAATGAAAATAGCCCTTCCCCAGAATTAAACCACCTTTGTAAAACTAATGAAAGACTACCAGATTAGGAGAAGAGGAGCCTGAATTCTGCTAAAATATAGGCATAGTTAAATGATTACGAGCCATTGTTCTGGAGGCCACAACATGTGCAACTTCCTCAATTACTCCTGCAATTAACATCACTGTTGTAGAACCTATGATTGGCTTTTCTAGATGTCTTTTCAAGTTTTTGCATTTCTGACAATTTGATGGCCCCATCCAGATCCATGACTCAACCAGTCCTGTGGCACCCACTGAGAAGTAAACTCAGCACACAAGGACCATTTCCTAAATTCCTATGATTGCATTCCCAACCAATCAGCAGTACCCATACCCTATCCCCCTGCCCTCCAAACTATTTTTGAAAACCCTAGCCTCCAAATTTATGGGGAGATTGATGTGAATAATAACTCCATCTCCCACATAATGTGGCCAGCCTTGCATCAGTTAAACTCTTTCTTTACTGCAATGCCCTGGTCTCAGCGAACTGATTTTGTCTGTGTAGTGGGCAGGAAGAACCCATTGGGCAATTACAATTATACCTACAAGTTATGACTCTAGCCACTTCTGCTCCAGTTAAGCAGATCTGATTTCTCCTGTGACTCTCTGGAATCACCCGTCTTTCCACATTCTGGGCTGCGGCAGTTTATCCTGCAACCTCAATTCTCTTATGGGTCTAAGAAAAGTCACTGATTTTCAGTTTGTTTAGCTTTATCTTGTAAAGATGGAGTGACAACTGCCAAGCATTTTATATACTAGAGACGAAACTGGAAGTCCTTCCATAATTGAATTTTTATTTCTTATTTATAAAAAGTTCATTTCAGAATACTTCACAGTGTTTGATCACAGATGAGTTTCAGCATTATCACTCAGAAATGTCAATTACCTGTCAGATATCTCTTCTGAACTATATATTCATTTTTTTTCCCCATTGAACAAATATTTACTGTGGGCCTATGGAAGATATCCCTAGGTCTATTCTCCTTGGTACATTATAAAATGCTCAGAAACTAAGCTTCCAAATCAGGCCACAACGCCCGGATACATTGTTTCACCTTAACAGATTTTTTAAAGCAATGATGTCTTCACTCAATGGTTGTCCATTGGTTAACAAATCAAATAAAACGTTAGAGAACCATAGTATTTTGATTTTCCTTTCTACAGATTAGGTAACGGCCTGTCATGAACTTTGGTGAGAAGCTAGCTGATCATGCTCAGATTTTGGAGTGGTGGAAGAAAATCCTATTAAACCTTGAATCATCACTGAAAACATGAATTCAGCTGAATAAAAACATTTCTTGGCTCTGTCTACTGAGGTTATCAATTTCCATGTTAACAAAAGTGAACATTTCTCCTTACATTTCTCAAGTAAAACCATTTTGTTCAGAATGCCATAATCTAAAGCAAGAAAAAAGAGTAAAAATGAAGATATTCTAGTTTTGCACCTGAACAATCAATTCACTCTGATATGAAATAAAATATTTGTTGTGATTCTGCTATGACCTGATGCTTTATTGCATTTCTAGGTCAAGCAACTGTTCAGTCTCTGTAGTTAAAGTGAATGCAAAAGTTTGTGACTATGAATAGTGGCTTTTTAAGATAAAAATAAAACATTATTCAACAAAAAATATATTAAGCAATTGGTGAAATGTTAGATATTTGAAAATCCTAATTTTCATTGTCACTTATGAATGACTAACTATATTTACTCTTTGAAAAAATGGTTATAGGGAAATTAGGCCTCCATTTACCTTTTATATAAGAATATGGAAACCAAATTCTCAAGTTGGAGCAAATTTAGAAGTGTTTTGCTCTGAAGGTTTATGTTTGCCCGGCCTTAGAGTGGCAGACCAGGAAATCAAGGTGGAATTCTTTTCCTCTAAGCAATGTTCATTGATGCCACACTAAAGAAAATTTGGAGGTAGTGTTTTTTAATTAGTTCTATCTCAGTAACCCTAAAAAATGCTTTAGGGCATGGGAACACAACTGTCCAATGTTCAAGCAACTCCTGTTGATTTAAGTGTAATTGATCAGGAGCAATATACTAAAGAAAGCTTAGTACAAAAGACAAATAAAAAGCTGGAGGCTATTTCCTGTATTGTTTGTGGCTTATTGTACAAAGCAATGAAAGTCTCATCTACTCACCTATCCATAGCCCTGGCTGTTGACTTCTTCTAGTATAAAATAAAAACTACCTAGTTTCTTTCTAGAAACATTCTATCCGTAAGCGGATACATATTGATATTCCAATTGTCTCTTGGAGTACAGAAATATTTGGTGGCAATTTTGACCTCGAATCACCAGGTTTCCTGTAACTAAAGAGCTTTGCATGGTCCAGGACTCCAATAATTGCTTTAATTTATATTCAGCATCTCAGAATTGAAAACATCAGATTGACAGCAGAATGGTAAGTGATTTCATGAGGTATTTTAATGTGGCCAAAATTAACGAACTATAAAAATCACTAGTAAAGTCATTTCCTTTGGAGAAATTTTATTTGGAAATTCAAGTAAGCCATGTATGGTATGCATGTGTATTTTGTCACCCATCATATGTTTTATGTGTGTTTGTGCACATTCTTCTGCTAAAGAAAACACACAAAGTGATATCAGGTTTTTTGCTATATGAAGCAATGGTTTCTTCCAGGAATTGTGTGCTTGCAGGGTTAATTCAGGAAGGTTATTGCCCAAGAACCACACAGCAGTCATATCTCATCACCTTCAGCAGGAATAATTTATAGTTTAATCTTACACGCAGGCGTATTAAATTAGTATTACTCATCAGAACCCGCTTATTAATAAAACAAGCCAAATTAGCCACTGGAGAATCATATTTGGAAATTCAATGACAATTTTACATTTTTAATAAAGGCTCAGAAATATTATTGCAGTGCAGGTGGTACAGAGAACTGTGGTCAAATTTGACATTCATTAATAATTGAAGTGTGGAACGTGACAGAGGTGAAAATTGATATTGATTTCTTTCCTCTAATATTTGGAGGAATTCTAAAAGGTAAATAAAATGAGGTAACAAGACATATCAAGTCTCACTGATTTCTTTGATCGCCCCCTCCCCACATGAGAACACATATCACTCGTTTGCCTACCATGTTTTGAATAATTCAGTGCCCATAGTCTTTCCAGTTCAATGCATTATAAAACACACTCAAACTGAGTTTCAATCATATTAGACTGAAAGCTGAATTTTTTATGAAGGATTATTTAAAACAAAATGCGTCTTGGGCCCAACAGCCTTTGAAGCCAAACAATCCTGAGAGTTCAGTAAGGAAATGTCAACACTGTGGAGAATTTTTCGATTCAGAAAATTAAAGGAATCCTGTTTGATGTATATTAACCATATCAATATTAACAACCTTCTGCTGGATTTCAGCACTGATTTGAGAGCTGAGGTATTATTGGTCTTGTATTTTAACTAGTTGTGAAAGCACTGAGAGAGTTGTTCTTGGGTTGAACTTGACCTGCGTCTGGGAATGCTTTCTGCTCCATCCATTTTGAAAAGCTTTATTCAAGTGGATTTCTCTGCCTTTCTTATCACTTGCACCCCTTGGGAAAATAAAAGATGCTCAGATATAGATGTTAATACTACAGATGCTTTGTTTGGGAATAGCGTCTTTTAGCTTCCTGTCTTTAAAAAATTATATTGCCAACCAGCCATTTGACTTAAAAGCAACTCTTTTTATCAAAAGACACTTATATTGGGAGGCCAGAAGAAAGAAGTCATTTCAACTTCCTTTTAATTTTGTCATAGATTCATACTGTAATGCACTTGTTCAACAGATCCTGGAACTTCCTTTCTACTGACCAACACTGAAGCAAAATGATCTTCAGTGGACAACATAAGTAGAAGCAAAATGTTACTAATTATCAGTCTTTTTCCTGAGCCATACAGAATCTTGTAATTTCAAGTAAGACAAACTCAAAGAGAAAGTGTTACAATAGTCTAGCATACCAGCATTACTCTTTTAACATTCAGCAGTTTTCACTGCCAACTAACTCTGAACCCTAGAATACTGAGAATGTCTTTATCATTAACTTTTAAATCTCTCTTCTATTTTTAAACCTCTCCTCTATTCATTAAAATGGTCACAATTTCATAAGTAAAATTGAAGAAGCAGCATAATAGTGGGAGGACATCCAAGATATTCTAGATAGATGCTCTGAGATAAATAGCCATCTTTTATTTCAACTGAACATAGTTCTTATGTACCAAAAAGTATCTGAGACAGAATTCAAACAATTTAGAAGTTTCTTTTGCTAAGGTTAAGGATCATGACCTGTGACACAGCCCCAGGAGGTCCTCAGAGAATATGCCCAGGTGATTGGATTACAGCTTGATTTCATACATTTCAGAGAGACAGAAGTTACAGGTAAAGACAAATTGATACAAGTAAGGTGTACATTGGTTCGGTCTCGAGAGATGGGACATCTCAAAAAGCAAGCTTCCAGGTCATAGGTAGATTTAAGGATTTCCTGATTGGCAGTTGGTTGAAGAGGTTAAGCTCTGACTGAGGAGTTGAGATAAGCTTGGGTTAACGTAAGGGGTGGGATGTGTGGTGGAGGCGGTTGTGAAAGCGAAGGTTCTTGTCTTATAGATGAAGCCTCCATATAACAGGCTTCAGAGAGAATAGATGGGAATGTTTCTTACGAAAGGTGTCAGACTCTCCTAAGACCTGGTAAAGAAAAGAAATTCTCTACAGAATGCAAATTTCACCCCACAAGAGACAGTTTTGCAGGGCCATTTGAAAATGTGTCAAAGAAATGTATTTTGGGGTAAAATACTTTGATTTCCTTTGAGAACCTGCTATCTGTCTTGCAATATTATACAAGAGTCAGGCTGGCATTGGTATACTATGGCTACAAACTGTCTGTTCTGTCAGTCTTAGGATGTCTATTTTAATGTTAATACTGGTCAGTTGTACCTGAACTCTGAAGAGAAAGGAGTATAATGAGGCATATTCTGACCCCCCACCCCTGCTGTCATGGGCTGAACTAGTTTTTCAGGTTTGTTTGGTTACCTTTCTTTAAGAGGAGGGTCCCTTCAGTCAGTTGGAGGACTCAGAATTTTATATTTGGTTTACAGTGAGTTTTCTTAGAAATAGGAAACTCATCTCATAGTTGAAGTGAGAAGAGAGGCTGATCGCCCCTCTTGACTATATTTACAAGTAGCCTCTATCTAAGGGTGTCTAGATATTGGTCCCTCCTAGCAATCCACTACTCCATCACTGTGGAGTCAATTAAGTGAGGATCTTTTCGAGGCCATGCTGGAAACATAAAACACAGTGAGTAACTGGGGTGATTGGCAAACAAGAAGCAGGTAGAGGAGGAAGATGAAAAGGAGAAGCAAGAGAAGTAGGGACCCCAAATTTCATTGTTTTCTATATTCTCTGCTTTAAAAGGGAAAGACATCTGGGTCTGAATTCTTTTCATTCTCAGTCAATAATGTGGGTCCAGCATCTGAGGGAAAAAGTTAAAAAAAAAAAAAAAAGAAAATATGCAGTTCAGAATTAGTTAAACTATTTTGCATGCAATATCACAATTTAAAAGGCCTTCCAAAACGAAGGGATAACCTTTGAAAGAATAACTCCCAACCCTCTAAACAAATGATACTAAAAATACATTTTTAAAAAACCAGCAAAGAAACACTAACCACAGCCAAACAAAACAAAGGCCTATGTCATACCAGTTGACAGTAGCTGTCCAGGAGAGAGAAAGATTCCCAAATTCTATCTGATTTGGCAGAATCTAGAACTTTTTTTCCCCCCAAAATCAAAGGATAAAGGATTTGAGTAAAAACTCCAAAAGCAGATTGAGGGAATGTGCAGAAAATAGTACAAAGAAACCCAAACCTCCTTACAGAGAGAAGCTCCTTCTC
Source organism: Trachypithecus francoisi (assembly GCF_009764315.1). Lineage (NCBI taxonomy): Eukaryota > Metazoa > Chordata > Mammalia > Primates > Cercopithecidae > Trachypithecus > Trachypithecus francoisi. Next base: position 17,262,478 of record NW_022681461.1, read on the forward strand.
ATATCAGTGGGAACCCAGGTTTTTTCTGGGTGTAAAAGAATAATAGGTTCTTTTTGTATTTATTTATTTAAATTTTAGTCAACATTTAAAAACTATCCAATCAGAATGAGAGGTAATTCTGCATGCATTAGTTATTCAATTCTCACAGTTTCATTTGTATTAATTGTAGATTTGACTGCATTTGTGCGTTTAGTTTTCTTTCTATACAACTGTCAAAGAAAGAGATGAAAGAGAGTGAGTAACATTTGCATATGCAACTAATCAAAGCAGAATTGCTTTAACACAAATGTCCTTTTGTGATCTCAGATTAATATCTTTATTCGTAAATAGAACATAAATAACATTTATTGGCTGAGATTATTTGCAATAGACAAGCCTGCTTAGTGTTTACTGCACAGCCGATAACTATTTATAAGTCTCACTGAGTATGCTAATAGAGAAAAAATGCTGATACTGAAATCCCACTTTACAAGAGTGAATTTAAATTAACTTCAGTAGTCAGTATTAATGAAACCGGGTAAAATGACACAGGGTATTCCGCAGGGTATTTTGTTTTAATTAGAGATAGAAACTATGAGATTTTTAAAAATATTACATTCTATTACTCTCTCATTTAAAAAATTTAGGAGTATAAATGAAAACTAAAAAACATTACTTAGCTATTTTAGGTCCAGTTTTTAATATACAGCAGCTCTGGATTTATATTAAGGGTAAATAGTTAAGAACTTGAGTAATGAATATAATGTGGAAGCATTCAGATACAAATAATAAAACTTATTAGAAGGTGAGTATCCATTTACTCAGAGATAGCTATATCATTCAGTTAAAAGTTACTACAATTAAAACATGATGGCAGTACTACATAAATACATACATATACAAATTAGGCAGAAAATACAAACAGATCTAAATCTAGAAAGTTTGATCATGATAAACTAAAATTATAATCTAAAGATCCAAGTTAATCATTCAAAATTCATGCTCAGAAAACCATATGCCCACTAAGAAAATAATAATGTTAGTTGTTTTTTTTTTTTTTTTTAACCACAGGCTACATTAAAAAATAAATTACAGATGGATTAAAACTGTCATTATAAAAACAGAAAAATATTTTCAGTAAACCCCAAAGCTGTAAAGATTCACATATTTAAATTATAAACTGTAAAAGATTCTATGTGATAAAAGTGATACACACAAAGTGAAAATAAAATGATGGACTTGGAGATAATATTTGTACCATATATAACAGACAAAGGATGAATACTCCTAAATATAAACCATGTTTACAAATTAATAAGAAAAATATAAACGTCACAGTGTAAAAACAGACTTAAAATATGAACATAGAAGTCATAGAAAAAGGCAGATAATCCATAAACCTGTGAAAAGACGCAGAATAACACTAGTAGTCAGTGAAAGGCAAATTAAAGCAAGAAATGCTATTTCAACATGAAGACTAGCAACAAATGAAGGAGCTATAGATTCTAGTTGAGGTAAGAATGTAAGTGGCATTTTTAAACAATATTAACATCTTTTCACAATATTATCTGCATTGTCCTAATAATAGAGATTCAGTGATCAATGAGACACAAATTTCTAATATCAAGAATGAAAGAGGAAACACCACTATAGTTCTTACTGACTTTCAAAGAGGTAGGAAAAGAAGTTTGTGAATAACTTTGTCAAGAAGTTCAGTAACTTAAGTTACATTTTAAAGATAAAAATTATCAAAATTGATATCAGAAGTAATAGAATGCTAATAGCTTTATTCTCATTATAGAAAGTGCATTCTTACTTAAAATCTTCACACAAAGAAGACTACAGGGCAAGATGACTTTACTCTTTTGGAAAAAAAGACAAAGCGAAAAAACATTTTAAACTCATTTTATGAGGTTAACAATACTTCAAAACCAAATCCTGAGAAAGACCTTACGATAAAATAAAAAAATAAAACTACAAAGCAATAACCCTCATGAATATTGAGTCAAAAGACCTTAGGACAAAATGAACAGTGTATACGATCGTGTGGGAGTAAAGTTGGCTCCTAAAATGAAAAGTTCCTTTAACACTCAAAACTTTCACATCCAGAGTTTCAGATGCATTTGAACTAGAGCAACTCCATCTTGATTAGGGGCTGGGTAAAATGAGGCTGAGACCTACTGTGCTGCATTTCCAGATGGTTAGGCATTCTAAGTCACAGGACAAGATAGAAGGTCAGCACAAGATACAGGTCATAAAGACCTTGCTGATAAAACAGGCTGCAGTAAAGAAGCTGGCCAAAACCCACCAAAACTAAAATGGTGATGAGAGTAACCTCTGATAGTCCTCACTGCTACACTCCCACCAGACTCATGACAGTTTACATATGTCATGGCAACATCAGGAAGTTACCCTCTATGGTCTAAAAGGGAAGGTATGAATAATCCATCCCTTGTTTAGCATATAATCAATAAATAACCATAATGGGCAGTCAGTAGCCCTGAGGGCTGCTCTGTCTGTTGAGTAGCCATTCTTTATTTCTTTACTTTTCTAACAAACTTGCTTCTGCTTTGCACTGTGAACTCACCCTGAATTCTTTCTTGTGTGAGATCCAATAACCCTCTCTTGAGGTCTGGATCGGAACCTCTTTCTGGGAACAAGAGGAAAGGTGTCTAAGAAAACGCTATACCTTAATGGTAAAAGAGTGAACATTTCCCTCCTAAAATCAGGAACTGAGCAAGTCAGACTGTTTCTACTACTTCTGATTACCATGGTACTCTAGGTCCTCACCAATGTGATAAGGCAAGAAAATAAATAAGAGGTGGATTATGACTATGTGCATAAAAAATCCTAAGAAATCTACCTCCCAAAATACTGAATATGAGTAAATTTAGCCATATCACAGCATGTAAATTTAAAGGACACAAATTAATTTTAGTTTTATATACAAGTATATAGAATTTAAAATTAGAAAATGAATGAATTGAAAAACAAACTGAAAAGATCAATACCAGTTAAAATAGTATCAAAAGTATAAAATGCTTAGGGGTAAATTTGACAAAATAATTGCAAGCCCTGTTAAAATAAAATGATAAAACATTGCTTAGAAAAGTGAAAATATTTAAATAAATTGAGAAATATAACATTTTATAGTTTGGAAATTCAATATTACAATTAGATTGATGTAAAAGCAATTGCAGGTTTTGCCATTACTTTTAATGGCAAAACCAAAAACTTTTAATTTGCCATTATAAGTGTTAGTAATTACTTTTGTACCAATGTAACAAGCTATACATTGCTCAAGTGGCTTGTAAATTTATCTATAGACTCAATGCCATCCCCATCTCCAAAAAGTATTCTCTTAAGAGGTGACTAGATAAACAAATTGCAACATATCCATACAATGGAATACTACACAGAAACAAAAAGGAATGAACTATGTATACCTGAACAACATCAATAAATATAACAATTATGCTAAGTACAAGAGGCCAGAAAATAAAGAGTACATACTATATCATTCTACAAAATTATATAAAATATGAAAAAATGCAATCTCATTTAAAGTGACCAAAGGCAGATTAGCAGCTCCCTTTGGGCAGGATGGGTGCAAGGAAGAGGTAGAGGGAGAAATTATAAAAGGACATGAGGAAATTTTGGGGGTTAATGGATATGTTCATAATCTTTATCTTTTTATTTTTTATTTTAAGACAGATCTTGCTCTGTTGCCCAGGCTGGAATGCAGTGGCATTATTTTGGCTCACTGCAACCTCTACCTACTGAGTTCAAGCGATTCTCCTGCCTCAGCCTCCCACGTAGCTGAAAATATAGGTGTGCTCCACTATGCCCAGCTAATTTCTGTATTTTTAGTAGAGATGGGGTTTCATCAGGTTGGCCAGGATGATTGTGAACTCCTGACCTCAGGTGATCCTTCCGCCTTGGCCTCCCAAAGTACATAATCTTTTTTATGAATATGATAATGATTTCATGAGGAGGTACAAATGTTAAAACACATCATATTGTTTATTTTAAATATTTGTAATTTAATATATGTCAATAATACCTTAATACAATTATAAAATGAAATGAAATAAATTGTCTATAGCATTCGTATCTTTCTGTTTTGAGATGAGTTTTAAATAAAGTATAAGAGCCACCTCTGCGTGATCCTGGCCACTAAAGGCGCTGTTGCCTATGTTGCCTACACAGAATCTTAGATTGGAGAACTCATATTAGGGTTCAATACAATACTATGCTACTGATGCCTCATCCATTCTTAGGTTTTGACTCATGAACAAAAACAATGACACAAATAGCCAACTGAGAAATTAAGTTTGGATTTATTAATTAGGAAAAGAATGTAACACATTCCTAAATGCCAGGTTTCATGGCTAAAAGATACATTGGGGCACTCCACTCATACTAAGTGATCTAGACAAGGCCTTTTAATTATTTCCTTTAAAATATCATTTTTTAATTTCGTGCACAGACTTCAGGATAGTATTTAATTATTGTAAATTGGGAAAATATCAGTCCCTAGCTCACACACTGGTACCAGAACAAAGGGAAATAAGTTGACTTCTAATGACTGGGGCCTTAAGATGGCTACAGCACTAAGCCCATAGGTGGGGAAACAGCCCCATCCAGCTACAAGGCAGACAAAGAAAAGAAAATATATGTTGACTCCCACTATCAGGTAGGAAAAAGATTCTTACATTTTTGCCAACTGATGAAACTGGATATAGGAAATATAAGAGATGGTATAACACAATTTCATGAATGAACAATTCATAAAATGAATACTGACTTTTAACCCAGTCATTTGGCCAATCAGATTATCACAGTTTGGACATTCATTTGAGCAAAATCATCTGTTTGTTTTACATTACTTTGTGATATTCATTTATTCATGCCACTAACATTTATTCAACACCCACTCTGGAAAATATGCCCCATGTGGGGAATGGGGGAAGAAAACCAGAGGGTGTGGACATAAGCAAGGGTGCCTGATTATACATACACTTCTTATAGTCCAGAAACTGTGAAATCATTTCTTTCCCTTTGAACTTTTCAGAAAGGGAATTAAGTCATAACTCCAATGACTGCCACAGCATTTGATTTGAATTGCATTGCCGAGTTCATTGTTACTTTGTCCTTATTTTCCACCAAAAACTGGACTGAAACTTTTATTTTATTTTATTTTATTTTTTTTTTATTATACTTTAAGTTCTAGGGTACATGTGCATGACGTTTATATCATGTATAACTCCCCAATGCAATCCCTCCCTCCTCCCCCCTCCCCATGATAGGCCCCAGTGTGTGATGTTCCCCTTCCCGAGTCCAAGTGATCTCATTGTTCAGTTCCCACCTATGAGTGAGAACATGCGGTGTTTGGTTTTCTCTTCTTGTGATAGTTTGCTAAGAATGATGGTTTCCAGCTGCATCCATGTCCCTACAAAGGACGCAAACTCATCCTTTTTGATGGCTGCATAGTATTCCATGGTGTATATGTGCCACATTTTCTTAATCCAGTCTGTCACAGATGGACATTTGGGTTGATTCCAAGTCTTTGCTATTGTGAATAGTGCCGCAATAAACAACGTATGCATGTGTCTTTGTAGTAGAGTAATTTATAATCCTTTGGTATATACCCAGTAGTGGGATGGCTGGGTCATATGGTACATCTAGTTCTAGATCCTTGAGGAATCGCCATACTGTTTTCCATAATGGTTGAACTAGTTTACAATCCCACCAACAGTGTAAAAGTGTTCCTATTTCTCCACATCCTCTCCAACACCTGTTGTTTCCTGACTTCTTAATGATTGCCATTCTAACTGGTGTGAGATGGTATCTCATTGTGGTTTTGATTTGCATTTCTCTGATGGCCAGTGATGATGAGCATTTTTTCATGTGTCTGTTGGCTGTATGGATGTCTTCTTTTGAGAAATGTCTGTTCATATCCTTTCCCCACTTTTTGATGGGGTTGTTTGCTTTTTTCTTGTATATTTGTTTGAGTTCTTGGTAGATTCTGGATATTAGCCCTTTGTCAGATGAGTAGGTTGCAAAAATTTTTTCCCATTCTGTAGGTTGCCTGTTCACTCTGATGGTAGTTTCTTTGGCTGTGCAAAAGCTCTTTAGTTTAATTAGATCCCATGTGTCAATTTTTGCTTTTGCTGCCGTTGCTTTTGGTGTTTTAGACATGAAGTCCTTGCCCATGCCTATGTCCTGAATGGTACTACCTAGATTTTCTTCTAGGGTTTTTATGGTATTAGGTCTAACATTTAAGTCTCTAATCCATCTTGAATTAATTTTCGTATAAGGGGTAAGGAAAGGATCCAGTTTCAGCTTTCTACTTATGGCTAGCCAATTTTCCCACCACCATTTATTAAATAGGGAATCCTTTCCCCATTTCTTGTTTCTCTCAGGTTTGTCAAAGATCAGATGGCTGTAGATGTGTGGTATTATTTCTGAGGACTCTGTTCTGTTCCATTGGTCTATATCTCTGTTGTGGTACCAGTACCATGCTGTTTTGGTTACTGTAGCCTTGTAGTATAGTTTGAAGTCAGGTAGCGTGACGCCTCCAGCTTTGTCCTTTTGACTTAGGATTGTCTTGGCAATGCGGGCTCTTTTTTGGTTCCATATGAACTTTAAAGCCGTTTTTTCCAATTCTGTGAAGAAAGTCATTGGTAGCTTGATGGGGATGGCATTGAATCTATAAATCACCTTGGGCAGTATGGCCATTTTCACGATATTGATTCTTCCTATCCATGAGCATGGTATGTTCTTCCATTTGTTTGTGTCCTCTTTGATTTCACTGAGCAGTGGTTTGTAGTTCTCCTTGAAGAGGTCCTTGACATCCCTTGTAAGCTGGATTCCTAGGTATTTGATTCTCTTTGAAGCAATTGTGAATGGAAGTTGATTCCTGATTTGGCTCTCTGCTTGTCTGTTACTGGTGTATAAGAATGCTTGTGATTTTTGCACATTAATTTTGTATCCTGAGACTTTGCTGAAGTTGCTTATCAGCTTAAGCAGATTTTGGGCTGAGACGATGGGGTTTTCTAAATATACAATCATGTCATCTGCAAACAGGGACAATTTGACTTCTTCTTTTCCTAACTGGATACCCTTGATTTCTTTCTCTTGCCTGATTGCCCTAGCCAGAACTTCCAACACTATGTTGAATAGGAGTGGTGAGAGAGGGCATCCCTGTCTTGTGCCAGTTTTCAAAGGGAATTTTTCCAGTTTTTGCCCATTCAGTATGATATTAGCTGTGGGTTTGTCATAAATAGCTCTTATTATTTTGAGGTACGTTCCATCAATACCAATTTATTGAGCGTTTTTAGCATAAAGGGCTGTTGAATTTTGTCAAAAGCCTTTTCTGCATCTATTGAGATAATCATGTGGTTCTTGTCTTTGGTTCTGTTTATATGCTGGATTATGTTTATTGATTTGCGAATGTTGAACCAGCCTTGCATCCCAGGGATGAAGCCCACTTGATCATGGTGGATAAGCTTTTTGATGTGCTGCTGAATCCGGTTTGCCAGTATTTTATTGAGAATTTTTGCATCGATGTTCATCAGGGATATTGGTCTAAAATTCTCTCTTTTTGTTGTGTCTCTGCCAGGCTTTGGTATCAGGATGATGTTGGCCTCATAAAAAGAGTTAGGGAGGATTCCCTCTTTTTCTATTGATTGAAATAGTTTCAGAAGGAATGGTACCAGCTCCACCTTGTACCTCTGGTAGAATTCAGCTGTGAATCCATCTGGTCCTGGACTTTTTTTGGTGGTAGGCTATTAATTGTTGCCTCAATTTCAGAGCCTGCTATTGGTCTATTCAGGGATTCAACTTCTTCCTGGTTTAGTCTTGGGAGAGTGTAAGTGTCCAGGAAATTATCCATTTCTTCTAGATTTTCTAGTTGATTTGCGTAGAGGTGTTTATAGTATTCTCTGATGGTAGTTTGTATTTCTGTGGGGTCGGTGGTGATATCCCCTTTATCATTTTTTATTGCGTCTATTTGATTCCTCTCTCTTTTCTTCTTTATTAGTCTAGCTAGCGGTCTGTCAATTTTGTTGATCTTTTCAAAAAACCAACTCCTGGATTCATTGATTTTTTGGAGGGTTTTTTGTGTCTCTATCTCCTTCAGTTCTGCTCTGATCTTAGTTATTTCTTGCCTTCTGCTAGCTTTTGAATGTGTTTGCTCTTGCCTCTCTAGTTCTTTTAATTGTGATGTTAGAGTGTCAATTTTAGATCTCTCCTGCTTTCTCTTGTGGGCATTTAGTGCTATAAATTTCCCTCTACACACTGCTTTAAATGTGTCCCAGAGATTCTGGTATGTTGTATCTTTGTTCTCATTGGTTTCAAAGAACATCTTTATTTCTGCTTTCATTTCGTTATGTACCCAGTAGTCATTCAGGAGCAGGTTGTTCAGTTTCCATGTAGTTGAGCGGTTTGGATTGAGTTTCTTAGTCCTGAGTTCTAGTTTGATTGCACTGTGGTCTGAGAGACAGTTTGTTATAATTTCTGTTCTTGTACATTTGCTGAGGAGTGCTTTACTTCCAATTATGTGGTCAATTTTGGAATAAGTGCGATGTGGTGCTGAGAAGAATGTATATTCTGTTGATTTGGGGTGGAGAGTTCTATAGATGTCTATTAGGTCCGCTTGGTGCAGAGATGAGTTCAATTCCTGGATATCCTTGTTAACTTTCTGTCTCGTTGATCTGTCTAATGTTGACAGTGGAGTGTTGAAGTCTCCCATTATTATTGTATGGGAGTCTAAGTCTCTTTGTAGGTCTCTAAGGACTTGCTTTATGAATCTGGGTGCTCCTGTATTGGGTGCATATATATTTAGGAGAGTTAGCTCTTCCTGTTGAATTGATCCCTTTACCATGATGTAATGGCCTTCTTTGTCTCGTTTGATCTTTGATGGTTTAAAGTCTGTTTTATCAGAGACTAGGATTGCAACCCCTGCTTTTTTTTGTTCTCCATTTGCTTGGTAGATCTTCCTCCATCCCTTTATTTTGAGCCTATGTATGTCTCTGCATGTGAGATGGGTCTCCTGAATACAGCAGACTGATGGGTCTTGACTCTTGATCCAGTTTGCCAGTCTGTGTCTTTTAATTGGAGCATTTAGTCCATTGACATTTAAGGTTAATATTGTTATGTGTGAACTTGATCCTGTCATTATGATATTAACTGGTTATTTTGCTCGTTAGTTGATGCAGTTTCTTCCTAGCCTCGATGGTCTTTACATTTTGGCATGTTTTTGCAATGGCTGGTACCGCTTGTTCCTTTCCATGTTTAGGGCTTCCTTCAGGGTCTCTTGTAAGGCAGGCCTGGTGGTGACAAAATCTCTAAGCATTTGCTTATCTGTAAAGGATTTTATTTCTCCTTCACTGATGAAGCTTAGTTTGGCTGGATATGATATTCTGGGTTGAAAATTCTTTTCTTTAAGAACGTTGAATATTGGCCCCCACTCTCTTCTGGCTTGTAGAGTTTCTGCCGAGAGGTCTGCTGTTATTCTGATGGGCTTCCCTTTGTGGTAACCCGACCTTTCTCTCTGGCTGCCCTTAAGATTTTTTCCTTCATTTCAACTTTGGTGAATCTGGCAATTATGTGTCTTGGAGTTGCTCTTCTGGAGGAGTATCTTTGTGGCGTTCTCTGTATTTCCTGAATTTGAATGTTGGCCTGCCCTACTAGGTTGGGGAAGTTCTCCTGGATGATATCCTGAAGAGTGTTTTCCAACTTGGTTCCATTTTCCCCCTCACTTTCAGGCACCCCAATCAGACGTAGATTTGGTCTTTTTACATAATCCCATACTTCTTGCAGGCTTTGTTCATTTCTTTTTCTTCTTTTTTCTTTGGTTTCTCTTCTCGCTTCATTTCATTCATTTGATCCTCAATCGCTGATACTCTTTCTTCCAGTTGATCGAGTCGGTTACTGAAGCTTGTGCATTTGTCACGTATTTCTCGTGTCATGGTTTCATCTCTGTCATTTCGTTTATGATCTTCTCTGCATTAATTAATCTAGCTGTCAATTCTTCCACTTTTTTTCAAGATTTTTAGTTTCTTTGCGCTGGGTACGTAATTCCTCCTTTAGCTCTGAGAGTTTGATGGAGTGAAGCCTTCTTCTCTCATCTCGTCAAAGTCATTCTCTGACCAGCTTTGATCCGTTGCTGGCGATGGGCTGCGCTCCTTTGCAGGGGGAGATGCGCTCTTATTTTTTGAATTTCCAGCTTTTCTGCCCTGCTTCTTCCCCATCTTTGTGGTTTTATCTGTCTCTGGACTTTGATGATGGTGACGTACGGATGGGGTTTTGGTATAGGTGTCCTTCCTGTTTGATAGTTTTCCGTCTGACAGTCAGAAGGACTGTCTGTTGGTCTGTTGGAGATTGCTTGAGGTCCACTCCAGACCCTGTTTGCCTGGGTATCAGCAGCAGAGGTTGCCGAAGATAGAATATTGCTGAACAGCGAGTGTACCTGTCTCTTTTCTTTGGAAGTTTCCTCTCAGGGGTGACGCCACCCTGTGAGGTGTGGGGTGTCAGACTGCCCCTAGTGGGGGATGTCTCCCAGCTAGGCTACTCAGGGGTCAGGGACCCACCTGAGCAGGCAGTCTGTCCGTTCTCGGATCTCAACCTCCGCGTTAGGAGATCCAAGGCTCTCCCCAAAGCTGTCAGACAGAGTCGTTCGCGTCTGCACCGCCCCCGCTCTTTCTCCTAATGGGCTGCAGCTGTGCGCTGTCCGCAGAGGTAGAGTCTACAGAGACAGGCAGGCTTCCTTGAGCTGCTGTGAGCTCCACCCAGTTCGAGCTTCCCAGCGGCTTTGTTTACCTACTTAAGCCTCAGCAATGGCGGGCGCCCCTCCCCCAGCCTCGCTGCTGCCTTGCGGATAGATCGCCGCAGACGGCTGTGTTAGCAGTGAGGGAGGCTCCGTGGGCGTGGGACCCTCCCGGCCAGGTGTGGGATATATTCTCCTGGTGTGCCTGTTTCCTTAAAGCGCAGTATTGGGGTGGGAGTTACCCGATTTTCCAGGTGTTGTGTGTCTCAGTTCCCCTGGCTAGGAAAAAGGGATTCCTTTCCCCCTTGCGCTTCCAGGTGAGGCGATGCCTCGCCCTGCTTCAGCTCACGCTGGTCAGGCTGCAGCAGCTGACCAGCACCGATTGTCCGGCACTCCCTAGAGAGATGACCCCAGTACCTCAGTTGAAAACGCAGAAATCACCGGTCTTCTGTGTCGCTCGCGCTGGGAGTTGGAGACTGGAGCTGCTCCTATTCGGCCATCTTGCTCCGCCCCCGACTGGACTGAAACTTTTAAAGCTGAACATGACATCTGGCTTGCATGCCTTTTCCCAACTTTGTGCACAAATACTTTTAAAGTAGATAAAGATGAAAATTAGCGGTACTAAAAATTAAGACTGACAAACAACGTGGGACAGTGACAAGTTGGAAAAACATTTATAACAAACTTTCAAGGGTTTCAAGGCATTAATATTTTGTACAGATGTTCCTTGACTTATGATAGCATTACATCCCAATAAATCCATCATTACATTGAAAATATTATACATTGAAAAATGCATTTAATATGCCTTACCTAGTAAACTTCATAGTGTCACCTAACCTACCTTAAATGTGCTTAGAACACTTATGTTAGCTTAAAATTGGATAAAATCATCTAATTCAAATGCTATTTTATAATTGTGCTGAATAGCATATGTAATTTATTGGATACTGCACATTATATTAAAAATTAGACAGTTTTGTACCATTGTAAAGTAAAAAGTTGTTAAGTATTAGTTTTTCTACTTGCTCCTAGTTTTGCCTTTTTAAAAAAATCACAGATATTATTATAAGGATTTGTATTTATCCTTCTGCTTGCATTATTTAAAATCTCAAATTCTGTTTTTAAAGATAAGATGTATTTTTTCATTGATGAAATTATTGTATGAATTTTATGCAGGAAAATTCTGTCTTTTAGTGTACAGTTCTGAGTCTTGAAAAACTATGCCTTCTTCTGAACATCTTCTGAAGGCATAGTGCACATTTTTTCCATCTTTTTACTTTCAAACTATTTGTGCTTTATACTGACAGTGGTTTATTTTACATAACATATAGTGAGATCTTTCTCTTTTATCTAATTTGAAAACCTCCCCCTTTCAGTGAGAATGTTAAACGCTAAGGTTTTTCACTCTTATTAGTGCCTATTGTTTCTTCTAATGCTTTAAGTGGTTCTTTCACTGACTTTGATTGTTTTCCTCATAGGCATGTGCTTATCAGCACTCAGCTGGGAACACAAATAGGACCTCAGTAAGCTTTAGGGGTCTCTCCCTCTCTGTAACTCTATCCTTTCTGGTATTGTGCCCCGTGATCTCAAGGTGTCCACATTTCATATTATATACTACATAAGTTTTATATAAATATATTAAACATATATCACATATTAAACATTATATATGATATATATGTATTACACATTATACGTATTTTTATTAACAATTAAGATATTGTATATTGTATTGTATATTAACAAGTATCAAGCTTAGACCCAACTGAAGAAAAAAAAGCATAAGCTTACATCACTGAAATCGTGCTCCTCAAGGGAAACGTTCTATCGCTAGAGTAACAAATCTTAATTTTATATGAAGCTTTGTTTTTAGTTTTCTGTACTCAATGCATCTAACTCGCCATGATAATCTCCTTCTCGGGTCTCTTTTTTGTTTGAAAATTTAAGAAAATTTTTGTACTTTTTTTTCTAAGTTGAATGGTTTGTACATTTGAAAATTTTGTTTTTTCCAAGTACAGTAATGTACTACATAAGCACATTTCCATCATCGACAGTGGCCCCATCAGATTGTAATGGAGTTGAAAAATTCCTATCACAAAGTGACAGTATAACCATTGTAATGTCATAACTTAATGTGTTACTCAAGTGTTTGTGGTGATGCTGTTGTAAACAAGCCAACTAAGCTGCAGTCCCATGAAAGTCTAGCACATACAATTATGTATAGTACATAACACTTGAAAATGATAATAAGAACTATGTTACTGGTTTATTTATTGACTAACCTATACTTTTTATTGTTAGAGTACACTCATAAAAAAATGTTAACTGTAAAAGAGCCTCAGGCAGGTCCTTCAGGTGGTTTCCAGAAGAAGGCATTGTTATCACAGGAGATGGCAGCTCCCTGCATATTATTTACCCTAAAGACCTATTAGTGGGACAAGATGTGGAGATGGAAGATAGAGATATTGATGATTCTGACCCTCTGTAGATCTAGGCTAATGTATGTAGTTGTTTTTGACAGGAAAGTTTTTTTTTAAAAAAGTTTTATTAATAAAAAGGCTTATAGAATAAGAATTGAAAGAAAAACACTGAATAGCTACACATGTATTTGTTTTAAGCTTTGTTATTACAACAGTCAGAAAGTTACAAAATTTAAAATTTTAATAAAGAATACGATAAGCTAAGGTTAATTTATTATTGAAAACAATTTTAATGAATTTAGTGTAGTGACATGGTTTGGCTGTCTCCCTGCCCAAATCTCATCTTGAATTGTAGTTCCCATAATCCCTAAATGTGTGGGGAGAAACCTGGTGTCAGTTACTTGAATTATGGGGTGGTTTTCCCCATGCTATTCTCATGGTAGTAAGTAACTTCTCAGAAGATCTGATGATATTATAAGAGACTTCCCACTTCTCGTGGCTCTCATGCTCCTTCCTGCCGCCATGTGAAGAAGGATGTGTTTGCTTCCCCCTCCACCATGATTGTAAGTTTCCTAAGGCCTCCCCACTCATGTGAACTGTGAGTCAATTAAACCTCTTTCCTTTATAAATTACTCAGTCTTGGGGATGTCTTTATTAGCAGCCTGAGAATGGACTAATACATGCAGATAAGTGTGCAATGTTTGTTAAGTCTACAGTCGTGTACAGTAATGTCCTACACCTTCACATTCACTCACCACTGCTTCACTAACTCACCCAGAGCAACTTCAATTCCTGCAAGATCCATTCATGGTAACTGCCCCATACAGGTGTACTATTTTTACCTTTTATGACATATTTTTCTGTACCTTTTCTATTTATAGATATATTTGTAAGTATACACAAACACTTACTGTGTTACAAATGCCTACAGTACTCAGTGCAGGAACCTGTTGTACAGGTTTGTAGCCTAAGAGAAATAGGCTATATCATAGAGTCTAGGTATGCAACAGGCTATACCATCTGTTTGTGTAAGTGCACTCTGAGGTTCACACAATGATAAAATTGCCTAATGACAGATTTCTCAGAAAGTATCCTCATTGTTAAGCAACATACGACTATTTCAGAATTTTTTTTTCAATTTTCTTTCTGAGTTGATGGGGTTGTATATTTTTTACATCCTTGGATGTACAAAAAACTTTAACTTTTCACATGTGAGTTATAATTTTGCTACTTGTACAGTTTATATTCAAAATTATTTTTCCTCAAATTTGGAAGGTTTTTTTATTTCCTTATAGTATCTCATACTACTGAGAAATTCAATTTTAATTTTTTGTTGTTGTTGCTTTGTATGCAATCTTTTTTAGTTTTATCTAGAAAGTTTTAAATTTTTGTACTTCTGTTTCATCTTCTGAAGGTCAAAGCCGAATGAAGTCTTGTTAAGTAATTTCCACCACTTAACCTTCACTACACTTAATAAAACCTTGTAAACTAAAAAACATATTTACCTTTTGCTCTGAATAATTTTTAAAATCTTCCTTTGATTATATCTTTTTCTTATTATTATTATGCTTCAAATTCTGGGATACATGCTCAGAGTGTGCTGGTTTGTTACATAGGTATACATGTGCCTTGGTGGTTGGCTGCACCCATTAATCCATCATCCACATTATGTATTTCTCCTAATGCTATCCCTCTCCTAGCCCCCCACCCCCAGACATGCCCTGGTATGTAATGTTCCCCTCCCTGTATCCATGTGTTCTCATTGTTCAACTCCCACTTACGAGTGAGAAAATGTGGTGTTTGGTTTTCTGTTCCTGTATTAGTTTGCTGAGAATGGTGGTTTCCAGCTTCACCCATGTCCCTGCAAAGGACATGAACTAATTCTTTTTTATAGCTGCATAGTATTCCATGGTGTATATGTGCCACATTTTCTTGATTCAGTCTATCATTCATAGGCATTTGGGTGTGTTCCCAGTGTTTGCTATTGTGAACAGTGTTGCAGTAAACATACATGTGCATGTGTCTTTATAGTAGAATGACTTATAATCCTTTGGGTATATACCCAGTAATGGGATTGCTGGCTCAAATGGTATTTCTGGTTCTAGATCCTTGAGGAATCTCCACACTGTCTTCCACAATGGTTGAACTAATTTACACTCCCACCAACAATGTAAAAGCATTTCTATTTTCCCACATCCTCTCCAGCATCTGTTGTTTCCTAATTTTTTAATGATCACCATTCTAACTGGCATGCGATGGTATCTCATTGTGGTTTTGATTTGCATTTCTCTAATGACCAGTGATGATGAGCTTTTTTTCATAAGTTTGTTGGCTGCATAAGTGTCTTCTTTTGAGAAGTGTCTGTTCATATCCTTCAACCACTTTTTGATGGGGTTGATTTTTTCTTGTAAATTTGTTTAAGTTCTTTGTAGATTCTGGATCTACGTGTGGTAGTCTTAATAATGGCACTCCCTGTGCCCCACCCTCCCACAAAAAAGAGAGAGATAGTCTAATCTCTAGAAAATGTGAGAATGTTGTTACATGGCAAAGGGAAATTAAGATCCAAATGGAATTATGGTTGCTAATCAGCTGACCTTAAGATTAGAATATTATCATGGATCACCCAAGTGGGTCTAATGTAATTGCAAAAATCCTTAAAAGACAGAGGCAGAAGAGTCAGAGAATAAAAGGTGACAATGGAAGCAAGGTCGATGATGCAATGAAGGAAGGACTCAACCTGCCATTGATGGACTTGAAGATAAAGAGATTGAGTAGAATAAGAATGGCAGTTTGTAGAAGACTTTTTCAAGTCAAGGAAATAGATTTTCCTCTAGAACCTCCAAAAGAGAATGCAGCCCTGTTGACACCTGGATTTTAGTCCAGTGAGATACACATTGGACTTCTAATTTACAGAATTGTAAGACAGAGAATATATTGGTGTCTTTTTAAGTTACTAAGTTTGAGTTAACTTGATAATACAGCAACAGGAAGCTAATATAATACTCTCACTATCTCTCTCCTCTATTTCTGGAATGCCTTTATAACAATATTATCTTTCCTGTATTGTCCATCCTCCATATATATAATATATATATTTAAATATTAGTGTGTGTGTATATATATAAAATACATACATTTTGTAAGTTTACACACACACACACACACATATATATACACACCTATACAAATTAGCATTTCTCTGTCATGAGACTATGAGAAAAGCCAATAAGATGCTCCCCTACAATTTCCTGTTAATTCTAATTAAGGCCTTTGCTTTATTTTGGTTTCGACCTAATTATATTTGGTCTTCTGAATTATTCCTGTTTCTTTTGGAATTTGCTTTTCTGCTTGTATACTTGGTTGTTTGAATAAAATTTTTCTGTTTTTTTCTTAGTTTTATTCTTATTATCTACCTATTAAGTAATTTATTGATTGATTGAATTAGGTTTAATGGAACTATTATCTACTATAGGTTTTTCTCTGCCTTTGTGAGGATGCTTTTCTCCCAACAAGCCAGTATTGTGAATGAGAGCTTTGTCTGCCTATTTATAAAAGGGAATTTGGGGTGGTCTCTTAGTTGTACTCCCATTCTCTCTGTGTCTATGTGTTTTTGTGTACAATTCTAGTGTCTTGGTTAACCTTTTCAAGGATCATGAAACTATTTCAATTTCTTATGATATATGATTCACATGACAATGAAATTTTTAAAGACATATTTTTCATTGGAAAAAAATATCTTTGAACAGATGCTACTCCATCTTGTTTGTATGGCTTTCTTTGGCAAGGATTACAAATAACTAGATTTAATTTAATTAACTTATTTATTTTCCTTTTCAACTTTTATTTGAGGTTCAGGTATACACGTGCAGGTTTCTTACACGGGAGTGTTTCATGGGGATTTGGTGTACAGATGATTTTGTCACCCAGGTAATGAACATAATACCTGCCGGGGAGTTTTTCAATCCTTACCTTGCTCCCACCCCTCCACCCTCAGGTAGGCTCCAGTGTCTATTGTTCCCTTCTTTGTGTCTATGTCTACTCAGTGTTTAGCTCCCACTTGTAAGTGAGAACATGCGGTATTTGGCTTTCTGTTCCTGTGAATAACTGGATTTTAATGAGAAAACAACATCATTTTATTTCATAAACAACTGTCATGTTTTCAAAATATGTCTTAAAACTTCAGTCCAGAGATAGTTGCAGAAATATTCTCCCTGAATAACAGAAAGGACTTTGTCCTGTAGAACAATCAATGAAGACAGCTCAATGACTTTGGCAACTGAAGTTCTAAATGAGGGTATGAGAGTGCTCTTCCCAGGGTTGGAGAAGTCTGTGCCTCTACATGTCTATATCTGTTTTGTTGCTACAGTCAACAAAACCAAAAATGTAACAGATTTAGTTTATGTTTGTATCTACCAACTTACTCATTGTCTGAGGACTGCCTTGAGCATGCAATTGCCCATGTTGTCAGAGCTACTCCTTTCTTATTCTGTTAGTGCCAGGCTTGTTTAATGGACCCAGCTCATTGAGGGCATCTGTCACTCTCCTTTGTCTACCAAATCTAAAGACCCATTAAAGAGCTTGGGGTATTAGTGTGAAGAGGGCTTCCTTTTGTGTGTTCATGCATGTGTGTTTATTTAATACTGTGGTCAGGCTACAGTAGCACTACCCTAGGCTTCATTTTTGGCAAACTTTTCATTTCTTTTGGTTTACAAGATGAACTTCTTGTTTGCCAAAAAGCATTTTTATTGGTTTAATGCCAGTATTTGTCTGGCTCCTTGTATCCATATATTTAACTATTTCCCTAGTATTCACAGTTGCAAACTTGGTTAATATCAATTTTGCTCTTCAATTTGTTTGCACACTTATAAACACAGTAAACTCTCACCACACAGATGGTAGACTCCATGTGAGCATGCTCAAAGGGGCACAGAGGGGAAGATGCTGGGGTAAGGTGCTGTCAGAGGCTGATTGACAGTATCAATGTTGTAGATGGATCTAATGACAAATATACATAGTCCTTACTTATGCCTTCCTGCTGCCTGATAATAGGCAATGACAGCTCTGAATCAGAACATTTGAACCTAGAAGAGGTAATTTTCTACTATATGCAGCACTACTGTGCCTATGGAAATATATCCTATTAAGGGCTTTTCTTTTATGCTACACAAATATGAGGATTTCACTTTCAGGAACAATAAACATTCTCTTGCCATGACAGAGCCAAAGCAGATGTCACCAGTTAGAAACATTTCTGAATTATGTGACTCGGGTTCCTTAACAAGGTTAAAAAAAAAGGTATTTGTTCTTTTTATGATTAAACAAGATGAGCTTACCTAATCTATGTAGCCAACAAATAGAACTACTGAAATAACAGGCCCATATTGTTATTTTCAGATAATTTGATAATACTATAGGAATATTATTTTACTAATACTAATAATTACTAGCATTTAAAAATTATTTTACAAGCCAAGCATTGATTGCTTTAAGCTTAAAAATATTACTAACTTATTCATTCCTTACAGTCACTCTATGATATTGGTACTATTATTCATCACCATTGTGCCGATGAAGAAATTGAGGCACAGAGAGGTTAAGTAACTTGCCCATGATTGCACAACTATAAATGGTAGAAATGAAATTCAAACTCTGACTGTCCAGCTCCAGAGCACATTAACTTAGCTTCTATGCTACTTTGCTTCATCAACACTATCGTATTAATTTAATTGGATTCTAAATTCAGATGAGCAACTTTTTCTTGGTTGCAAGGAAATCATTTAATAAGCCCAGATTGCAATGTTTGAGATGCAAGTCTAAGTCCAAATCTGAAAACACTAAACCATGTGATTTCCAAAAACACACCGGGTATTTGTTCTGAGGCTTGATATAAGTTTGCATTTAAAATAACATGTCTTATTATAATTAAGTGTAAGAATGGCATTCTAAAGAGTAGTATACACAACAAGTGCTACAATTTCTTTAATGGCAATGAAAGGATGAGATGTTTCCTGAAATACTAAATGAGGTGATTTGCTTTTAGTTAGTGAACACTAAAGTCTGTTGACAAGACTTAACCTGAAAGGACTATGTAAATATGCTATCACTCTATTCAGAGTCAGTCTTTTTTCTTTAGCGAACAGGAATGGTAAGATATAGTTTCAGTTGATATGAATGAATAAATCATTTTTGGTTTTGGTTAAATCTGTACCCTAATAAATGTCTTCAGTTTGGAGGAGACATGGGTTCATAGTTTCCATTCTTTATACCCATTATCACCATATAAAAACAATTCCAAGAAAGTAAATCTGTGCTTAAGTATGGCCAATCAGAGAGTGATGCAGCTATTCAAGCATACTTTATAGCCAAAAATACTGGTAAAGTGAGGGCAGCCAGTAACCAGTGAATGATCCTACCATTGATTCATCTGGCAGGACCTTCATTCTTCCCTTCTTTTGGAATTGAGAACTGTATATAAGGTCCTATTCCAAGTTTCACCCTTTATTCTCCTCTTGTATGACTGTGCACTTTCCCTACCCAGTGCCACAAGCTGTCAAAAACAAGGCTTAGTACATTGGGGCCATGACATAGGTGTCTGTATAGAGATTAACTTCTGTCCAAAAATCACTAATTCTAAAATAAACATAGGGGAAAACTAACTGGGGAAATGACTGGAATGAATTAAATATGCAGAGGGCGGGGAGGAGGACAGATATGTATGTTGAGTATGTCTCTTAAAAACATGTTCTATTGGCCGGGCGCAGTGGCTCACTCCTGCAATCCCAGCACTTTGGGAAACCAAGGTCGGCAGATCATGAGGTCAGGACATCGAGACCAGCCTCGCTAACACGGTGAAACCGCATCTCTACTAAACATACAAAAAGTTAGCCAGTCTTGGTGGCATGCACCTGTAGTCCCAGATACTCGGGAAGCTGGGGCAGGAGAACAGCTTGAACCCAGGAGGTGTAGGTTGCAGTGAGCCAAGATCACGCCATTGCACTCAAGTCTGGGTGAAAGAGTGAGACTCCATTTGAAAAAACCAACAAACAACAACAAAAAAATATTCTCTACTGACCTCAAATGTAATCCAGTCAATATCTCTGAATACATTTTGAGACCATATGTGTATATGTGTATGTCCATAATGATGGCATTGTATATTATTTGTGCTACGTTCTCTTGTTCACAGGAATATGTTGCCTTTAGGGTTTAACCTTTAATGTTGCTTTTGTGTATGGGTGAAGTTTCATATAGTAAGGGAAAAAATGTTCAAGGATTTCTTCCCCATTAGTGTTGATATGAGTTCCTGCTATTTTATTTCTTTTTGGTGACAGCCAGTGGAAAACACAAGATGACCAAATACAGGAAAGACCCTGGAACTCTTGCAGTGAGTTTTCACTGTCTGCATCAGAATTCTACCAAAGGCTTTCTGCAGAATTGCCAGTGAAACGAGAACGGATAGTTGGAATTAGTTTGTTATTTACTTTCAGTTTGATATCTTTTTCTTGTCTACAATGTATAAAAATTACACAAAAATCAGGGGAACAATAACAGCTATATAAAAAAAAAAACCTGTCACATTAAAGATTTTCAACACTTACTTAGGCTCACAGATGCACAGAATGTTAGAAATGGGTTGAGAGAACTCATCTAATTCCAACTCCCTCCCATAATGATGAGGGAAAGTTGGAGGCTTAACAAGAGAAGTGACCATCCCAGCATCAGTGAGTTTGCAGGTGAGAAGAGACTCCTTGGCTTCTGTAGAGGGATGCCTCTGTGGGCAGGGTATTAATGGAGCATTAAGTCTCCCTTTACCTAGGAATGTTGAGCTTAATCAAAACGTGTAGGATTCTTGTCTCCTCCTTTGTTTTGGTTTCTTTTTACATACTCATGGACCACATTCTTTTAGTTACTTTCTAGAACGAGATCTCCAAGAAATTTGCTTTCTTTAACCCTTCTGTTTTGGATTGTAGCTTGAATTTTTAAGAAGTTGGGGAAGAATACTGAACTGCAGAAAGTTAACAGATTGCTGGTAAAGAAAATCAAAATAATTACAATGCCAATTTCTCTGGGTATTCCCTATGTACTTTGGGAGTAAAAAATAATATTTGTAAAGCTATTTCAAATTGTACTAATATTACCTATAGTTTACAGCCCACTGGTTAAGAGCACTGACTATAAGTTAGAGAGCCTGGGGCTTTTTCCCAGCTCTGTCACTTACTACTGGTGGGACCTCAGGAGGCTTACTTCATGTCTTTGCGTTTCATGCCTTCATTTGAAAAATAAGGGTTATAACTCTACCCATCTTATAGGGTTGTGGTGTGTAAGGAGTTAATATATCTAACATCCTTAGAACTTTGTGCCATTCTAGGCCTTTTATAATGGGTCTTATTGTTGTTGTTACTATTATTACTCAGTTGTCTTTGAAAAAGTTTCCCAGCAGCTCTGACTTGCCTTGCTTTTTGTTATATATTTTCTACATCCCACTTGAGATTTCTATCAAATCCTGCAAGGCTATTTTGCAGATATTTAATACCTTTGTACCTGTTTGTCATAGCAAAAGTGAAAGAAGTTCTGGTTTACCATAATCCACAAACCAGGGTTTTGATTTTCTCCATTTATACACAGTGGTGAACGGATACGTGAAAATGACTCCATGGGGCTTAGGCCCAAATATCCATGCTTTGTGTAACTCTAAACTGCTATGCACAAATGATGGACCTTTAAACATGCCCCCCAACCCCCACCAAATGTCAACTAAGCCATCATTATTTCTGGATTATGAGGTACGCTTTTTGTTAATTAATTGTGCATACAAAAAACAAGAAAAGGAGAGATGCTTTGTATCACAATGCTTTGAGAAATACTCCGAGGTCTAAGACATCGTTGAAGTTTTTCCCATCATAGAGGGGTTCCAGAGTTACCATATTTTTTACCATATATACATTTTTTAAGCAACGGCAATAATGTTGTGACTACACTGTTCAATTCCTCATAGCATCAGCATTAGATACATTAAAGGGGATAAATTCAAATATCAATCTGATCCTTCTGACATAACCCCTGAATCTCTTCCACTTCTATACTTTCTCAAATATAACATAGAACCTGAAGACAAATTATTTCTACATACTCTCAAGAAATACAGTAATACATGGCAGACAATCCAGCTGAATCTTTCTGTAACAGTGCACTAAATGTGTTATAAGCAGTCATGTAAACCTAAAAGATACAATTTAGAGGAGAAACTGTCCTGTCTGTTCTCCAGGAGCTGTAGGAAGAAAAAAAACTGAAAGGACTGAGTGAAAAGATCCTGGGTAACCAGAGTTTTCTCAATTATAGCTGTGTAACAGGGAACAAATTTCCATGGAAGGCTGTGATCAGTTTGAAGTAGCTAAGAGAGTGCCAATGACTAGAGTCTTTCACATACAGTTATTCAAGCACAGACTAATTGACTATGTAATAGGGATGCAACAGAAGGGAATCTTGCCCTAGCTCTGAGGATGTGAACAAGATCGCTTCCAGCTCTAATGTCTACACTTTAACTCTGATCATTAACCCCAAGCCATTAAGAGTGACTTCAAATCATTCCAAATCCATTGGTCTACTCATATATTTTTATACACTCAATCAACAAACCTTGAGTGACTACAGTAGGCCAGACACTGTTCCAAGGCTGGCAAAGAACAGGGAATAAAAAGGAAATTCAATTTCTGCCATCATGGAGTTTGCGTTCTTTGAGAAGAAATCTATCTAAATACAAATAAACGAAGATAATCATTCTTTTTATGATTATTGTTAGTGTTCCCGAAAAATCGGTAAGTGGTTCAAAGGAAATGAATTAAGGTAATATAATTGTGACTAAGCTGAGATACTAGATCATTAAGAAAATGCCTTTTTAGGAGGTGATATTGAAGTTACATGCCAAGGACTAGAAAGGAATAATTTATAGAAAATTTTCTGGAAATACTATTCAAGAAAAAAACTCTTCTAAAATGTTATTCTAGAAAAAGAATGATAACAATATTATTTTTACACAGTAAGTGCAAAGGCCCTGGGACAAGATCAAGCTTAGCCACAATACAAGAACAAAAAGTAGCCAAAAAGTTAGGTCATGAGATAACATACAAATTTACACCAGCTGGTTCCTAACTTCAACTATACACGGATGTTTTCTTGCAGCGAGTCAGACATGTACATCATCCAAAAGAAATATCTGGTTTGAAATTACATCGGAAATTCTGCCTGAGACTCTTGACAAGGGCACAACCCTATTAAAGATCACAGCCATCATTTTCAAAAGCTTAATTCTGGCAATCACTGGCAGACATTTAACAGGGGTGTTTAATATCCTCCCTAAAATATCAGGCAGGGAAGAACAAACATTCTCGCATGTCTGCAATGTGAACTTAATGTCTCACAATTGAAAATTGGCTGGAGCTTATCCTGCTGAGGGCTTTGCCAGCAGTCCAGCATTTAGAGCCTTGAATTCCTGTCCGTTCATCTGTACTTGTGTTTATGTCTCTCACTTAAGCAGTTTTCAACACACTTCTGTGGTTCTTTTGATATAGTGAACGTGCAGGTGTATGTCTGACTGTGCCAGGGACTGTGTCCAGATCTGGTCTTTATTGCTAAAACAGACATCTTTGAATATTTGAATCACTACACATGCCATATTTACTCTTGTGTAGGTAGGCCAATTTTCCTCCAGCTAAAGATATTTTAAAATTATTTCTCCCCGCTTACTCCTCCACTTTCCACCATTGCTTATGCTAAATAATTCCGCGCACTACTCCAAAAGTGGATGTGAGTCACCCAACCCATCTATATTCGTTCAGGGTTAGAGAGAAGGTCAAAAAATGCAAGAAAAGGAGTCTATACCCAACAGACTTAGAGAAAAACTCTGGCTATCTATCTCAACAGATCAAAATAATTGCTTCAACTGGACCAAGATTTTATTTTTATCTCATTTTCTGGAAAAGAGACACAATTTGGGGAGACAAGGCAAAAGAGTGAAAAATTCATTGGTGCTAGCCTGTTTCTAAAGTCACCTCTGGAGCTGTTTTGAAACCTTTGCGATTATGAATTAGAAATCCATGTGTTATATAACGCATTTCTGGAAAAATGCCCAAGACACATATGTGCTCTATGCAGCTCTAATAGTAACATTAATCTAATGAATGGTATATTAGAAAAATGATTTGTGTACATTCCAATGGAAAGCATATTTTTTGAGGGAAGCTTTCGGAAGGAAATGCAAAAAATAACTCCATCCCCTAAACATAGCTTGCAGCTACCATATCAACCAATACGATGTGTTAGTGCACCTTTGCAGAAGGTTGAGTGATTACTCTGCCTTTGTTGCTCAGGGGAAAGCATTTTCCAAATCTCATGCAGGTGTCTAAGAGAGATGACCTCAAAGGAGAGGAACTGCATTCTCAAGTTTAAGCCCCTGGATACCTGTTTTTCATATACAAGCTTTTCTTTTTTTCAAAATAGTTCATTTTTCAAGTGCAACAAAAACTAAGCCCCTGTTTATCCCACAGGTTAATTTAGTTAAACTTGATATATCACACTGTGACTGGCTTAATATTTTACTCCAAAAGCTGCATCACCTTTTATCTTTTATTTATAATGATCTTTATATTCATTTCTCAACTGAGGCAGGTAGTTCAGGGACAGCAGGCATTGATCTCTAATTTTTTTCTTTTTCTTTTTGTAACGCATACTTTTTGATCCTTAAGAAACAGCACTGAACAGGAGTTTGTTTGTTTGTTTGTTTTGCTTTGTTTTTTTTGTTTGTTTGTTTGTTTTTTAGAAAAAGTAAGAGTTTGAGATTGGACATCTTTTTAACCTACTAAAGGCAGAATCAGCCTCTGTCACTCAGTAGGTGAATTGTTTTTAAGTAAAATCGTCATCCTCTTGTTTTTTTTTTTTTTAAGTGCATTTTCTTCAGAGGAGATGGAACCCAACTTGAACGATTCATGTAGCTGACTTCTGATTATTAACAGGTAAGAGTGAGGAAAGGCTCTAAAGAGAGGTTTAAATGACACAACAAATGAGAAATTAAGTGGTCTTTGCCAAGTACAAATGAATTCATGGGTAGAACTAGAGTTGAAGCCAATAGATTCATAACTGCATTTTAAGGAATCTAAATCTCCACCAGTTGTCCTGAGAAGCAGCCAAAAAAAAAAAAAAAAATTGCCATCAAGGTATGTACAGAACTCAGCTGTCTGGCAATCGTAACAGCCCTGTTTCCCATATCTTAAGATGCCAGCAGGGGCAGAGTGGAACTTGAAACTAGGAATTCCAGAGGAACCGCTTTGGGGTTTAGAGCTGCTTTGAACCCCAAATTAACACAGGCACATGGTGCACCGGAGCCAAAAACTGAATTTAGACGTTTCAAGATTCGAACAAAATTAACCTATGACTCTTCAACTTCAGCTTTCAGCTTCTCTTCTGATGTCACGTTGCTGCCCCTCAAGGCCTTATTTTTTCCACAATTAGTGTTCTCCTATTGTCTCTGGTATTTTCTCTTTTTCTTCCTCCAATTCCCTCTTGGGCTCTGCATATGTTTTTGAGTCTGATCATCTGTTTCATTTCTTAAGCCCCAGGAGAAACATGGATAACGTCCTCTGCGATGCTCAGAAACAAATGTGCTCTGTAAATGATATCTGTCAAACATTATTATATGCCACACATAGATCTTTGGTCTTGAGTACATATTAAGAAATACCGCCATCTTTTACTGCTTCTGGCATGATTACAAATTAGCGCTCTTCTTAGGAAAGCCCTAGAGAGCATTAAAATGAGAGTTTATTAAGAGCCTTTGTGATAGGAGGTGGCTTGATAAAAAGAAAGGATTGAATATTAGAATGGAGGCCCATTAGCAGCTCTGTCACCAGCTAGCTGCAAAAACTTGAGCAAACCACTTAATTCTCTGGTCTGCAGTTTTCTCATGTGAAATGAGGTGACTGGAACAAATAATTTCTGTAATCTCTTCAAGTCCCCAAACTCTATGACATAGAAAAGAGAAGGGACACTATTTCATTAATGTTCCTTTTTCTCTATCAAGCATATAAAGAAACCCGTATCACATTACAGCGTGATCTCTCTCAAACTCGGTTTCCAGAAAGGTGGTAGAAAGCCCTTACAGGGTTAATTTGCTTAGATTTTGGTTTGGATTCCTCCAGCACATTGTGTCCAGCCTTAATATTTTACACGGTAAGCCATATCATCTTTTATCTTTTATTTATAGTGATCCTCATATTAATTTCTCAATAGCAGCTGGTACGGCAGGAGGGACAAGTCATTGATCTTCCAATTTATCCGCTACTCTTACATATCCTGAGGTCGAGGCAGCCTGGAGAGATTGATGGAGTGCTGGCGCCCGCCCAGCAGCCGTGTGTTCCTCATGCATGAAAATCAACCACAGGAAACCGAAATTCGACAATTGGCAGCAATATCAGCCACCTCTGTAATAAATATAACAGGGCGTTCTTTAATAATTGAATGGGGTGTCTGGGATTCGGTAATGAAAAAGCTCCTGTATGAGAGTGCCAGTGGAGTTCTGGACTGGCTGGAGGTGGTATATGTTGGGATGTGGGTGGAAGAGGGGGAGGCTGTGGCTGCTGTTAGCTGCTCATACAGCAAAATTCTTATTTCTTGATTCTCAAGCAAGTCGTGTTACAGAGTAAGCAATACATCCTTTATTTTCTGTAAAGCCAGATGCTTTTTGTGAATTTTTTTTTTAAGTTTTGCAAGAAAAACAATAGAACCTCAGATTATGTTATTGCACAACAATCTAAAAGAAAATGTTCCTTTAGGCTACATTAGTCACAGATACCAAGTGAACAGTTGTGCCCAGAGCTTTGAATCACCTCCATGTTCTCACAGGGACAAACCACTAATTGATTCTTAAAGAAAGGCCTTCACTCCTTGTCATGGTTGAGCAGTGGACTTCAACAGGCCTAGCTGTGGTCTCAGTGCCCTTAAGCCCCTGACAGCAGTTTAACCCTGAGCTAGTTACCTCTTTCCCTGCCTGCTCCTCAGCTAACTGGTCTTGCTTAAATTCAGTTGTTAGAGGCTTATTTCACCATCAGTCTTGATTCTGTCTGGATTGAGACCCACCTTCTGAGGCTTGATTCTCTCTTTTACCCTCTGTGGCTGGGGAAACAAATGCTATCTACAGAATCCGTTTTCCCTCTAGGCCACAAACATGATGCTACAGTGTCAGGACAGCTATAGGTGTGGCTGATGTGGAGCAACAAGGCAGCAATTTCCCCATTACTAGCCTGTGGAAATATTCCCTCTCCTTGGTCATTGCTCAGCATGCAAACTATAGAGACACATATATTATCTCTGCACTTTTTTTTTTTTATAACGGAGTCACTAATAATGCCTTTCAGGGATAAACTAGAATATCAAGCTGCTCAGAAATTTCAGGCACAGAACTACCGGAAAACTGGTAATCTGAGTTATTTACTTCTAACAAAAAATGTTAGCAGAGATTTTGAGTGTCCACGGGGTTTGAGCCATGTTATGATTCTCACAGATAAAGCCTCACAAAGGGTTCTAACCGGTGTACTTCATCTTCCTCTAATGAGCAGTCACTCCCTTCGAGTTTTGAAATCACAATAAATATATCAAATGACTTAATCTCATGCAACACTATTGTCTGATATAAAGAATCTAACTGTATAATTTCTCCAGCAGGAATACAGCATTTATACATTTTTAAAATTTTGTTTCTTTGTCCCTTCATTTGAAATATTATTTTCCTCTTTCATTCTCTAATGAGGTTTTATTCCATAGTTATTTCTGGGTATTAATAAATACTCAAGTGGAAGCTGGCCTCAAAACAGAAAATAGATAAACCATTATCTTGTGCATCGTGGATCAGATTCACTGACAATGACGAGCATTTACTGGATAGTACCTCACCCAGTGTTATTATTCACAATGTGGTAGACATAGGAATAAAAACAATAGTAACAAATAGTAGTACTGATGCTATGTATTCATATAGCACATGACAATTTTCACAAGCTCCGCCTCCCGGGTTCACGCCATTCTCCTGCCTCAGCCTCCCAAGTAGCTGGGACTACAGGCGCCCGCCATCTCGCCCGGCTAGTTTTTTGTATTTTTAGTAGAGACGGGGTTTCACTGTGTTAGCCAGGATGGTCTCGATCTCCTGACCTCGTGATCCGCCCGTCTCGGCCTCCCAAAGTGCTGGGATTACAGGCTTGAGCCACCGCGCCCGGCCTCAAGATGTTTAAGTGTTGTACTGAAGGGAAGGCAGCAAGTTCAAGAGGCAGAGGAGGACACCCAGAGCCAGCAACCAAGACGTAGGGTTTTATTAGGGGATTACGTACAGGGAGAGAGTCCAGTGGTGGTGGGCTGGACAAGATAACTGCACAGCCCAGTGACAGCAAGCTGGGCAGAAAAACCACAACTGCTAGCAAACAGCATGCAGTTTTTATAGCATTTTCAGTTAACATCCTCCCCTTAATGACCTCTACCTGGCAACCTTCATTTAATCCACAACACACTCCTATGTACAGCCTGTGTTCCATGGGACTGGACAGGATAGGACGGGACAGGAGCTTAGACATTCCTCATCGAAAAGGAACATATCTTTGGATTGGCCTCTCTGGATTGGCCAGTCTCAAATTCCCTAGCTCAGAACACACATTCAGGGGCATCTGCCAAGCAGGGTCATTCTAAGGCTATACTTAATTTATCGCTATCAGGTGCATTTACCCTACAGTAATTGTATTGTTTCATTTGACTTTCAAAACAATCCTATGTAGCAGGCAGGCCTGATATCCTTATCTCATTTTATAAATGAGAAAACTAAATTCCAGAAACATGTAGTGATTCACACAGCCAAGAAGTCAGAGAATCGGTTCTCCCACTGCTACTCTAAGCTCCTCCCTATGCACTGGTGAAAAAGATTATAAACAACACTAATAAAGAAGCCAAGAACAATGGATCCCCAGAACTCTCATGGGAAGCTATTTGCAGGTAAGCTATCGTTGCATGAGGATTATTAGAGACTAAACAATAATTTTGGGGCCTAGTAAAAAGTGTCAATGGCAGGGGCAGGGGACTGAGTGTAAGTAATTTCAAAAATTGAATCTGCAAGATATCATGCAATTTGACATTTGCCTAAAATTAATTCAAATTTGAGTAAGTAAAAGCCTCACATTCCTTGAACCACTTGAAAACATATTCCGTAAAGAAGTGTCCCGCACTTCTCTACCCATGTTTTACAGCCTTAGCTGCAGGTTTTATGTCAACTATTTATTTGCCTGTCCCCATTTAATATTATTTTCTAGGAGATGACATCACTACTATATATGCTTACTTTATGAAAGAGTTCTGGAAGATTTGGGGCCTATCCACAGGCAAATCACTTAACACATGAATGAGGAATCATGTGGTGTGAATGGTCAGAATAACTGATACCTGATACTGAACATTAAAACATGCTTGAGTGAAGAGCATAGTACTTTGCAGCCACAACACTCCCTGCACCCCATCGCTCACTGGGAATCTATGCATCTCTTTCTCAGGTGCCTACTCAACACTGGCTTCATGCAGTAGAGCTTGGAGACTCTCAAGCAGGTGTGTCAACCTGGTGCTGGGCCTCTAAGTACCTTCTCTACATTGACAAGAATCAGAATTATCAGATGAATGATTTAGGCAGCCAGCCATCCTACTCAGTGAAAGTTAATCATGTTAGCAAATCTTTGAAGAGTCACCAATAAAAATATGTAAAATGGTTGGATGCAAGTGTCTAACTAGCCAAAGCTTATTGCATACATAATTGTCCTTAGTTTAATTATATGCACTTCCTTAAGACTCAGTCTGATATTACCAAATGAACTTGATTTGGTAATATCAAATAAGCTTGATATTGTCTTACAGTTGGTCAGGTATTCCCCAGAGAAGAAAAAAAAAAATGAAGTGAGGAATGCTAAACCAGAACACCAAGAAAGAGTATTTGCCACCACTAAGAATATTAATAAAAACTGGCATCACTGGTTATTTAGGAATTCAGTCTGTTTTATTTGCTTTATCTGCAAAGCTACCTAACACAAATCCCAGAACTGCAGAGAAACATGCCTGTCAAACCTTTGCAATAGCTTGGGACTCTTATATAAACTTTGGGAGACTATGAAACTTGAAATAGAAAGCCCTTTGAAAATAGATGTTCTTATCTGTTTTGGCATATTCATCCCCTGTAGGAGCACTGTGATTCAAAGAAGATTAAATAACAATAATTTGTTTTAAAAGCAATTGAGAAAACATTCCACTTCAAAAGGCTTAAATCTGGAAGCACTTCAAATATGAGGTTTAGGATTACCAGTATGGTTTCCTAATCTCCTAATATTTGAGAATGAAGGCACTTTTACATTTCTCTTTTTGGAATAACTGGAAATATCAATTAAACATACCAAATTAAGAAAATGTCCCTTGAGAAATAAAAATATGAGAGCACATCATACCTGTTGCCCTTCTGCTAGTGGTTAATAATTCGTCTTCACTCAAGCCAGTGAAGCGTCACGCGCCCAAGACATTTAGGGGCAATCATTTAGGGCTCTTTTAAGCACTGGAATCCTACAATCACTAGAAATGCATTTATCTGTGAAAATGCTGATTTATGTGTAAAAACCATGTTACTAAAGTAATACCAACAAAATTCTCTCGATTTCCATGGGAACTTCTGGTTTCCTTGCTCCTCTTCTCCAGGTGTGGTTGCACAGTCTCCATGTGCACAAAGCTATAAGACATCTCATCAGTCATCAGCAGGCACAGTCAAATCATTTATCATCATATGCCACCACTGCCACTGGGTATCACTGCTCCCAGAGACACGTACTAGAGCAGGGGTGTTCAATCTTTTGGCTTCCCTGGACCACACTGGAAGAAGAAGAACTGTCTTGGGCTGCACATAAAATACACTAACACCAACGATATCTGATGAGCTAAAAAAAAAATTGTGAAAAAAATCCAAAATGTTTTAAGAAAGTTTACAAATTTGTATTGAGCCACATTCAAAGTCATCCTGGGCCACATGTGGCCCATGACCTGTGAGGTGGACAAGCTTGCATTACAGCCTTTAATGGGCTACAGCGGAACTACGATCTTCAAGTGCTCAGTGCAATGAAGCTGTAAGATGTACTGAGTAGATGTGCAATGCATTTAATTTTCCCATTTTTTGGGTGACATGTTGTTGGAGGGTCATAAAAAACTGTTGCTATCATTAATGAATATTGCTTTATTCTACTTTATTAACAGCCCCATCTCTCAAAAGAAACTGGGTATATATTTGCAGGGAAATAAAGAACAGGAAAATTCAACTAACAGACACCATACTGGACTTGACTTTTCTACTCTCAACTGGTATGTTTTTGTTGAAGCACATTTCCATGCCCAACTTAAAAATATATACTTTATTAAAATATAATTGATACACAATAAATTGCACATGCTTGAAGTGACAATTTGATAACTTTTGACATCTGTATATGCCCATGAAACCATCAGTACAATCAAGAAAATGTACAATCTGTCTTTCACCCACAAAAGTTTTCTTATGCCCTTCACATGTCCTCTCTTGTACCTTTCCCCATCCTGTCCCTCCACATACCAAGGTCAGCTCAGATGTTTCCATCACTATGGATGTGTTGTCTTTTCCCAGAAATGTATATAAATGCATTCATACAGTACAGACTCTGTCTGGCTGTTTTCACAAAGCATAATTATTTTGAGAATAACGTATATTTTTGTGTGCATCAACAGTGTATTCCTTTTTGCTGTTCAGTAGTATTCCATTGAATGGGTCTGCCACAATTTGCTTATTGATTTTCCTGTTGATGAATGTTTGGGTTATAGTTTTCAGCTATTAAAAACAAAACTGCTATGCACATTCATGTACAAGGCTTTGTATAAACATAAAATGAATAATAGAAGGGTGAGATCACATGATAGATATATGTTTAACTTTTAAATAAACTGCCAAACTGTTTTCTGAAGTGATTGTACCACTAGCAGTGTAGAAGAGTTCCAGTTACTGTACTTGCTCATGAATACTTGGTACAACCAGACTTTTTAAGTGTAGCTCTTCAATGGGTATGTGGTGGTATCTTCTTATGGTTTTAATCTTCATTTAATTAATGATTATGATGAGCAAATTTTCATGTGCTTATCTGCCATTTACATGTCTTCCCTGAGAAAGTCTCTTCGATTTTTTTCCTACATTTAAAAATTTTTTTTAATTTTTACATTATTGAGTTTTGAGAGGTCTTTATATGGTATAGATACAAGTTTTTTCAGATATATGATTTGCAAATATTTTCTCCCAATCTGTGCCTTGTTTTTTCACTCTTTCACTAATGTCTTTCAAAGAGCAGTCATTTAAAAATTTTTGATGAAATCTAACATTTTTTCCTTTATAGATCTTGTTTTTGGTGTTGCCTTTTGGAAATATATGGCTAACTCAAGATCACCAAGAGTTTCTACATGTGTTCATCTAGAAATTTTATAGATTTGGCCAGGCATGGTGGCTCATGCCTATAATCCCAGTACTTTGGGAGGCTGAGGCAGGCAGATCACTTGAGGCCAGGAGTTCAAGGCCAGCCTGGCCAACATGGTGAAACCCCATCTCTAGTAAAAATACATACACAAAAAAATTAGCCAGATGCAGTGGCACATACATGTAGTCCCAGCTACTTGGGAAGCTGAAGCAGGAGAATTGCTTGAACCCAGGAGACAAAGGTTGCAGTGAGCTAAGATCATGTCACTAGACTCCAGCCTGGATGATAGAGCGAGACTCTATCTCAAAAAAAAAAATAAATAAATAAAAGATTTTATAGATTTAGGTTTCACATTTTGGTCTTTGATCTATTTTGAGTTAATCTTTACATAGTAAGAGGTAATGACCAAAATTCATTCTTTGTTTGGAATGACTATTTATGCACCTGACCCATACACTACATGTGTCCAGTAGGATTTGTCAAAAGACTACCTTTACTCTACTGAATTGTCTTTGTACCTTTGTTGAAAATCAGGTGTTCCTGTATGTGTGGGTCTATTTATAGGATCTCTATTCTATTACATTGATCAGTTGTGTCCAACTGTGTTATAATAAATTATTTCCCTGATTGCTTTCCAGTTGTCCATGTAAATAGACTCCCAGTAATATGACCTCCCCATTTTATCACACACACCAAAAGGCATATTTGAAATGCATTTTATAGCTAGTGGCACTTGGACTCAAACTAGGATTACTTCCAAAAAGCACGTTAAAAATATTGAAGTGTAAAAGTTATATATTCTATAGCCTTTCAAACTCAACCAAATTCATGTTAATCTGTCACCAAAAAACTGTTTGGCATATGTGTGGGCATGTAGAGTGTAGCAAGTATGTAGGTGGGAAGAGTGGGAGGTTATCCTAAAAGATCACTATAGGGCAATGAAAAAAATAAAGAAAACAGATAGGAATACTCAAATATCAAATGTTAAAATAAAATAATATATTTCTCCAAGTGTTTCAAAGTGACTTTGTATTATGAGATTATCAACCAAATCATAACATAGAAAAATTTAAGGAATATTTCAAGATGCTTTTATTTGCCAAATACACTGAGATATTAGGTGTAATACAGAAGAGTTTCCAGAACCAACGTGTCTTTTATTTTTCATCTCTATAGGGTGATTTGTTATATTTTATTCACTGTCTTGTACATGTAGGTGTGAATAGGATGAAATTTTTCTAAAAAAGAGAACTGAACAAAGAATATATGTTGTCAACTTGTCTAAAACATTTTTCATGTTCTGACTCATTTTTCTTTGTGTTAGCATTTCAAGAGATTTTTAAAATTTGAATATATAAAAACCTTAATAATCTGAATCAAATCTGATAAAAATAATATAAACTGTGATGGAACGTGAAAAGATGACAATAGCAATCAGCACTGCGATGTTTCTCATCCATATTCTTTATAATATGTAATAGTAATAAATCCTGCATTAATTTGACTTTTTGACTTTTAGTCTTTATTTGGTGAAAGTTCTTTTGATGAGCAATTTATTTCTTTTGCTCGTTATTTCTTTGCACTTTAAAATAATTCATGACCATTGATAGAACCATCTTAGAGTATGGTGCAGTGAGAGGAAAGGTATGCTAACCATTTGTAGATCTTTAGGTTCAGGGAATGTAAGGGCTTTCTGTTTGAATGTTGTGGAATTTATCATTTCCCAGAAAGAAATGAGAACATGCAAGTACTTATGTTATTGAAAATTAAATTGACAGGTCAGGTGCAGTGGCTCATGCCTGTAATCCAAGCATTTTGGGAGGCCAAGGCAGGTGGATCATGAGATCAGGAGGTTGAGATCAGCCTGTCCAATATGGTGAAACCCCGTCTCTAAATTAGCTGGGTGTGGTGGCATGCACCTGTAGTCCCACCTACTCGAGAGGCTGAGACAGAAGAATCACTTGAACTAGGGAGGCAGAGGTTGCAGTGAGCTGAGATAGCGCCACTGCACTCCAACCTGGGCGACAGAGCGAGACTCTGTGTCAAAAAAAAAAAAAAAATTAAATCGACAAATGTTCATAGAAGACATCTTCTGTTCTGGGCATAGTTAGGTATTAAGAGAAAAATAAGAGCTACAAAACCTAGTCCTGACCACAAGAAGTTTATAATTTACTTGGGGCAGGGCATTCAATGGCTCAAGGAGGATGAGACTGATGCAGCCACCTGCATTAGTCTAAACTTTATTTTACAACAGACCAGATTACTCTTCTATGAAAATCCTTAATTACAGCATCTAAAACCCTTAACTGTAGTGAATCTAAGGCTCAAAATCTGCTGTAAAAAATTTCCCAGAGGAGCTAAGGGTCCACCAGTCATCTATGACTAAGTGAAGGTGTTGACAGCTCCAAGAAGCCACATTCTCCATCATATTCTTTCTTACTCGTGTTATTTTCCAGTATTAGCCAACCACTTACTCTGAAACTGATGACAGAAAGGGGAAGAGGGAGCAACCCATAGTTGCTTTTCCTTTTAGTCCTTCTTTACTCATCAGTAAGCTGAGGCAGACAGTTTTGGTGGAATGTGTACATATCAAGAAACAAGATGAAAACAGTTGAGATAGTTTGTAGAGCATTTTCACTGTTATGGTTTAAAAATAAAAGAAACTTGTATACATATACAAGCAACAAAATAGGGATCCTGTGATTTCTTGGTAATTTTGCACATCAGATAACTATTCTTATATTTACATGTAAAACTAGCATTGCTTGAAATAAAGAGGAATGGTAAAATCCACACTAATAATTTTAATTTGTTTTTACTTAGAAACATATTAAATACCAAATAAAACAGTCCATGGAAGTTAGAAGACCACAGAGGAAAGGAAAAAAGCTTTTATGTTTTATTTATTTTAGAGACAGATTGTCACTCTGTCAACCGGGCTGGAGTGCAGTGGCATGATCATGGCTCACTGTAGTCTCAAATTCCTGGGCTCAAGCAATTCCCTCTCACTAGACTTCCGGGTAGCTACGACTACAGGCACATGCCATGACATCTGGCTAATTTTTTTAAAGATGTTTTAGATATGGAGTCTCACTATGTCACCCAGGCTGGTCTAGAACTTCTGGGTTCAAGTCATCATCCCGCCTTAGCTTTCCAACTAGCTGAGATTACAGATGCAAGCCACCATGCCTGGCCCTTTATCTTTTAACGCTGTATTACTTTTCTAGGTCTGCCATAGAAAAACTCAGTTGCCCAGGCAGGGCGCGGTGGCTCAAGCCTGTAATCCCAGCACTTTGGGAGGCCGAGACGGGCGGATCACGAGGTCAGGAGATCAAGACCATCCTGGCTAACACGGTGAAACCCCGTCTCTACTAAAAAATACAAAAAAACTAGCCGGGCGAGGTGGCGGGCGCCTGTAGTCCCAGCTAATGTAGTCCCAGCTACTTGGGAGGCTGAGGCGGGAGAATGGCATAAACCCGGGAGGCAGAGCTTGCAGTGAGCTGAGATCCGGTCACTGCACTCCAGCCTGGGCGACAGAGTGAGACTCCGTCTCAAAAAAAAAAAAAGAAAAACTCAGTTGCCCTTCTATATCTGTGGGAAATTGGTTCCAGCACCCCCACAAATACCAAAATGCAGGGATACTCAGGTCTCTTACATAAGTGGCATAGTATCTATGTAACCAACACACATTTTCCCTTATACTTTAAGTCATCTAAATTAATTGTAATACCTAATACAATGTAAATGTGATGTAAACAGCTCTTATACTGTATTGTTTTCTGATTTGTATTATTTTTTATTGTTGTGTTGTTATTTTGGATTTGATGTTGGTTGAATCCTCAGATGCAGAACCTGTGGATACAGAGGGGTGAACGTACCACACACTGCGTGACTTAAAACAACAGAAAATTATTATTTTAAAGCTCTGGAGGTGAGAAGTCTAAAAACCAAGGTGTTGGCAGGATCATGTTTTCTTCAAATGCTCTAAGGAATAATCATCCCTTGCCTCTTTTAGTTTCTGGTGGTTGTCAACAATCCCTGCCATTCCTTGGCAGCCTATCTGTGTTACTTCAGCCTCTGACTTCATCACCACATGACCATCTTCTCTCTCTGTTTGTATGTGTGTTTCTAAATATTTTTCCTTCTAAGAATACTGGTCATTGGCTTTGAAGTACCCTAATCCAGTGTGACCTCATCCTAAGTTGATTACATCTGAAAAAAATATCCTCTCTATTTCCAAATAAAGTTACACTCACAAGTTCCAGGTGAATATGATTTGGGGGGACACTATTCCACCCAGGGAGAATACCTTTTACATTACTTTTTCCTTGCCTTTTGGACAAGGCACCCTGCATTTTCATTTTCCACTAGGCCCCAAATATTATAACTAGCCCTGCTGTGCCATTTTATTGATAAAGTTCATGGTGGAAACATGGTTTAATGAGCCAGCCAAATGAGTCAGCTAACTGAACTCCAGAATTGTACAGACTTGCTCCTTCTTGCAGCTAGTTGGTTCTAGGCAAGCCCATGTGAGAGAAGCATGCCTATGTAAGACTTATGCCTATGTGGCATGAAGGATAAATGCCTATGGCATTTGTGTCTATGGGCAGGCTCACTCCCAAGATTAAGAAAAGAAAGGGCTAAACAAAGCATAGCCAGTTATTCTTTCCAACTATCCAGTTAAACAGGGCATTTCATCTACCATCAGAGGTCAGAAGTATACTAATCAAATTCCCTTCTCATGGAAACAACATTAGGAATAAAAATAAAAAGTAGTCACTAATACTTCACTGCTCTTAATTCTTTTAATCCATTGAACTATATGCCTTTAAGCTCATAGTCAATAGAGTATGGCTAACCCCTTCAGGAGAAAGGATCAGAAGTTTATCAGAATATCCATGCTCCCATTTTCATGAGGCTACTCAGGTGAGCAACTCCTTGGGACTTCTGGTAGGCAACCTAGATTTTTGTCCCAGAAGTCTCTGAAATGGCTGAGAAAATGCATTAATTAAATCAACTCCAAGGCTATTAATATTCAGTGATTAAAATCAACTTTCTATTCTATTAGCCATCCTAACATACATCTAACTACAGAAATATGACAAAGAGGTTAAATGACAAATTAAGATAAAATATATATAAAGTTATTTAATATAATTTAAGGCTGATATTGATGTCCATATTTAAAAGTAAGCCCTTTCCATTATCAAACTCTTCAGGGAGAAATTAAAGGCTATATATTAAACCATTTTACAAATTAAGGTCCTAAAGTGTTAAAGTCCAAGTTTGAAATCAAATTTCCTTGTCATTGTGGGTTAAAAGTCAAAAATTTGAAAGGCCCATAAATAAGCCTCCCAAGTGTCTTATTTGGTTCATTCTCAGTGCCAGGGTTCCTGTACCTCAGTGGGACTGAGGTCTCCTTTAGTACTTGCTACTTGGCTGTCTCTCATTGATGTGAGTGTAGGTCTTCCAGGGCCTCAGATGTCTTATCAGCTTAATGCAAGTCTCTCATAAACCATGTTTTTAAAGAGTCTCAACAGCTAATAATATTTAACAGCATTAGCCCCAGTACCAAGAAATTTAGAAAGTGAGCCAACTCCCAGCCCTTGGAGCAATTAAACTAGGCAAGACTTTCTTCCAAGAATCCAGTATAGAATGTGGTCAAAGAACATAGCAGGAACTCTGTGGCATTTAAGAGAAAGATAAAGTCTATTTTGTTTTGACCTCACTAGGAGGTCCATTAGTTTATGTCACTTACTTGAAATTCTTGATCTGTGAACTTAGAAGCTGGAAGATTCTTTTAGCATGAGGTTAACTTAATACTATGAATTTGTCTTTCAGTCTTCAATTATACTTCCTTTTTGATCACTCTCTTGCTTACACTTTAGTACTGAACTGATTATGGGTTCTACCTAATAACGCATCTGCAGCCTCTGGTGTGTCAAGTTTACAGTCCTATGCCAAAATAGATGTTTTCACTGCCTCCTGCTATTGAATCATATGAAACAAATAAAGCTGCCTTTTATGGAATGTTTTTCTCTCATGTAATGAACAGGTTCAAGATTAGCTTGAATCTACTTGGTACAGGGAGTCACTCAAGCCTATAGCAAGCCACATGTGTCAATGCCAACAAGTCCTGATTTCCCTATAACTGAGTCTCTCAGTCAAGCCTACTTAGGAAACACTTCGCCTGAAAAGTAAGCTAAGACAGGCAGCTGCCCAAGATTTTCTTGCCCAATAGACTCTTAAACACCCTAAAGTCCAGTGCCAAGTCTCTGTATAATAAGGATCCTCCCGGTCTCTTCTTCATTCTGCTTCACACATTCTCTCAGCTACCCACACTTCTTCAGAAACAGCCACTCTCCTATGCTGTAGACTGCAGTCATCAGCCAAAACCAAAGTTATCTTATGGCCAGTGAAATGAGTTGAATGGTGGTCCACCAAGAATATGTCCATGTCCTAATTCCTAGAACCTGTGAATGTGACTTCATTTTGGGGGAAAAAAAAAAAAAAAGTTTTAATAGATATAATTAAGTTGAGGATCTTGATATGAGTTTTCCATCCTGTATTATCTGGAAGGGCCCTAAATGACAAACGTCCTTATAAGCAGAGAAGAAAATTTTAGACAGACTGAGAGAAGAAGTTATGAACATGCAAAGGGGAAGGTGATATGAAGACAGAGGTGGAAGTAATGTGGAAACAAGCCAAGGACATCACAACTACCAGAAGCTAAAAGAGGCAAGGAATGGATTCTCTCCTACAGCGTCTGTAGAGAATATTGTCCTGCTGACACTTTGATTTCCATCTTTGGGCCTCCAGAATAGTAAGATAACAAATTTCAGTTGTTTTAGGTCACCAAGTTTGTGGTGATTTGTTGCAGCATGCACAGGAAACGAACACAGCAAGTATTAAACGTTTCCCTAGGCTTCATCAGTTTATTGCACAAACCTGCCTGGCCTAATCTATTTTCAAACCATCAAGGTCAATACACTCCATCACACATTAAAGACCAAGGCACAAAACAAATTTCCATGGCAGTATCTAAACACTTTTCACATGGACAGTTGACTCTTGAAAATTATGTAAGAGTACCACACTATTTTGGTTACTGTAGCCTTGTAGGATAGTTTCAAGTCGCGGTTGCATGATCCCTCCAGCTTTGTTCTTTTTGCTTAGGATTGCCTTGGTTATTCGAGCTCTTTTTTGTTCTATATGAATTTTAGAATAGTTTTCCCTAGTTCTGTGAAGAATCTCAATGATAGTTTAATAGCAATAGCATTGAATGTATGAATTGCTTTGGGCAGTATGACCATTGTAAGGATATTGATTCTTCCTATCTATGAGCATGGAAAGTTTTTCCATTTGCTTGTGTCATCTCTCATTTCTTTGAACAGTGGTTTGTAGTTTTCCTTGTAGAGGTCTTTCACCTCCCTGGTTAGCTGTATTCCTAGGTATTTTATTCTTTTTGTGGCAACTGTGAATGGAAATTCGTTCCCGATTGGGCTCTCACCTTGACTGTTATTGGTGTATAAGAATGCTAGTCATTTTTGCACATGATTTTGTATCCTGAGACTTTGGGAAGTCGTTTATTAGCTAAAGGAGCTTTTGGGTTGAGACTGGAGTTTTGTAGATACAGGATCAAGTTGTCTGCAAACAGGGATAGTCTGACTTCCTCTCTTCCTATTTGGAAGCCTTTATTTCTTTCTCTTGCCTGATTGCTCTGACTAGGACTTCTAATACTATTTTGAAGAGAAGTGGTGAGAGAGCATATCCTTGTCTTGTGCCAGTTTTCAAGGGAAAGACTTCCAGCTTTTGCCTATTCAGTATGATATTCGCTGTGGGTTTGTCATAGATGGCTCTTATTATTTTAAGGTATGTACCTTCAATATCTAGTTTATTGAGAGTTTTTAATGTGAATGTTGAATTTTATTGAAAGCTTTTTCTGCCTCTATTAAGAACATCATGTGGTTTTTGTCTTTATTTCTGGGTGTATGTGACGAATCGTGTTTATTGATTTGTGTATGCAGAACCAACCTTGCATCCCAGAGATAAAGACTACTTGATCTTGCTGGATAAGCTTTTTGATGTGCTGCTGGATGCAGTTTGCCAATATTTTATTAAGGATTTTTGCATCAATGTTCATCAAGGATATTGGCCTGAAGTTTTCTTTTTTGTGTTATATCTCTGCCAGTTTTTGGTATCAGCATGATGCTGACCTCATAGAATAAAACAGGAAGGAGTCCCTCTGCCACAACTTTTTTGAACAAAAATAAACAATGGAAAAAGGACTGCCCATACAATAAATGATGCTAGGATAACTGGCTAGCCATATGAAGAAGACTGAAACTTGACCCCTTCCTTACACCATATACAAAAATTAACTCAGGGTGGATTAAAGACATAAATGTAAAACCCAAAACTATAAAAACCCTGTAAAACAACCTAGACAATACCATTGAGGACACAGGGATGAGCAAAGATTTCATGACAAAGGTTCCAAAAACAATGGCAACAAAAGCAAAAATTGACAAATGGGATCTAATTAAACTAAAGAGTTTCTGCCCAGCATAAGAAACTATCAGCAGAGTAGGCAGACAACCTACAGAATGGGAGAAAGCTTTTGCAAACTATGCATCCAACAAAGGTCTGATATCCAGCATCTATAATGAAGTGAAAGTTATAAGAAAAAAATTAAAAAGTGGGCAAAGGATATGAACAGATACTTTTCAAAAGAAGACATATGTGCAGCCAACAAGCATATGACAGAAAGTTCAACATCACTGATCATTAGAGAAGTGCAAATCAAAACCACAATGAGATACCATCTCACACCAGTCAGAATGCGTAGTATTCAACAGTCAAAAAACAACAACAATGACGAAAACCAAACAGATGGTGATGAGGTTGTGGAGAGAAAGGAATGCTTATACACTGTTAGTGGGAGTGTAAATTAGTTCAACCATTGTTTAAGACAGTGCGGTGATTCCTCAAAGACCTAAAGACAGAAATATCATTTGACCCGGCAAAATCATCACTAGG
The DNA here is from genome assembly GCF_009764315.1 of Trachypithecus francoisi. NCBI lineage: Eukaryota > Metazoa > Chordata > Mammalia > Primates > Cercopithecidae > Trachypithecus > Trachypithecus francoisi. The sequence continues at coordinate 17,304,231 of NW_022681461.1, forward strand.
TATATACCCAAAGGAATATAAATTGTTCTATTATAGACACATGTACTTGTATGTTCATTGCAGCACTATTCACAATAGCAAAGACATGGAATCAATCTAAATGTCCATGAAGGATAGAGTAGATAATGAAAATATGGTACATATACACCATGGAAAACCATGCAGCCATAAAAAAGAATGATAACATGTCCTATGCAGGAACATGGATGGAGCTGGAGGTCATTATCCTTAGCAAACAAATGCAGGAGCAGAAAACCAAATATTACATGCTGTCACTGATAAGTGGAAGCTAAATAATGAGAACACATGGACATATCAAGGGGAACAACACACATTTGGGACTATCAGATGGTGGAGGCTGGGAGGAGAGAGAGGATCAGGGAAAATAACTAATGGGTACTAGGCTTAATATTTGGGGGTACTACAAACCCCCATGACACAAGTTTGCCTGTGTAACAAATCTGCACATGTATCTCAGACCTTAAAAGTTAAAAAAAGAAAAAATTATAAATGTTTAATTTTTTCAATATTCCCAGATAATGCACCAAATATTAGGGTCTTTTAATGACCCTCCGGTAAGTACAACACCCTGATTCCATCAAGGTTTGTGATATTATGAAAGAAAATAAAGGAATAAATATGTAGTTCAAAATTCTCTTTTTATTATTGATAATCCTGGGTTAAGAACTCTGGTCTGAATGAGCCGTATGGCTCCAAATCTGAACTCCAGAAATTGGCAGATTTACCAACTAGTAATACACAGAATTGTAGAAACAGAAGAAACCTATTTACACTCTCAAAGGAAAGAAGAGAATTAGTGAAGCTAATGATGCCAGTTAACTTTTTCCCCAAACTTTACAGAAAAGTTACTTACCCAACAAGGGACACAGTAACTAAAGGAATGAAGCCTAAGAGGCTCTGTTGAGAAGACTGAAACATCAGGAGCAGGGAAGGAGCATTCACACTCTCCATCCTCCTCTCAAAAAACCTCACATTTGAAATGTGAAACAAATCAGAAACTACCTCATGCCAATTTACTCACAGCTAATGTCAAGTTACTCACAGTATGCTAATAGCTAATCAGGAGCCTTGTGTGTCATCCACTATCTTAGCCAAATCTGGATAACTTGCTGCTTCACCTTGTAGTTCTATGTTATGAAGATGGGTTCTTTCCTTGACCTCAGAAACCAACCTCTACTAGCTTCAAACTTTTCTTCTGCAGCTGCCTTGCCTCTCTCAACCTTCATAGAGTTGAACAGAATTAGGGCCTTTCTCTGTGTTAAGCTTTGGCTTAAGGAAATGTTGTCACTGATTTGATCTTCTATTCAGACCACTAAAACTTTCTTCATATTAGCAATAAGACTGTTTTGCTTTCTTATCATTTCTGTATTCGCTGAAGTATCACTTTTAATTTTCCTCAAGAAGTTTCCCTTTGCATCTACAACTTGGCTAACTGGCTGATGCAAGAAGCCTAGCTTTCAGTCTCTCAGCTTTTGACATGCCAGCATCACTAAGGTAAATCATTTCTAACTTTTGATGTAAAATGAGAGCTGTGGGACTCTCATCCACTTGAAGACTTAGAGGCTATTGTATGGTTATTAATTGACCTAATTTCAATATTATTGTGTCTCAGAGAATGGGAGGGTCAAAGGAGAGGGGGAAAGACAGGGAAATAGAGAGTCAGAACACATACAACATCTGTCAGTTAACTTACTCATCTTATATAGGTAAGGTTCATGACACCCCAAAATAATTACAACAGTAACATCAAATATCACTGATCACAGATCACAGATTACTATAAGAGATATAATAATAATGAATAAGCTGGAAATATATTGTGAGAATTACCAAAATGTAACATAGAAACACAAAGTGAGCACATGCTATTGGAAAAATAGTACTGATAGACTTGCTTGACACAAGCTTGCCATAAACCTTCAATTTGCAAAAAGTGTAATATATATGAAGCACAATAAAGCAAAGTACAATAAAAGAAGGCATGCTTGTTTAAACCACATTTTATTTATTCATATCTCCACCTGTGAACATTTGGGTTGTTTCCAGGTTTTAGCTATTGTGAATAATGCTGCTATGAACATTGATGCATAAATATCTGTTCAAGTCCCTGATATCAATTCTCTTGGATATATATTTAGAAGTGTAATTGCTAAATTATATGATGCATTTCATGGATTTTCATATATTGAACCATCCTTGCATTCCAGAAATAAATCTCATTTGAGCATGGTGTATAATCCCTCTAATATGCTGCTGAATTCGATTTGTTCATTTTTGTTGGAGCTTTTATAATCCTTCTAATATAATGCTGGATTCAGTTTGTTCATTTTTGTTGGAGCTTTTTAAATTGTTTGCATCAATTTTCATAAGAGATTTTAACCTGTAATTTTCTTTCTCTTGTATCATCTTTGTCTAGTTTTAGCATCAGGGTAATGCTGTTCTTCTAGGATAAGCTAGAAAGTTAATTTTTCCTGTTCAAATTTTTAGAAGAGATTGAGAAAGACTGGCTTTGAGTTACTGTGTAGCATCCTTCCATTTCAATCTGAAAGATCCCCTTATCATTTCCTGTAAAGCAGATCCAGTGGCAATAACCCCCCAGCTTTTGCTTGTCTGAAAATGTCTTTAGTGTCCCTCATTGTGATAGACAGTTTTGCTGGACCTAGGATTCTCAGCTGACTGTTTATTTTTTTCTTTTAGCATTTCAAATATATCATTCCACCAACTCTGGATTCCAAAGTTTCTGCCTAATAAATGAATTGATAATATTACTGATGAGGACTTGTACAATGCAAGTCACTTCTTTATTTGTGCTTTCAAGATTCTCTCTTTGTTTTGTCTTTGGAAAGTTAGGGAATAGTATGTTCCAAGTAGATATCTTTGGGTTTATCTTACTTAGAGTTCAGTGAGGTTCCTGAATTTACAGATACATATATTTCATCAAATTTTGAGATTTTTAGACATTATTTCTTCAAATAATCCCTTTGTTCTTCATTCTTTCTCTTTGCTTTCTTGAACTCTCATGATACATACATTGATTTTCTTGATGGTCTCACAGGTACCTTAAGTTCTATTCACTTTTTTTTTTTTTTTTTTTTTGAGACGGAGTCTCGCTCTGTCACCCAGGCTGGAGTGCAGTGGCGCGATCTCCACTCACTGCAAGCTCCACCTCCCGGGTTCACGCCATTCTCCTGCCTCAGCCTCCTGTGTAGCTGGGACTACAGGTGCCCACCACTGTGCCCGGCTAATTTTTGCATTTTTAGTAGAGACGGGGTTTCACCGTGTTAGCCAGGGTGGTCCCAATCTCCTGACCTCGTGATCCACCCATCTCAGCCTCCCAAAGTGCTGGGATTACAGGCGTGAGCCACCGCGCCTGGCCTATTCACTTTTTTTATTCCCTTTTCTAGAATCCCAGGGCTGGTTTCTATTAATTTATTTTGTTTCTCTAAATAAGTCATGTTTTCCTATTTCTTTGATGCCTTTTGTATTAGTCAATGTTCTCCAGAAGGACAGAACCAATAGGGGTGTGTGTGTGTGTACAGATAAGTGGGGGGAGATTATTAGGGAGAACTGGCTCACATAACATGCAAGTCAAAACCACAATGAGTCACACTGGTCAGAATGGCTGTAATTATAAAGTCCAAAAACAATAGATGTTGGCGAGGCTGCAGAGAAAATGAAATACTTATACACTGTTGACGGGACTATAACTTAGTTTAGTCACTGTGGAAAACAGTTTGGAGATTTCTCAAAGAGCTTAGAACTACCATCTGACCCAGAAATCCCATTATTGGGTAGACAACCAAAAGAAAATAATGGTTCTGCTAAAAAGTCACCCACATTTGCACGTTCATTGCAGCACCATTCACAATAGCAAAGTAATGAAATCAACCTAGGTGCTGATGAATGGGGAATTGGATAATGAAAATACATTACATATACACCATGGAATACTACACAGCCATAAAAAAGAACAAAATCATCTCCTTTGCAGCAACATGGGTGCAGCTGGATATCATTATCTTAAGCAAATTAACACAGGAACAGTAAACCAGATACTGCACATTCTAACTTTTAAGTGGGAGCTAAACATCGGGTACTCATGGATATGAAGATGGCAACAGACACTGGAGACTACTAGAATTCAGAGGGAGGGAGAAGGGTTGAAAATCTAACTGTTGGGTACCATGATTAGTACTTTGGTGATGGGGTCATTTGTACCCTAAGCCACAACATCTCACAATATAACCAGGTAACAAACCTGCATTTGTACCTCCTGAATCTAAAATAAAAATTGGAAGAAAAAAACTGAAGTTTTTCCTTTGTTTTATACTCATTCATTTTACACCAGAGGCTGCAGTTCTCAAACTGTTCACTGGAATAAAGTCTCTTTCCTTCAAATTCCTTTTTCAGATTACTTTTGTTCTCAGGAGAGTAATGCATGGTGACTGAAGGCCAGGAGACAAAAGGTATTTTAGGGAAAAAACATTCATGTAATGCACTCTGTGGATCAGTAGAGTCCAGAGGACTCTGTATGTCCCCACATTAACTTTCTATAACTTACAATACATTTTCCGTGAACAAGACAAGAAAAGAGAGAGTGAGAGTGTTCAAACTCAGGTTGCCAGCTATGGTTTATTGTCACTATCACAATCGCATCCAAAGCTGGCCACAGGTTCATTTTGATGTAACTGGAGATGGGTGCTTTACAAATTGTCAACTTAAAGGTAATCTCACCTGGCAACTATAAATTGCTGTTATTATTAAAATACCTCTATTAATTATTAAATTTTTTTTAGAAAATATATCACTGACAAATTTTATCTCAACATGTTTACTTCTGCAAACTCAATGATCTCAAAACAACCACTTGCCATCTATCTAATGCTATTTAACCTTACAAGGACAAGTAAGAGAATATTCTATATCTCAAAAAATAAATATTGTGCCTCTACTCTCATTAGACCAAAAAAAAAAGAGGTAATTTTTTTGTGGAATATCTTTGCCCAGATTTCTTTGTATTGTCCTGAAGCCCCAGTATGTATTATATGTTTAACGAATTTTTCCTCTTTGGGAAAAAATGAAAATAACATGACTGTCATTTATGGTTTTCAAATGAGTCTGACATATAATCATCATTTTTTCAGAGTTCCTGTGAAATCTTTGTCCAAAATTTGTACCAGCTTGTAATGTTTGTTCCAACAGAGGAAATCAACAGATTTATTTGAACTCTCCCTAAATGATTACAAGAAATTATGGTTAATGTCATATCTGTAAATGATTTCTGCCCTGGAAATGTTAGAAAGGGCTTATAATATTTCTCCCTTTTTTTTTTCAAACAGAATCTGGATATTAGCAAAGCTTTTTGTGCTCTACTGAACTTAGCCTTTTTTGCGGATGTAATTCCAAATTTGCTCTGACATGCTATAAAAGGAATCCTACGAGCGGAGGGCTAAAATCAATTTTGTAGTATGTTAATTATGTCCAATGTTATTTTAAGTGGATGTTTTAAAATGAAAAAATATACAAAAATATTTTTACAGATCTTTGTTCTTGGTTCTGAAACTTTTGCATGTCATATGTCTTATATACATCAGCCCCAAGAAGGAAAAACATGTCCATGAAATAAGCTGGAGAAACAAGGTTCAAAATAGGGAGAGTCGTGTAGGATTTTCCAAATATTTCTTGTCATGCTGAACCTTCCAGATCCTAAGACAGTAATACACATTTTGCGTGCCCTGTCCTTAAAGAGCATGTATTTTCTCTTGGTCATAAGAAGGTCTAGAGTGATATTTAGGTGACAATAATGTGTGATGAAGAGTGGTCCCAGCAGGCCTGTTCACAATGATCAAAATGCACTGATCATATTTTAATCCAGTACATTGCTCCACTATTAACTGGCAAATAAATGATGTATTTGCTTTCTAGAGATATTCCAGGAAGGCCAGAGAAACTGGATTCTTATCCATATGGAATAATCTACTGGTGAATTTCTTTCAGGGTAGACCAAAATGGATCTAGAATACAATGTTTACATACTAGATCCCTCACACGAGACCAGAAAGAACATCTGGGCTGCAAGGCTCCATTAGAAGAGAAATGTGGCATGACACTGTGACAATTGATGGTCCCTGCCCTACATCTTCTTAGAGGACGGGAGCCCTGTGTGGGTCACAGACAACTTGGGAGTTAAAGACCCCCTCCTAGGTCTGCATGTGTTTATTACACATATGCTACTGTACTAAGTACCCTATGGGCTACAGGAAACAATGAGAAAACACGATGTCTCCACAATAAGGAGGCACACAGGCCAGAGCATGAGCTGTGGAATCACAACCTGGATTTAAAGCCTGGCTGGGGCACTGCCACCTAAATCACCTGAGGAACGGTCACAGGCTTAAATGTTGTTTTAGGGAATTTGTAAAAAGAAATGACAACACCCTGCCAGGAAGGGAGGTGGCAGGAGCAGCATCCGGTCAGGTCAGGGCACCAGGGCCTCTCCTTGGAAACCTGCACAGGGGGGCTGGCAGCCCTAGAGGCCAGGGTGGCCACGGAGAAGGCGGGCCTGGCTCCAGGCAGCACAGAGGGACTAGAGGGGCCCCAGGGGAACCTGGCAGGATCTGGGTGGCTCTGTGGTTGGCTTCCAGCAGACTCTGCCCCTGTGACCCAGAGGACAGGGCTGACCAAGACAGGGCCACTGGGTATCAAGCCAGCACCCAGGCCAGGTGCCAGGTGAGAAGGGGTCTGGCGGATCAGGCCCTGCATCCCCCAGAGTCCCCATGGCGGGTCCTACCAACCCTCCACAGCAGCAGGGCATCCCCGCATCCCTGGGGCTAGAGTCCCGCTGGGCCTGGCAGGGGGCCTCGACCTTTCTCGCTGACCTTGTTTTAGGAGCCCTCACTGGATCTGCGCTCCCTGGCGCCCTCCTCTGTCATGATCCGCATGGGGATGTCACGAGTTTCAGCTGCCAGGGGGCGCCTGGCCACCGAGGAGCGGATGACGGATGAGCGTCACTTCCGCTTCTGTCCCTCTTCTCAGTATCACAGGCGCATCATGAGTGTCACTTCCGCTTCTGTCCCTCTTCTCAGTATCACAGGCGCATCACGTAGAGAGCCAGGGGCAGGATGACAAGAAAAGGGCCCCCGTAGCCAGAGGGAAGCGTCATCCACATCCAGGGCCTTGGAAACCCAGGGAGACCTCACCTCCTTTGCGTGCAAGCCTGAGTCTCTGCAGGGAAATGCCCACCCCTACTTGTTGGAAAAACTCTTGACAGAGAGAAGGCCCGGGTATCTCCAGTGAGTAGCTCCTTCTAGGAGGGCATGAGGCCCCCCCAGCTCACACGGCCCTGCTGAAGGTGGCCTTCCCCTTGGGAAGCCTGACCCGGCTCCAGCAGTGGTCCCGCCCGGCCCCAGAGAAGGCGGCCCGGAAGGCCCTGGATGAAGACCACCCACCCAGCTCTCCAAGCTTGCTGATGTCAGGGAAGGAGATGCAGATGTCAGGAAAGAAGAAGCCTTCAGCTCTTCCATCGTGGAGCTTTTCTCCACCCAGAGCTGCCAGCAACAGGTCCTGCAAAAGGAAAATGTGGATTCCACCGCTGCTGCTGCTGGCCCCACGCTGGGATTGATGTAGGATAGAGATGAGCTGTCTCCACCTGCTAAGCTTCTCTGCCTGCCTATTGAGGGATACCTGGGCAACTTGGAGAACAGCATGGGGTGTAAACAGAAGAGAAGACTTCTTCAAGGAGAAAATGGAGGCTTTGGATACCACCCTTATTCAAAAGCTGTCATCTTCCAGTCTGCCACTCATGGAAGAAGTGCACCGTGCCTTACCTGGGGCTCCTTGGTTCTGGTATCAACCAACCCAGTGGCAATATTGCTTCAGCCCATGTCTCCACCAGTTTGCCTGCAGTCAGTCATGGGATCAACGGCAACTTCTCCACATGCTATAAGTCCATGAGCTACCTCCCAGCTCATATTTGGGGCTTCTCATGGTCAGGATAAGTCAGACTATTCTTTTATTCTGGGAAACCCAGAAACCCCAGCATCAGTTATAGGCCTCAGGTCTCCTGCAGCCCAGTCATCCAGTGAGTGGCAGCATCACGGCAGCAGATCTCACTGGTGTGACATCACCATATTCCACATTTGGCCTGCCTGTCAATGTGCAGCCACATATGGTTAACAACCCAAGTTATTGCGTTAACCACATATGGTTAACCCAAGTCATTGCTACAGCCAAGTCGTCTATATTTAAAATTGCCACTAGCATGCCTGGCAGTGGGGACAGTACTGCATTGGTGATCAATTCTACTCTAGTCCCACTGGGGATTATGAGACCTGGAACCCCTACAGATGGTGAGAACATAGGTGTTAGCATGTCTGCCTCAGGCCCCAGTTCCACTTAGGAACATTGAAAGCTGTACCAGGATGGAGGGGAACAGCCAGCACCAGTCTGTTCCCCCATTTGGTCAGGTAGCCTGGGGCTCACCTGCTCACACCACATTGGTTGTGGCTACAAACACCAGCAACATCTCTGCTTGTTCCATCTTCATGTCAAGTATCTGGCATGCACTGCTCCAGAACCCAGGTGTTGCAGCAAGAGGAGGCAACCTCATTTCCATTGTCGGAGGCCCTTGTGCTTCCTTTCTCCATCAGTCTACGGTTGGCCCATCTGGACACAGGGTGTGCATCTACAGTGAATGCCACCATAGCTATAATGAGAGGCCTTCATGTGCCAGCACAGCAGCCAAGCACCCAAGGCCACCGGGACAATGAACAAATGGTGCGATGGGGGACAGCACCACAAATGCTGTGAGTGGCCACACTTATGGTCCCCCATTCACAAAGAGCACCTGAGGCCCACCTGGTATCCATAGATGGTGCAATGCGGGGCACATAAGAGCAGGTCTTCTTCCACAAGTGATTTCCATGAACAAACTTTGCCCCTTGAGGAAGGGGCTCAGTCCCTTTAAGTTAAATTTAAGCTGCTCTCTCCCTTTAGAAGCTAGAGGCCCCACACCTGTGTGTGTGTGTGTTGGAGGACATGAGGAGGCTGATAAGCCCAGTCAGAACCACAGTGTATTTGAGACACTCCCCTATGGAGGGTAGAGGAGACCAGCATGTGTCAGCTGTGTTCTCCCTAGCTCCACTGTTAACCTGACTGCCCCAAGCCCCCAGCCAGTTCTCTAATGTTTGAACTGACAGGATGTCCACTACTATTGATAGGTGTTACTTTTCCCCTTGCCTATTTTCCTCAGTGAGTCCTTATCTTTCCCGATTCTGTGTATTAAAACCTTGTTCTTAGTAATCTGCCTCTGCTCATGTGTTTTTGCTCTTTGATACAACTGTGGAGGAAGAATTGACATGAGGGGTGATGTGTTGAGGCAGACTTTATGCAAAACTTTCTGTGTTCCAGGGAATAGGATGTGGAAAGAGTCACTTTTTCTGACTTCACAGGCTGAGTCCTGAAGCCTCTGTGTGAAGTCTGAGCATCAAGGATGAGAACCTAGTGAGACATGAGGTTCAGACCAGGGAGAGACCAGGTGGCCCATCCTTGCCTCTTCCGTCTGTTCTTCTCTCCAACCACTCCTACCACATTGGAGACAATATATTTCCTGATGTGTGTTAGGAAACTGTACTTTTTGATTTTGGTTTTTAAAAATGTATAAATGTATTTTGTGTGTGTCTTTTTGTTTGATTTAGACTTAGGCACTTCATCCTTACAGATTCCCACCACATCCAGAGAGGCTGGGCTTGGCATCCAGTTTCTTGCATGTAGAGGAACAAAGAAAGGAAGAGCTCGTACCCACTCTGTAGTTATTGAAAATTTATGTTTACTTAGAATTTATCATGTTGCTTAAAATGATCAGAAAAGATTCTCTTTAATAAGTGCTCTGACTCTAGTCTAAATTACTAAGATATCAAATCACAAGAGTTACAATTACACCCAGATCTGGCTGACCCTAGCATTCTGCTACGTCTCCACCAGACTGAATTGCTGAAAACACAATCTTTTCTAAGGTATTTCACAACCCAGAAGAACCATATCAAGATGGGGAAAAGAGAAAAATACAAGCATTTCCCTCAGCTTCTAGCATATTAAACATTTATTCAGTGAGGCTGGGCTTGGCATCCAGTTTCCTGGATGTAGAGGAACAAAGAAAGGAAGAACTCATGCCCACTCTGTAATTATTGAAAACTTATGTTTACTTCGAATTTATCATGCTGCTTAAAACAATCAGAAAAAAATTCTCTTTAATAACTGCTTTGGCTCTAGTCTAAATCGCCAAGATCTGGCTGACCCTAGCATTCTGCTACGTCTCCACTAGACTGAATTGCTGAAACTATAATCTTTTCTAAGGTATTTCACAAACCAGAAGAACCATCTCAATATGGGGAAAAGAGAAAAGTACAAGCATTCCTCCTCAGCTGTACACTAAACTCTGTGCTAGGCCATGGAGATATACTGTTGAAGACGTCTCTTGGTCTCTTGCCCTAGAAAAGTTACAACATAGTCGGGGAGACAGATGACCAGACCAAACATTTAACTGGATAGGTAGGTGCTGAGATAATGGGGAGCAGGTAAGAAGAACATTAACTACTACTGGGGGAAATGAAACATGAACTGCACCTTCAAGGAGGAGAAGGGGACAGTCAAGTGGAGAAAGACTACTTCCAGGTCAAAGCAATAGAATTGAAGTTAGAGAAGGGATGGAGATGACTGTTCAGTAGAACACCAGTGAGGTGGTCAGCTGTGGCTAAAGAGTGAAACCAAAGCTGGAAGGTACACCTGCAGAGTTCAACAAGGGTGACATGAACACAAACTTAAACACCACAATGGGGCACCTGTCATTTATTCTGAAAATCATGAAAGGATTGCAAGCAAAAAAATAACAAGATTATACGTAGATTGTAGAAACCTCCCTGTGACTGTGTGAGAAAGAAGAAGTAAATAATGCCAGGGCAGAGGCAAGGAGGTTTAGTGACACTGCAGTGAGCCAAGCAAAGATGAAGCAATGAGCTCCTGGTCTAAAGGACCTGACAGCAGGGAGGGTGCAGAGGTCAGAAAAGCAAGAAGTGAAACGGGTGACAGCAACAAGCCCAGGCCTATCCTCATCATCTGGCTTGAGTAAATGAACGTGAGTGATTTTGGCAAAAATATAAGTTCTACTTTTCAAAGTGTGAGATGCTGATGGAAAATCCAGATTCTATTTGGAAAGCGGTTCATTCTCTTGATCAATTTAACGTATCTGTGAAGCATCTGGGATGTGCTGTGGACTATTGTAGGTAGTAGTGTCAATTGCAAGGAACGAAAAATTCCTACATTCTTGTTGAAGGGGGGAAAGAATATCAATGAGCATGCAAAGTATCTGGTAGGTTAGCCAATAACAAATGCTATGGAGAATACAGAAGTACGTAGAGGATTGAGATTGTGGATAGAGAAGCACAGGTTTTTACTTAAACTGTGGACAAGACAAGCCTCACTGGGAAAGTAAAATGTGAACATCAGAGGCAAATGGCCAGATATCTGAGCAAAGAGCATCCCAGATAATAGGAATAGTCACTGCAGAGCCTCAGAGGAAGGATGGCTGGGGTTCTCAGGGAGCAGCTAGTGAGGTAATATGGCTGGAATGGAGTCAGCATGTGGAAGGGAGGGAGGGAGAGAGGAAAGGGAGGAGGACAGAGAAGATGTGAGGTGAATTCATTGCACCACCATTTATTGGTTATATAGTAACAGTGGACTCAACCTTCAAGAAGCTCAATGAAGTCAGTTCTTCTACTGTGGACTGTTTACCTGACAAAATTTCTAAAAGGATAAAATGAAATAAAGAAATGACTTATAAGCTATTGTTGTTATTTTTCTATACACACAAATTGATAAATGAATAGATTGATAGAGAGATGATAGATAGATTGGGGAGACAGATAATAGATATATAAATAGAGTTATAGACTGAAATTTTATGTGCTCTCAAAAATTCGTATTTTGAAACCTTAACCCTCAATGTGATGTTATTAGGAGGTTGGGCCTCTGGGAGGGGTCTAGGTTTTGATGAAGTCATGAGGATGGAACCCCCATGATGGGATTTGTGCCTATATAAGAGCAAGAAACACCTGAGCTTCTTCTCACAGCCACACAAGGACATAGCAAGAAGGTGGCCATCCTTAAGTCATCTGAAAGACAGACAGATAGATAGATAGATAATGATAGATAGAGATAGATAGATAGGCAGGCAGATAGATAGAGAGATAGATAATAGATGATCAATAGATAGGTAGATAGATAGATAGATAGATAGATAATGATAGATAGAGATAGAGCATATACTTATATATGTATGTTCCGTGAGTGAGTTCCTTAGGCAGTGGTCCTCTGATTGCCTTTACTAGGCAATTCAAATAGAAGAATCCTATTTTAAAGGGAGCATAAAAATGCTTACTTTTATGAAGTAAACACCTATAAAAATATAACTGGGATGAAAAATGCACAGCATTGTGCCTAGTACAATATTTATTAGATGAGTCCTGTAAAAACAAAACCATCACAAAGAGACTAGTGGACTCCCCCTTGCACCCTGCTGCCGATTCGTTTACTGTCAGTTGCTTAGTAGAGTTCCAGAGGGACAAAGTTCCTGCTCACTGGCTGCAGAGAATCACCTGCCCTTTGTAGTCAGAACTGCCTCTCAGAAGCAGGGTCAAAATCTGTTTGCTTTTAATAGTCCTGCACTGTCTCTACCATGACTGGCAATATTACCATAAACAATTTTAAAAATTCATATTTATGACTTTTTTTTTTTTTTTGAGACGGAGTCTCGCTCTGTCGCCAAGCTGGAATGCAGTGGTGTGACCTCGGATCACTGCAGCCTCCCCCTCTAGGGTTCAAGCAATTCTCCTGCCTCAGTCTCCCGAGTAGCTGGGACTACAGGCGAGCGCCGCCACGCCCAGCTAATTTTTTTTTGTATATTTAGTAGAGACGGGGTTTCACCATGTTGGCCGGGATGGTCTTGATCTCCTGACCTTGTGATCTGCCTACCTCTGCCACCCAAAGTGCTGGGATTACAGGCGTGAGCCACTATGCCTGGCCTTATGACATTTTTTTTAAAAGGCCTTCAATTATGATTCTGATAAGATAAACTTTTAAGAAAATGTGAGATATAAAGATGAATTTGATTTTCATGTTTTAATGCACTTACACAGCTGAAACTATTTCTGAACAATAGTTTGTTAAAATAATATATGAGCATATCAATTTGAATAATACTGAAATTCAACCCTTCTTACTCCAGTTCCCCTCTCCAAAGACAGTTTTTGGCTACTTTGCTGTTACTCCCATAAACTTTATGCTTATTCTGCTGCATCGTGACATATCCATTTTAGAAAATATTTCTACTCCCCTAACATAAGGCAGGACACTAAACTCCCACTACCACTCATATTCCTTATCTCTTCCTTTCCAATATGTCATGTTCATTTCATTATTTTTGCTGCTTTTTTATATAACTTCATATAATTTTACTAGTTTATTGATGAGGGAAAGTGGTGAAAAGCTTTGGTTCTAGAAATAGAACACTGGGTTTGGAATCTTTGCTTTTCAGCTCTGCAATCCTGAGTAATTTATAGAGCCTTCCTTTGCCTGTGTTTCTTTATCTATAAATCAGGGAAAAGGCTAATACCTACCATATGGGGTTGCTCCTGTTACTTAAGTGGAACAATGTATTTTTAGTCTTTAGTGTCCAACACACAGATGCTCTCAGGAAGTATTTTCTACTATTATCAATTTCTTGTTTTATCGATGTGCACTCTAATCTCATGACTTTCTGTATGCACAAAACTGTTTTCCTACAGCTGCTCTGTCTTTCCTTTCCCCTTGCACGACTCACTTCTGTCAGTGACCTTTGCTTTCATTTGTGCTGTGAACATTTCCATTTTGTCATGCACTGGCAGCAAAGTATCCCATGTTTTACCCAAAGGTTGCCCCCAAGGGTTGAAATCTAATAAATTGTATTGACTAAGTATTGCTCAGTCCTGGGGGAAAGAGTGGGATAGGAATATATTTCCTTCCCTGCAGGTAGAAGATCCCCATCTTGTGTCTTTTCCATCAATTGTTTAAAATTGTGCTATATTTTAGTTTGCTTTTTCCTTCAACCACTATTTTGTCATACAGATTTCATTGCTTTTCTTAACACTCGAATTGCCCTCTTCTTTTCTCTCTTTGCATTCTTTGCCCATAAAAATGTATTTTGATTTTTGAAACTCAACATTGTTTATGTGACTGGAACCCTTTCTTTTTTTGAAATCTCGTGCCTCCCCAACTCCATTGGAAACTTTACAACCAAAGTAAGAACATCTTAGAAGAAAGAGGGCCAAAGGGACTACTAAAATTGCTTTTAGGTGAGGCCCAACATGCTCACTATCCACAAACTATTATTTTTTAAAAAGTCTAATTCTGAATTCATCATCCTAAGTTCTCAGATCTGTGGTAGAGACAGGAATTTGGGATTCAACCACCACTCCAGGTAAGTATAATGCAGACAGTCCACATTTCATATTCCTCCAAATGCTACTTTGGGCCTTAGATGAAGGCTTACCAAAGTCCTATTCATCTCATCAGATAAATAATTGTCTATAGGAAGAGGAGCTAAAACCCTAGTTATTAATAAGCAGAGTATTCACCCTAAATCTATTTCTCAGGATCTAGAAAGTGGCTTGTGGGAAATTTTAGAATTTCAGAGATGTGGATGCATGTCTTTCTGGCTCTAAATATTTTCATTTTAGAGATCTAGAAACTGCTCCTGGCTGTAAGGAGCATTCCCAGGCCTTCCCTGAAGCAGTCACTGCTGTGACCCCAGGCAATGTGATGCAGTGATGGCCTCCTGAACTACAGCTCATTCTTTTCCTGAGATACAGCGAGGAATGACTCTCCCAGAAGTCCCAGGACAGGAGTGTCATCTTCAGGTGTGCCTTCTGGATAGGAAAATTGAGGCTCCTAGAATCAAACAGCTGCTAAGTGTTAGAGCCACAGTCTAGATCCTGGATTTATCTAAGGCAGACAGCAAGATATGAAAGGGACCAGAAAGACAAAACCAAACAAAACCTCTGATAAGAAATGGTCTTAGGTAAATAGTACCTTTTCTTTAAATCCGTACTATTTTGTTAATGACTGGTATCACAGACTTTCTTGAAAGCAGGTTTCATAGAATGGAATGCAAATGAAAGTTTGTGGGCAAATACACTGGATTTTCTGGGGAGAGTGCATTGAAGTTAAGGGTTCACACACAACCTAGGTCAGTTTATAATTTGCCATTGAACGAGCTGAAGCGGTTGTATAGAAATTGAGAAGTACTGGCCGGGCGCGGTGGCTCAAGCCTGTAATCCCAGCACTTTGGGAGGCCGAGACGGGCGGATCACGAGGTCAGGAGATCGAGACCATCCTGGCTAACACGGTGAAACCCCGTCTCTACTAAAAAAATACAAAAACTAGCTGGGCGAGGTGGCGGGCGCCTGTAGTCCCAGCTACTCGGGAGGCTGAGGCAGGAGAATGGCGTGAACCCGGGAGGCGGAGCTTGCAGTGAGCCGAGATTGCGCCACTGCACTCCAGTCTGGGCGACAGAGCGAGACTCTGCCTCAAAAAAAAAAAAAAAAAAAAAAAAAAAAAAAGAAATTGAGAAGTACTGATTGGTGAAATATCAAAGTTAGTCATATTAACAATCACTACAAACTATTTTTCTGTTTCCCTTAAGGTTTTATTGATTTCACCAAGTACATATCTCACATATGCACTGAAAAGGTAACCCTTGAAAATGCTAAAATATTTGTGAGCCTAACCTTGATGGATGTCAACAATTATGACAGAAAGTTGGGTAAGTTATAAGCTTGGAATTTGCATTTATTAACAAACACATTTGTTTGTTTACCCTATGACAAGCACTATTCTAAATAATTAACAAATACAAGATCATTTAATCTTTCAGATAACCACACTATTGGTAGGTATCATTCATAATTCCACTTTCTTTTAGGAAACTGAGACCCAAAGCAGTTAAATACCTTGTTCAATTTCACGCAATTAATAGGTAGTAAAACCCAGATTTAAAACCAGACCATCTGAACTTTTGTCACTTGGCTGTACCACCTCATTATAAACCATGTGTAGGGAAAGGCCTAAACTGACAAGATTCTGAACTAAAAGCAGAAGAGGGAAATGAGAAAGTGAGTGATGCTGGAACCTGGGGAGAATTTAAGTTCAGAAATTCTCAGGGATGAAACGTGGGATAGAGCATGAGACGCAGCATGAGACGCAGCTGGAATATTAACTTGAGGTAGCACCTAAATCCCCTGAGATAGGACTCTATTCTCCTTAAAGTTCAGAAAGACAGGTTGGATGAAATGTAATGAAAAACAAGGTAAAAAGGAAAAGAATAATGTGACTTCAGTGATGAGCAGTAACATTTTTCCTTTTAATAGTAGAAGAGAGGGTATCTGGGGAAGGAAAGACCTCTTGCTGCCAGGTGTCTAGGCATTCATTCCCTGGATGAACATGGGGAAAGTGGCAGTTGTTGTAGTGGTTTCAGAAATCCCTTAAAACCAAAGTTTCATTTCCCCAGAATGGAGTTAACAGCTGTGTGTCAGGCTCTCCACTGTGTCTGCAGTCACAAGTTTTCACTGGAGTAACAGTTCCTGATAGGTATGCATTAGCCTTCTATGGCCACTATAACAAATTACCCCAAACTTAGTGGCATGAAACAAAATACATGTATTCTCTTACAGTTTTGGAGGTCAGAAATCTGAAGCCTCTTTCACTGGGCTGACCTCCAGAGTTGGCAGGACTGTGCTCCCTCTGGAGACTTGGGAACAGAATCCACCTCCTTGACTTTCCAGCATTCCTTGGCTTTTGGCTTCATCAACCCAATTCCTACTTTATTACATTCTTTTGGTCTAAAGTAAAATCTCCCTCCACCTCCCTCTTATAAGGACACACTTGTGAGTACATTTAGGACCCACCCAGATAATCCAGTATAATCTCTTCATCTCAAGATCCGTAAATTAATCCCATCTGCAAGATCCCTTTTGACATGTAAGATAACATTCACAGGTGCTGGGAATTAGGATGTGGACATCTTGGAGCAGTGGCATTATTCACCCTACCGCAGGTAGGCTATTATTAGTTATTATTTTTCTCAGGTGCAGAAAATAAAGCTTGTGGAAGTAATTTGTTTCAATGCTTCAGAGTAGAGATTTAAATTCTGGCGGTCTGATTTTAGGACACACTCTGAACCACTGATAACCTGTATTCTTAACCATTGCACATTCTTAGTTAACAGTTTCACTGAAGTATGAAGACTTTGGCGGGGCGCTCATGCCTGTAATCCCAGCACTTTGGGACGCTGAGGTGGGTGGATCACTTGATGTCAGGAGTTTGAGACCAGCCTGGCCAACATGCTGAAACCCTATGTCTACTAACAATACAAAAATTAGCCAGGCATGGTGGTGCATGCCTGTAATGCCAGCTAGGAGGCTGAGGCAGGAGAATCGCTTGAACCCAGGAGGTGGAGGTTGCAGTGAGCCGAGAACATGCTAGTGCACTCCAGCCTGTGTGACAGAATGAGACTCTGTTAAAAAAATATACAATGGTACCAAGACTTCACTGGATACAATTATGTGTACTGACACCTCTTTCACTTTGTCTGGTGTGTTTATCAACGTTGTCAGAGTACAAGAGTTCAGAAAACTGTTAGGCAGGGTTGCTAAGAGAAAGCATTTACTGTTTGGTTTGCTCTTGGTAATAGAGAGTTTCCTAATAGAATATGCTGGCAAGCAGTGTTACTACCCCTTCAAAAATGTAAAAACAAAATCAAAAACTATAGATGTAAAGGTGTCAAGTAGTTGTCTAAAGCCATCCTGGAGGGCAGAGAAAAAGCTGGTCCCAGATGCCAAATGCCCAGGCCTGGATTCATCCTATCCAGTCCTGATTGAGCACCCATTTAGAGGGACTGTGGCTGATCAGCCAACACCTCAGACCTTACACCTTGCATTAAAGATGGAAACTAGCTGAGGGGTCACATATATTTGTATTAATGATTAATCCATAATCTGCTATTCCCATCCTTTGTGAGTGACAACTTGGCACTTTTAAAATTATTTTCTGCTTCAAAAAGAGCAGAGCAGCCTATGCCCCACTACCTGTGACCTACTGCATTTTTCAAAGGTGATTTGCCAAGTGGAGCTGCAAACTTATCTCCAATATCACACATCTATGGAAAATTCTGGTCAGGTTTTAGGCCCAGTTACAGTACATTTTGCTGAGGATCAGTAATGATTTGCTGAGGATCAGTAACACTCTCCATATGCTGGCTGACAAGGGCACGATCTCTGCACTTATTATACAACATTTGTCAGTTCCTTTCTGACACGGTAGTCTTTGGGATTCCTTAGAAATATACCAAGTATTTAGGTACTATTTCAGAAGCTATTCCTCCCTGCATCCTCTTATTTTCTTTTTTTTAAAAAAATTGTTGGTACATAGTAGGTGTATATATTTATGGGGTACATGAGATATTTTGATGCAGGCATACAATGCATAATAATTACATCAGAGTAAACGGGGTATCCAGCACCTTAAGCATTTATCATTTTTTGTGTGTGTTACAAACAGTCCAATTGTACTCTTATTTTTAAATGTACAATAAATTATTGTTGACCATAGTAAGAGTGTTGTGCTGTCAAATACTAGATCTTATTCATTCTATCTAACTATATTTTGGTACCTATTCCCCCCTCCTGCCGCCCCCCACCCACCACTACTACCCTTCCTAACCTCTGGTAACCATCGTTCTACTCTTTTTCTCCAAAATTTCAATTGTTTTAATTTTTAGCTCCCCAAAATAAGTGAGAACATGCAAAGTTTGTCTTTCTGTGCCTGGGTTCTTTCACTCAACGTATCGTCTTTTTTATGGCTAAATAGTGCTCCATTGTGTATATGCACCATATTTTGTCCATTAGTCTGTTGATACTTAGATTTCTTCCAAATCTTGGCTATTGTGAATAGTGCTGCAATAAACGTGGGAGTGCAGAAATCTCTTTGATATACTGATTTTTTTCTTTTGGGTACACATCTATCAGTGGAATTGCTGGATCATATTGTAGTTCAATTTTTATTTTTTTGAGGAACTCTAAATTATTCTTCATAGTGGTTGTATTAATTTACATTTGCAGAAACAGTGCACGAGGATTTCTTTTTCTTCACATCCTCACCAGTGTTTATTATTGCCTTTTGGATAAAACCCATTTTAACTGAGGTGGGATGATAGCTCATTGTAGTTTTGCTTTGCATTGCTCTGATAATCAATGATGTTGAATATATTTTCATATGCCTGTTTGCCATAAATGGCAAATATTTTTTCTTTTGAGAAATATATATTCAAATCTTTTGCTCATTTTTTAATTTGATTATTCAATTTCTTCCTATAGAATTGTTTGAACTCCTTATATATTCTGGTTATTAAACCCTTGTCGGATGCATAGTTTGCAAATATTTTCTCAATTTCTATGAGCTGTCTGTTTACTTTGTTGATTGTTTTCTTTGATGTGCAGAAGCTTTTAAAATTGATATAATCTCATTTGTCATTTTTGCTTCGGTTGCCTGTGCTTATGGGGTATTACCCAATAAATCTTCGCCCACTCCGATGTTCTGGAGTGTTTCCCCAATGTTTCATTTGAGTAGTTTTAGAGATTGAGGTCTTCAATTTTTTAATCCATTTTGATTTGATATGTTTATATGGTGAGAGATAGGGGTCTAGCTTCATTCTTCTGCCTATTGATCGTCATTTTTCCCAGCACTATTTATTGCAGAGACTGCCTCTGTCAAAAATGAGTTTGCTGAAGATGTGTGGATCTATTTCTAGGTTCTCTATTCTGTTCCACTGGTTTATGTGTCTGTTTTTATGCCAGTACTATACCGTTTTGATTACTATAGCTCTGTAGTATTATTTGAAGTTAGGTAATGTGATCCCTCCAGTTTTGTTCATTTTACTCAATATAGCTTTGGCTATTCTGGGTCTTTTCTATCCTAATATAAATTTTAGAATAGTTTTAAATAATTTCTATGAAGAATATCATTTATACATTGACAGGGATTGCATTGAATCTGTAGATTGCTTTAGGTAATGTGGACATTTTAACAATATTGATTCTTCAAATCCATGAACATGCAATATCTTTCCAATTTTTGTGTCCTCTTCAATTTCTTATATCAATTTTCTTACATCAATGTTTTATAGTTTTCCTTGCAGCGATCTTTCACTTCTATGGTAAATTCCTGAGTATTATATTTTATTTATAGCATTGGTATTTTTGGTAGAGATAGGGTTTCACCATGTTGTCCAGGCTGGTCTTGAACTCCTGTGTTCGGGTGACCCACCCACCTTGGCCTCCCAGAGTGTTGGGATTACAGGCATAGCCATTACTCCCAGCCTCTTACTGCTTTTAGGGTCCTTTCTTTATATGTGACTTTTGGGAGTTTAATTATTAAATATTTTGAGGTAGTCTTATTTGGGTTAAATCTGCTTGATGTTCTATAACCTTCTTTTATTTGAATATTGATATCGTCCTCTAGATTTTGAAAGTTCTCTGTTATTATCCCTTTGAATAAACTTTCCCCTACCAATCTCTCTATGTATCTTCACTTTAAGGCCCATAACTTTCAGATTTGCCCTTTTGAGGGTATTTTCTAGATCTTGTAGGTGTGCTTAATACTTTTTTTATGCTTTTCTCCCTTGTTTCCTCTGACTGTGTATTTTCAAATAACCTGTCCTCAGGTTAACTAATTCTTTCTTCTGTTTGATCAATTCTGCTGTTAAGAGACTGATGTATTCTTCAATATGTTAATTGCATTTTTCAAGTTCAGAATTTCTGCCTGATTATTTTTTAGAACTTCAGCCTCTGTTAAGTTTATCTTACAGGACTCTGAATTTTTTCTCTGTGTTATCTTGAATTTTCTTGAGCCTCCTTAAAGTAAATACTTTGAATTATCTGTCTGAAAAGTCATATCTTTCTGTCTCTCTGGGATTGGTCACTGGTGCCTAATTTAGTTCATTTGGTGATGTCACATTTTCCTGGATAGTCTTGATGCTTGTCAGTGTGCATTGATGTCTGGGCATTGAAAAGTTGACTATTTATTGTAGCCTTTACAGTCTGGGCATGTTTGTACTCATCCTTCTTGGGAAGGCTTTCCAAGTATTCGAAGGGACTTGGGTGCCGTGATCTAAGTCTTTGGTCGCTGTAGTCATATCTTCATTAGGAAGCTCCCCAAACTCAGTAATGCTATGACTCTTGCAGACTCATAAAGGTACCACTTTTGTCATTTTAGGTAAGCTCTCTGGATCACCAGGTGGAGACTCTTGTTCACTTTTCTAACTTTCCCTCAACAAATGAGCCTTTTTGTGTGCTGAGCTGCCTGGAACTGGGGGAGGGGTGACACAAGTAGCCCTGTAGTGACTATAACTGGGATTACACTGGGTCAGACCCAAAGCAAGCACAGCACTGGGTCTCATCCAAGGTATCCACTGCCTACCTACCACTTATATTGACTCAAGGCCCAAGAGCTCTACAATCAGCAGGTGGCAAATTCAGCCAGGCTTGTGTACTTCCCTTCAGGATGGCGAGGTTCCTGTGGGCCTGGGTGAGTCCAGAGATACCATCTGGGAGCCAGAGTCTAGAGTCAGGAAACTTAGTTTCTACTGCAACTGAACTGGCACCCAAGCTGCAAGACAAAGTTCTTGCTATTCTTTTTTCCCCTTTCCTCAGCAGAGGAGTCTCTACACATGGCCACCCACTAGCCCTGGCCCACAGTGAGTACTGCCTGGCTACTACCAGTGTTAACTCAAGGTCCAAGATCTTTTCAGTCAGCTTGTAATGAATGGCTCCAGGCCTGAATGTCACCCTTCAGGGCAGCGAGCTTCCCTCTGCTCTAGGAAAGGTCCAGAAATGTCATCCAGGAAGCAATGCCTAGAATCAGGAAACCCAGGAGCCCACTTGGTGCTCTACTCCACTGTGGTCAAGCTGCTACCCAAACTGCAAGACAAAGACCCCCTTATATTTCCCTCCCCTTTCTTCAAGAAGAGTGAGTCTTCCCCACCTCCTCCCCTCCATAGTCACCACTACTGAGAATGTGTTTGGTGACATTCGAAGCAAACGTGGATTTAAGTCTCACCTAAGGCTTATAGTAAGTACTGCCTGACTACCACTTCTGATCATTCAGGGCCTAATGCTCTTTACTCAGCAGGTGGTAAATTCTGCCAGGACTGGCTCCTTCCCTTCAGGCATCAGGTTCCCTTCTGGCCCAGGGTATGTCTAGAAATGTCTGGAAGCTAGTGCCTGAAATTGGTGCCTTAGGACTCTGCCAGGTATTCTTTTACTGTGGCTGAGCTGGTGTCCAAGTTACAAGACATAGTCCTTTTCCCTTTCTTCTCTTCTCAAACAGAGGGAAGAAGTCTCTGCGAGAGCTGTGAGCTGTGCTGCCTAGTGTTGGGGGAGGGGTAATGTAAGCACTCCCTTGGCTGCCCCAGCTGGTGTCTTACTAAGTCACGTGTCCCCTCAGTCCACTGACTTCAAGCCCAACACAGCACCAGGACTTGCCCAGGAATTGCAATCCTTGTGGCCTAGACTGCCTTTCAAGTTTGATTAGACCCCCAGAGCACTTTATCACTCAGTAGCAAGGCTTGCTGGAACTCAGATTCCAACCACTACAATGGATGATTCGCCTTTGGCCAAGGCTTGTCTAAATGCTCCCTCTGCGGGTGCCGATTGAGTTCTGCCCTGTGAAGCTTTCCACTGTGACAGGGCATCCCTGAGTTCCTATGCAAAGTCCCACATCATTGTGCTCTCCCTCCCCCAAGCACACAGATTCTCTCTCCATGCCATGTGGCTGCTGCCAGGGAACTGCGGAGGGATGGGGTGTACAATTCAAGACTGTCTTTCCTGCCCTCTTCAGTGTCCCTTTCTTTAATATGATGTTAAAACTAGGTACTGTGATTACTTACCTGATTTTTTATTCTTAGGAAGGTGCTTTTTTGTGTGGATAGTTTTTCAATTTGGTGTTCCTGAAAAGGGAACAATTCCTGGAGGTTTCTACTCAGCCATCTTGCTCTGCCTGTCTCCTCCTCTCATTTCTTAGTCAACATTTATTAATTCAGTCTAAATTCCACATAGGTGGGTTATCAGATGTACATGTTCCCACTCTGCTTTACTCGAATCTCTATGCCCTTTAAAATTCACATACAGCAGCAGATATTTCCCATCATCAGTGTAATCAGGAATTAGGGCTACAAATGAACTAGGAAGTCTGTCAGCTTTTTGATTTCTTTCCCACTTGATTTTCTAAGAGTGATTTGCTGGATACTGTGTGTTTTGATGTTTTGCAAAGATCAGTTGTGCAGACATAATATTGGAATTCTGCCCTGAAGAAACTGACATTCTGTTGTTTTTCCTTTCTTACAGAACTGAAAGGAGGTTAATCTGTCAAACAGTTACTCAAAGTTTCTCTAGATGCATTGCAGAGTATCTGGGTTAGACAGACAATTCTCCACCTGTTGAAGGCACTTTGCATTTCATAAAATGAAGTCCATAGTCGATGAGAAATTTGATTTAATGTCTCATCTGTTGATTTATAACGTTTGACTCTCTGGGTTTTTTTCCCATCCTGATATTGTTGTGGAGAAAGGAAAGTGTTGGTCAAACCCTTGGTCATATGTTAATACGTTTCCTAGTTTTTTATTTGTCTCTATGTTTAAATTGCCTTTTGTCATGTAGAATTTGTTAATTATTAGAACATCATGCCCACTATCTGTTTTTTTTATGGTGTCTCAGTTTCATGTTCTGCTTAGGAAAAGACTTTTTCATACAAAGAGTATGATTTCTTATCCTATTCAACATTATTCTAAGTATTTTTTCTTACATTAGAACATTAACAAATGTATGCTATGTAGGCAGTCCTTGCTATATAAAGTTCACATGTACATGAATTTTAGTTACTATGTTTTAGTTAAATAATCATCCTCCATCAACATTCAAATTTTAGTTACTACCATATACTAACTGTGAGAAATAGCATAATATACAAATTTCACAGCTAGCTATACATTCCACAAATCACTATATAAAGAACAGACATGCATCTCAATCTGACCAGTTAAGTCACTTCTTTAGGTCTGTTGATGATTGGTCACAGTGCATGTTATTCAACTAACAAACATCAAAGTGTATCATCATGCTGCCTTCTTGTTTCCCAGTCATAAATCTACATGGTATTTTATAAAACTGGATAATTGAAAGAGAGAAAGCAAGGCAACTAAGGCAAAAATGTAGCAAAGAAACAAATAGTGATTACACTGGAAGTATAATTCTAATGGAATATAAATGGGTTGTAGAAGAAATAGCTCACCATGTGAATGTTAATTCTATAGACGTTGAGAGTAAGTTTGCAGCCTAGGGAACCCAGTAAAGGCAAAATCAACATAAATGAGGAAAGTAGTTGTGACAAAAGGATGAAGACGTCCCACAGTAAATGACATCAACAAAAAAGTTCACATAAAAGAATTCTCAGATATATTTTATGACATGGAAAACACAAAGGAAGAAATGTTGGAAATTCAAGGGTAAATGTGAGAATGGAGCAAGAAATTTGCCAAGGCATAGAAAAGATTTCGACTCCTTGTGAGCTATATGAGAAGAGTAGGACAAACACTGTAAGCTACTATTGATGAGGTTTTGTTTTTAATTTCTCCTTTTAAAATACTCTATTTTTTGGAGAAGTTTTAAATTCACTTAGAAAAATCAAGTGGAAGACATAGAGATTTGGTATATACAACCTGTCCCCACATATGCACTGCCTCCCCCCTTACCAATATCCTCCACTAGAGTTGTACACTTTTTACAATTGATAAACATACATTAACACATTATTGTCACCTAAAGTCAACAGTTTACATTAGGGTTCACTGGTGTTGTATATTCTATAGATTCTGACAAATGTACAATGACATGCATCCACCATTACAATATCACACAGAATAGTTTCACTACCCTAAAAATTTTCTGTAATTTGCCTATTCATTTCTCCCTTATCCTTAGCCCCTGCCAACTACTGATCTTTTTACTATCCCCATAGTTTGGTCTTTTCCTGAAAGTCATATAGTTGGAATCACATTACACAGCCTTTTCAGACTGGTTTCTTTTACTTAGAAATATGCATTTAAGGTTTCTCCATGTCTTTTCATGGCTTGATAGGTTGTTTATTTTTATCATTGTTTAATAATCTATTGTCTAAATGTGCTACTGTTTATTTATCTGTTTACCTACTGAAAGATATCTTGGTTGCTTCCAAGTTTGGGCAACTATGAATAAAGCTGCTATAAACAACCTTGTGGAGGCTTTTGTGTAAAATAACTTTTCAACACATTTGAGTAAATACCAAGGAGTGTGATCACTGGAATGTATGGTAAGAGTATGATTAGTTGTCTTGTAAACTGCCAAACTATCTTCCAACATTGTTATACCATTTGGTATTCTCACCACGTGTTGCTTCACATCTTTGTCAACAGTTAGCGTTGTCAGTGTTGTGAACACTGGCCATTCTAACAGTCATTATTGATACCTCACTGTTGCTTTAATTTGCATTTCTTGAATAACATATGGCGTGAAACATCTTCTGATATGCTTATTTGTCATCTGTATATCTTCTTGAGTGAAGTTTCTGTTCAGGTTTTTTGCTCACTTTTTAATTGGGCTGCTTTTTGTCATTGTTGAGTTTTTGGGTTCCTTATGTGTTTTAGATAATAGTAATTTATCAGATAGGTCTTTTGCAAATATTTTCTCCCCGTTTGTAGTTTGTATTCTTATTTTTTGACAGTGTCTTTCATAGAACAGAAATAGGGATTTTTAAACTTTAATAAATTTCCGATTATCAGTTTTCACTTCATGGGTTGTGTCTTTAATGGTGTATCTTAAAAGTCACCACCATTTCTGAGGTCATTTAGATATTCTCCTATATTATCTATTTTGAGTTTTACATGTTTGTGTACTACATTTAGGTCTATTATCCATTTTGAGTTAATATTTGTAAAAGGTGTAAGTTCTGTGTCTAGATTTATCCTTTTGCATATAGATACTCAGTTGTTCTAGCAATATGTGTTGAAAGATTATCTTTTACATGTCGTATTGCCTCTCTTCTTTGAGAAAGATAGCTGACTACATTATTGTGTGTCTATTTTTGGGCTGTGTATTCTGCTCCATTGATCTATTTGTCTATTCTTTGCCAATATTACACTATCTTGATTACGGTAGCTTTACAGTAATTCTTCAAGTTGAGTAGTGTCAGTCCTCCTATATTTTTCTTCTAATATTGTGTTTTCTGTTCTTGGTCTTTTGCTTCTTTGTATAAGCTTTATAATTAGTTTGTCAATATCCACAAAATAACTTGCTGGGATTTTGATTGAGGTCGCATCAAATCTGTAGATCAAGTTGAAAAGCACTGACATCTCGAAAATATTGTCTTCCTATCCATGAACATGGACTAGTTCTCCATTTATTTAATTCTTTTAGAATTTCTTTCATCTAAGTTATCTGGTTTTCATCACATAGACCTTGCACATATGTTGCTAAAATTATACCTACGTCTTTCATTTTTTGGGGGATGTTAATTTAAGTGGTATTGTATTTTTAATTTCAAATTCCACTTATTCTTTGCTGGTATATAGGAAAGCAATTGACTTTTGTATATTTATCTTGTATTCTGCAAACTTAATACAATTGTTTATAGCTTCAAAAATATTTTTGTTCATTCTTTTAGGTTTTCTGCATAGACAATCAAGTCATCTGTAAACAAAGACAATTTTATTTTATCCTTTACAATCTGTGCACATTTTATTTTCTTTCTCATGTTATATATTTTCTAGAATTTCCAATACTTGTTAAAATGGTGTTTTGAGAGGTGACATTTTTGCTTTGTCCCTGATCTTAGGGTGAAAGCTTCTAGTTTCTCATCATTAATTATGGTGCTAGCTTTAGCTTTTAGTTGAATGTTTTATATCCAGTTGAGAATGTTCTCCTCTATCCTACTTTGCTGGGAGTCTTTCATAATGCATAAATGCTGGATTTTGTCAAATGCTTGTTGTGCCTTTATTAATATAATTAAATAATTTTTTTCTTTAGTCTGTGGATGTAATAAATTATATTAATTGATTTTCCAATGTTGATCCAGCCTTGCATACCTGGGATAAATTGCACTTGGCCATGATAAATAATTCTTTTTATACATTGTTGGTTTTCTATTTGCTAATAGTTTGTGGAGAATTGTTGCATCTATGTTCTTAAAAGATATTTGTCTGTAGTTTTCTATTCTTGTAATATATTTGTCTGGTGTTTTTTGTTTGTTTGTTTGTTTGCTTGTTTGTTTAGATGGAGTTTTGCTCTTGTTGCCCAGGCTGCAGTGCAGTGGCACAATCTCAGGTCATTGCAACCTCCATCTCCTAGGTTCAAGCAATTCTTCTGCTTCAGCCTCCTGAGTAGCTGGGATTACAGGCACACACCACCATTCCCGGCTAATTGTTTGTATTTTTATTAGAGATGGGGTTTCATAATGTTGACCAGGCTGGCCTCGAACTCCAGACCTCAGGTGATCCACCCATCTCGGCCTCCCAAAGTACCGGAATTATAGGCATGAGCCACTGCACTGGGCCTCTTTGTCTGGTTTTATTACTAAGGTAGTGTTGGCCTCATAGAATAAGTTAGGAAATATTCCTACTACTTCTATATTTTGAAAAAGATTTTATAATTTATTTCTTAAATATTTGGTAGAACTTACTAGTGAACACATCTGGGCCTGATGTCTTCTGCTTGGGAAGGTAACTATTCAATTTTCTTAGTAGATACAGGCCTATTTAGATTGTCTATTTTTATTGTGTGAGTTTTGGCAGATTATGTATATCTTTCTGCATCTCTACATTTAATTTACATGTTCCTTTGTATTTAAGTTTGGTTTCTTACAGTTCAGAAATAAACTGACTTTTTTTTTTTTTTTTTTTTTTTTTGGTCTGCTGCTCCAATATTTTGTTTTGTGTATTTATACCACAGAATTTAGAGTTATTATTGGTATAGTTAGATTAATATCTATGATATTTATTACTGCTTTCTATTTATTGTTTTTGAACTTTGTTCACATTTTTGTCTTTTTTTTTCTGGCTTTTGTGGTTTCAAATGAGCATTTTATATGATTATATATTCTTTTATTTCTTAACATATAAATTTTCTTTTTGTTTTGGGTTTTTCAAAGTAGCTTAAATTAAATAATTATTTTAATTTATTTAATTTAATTAAGTAATTAAATATTTTTTAATTTTTATAAATAATTAAAATAACTTGTTATTTAGTTATCATTGTAATATATCTTTACAACTAATCCAAGTCCATAGTTAAATAACATTCTACTGTTTCATAGATAGTGCAAGTACCTTACAATATTACAATATTTCTAATTTCTCATTTTGTCTTTTGTTTCATTTCTGACATTCATATAATTTATACATAAGTATACATGAGTGTGTACACACACATATATAGCTGCTATTATTTTGAACAAACTATTATATATTCGATTCTTTAAGAATTTAAAAATAAATGTTTTCATTTACCTTTACTTATTCCTTCTCTAATCCTCTACCTTTCTTTATGTAGATCCAAATGTCAGACATATATGAATTTCTTTCTCTCTGCAGATCTTTATTAAACATTTCTTGCAAGGCAGGCCTACTGGCAAAAATTATCTCAGTGTTTCAGAAACTCTTTATCTTTGACTTTCACAGCATAATTTTATAGAATACACAATTTTGGGTTGATTATTTTGGTCTTAACACTTAACTATTTCACTTCACTCACGTTTTGCTTACATTGTTTCTAGGAAGAAAGATGTAATTCTTATCATTTTTCCTTTGTAGGCAAGATGTTTATTTCTTCTGGCTTATTTCAAAGTGTGTGTGTATCCTTTTTCATCTGCAATTTGAATATGATATGCCAAGGTGTAGCTTTTTGTCATTTTAATTTTTGTTTGTTTTGGCATCTATCTTGCCTGATATTCTCTGAGTTCTCTGGATCTGTGATTCAGCATCTGACATTCATTTGGAAAAATTCTCAGTCATTATTGCTTCAAATATTACTTCTATTTCCTCCTCTTTTTTTTCTCCTTATATTATTCTCACTGTATATATGTTATACATTTTGTAGTTGTCTCACAGTTCTTGGATATTTTGTTGAGTTTCTTCTGTAGTTTTTCTCCTTACTTTTCAGTTTGCGACATTGTTATTGATATATCTTCAACATTGCTATTGACATAACCTCCAGCTCAGAGATCTTTCTTTTTCCTCAGCCATAACCAATCTACTAACAAGCCAATCAAAGGCAATCTTTATTTCTGTTGCAGTGTTTTCGATCTCTAAGGTTTCTTGTTGATTACTGCTTAGAAATTCTCCCTCTCTACTTATATTATCCATCTGTTTTTGCCTGTTCTTTATCTTTTCCTTTAGAGGCCTTGGAATATTAATCATTGTTTTAAAATTCTAATTGATAATTGCAACATTTCTGAATC
This sequence comes from Trachypithecus francoisi, assembly GCF_009764315.1. Taxonomy (NCBI): domain Eukaryota; kingdom Metazoa; phylum Chordata; class Mammalia; order Primates; family Cercopithecidae; genus Trachypithecus; species Trachypithecus francoisi. The sequence goes on from NW_022681461.1 coordinate 17,333,877, forward strand.
TGGTTCTGATGCTTGCTTTCTCTTCAAACTCCTTTTTTTTTTTTTTGCCTTTTAGTATGACTTTTCATTTTTTTAAAATACGGACATGGTTGCAGGAAGTCAGGGACCCCAAACGGAGGGACCAGCTGAAGCCATGGCAGAAGAACATAAATTGCGAAGATTTCATAGACATTTATCCCTTCCCCAATCAATACTCTTGTGATTTCCTATGGCTGTCTTTACTTTAATCTCTTAATCCCATCATCTTCATAAGCTGAGGATGAATGTCACCTCAGGACTCTGTGATGATTGCATTAACTGCACAAATTGTTTGTAGAGCATGTGTATTTGAACAATATGAAATCTGACACCTTAAGAACAGGATAACAGTGATTTTCAGGGAACAAGGGAGATAACTTAAAGTCTGTCTGCCTGTGGGCAGGCAGGACAGAGCCATATTTCTCTTATTACCAAAAACAGGTAAGATAAATATCGCTGAATTCTTTCCCCAGTAAGGAATATTAATAATTAACAGCCCTGGGAAAAGAATGCATTCCCAGGGCGGGGCCTCTAAAATGGCCGCCCTGGGAGTGTGGACCTTATGCAGATGTAGATAGGGATGAAACACGCCCTAGTCTCCTGCAGCGTCCCCAGGCTTGCTAGGATTAGGAAATTCCAGCCTGGGAAATTATAGTTAGACAGGTTCTCTGCTCTTGAACCTTGTTTATCAATGACAATGCGTGCACAGCTGAGCATGGAAGTTCACTAGTGATCCTAGTTTTGCCCTGACCTTGTGATCTTGCCCTGACCTCCTGCCTTGTGATCTTTTGTCACCCTTAAAGCATGTGATCTCTGTGACCCACACCCTATTCGTGCACTTCCACCCCTTTGAAAATTGCTAATAAAAACTTGCTGGTTTTACAGCTCAGGGGGCACCACGGAACCTGCGACATGTGATGTCTCCCCCGGACACCCAGCTTTAGAATTTCTCTTTTGTACCCTTTCCCTTTATTTCTCAGACCAGCTGACACTTAGGGAAAATAGAAAAAGACCCACGTTGACTATTGGGGGTGGGTTTTCCCCGATAGACATAATGTACTGGCAGTAAATAGCCCTTTAGTAATGTGGTAGGTAGTAAAGTGGGGGGGGGAAGGAAGAGTTCTACATTCCTGTGATTAGCTTTTAGTCTTTTAATCAGCCTGTGCTCTTCAGCTGTGAGCTTCACAAGTGCACTTCAGGACTTCCCCCACCTTAGGTGGGACAGGAGGACTGGAGAAGACTAGAATTCTCTACCACCAGCTTGGTTAGGCTTTGACACAACCCCTGGAAGTTAAACTCTGTTAAAATGATTTATCTTGAGGACAGGCCTCGTTAAGAACAGAATGCTCTGGTGAATTTACAAATGGCCACTTTTCCCCTTCCTCCGCCAGAAGCACAGGGAATTTTTCTACAGCCTTCACTGTGACAGCCTGATAGATCTCCAGGAGGTAAAACTCACAAGAGTCTGGGGACTCCTTGGAGTTTTTAACTCACAGACTTGTTCACATCAACCCTCCAGCAATTCATCAATAACAGTTCAAATTTTTATATTTCAGCACTGATTTTCATAAGAGGTTTCTACCCCTGGGTTTGTGCTCTGATAAGTTGTGATTCTCTGGAACTGTTTGTCTGTCTGTCCAATTTTAGGGGGCAGTGGTTTGACCTATAACTCACTTTTCTGACGAATCTAAGAAGTTTTACTGAATTTTCAGTTTGTTTAGTGTTTTACTTGATGTTATGATAAAGTGGCAACTTCCAAACTTCTTAGATACTGGACCAGTAACTCTAAGTCTCAACAAGGTTTTACTGTAGAATAAAACATGGTAATTTCTAATGTTTTCTAGTGCATTAACTAAATATAGTTTTACTTTTTTTTCATTGATGTATACTTTTATAACCAACAGAAAGGGGGTTTCTAATAGCTGTCAGAAAAATTTTAAGGACATGAAAGAATCATAATTTTCACCATCAATTACTATAGTCACTTTGTACAGTTTCGGCTTACATGGCCGTTTTTGCAGTTCTACAAGTGAGGATAAGCCTGTACTTTATCCTATATTTCCTATATATTCATGAATTCCTCTTCCAGGTCAATGACATATCAGTGTACTACTACCACAGCTTATCAGATTTTTAAAACATACTATAACTTTGGAGTACACTTTGATATTGGTTACGGACATTTCTTTCCTTATCCCAATGATTTTATTTTTATCAATCTGCTTTATGGTAATACACTATACTTTAGCATAATAATTTTTTTAAATATGTTGCCAAAATCCACTTACTGACATGAATTAGAATCTAAGATCTCAAAAGAAATGTGTCTCTAAATTTTTAATGCACTGGTGTAATGTTGGTATAGTATTCTTTTGCAATTAAAAAAAAAATTTGCCTCTTATTGCTAATGACATCTCTATCATGTTTGCCAAATTTTGCTTCATCATCTTTTTAAAGAACAAGCATTTGCTTTTAGCTGTTAAGTTTATTACTTTTCCTCTCTATTGTGGCTTTTCTTGTTAATATTGGCCTTCTACCCTTTTGGATTTACATTGTTTTATTTATTTATTTATTTATTTTTTAAGACAGAGCCTCACTCTGTCACCCATGATGGAGTACATTGCACAATCCCAGCTCAATACAACCTCCACATCCAGGGTTCAAGCAATTCTCCTGCCTCACCCTCCCAAGTAGCTGGGACTATAGGTGGGCACCTCCACACCTGGGTAATTTTTGTATTTTTGGTAGAGACAGGGTTTCACCATGTTGGCCAGGCTGGTCTTGAACTCCTAACCTCAAGTGATACACCCGCCTCAGCCTCCCAAAGTGCTGGTATTACAGGCATGAGCCACTGCACCCAGACTGCATTGTTCTTTTTCTGTGTCCACTGTTCAATTTCTATAGCTTTGAGGACCATTTTCAACAACTCAACCAATTCTGCCAGCTCTGTCATACCAACTTCATCATATGTCATTAAAATTTAATCACAAACACTGAGTGAAGACTCCCCAGTCTTATTCTGCTTCCAAAATTGTTCTACGGCCATAGAGTTTTCTGAATTAGCTCTGTCATCAGGGAAAACACTAGTAAGCCTTCATGCTACTTATAAGACCTGCCTTTTCTCCAGTTTCATAATAAAAGAAACAACTTTTCCACTTTTTTCTTTGGTGTTGGTCAAAAACTTAAAAATCTTCTGCATTCAAATCCAGAAAAATGAGCAAGTCATCATTTAGACAGGCTAACTGAAGTGTCTGGAGTTTAAACAATGTATAACCTTGAACAATGATGCTTTCAAATATTCCATGGTTCCCCCTTTGTCCCAGGTGTCTGGAGTTTTCCATTCCTACAGTATTTTCTACACATGGTCCATTTGTATCATAAACTACTCCTGAGGACACTTTTCCTCAGCAATAACTAGTAGCCTTTAATATGGGTTACATAATTTCTTATCACTTCTATTAGATTACAAACCGAACGAGCCTATGTAATAACTGGTGTATCTAAATTATAGTTTATCATTGCTTTTGCCTCTTTGTTATTAATTCCTTTTACTTCTGGCACCAGAACCTCATTTTTCTTTTACAGAAGTCCTTGTGGTACAGCTAGAGTGGGTGTTCTCTCTCTAACCATGACGTGGGCCTGGTTAATCACAATGTTTTATATATTCTCCATATGTCTTATGTGCTTATTTTTTTATTTTATATTACTTTTCCTCCAAATTTTAGTCTGGATTTTTACTGACTTTAATAATCCTTTCTTATATTTTTGTCTAATGTAATGTTAAACCAAGCTGTTGAACACTTAAAATGCTGTTTTCAGTTTTAAAATTTTCCTTTGATTGCTTTTTATGAATACTAACTTTTGCTTAAATGGTACGTGCTGTCCTTTATTTTCTTGAATACATTAATCATGGTTTTAAAATAATAACATCATTGAAATATAATTTACTTTCATATTTCATATATTTAATGTACAATGGTTTTTAGCATTTTTACAAAATGAGGCATCTATCACCACAATCCATTTTAAAGCATTCTTATGTCCCCACCCAAAAGAAAAAGAAACCTATTAGCAATCACTCATTTTCCATTTTCTTCAATTCTAGGCAACTTTGTCTTAATCTACTTAATCTACTTTTTTTTTTTTTTTTTTTGAGACGGAGTCTCTCTCTGTACCCCAGGCTAGAGTGCAGTGGCGTGATCTCGGCTCACTGCAAGCTCCGCCTCCCGGGTTCATGCCATTCTCCTGCCTCAGCCTCCCGAGTAGCTGGGACTACAGGCGCCTGTCACACACCCTGCTACTTTTTTGTATTTTCAGTAGAGACGGGGTTTTACCGTATTAGCCAGGACGGTCTCGATCTCCTGACCTAGGGATCTGCCCGCCTCAGCCTCCCAAAGTGCTGGGATTACAGGCATAAGCCACGGCGCCTGGCTTTAATCTACTTTTTTAAGATTAGTGTCTTAATCTACTTTGTCTTCATCTGCTTTTCCTCCATAGATTAGCCTATGCTGAACATTTCGTACAAATGGAATCATACAATATCGGGATTTTGTGACTGGCTTCTTTTACTTAGCATGTTTTCAACTTTCATCCATGTTGTAGCATGTGTCAGTACGTCATTTCTTTTTATGGCGGAATAATGTTTCATGGTATAGATACACCATGTTTTGTATATCCATTCATCAGTTGGTAGGCATTTGAGTTGTTTTCACTTTTTGCTATTATAAATATTGCTGCTATGCTTCTATTGGTGTTCAAGTTTATGTAAGTGTAATCCTATTTATTTTAAATTAATAGACAATTTTTTTCCTGCAGTTTTAGGATCACAAAATAATTAAGCAGAAAGTATAGAGAGTTCCTATATACCCATTCACCTCTCTACCCAGTTTCCCCATTATTAATGTCTTACATTAGTGTGGCACCTTTTTCACAGTTAATGAATTAATGATACATTATTATTAAGTCAAGTTCATATATACATTAGGGTTCACTCTTCATTTTGTTTTTTGCAAATGTTGTTTTGGGTTTTGCAAATGTATCATGACACGTCCACCACTACAATATTATACTGAATAGTTTCGTTACCCTAAAAATCCTCTGTGCTCCACCTATTTATCCCTCCTTCCCCCTCCCTAAACCTCTGTCAACCACTGATCGTTTAACTGTCCCCCCAATTGGAACTTTTCCTGAATATCATATAGTTGGAATCATACAGCCTTTTCACAATGGTTTCAATTAGAAATATGCATTTAAGTTTCCTTCACATTTTTTCATAGATGGATAATTCATTGCCTTTTATCACTGAATAATACTCCATTGTATGGGTATGCCATAGTTTGTGATTTTTTCATTCATCTCTGCAAAAACATCTAGGTTGCTTTCAAGTTTTGGCTATTATTAAGAAAGCCACTATAAATATTCGTATGCAGATTTGCACATAAATGTAAGTTTTCAACTCATTTGGGTACATACCAAGAAGTAAAATTTCTCGATCATATGATAAGAGTATGTTTAGTTTTGTGGGGGGAAGAAAAAAAAAAACTCCCTAAGTATCTTCCAAAGTGGTTGTACCATTTTGGATTACTATGAGCATTGAATGAAAATTCCTATTGCTCTGTATTCTCAACAGTTTTGGTATTTCAGTTTTTGGATTTTAGCCATTCTAATAGATAAGTGGTATCTCACTGTCATTTTAATTTGCAATTCCCTGATTATTTGAGTTTGAGCATCTCTCATATCCTCTTATTTCCTATCAGTTTATTTTCATTGTTGTTGAATCATAGTTTTTTTTAAAAAAAACAGTGACTGCTAATTATAATATCTCATCCTGTCTGTTTCTATGGCCTTGTTCTTAGTTTTTGATCATTTAGTCTTATTTCTTGGTATATCAGGTGATGTTTTGAATACTGGGCATATTTAAAAGAGAGAGAGAATTGTGCCTCATGGTTGTCCTTATCTTTCTCTGAAGCAGATTTGCTTTTTCTTATGGCAGATAGTTATTACAGGGACTGGTAACCTTAGCCCATTCTCAGTTTGAGCTAATTTAAAATTGGTCTTCAGCCTTTATAAAGGCTGGTCTATTTTTGGTTTGCCCTTCCTCTTAGGATGTTGCCATTTGAAATTGCCATGTGAAAGGCTGGGTTCACCTGTGCCCTCAGATCCCTCATTGGACTCTAAGCTTAACTTGTTCTCCTAGCCGTATGAGATTACCTAAGGGCTTGTCGGCCTCTTAGTTGATGCTTTTGGCTTGAGCACTTGCCAGTTGGCTTCTCTGCTCCCTGGCTTTTCAGCTCTTTGGCTTTTCAGCTCCTAGGCTGTATGTTTTGAATCAGTAAATGCCACAAGGAGAAAAGCAGTGCCAAATGTCAAGCTTTCTGTTTCCCTCCTCTCCAGAAGTTTGGCCCACATAGCATTGCTTTTTTTTTTTTTTTTTTTTTTAACATTCTGATGCCTCTAACCAGATGTTTCTTACTTTATCCAGCATTTCTAATATTTCTCAGCCCTCACTTAATCTTATTATTGAACTATCATCACAATTTTCCCTCGGAAAACAATTTAGAATTTTAAAGTTTTAAAATTTTACTATATGAACCTGAGTTCTGCAGGGACCATTTTACCTGATTGTAACACACGAAGTTCTCTGTTACCAATGGGAAGTGGGTACAATGTTATGAGGGATCCTAAGTATATTGGTGATGGGAGGAATCACTGATGAGTGATGTCTCTTGCTCTTTTCATTTTTCCTCCTCTTACTCTAGCAGCATAAGCTAGCCAGGGTACTGGCCACCTCATGGATCTAATCTAATTTTCCAAATAAAAAAAAAAAAAAAAAAACCCATGATGGCAAAGACTGGACTTTAAATAAAGTCTACATGTCAGGAATAGCTAGATGATGAATACCATGCCAGGTGTTTTTGTGTGTGTGAGAGTTTTACAGCATTTTGCAAAGCCTCTTTGTCTCCTACTAACACTGCCCCTATTAGTGTAGTTTTCTGGGCTTCTGTCTATTATACTTCTCTATTTGGTATCCCAGATGAGTTCTTCTCTATCCTGATCTCATTTGTGGGCTGATGACCCTTGTTTTTCCTCCTTTCCCATCTAATTCTAATTCCCATCTTCTCCCTCTTCCTTTCTTTTTTAAGCAACATTTTAAATATTAATATTTTGAAATTTCTTACAGTGGGGGAATATACCCAAAGGATTATAAATTACTCTACTACAAAGACACATGCACACGTATGTTTATTGCGGCACTATTCACAATAGCAAAGACTTGGAATCAACCCAAATGTCCATCTGTGACAGACTGGATTAAGAAAATGTGGCACATATACACCATGGAATACTATGCAGCCATCAAAAAGGATGAGTTTGCGTCCTTTGTAGGGACATGGATGCAGCTGGAAACCATCATTCTTAGCAAACTATCACAAGAAGAGAAAACCAAACACCGCATGTTCTCACTCATAGGTGGGAACTGAACAATGAGATCACTTGGACTCGGGAAGGGGAACATCACACACTGGGGCCTATCATGGGGAGGGGGGAGGAGGGAGGGATTGCATTGGGGAGTTATACATGATATAAACGTTATGCACATGTACCCTAGAACTTAAAGTATAATAAAAAATAAAAATAAATAAAAAAAAAATAAAAAAAAAAAAAAAAAAGAAAGTTCAAATAATTGTGAACCCCGTTAATCTATGACTCACACAACACCTTGCTCCTATGCCTAAATGTGTGATATTCATTTGGTTTTCTTAGGATATCTTCTATGTTTCTAAACTTATATTGACTTAGCTAATTCCTGAGTTATGTGACGATAAGAAAGCAGTCAAATTAGCACTATAGAAATGCAGCTTAGACCTAAGAACAAAAACCAAGTACTAGAAAAGTTCTTAACCAACAAATTTCACTGTGCTTTGTGTTTTTAAAATGCTGAGGATAAATGGGGAACGAGAGAAACAGTTCAATCTACTTTAGTCTCACAGATCCCTGCGCTGAAATGAGAAAGAAAATGGCATAGTTCCTGCTTCAAGTCATTATCCTGTGCATGGATAAACAATAATAAAACATAAAGAAAACAAACACTAAATGCTAAACTAATGACCAGGTCAGGGAGCACAGATCATACTTGCTATAGGAGTTCATTAAGAAGGGATTCCCAAAATCACTGGCTTCTTCTAAGAAAACTTCTTAGAAGAGGTAGGATTTGGGTTGGGCCTTGAACAGATATGTAGGAAGGAGGAAAAAGGACCTGGAAGGCAGGGAGAAGGCACGGCATCAGGAATGAGCACAGGGGGCTTATGGAATAGAAAGTGAACCTGTCTGCAAAGAGGAGTGGTGTGTGTTGAGGAACACTGGGAGTGAGGCTGGCTGAGCTTGGTTACATAAAATAGAATTAGAATTAGATTGATTAGATAGTGTGGGTGGAAAGACAGGCCGAAAACTGTGGAAAGCCCCTGAAGATATAGATCAGAATAACATTAGGAGTTCAGTGGTACTTGGACACTATATAAATGTCTAAGTAAAAAAGGAGACACAATAAAAGAACAAACTCCAATAAACCAGATACATGTCAATATGCCAGACACAAGAGAATACACACCATGTGTTACTATGTATAAAATATATAATGATAGAGGTCATTATGGGAGTTACCACTAAAGAGTATAGCATGGTAGGAAGTACCAGAAAACACTTGAGGGTCCTGGAAATGTTTCATGATATCTTGACCTGGTACTGAATACATGGATATATATACACATGTAAAAATGTATTTATGGCCAGTGCAATAGTTATTTTTTGTATCTATACCTTTAAAAAATCCATTAGGATAATTATGCTGACAGTTGCATGAACAAAGTTTTAGTCAAGAAATAGCCAAGGTATTAATGCAGTAATCAGTTCTAATGCGCTCATTGTGGACTGGGATGTACCTATTGGAAATAAGTGGCAATGTGGGCAATAAAAAAGACCAATTTTGATGGTTGGCTAAGCTGGTCAAATTAGATGACTGTACATTAAATTTAAGAACTTTGGGAGCATTTGGATACCATTGAACAATGAGAGAAAGAAAATGCAGTTTTATTGAGTATATGTTTTGTGTCAATCACTGAGCTTTTTGTGCATATATAAAAGTATTTAGTATTGCATCTTGTAACTGAGACAGTGAGGATGAGGGAGGTAGCTGGTTTTGATGCTAAACGTTGGGAAAGGAATTAGCTCATATGTCTAAGATATTTGAAGCAAGAGGAAGGGAATAAAGAGGGAGTACACAGTAAGTGCCAGGAGCCACAAAGTATGTTTTGGAGCTCTAGAAACCACATGAGAGGTAAAGCCACCATAGCTGTTAAGCTCCTTAAGGCTGTCAATGAAGCAAATAAAAACAGAAGACTAAGAACTGAGTCCTTCAAAATGTCAAATGTTAGGGCGTGAAATAATAGAGTTATAATAAAAATAATTGCATGCATATCTCGGCACAGAGATATCCTAAGATCTATCTCAGTAGCTCTAAAACTGGCCTTCCATAAAATGTAGTTCCATCAACTGATTTAAGATTTGTTCTGAGAAAAGGGCTTGGATGTCAAGTAAATTTGAGTAAGACTGAATTAAACAAAGTCAAATCAATTTTTTTTTCTCCAAAACCTTTCAGTCTATAGTACAGCAATATGTCAGTTGAATCTCTAATAAGGAGATATGGCATATGGATGTTCCCAAATGCTTTTGCCTCATAACTCCATTACTATCTCCTAAAACCAGTGTTCTGCTGGACAGAGACTGTGAAATGCCGCTTTCACACTGTAAAATCACTCACCATTCTCAGATTTGATTCTTCCTTCTTCTGCCTTTTCTCACATTGTCCCTGACACCTGTAATGCTTCTCTTAGCCATCATCTGCCAAAACCTGGCCCATCTTTCAACAAGGAGAGGATAAGGAAAGGATTACATTACTGAAAGCATTATACTCTTACATTTTATTACCATTCCTCTACATTCCTTGCCTAAAAAGAAAATTTTAAAACAATACCACAGTGACCTTAATTCTGTAAGTATGAATATATTTTGTTACTGTGAATACTGTAAAAGTCAGTGCACTGCAATATATATGGATGCACATGTCTGATCTCCAGCATGTAGATCTTGCTGGTAACACTTGCATGAACCAGGTTAATTATTCAAAAAGCCATTGTGTTTGGCTTAGCCCTTATACTTAGGAAATACTAATATTGGAATGACCTCTAGATATTAGGTAATTAACTCACCTCATATCCCATATAGGAAAATTGAGACCTCTATAGATTGGATAGTTTATATTGACAAAAGTAGATAAACAAGATATTGGCAGATCTATTTTTTAGATGAAACATTCTGAGCTTTTGTAGAATACCAGAACATTATCCCCATTGATATTGAAGCAATGCATTTCTTATTCATCCTCTTCTGTTGCAGTAGATAAGAGACAGGGTGGTAAGGAGTTGTTAAAAGGGAAGTCAAAGATTGGAGAAGTAGAAAAATGTGACAACGTTGGAGAGGAAAAGGAGGAAGAAATCTTGGAATTAGGAAATTCTTCATAGAGAAGACTTTTTACAAAGCAGATGACTCTTAAGGAACAAAGAAAAAAGATAAATGATTCAATATAACATAGGGAGAGAGATAATTTAAGACGTAAAAAAAGGAAAAAGGAGTTTGAAGAAGAAAAATGGGATGCTCAAAGAAAATATTACGAGGTTGGCCTCAATTCACTGAATGATTACCGAGTGTTCTTATTTTGAGCATTACAAAATTTGTGAAGACAGTAACTATTTTTTATATACCAGTACTTCACATCTATTATCTTGTTTTTAATTCTCAGAAAAGCCCAGTGAGGGCTGGGCATGGTGGCTCATGCATGTATTCCCAGCACTTTGGAGGGCAAAGGCAGATGTATCACCTGAGGCCAGGAGTTCGAGACCAGCCTGGGCAACAAGGTGAAACCTGTCTCTACCAAAAATACAAAAATTAGCCAGATGTGGTGGCTTGCTCTGGTAGTCCCAGCAACTTTGAAGGCTGAGGTGGGACAATGGCTTGAGCCTGGGAGGCAGAGGTTACAGTGAGCTGAGATCATGCCACTGCACTTCAGTCTGGGCGACAGAGCCAGACCCTGACTCAAAAATAAAAACAAAACATAAGAGAAAAACCTAGTGAGTTGGATATTATTGATATCCCATTTTTCAAATTAATAACTTGATCTGCAGAAAGGTGAAATAACTGCTGGCCAGTGGCAGGACTGATATTTGAATCAAGCTATTCTGATGCTTAAATCATACTTTATTCACTATGCTCCAGAGGGAAAAAAAACAAGATAGAAAAGAAAGAGGTTGACTATTCATCAAAAGGAGATATTAAATAGAAGAGAAATGTAAAAATGACAGCAGGAACATAAATTAAAATAGTTCCCCCGATGACTGCTAGTTGGAAATAACATACTAACATTATAGTTAGACCAAAGTTGCGAGACTCTTCATCCACATTTCCCTGGACGTGGGACAAACTTGATCACATGTGGAAAGGTTCTGGAGGACAATTTTATTGTAGCTTTTGTCCTGCTTCATTCTGAATTTCTTTCCCCTCATCCCATACCGGAATTATAAAAGAAATAACAGTTGACCAGCCGAGGCTTGGTTATTTGTTATCTGAGGACTTCTTCATCCCACAGAGGTGTCAGTCCAATCAAATATGGACTTATTAAGACTACACTAAAGGACAGAGCTCAAGTTGTTGTTTGTGTTAGTAAATACTTACCACAGTCACTGCACATACACATATCTCATCTAATTTTTATAATAATACAATTCATATCAGTGCTAACTTCCTGACTTAACAGATGACGAAGCTAAAGCTTAGAGTCTCACAGTTTGTTCAAGATGTCACAGCTGATACAGCATGAAACAGCAGCTCTTAATATCTAGAACCACATGATATTCAATTACCAACACTTTGGGGTTTCTAGGAGCTTCCAGTCCAGTAAAATAACACAGGAATCATTTTCAGAGAGCTACAACTCCAAGTTCAAACTGTAATTATCTTGAAGTTTTCCAAGTAATAGAGGTTGATAAGGCCAGGTTTTAGAATAAATTGAAATAATTTGAGAAGTTTTATAGGAATAAGACCTTGACCTCTGGTTTAGAAGAAAAAATAGCAAATGTTGTTCCAACTGAAATGTTATCTCAGGCAACTACCAGAAAAAAACACAAATCACTAGAGAGTCATCCTAACTACAGAGAAACAAAAGATCATCTCTGGCCAACCATCCATCCAAATTCCCCAAGTCCCTTCCAAACACATGCAGCTACAATTCTGGAATTAAAGTTACAAATCATGACTGAAAAGAGCAACTGCTGTGGTTACTGTCCTTTGCCCTTATGAATGATCACCAAAAATTCCAAGAAAAAGACATTGTTTTAATTGTGTACTATGTGAATTCCTGCTCCCTGGGTTTTAGCAATTTCATAGATTTTCTATAGATGACATCATGTGTAATGAAGAAAATAAGCATAATTTGATCTTTTTGGTAACACCAAACCACAAAACCTAAGGCTACTAAATTGAAACTTGATGAACACCATAATTGTTCTGCCATTTAAATTGTTCCCAAATTATTATCACTGGATACTTGGAGACTCAAAATATTGTCCTACAGTTTTTTTTTAGACTTGTAGAGCAGGGTGTATGGTTAAGTAAAACCATCTGGACCAATGTCCTTATTTTAAAAATTAAAAAACAAAACTGAGATGAAAAGAAATTGGAGCTAGTTAGTTGCCCAATGCTCTTGATTCCTGAGTCTCTTTCTCTTATATGCCAGTGGATTTACATCACTGTTCAATCAGCAAACTTTCTGTAGGATATTGACCTTGGTCTGTAAAGGAAAAATGGTGTTAGCACATGGCAGAGGCAAATGGCTATCTTGTAAGAACTTGAAAAGGAAAGGAATTAAGCTCACTTTTAAGAGTTAAATGATGAGATCAACACTTTTTTTTAAAATTCAGCATAGAAAGACAAAGTCACCTGAATGAGACAGAAGAACTCTCAGGGTTATACATTTTGACTATAATCTGATTATTTAAATTATTTTATTACCATATATAAAGAAATACAGTGTGACTCAAAAATAGAGTTAGCCATCAATAAAAATGTAGCTAAAATAGAGTACCAGAGGCAGAATTTGGTAGTACACATTTAAGCACTGGCCAGGTGAGAGTTAAGTTAGACTGTGGATTCAAATTGTTTTCTGCCTTTGGCTAAACTATTTCAGTCATCATATCATATCATATTACATTTTATATCATAGTATAAAATGTGGCTATTGACAATACTGCAAAACATAGATTTTGAGAACTGAATCAAAAGTGTAAGTTCAAAAATTGCCAGAAGAGAATAATTTGAATATTCTTAGTGTAAAGAAGAGATAAATAATTAGATGATGGATATCTCAACTACCCTGATTTGATTATATAAATGTATCACATTATCACATGTACCATGAAACTACATATAGCTATTATGTATCAATATTAATTTTTTTAAGTGTAAGACTATTCTGTGATTATGCGTTTTAATAAACGCTATCAGAGTAGACCACATGTCTGTGAAATGGATATTTCTACTATTAACCATCCTGATGAGAGATTAACCCTAGGATAGGGAATTAAGACTTGAGGAATTAGGTCTTAGGCTAAGGTGGGGACACCACTTGTTTGCTCTCGGTAGAACTAAGAGGAAATTTGGCTTGAACTTCTAGACTTTGGAGGTTCTACGGCAGATCTGGTAGTGAGGGGTACCTGTTACAGGACAAATGGTAATAAGCAGAGAGCCAGGCCATTAACTGACCGGGTAAGAGACCCCAGGGTGATATGATATCATGTGATAGTTTGAAATCTCTTCCATTGTCCCTGGTCTTCAGTAAAGCCACATTAAAATTTTTCTAGTTTGGTGTCAGCTTCATTGAGAGGAACAACAACAACAAAAAAGCCTCTCCCCTTGCTTAGAGTCAAGCAAGGCAGGGGATCAGAGCATCCCTTCCCTAGAGGCCAGGATCTGAGGTTATAGCGGCTGTGGCTGGTGAGAGATAGCCCACCCCATTGAGGTGATCTCACAGCACCAAGGGTGGTGGTGGCAGTGCAAGGAGACTGCTTGAACAAAAGTCAACATTACGGATTTTCCTGAGCCCACATTGCGAGGGACCTTGAGGTGATGTTGGAAACAAGTGGACCCTTTGAGATGGGCTCCTTTCTGTGATTGAGGGTAGGAAACAGGTTCATAAGATTTGTTAAAAATAAATAAAAATAAATTTTTAAAAAAGTGAAATTCACTCTGAATCACAGCCCATGCTCCTGCTTATCCAGTGCAAACTTCACCCACGTTAACACTTCCTCCAGGTCTGTGATGATTCTACCTTCGGCTTTACATGGCTGGCTGCTTTGGATCCTTCCTGCCTCAGCTGGATGCTATCTCCTTATTGAACATTTTCCTGAACTCATAAACAGGTGCCCAAATCCATACTATTTTTCGTCTTATCATCCAGTTGTTTTTCTAACTTTCGTATCTCGGATTTTTTGTTTCCAAAATGTGCATTTTCTCTTGTACTTTTGTTGTTGATTTTACTTTTGTTTTGTTTTCCTGATAGAAGATGTCTCTCTGGCTCACTATAGGTTACTCCAGAGACTAGCATAGAACCTGGCACCCAGCTAATAGTCACACACCCAAAAGTATTTGTTGAATGAATGAATGAATGAATGCATGAATGAATGGGGCTACAGTGTAATTAGTCTGTTCTCATTAGACATCAGGCTTACTCTTTTCTGATTCCATACTCACCTTTTCCCTTTGTTTTTATAAATTTTACTAAGATTCAACATGTATACAGAAAAGTTCACAAATACTTTTGATACCCAAGTTAGCCTAGCCTACAGAAAGAGTCAGTACAGTTTTAAAAGATACAGAGTATAGTAATTTCTGCCTTGTTTATTTGCCATTACATCCATAACAACATTCTGCTTTTTAGACATTATTTGTGCTTGCTAGTTTATTGTAAGTTTCCTCCTGAGAAGAGAAATTGTATTCAGCATCCTAAAAGTTTTATGTTTCCAAGTCCTAGAACTGAGGGAAAGACTCTGGGCTTTGGTAAATTCATACAGTGACAGACAGCAGCCTCAGATGTGAGAAGAGCCATCAGTCTCCTTTTGTCTATGTGTCCTTGCATGATTCATCCTGCTTTGATTCCTGATTTTGAACTTCTGTAGGAAAGACCTAATGTGAATCACAGTGAACATGGGGTAATGCTACAATCAACATAGCTCATATATATAATATGCTATGTCACAATTAACATAGGGCAAATCTGTAATAAACATATTTCATGTAAATTAAATGATACATATATAATTAATAGAAAAGTATAATCAACAGGGCTGCTATCTCGCTTCCTTCTGAAAACTACCTTAAGAATATTTTGAAAAAACAAATGATATCACTATTCAATCTGAAAAATTTCATACACATAAGTGATTACAAAGCACTTTAATATTACCATCACCTCCTTTATCACCTGGTCCTTGTAAAAATTATTGATCGTAATTTTGACAGATTTCACCAAAGAAAGGGTACTTTCATTATGGAAACTGTAAAGATAATATCTATACCTCCTGTTTTACAGATTTGTAGTTTTGGGGTATTTTTAATTTTCATTCCATCTTTCAAAGAAATTGGGGTTGATGCGTTAATAGTAATCAGCTTCACAAGAAAGAAATAAAAACTAAAAGCTGAAAAAATGCAGCAATTTCTTACATTGTAATGAGAGAGTCGGTATTTTAGAACCTTAAGATGTTATACATCATAAGAGACACCTAAAGTCAGCTGAAGTCAAACCACTGTCTTTCATCCATAGATAATTAAAATGACCCCATGTTTCAAGACATAAGTCAAGGATTTTCAGGAGTACAGTAATCTTTAATGGCTAACCTTCAGAAAATTTTCTCTGCAACCTGGGAAAGGTACTGAAAAGAAGCTTATGGACCAAGAAGAGAATTTAATGGGCTCTTAACCCCTTTCAATTGAGGTACAAGATGTGGGATTAGGAAATGGAGCAACTATTTAAGTCTCTTCATTCTATTTTTCACTCCGTTCAGAAAGAGTCCAGCTAGCAAAGCACAGTCACTTGAAATTGTATGTGCATCTTCATTCTTTTGAGTACTGAACTTTCACATTTATGAGAGCCTTATATAGGTATCTTAGACAATCTAAAATCTCGATTTTCTGCCTGTATATTAGTGTATGATAGTGATATCAAAAAGTGATTTTTAATGTGATAATGGTATCAGAATATAACATTGAAATAAAACATTCCTGTTGAGCTGAGAGTATTATACAACTAAAATGCTAACTTTAACTTGTAAAAAGGTTCATTTCCTGACCTTGAATATGTTTAATTGTTACTAATATGTGTTATCCTAATTAAACATGCCTCAATAATTATATGAAGAAGCTGCAAAGCTTTTAAGACTCTTGCTAATCCAGCACCCTCTGGTTGCTTGTTTCTAATTTGTTCATTTTAATGTACCAATTATGTGAATTAGAGCAAATAAACATGTTGTGAAAAATCTCTCTTCTGAGACTCTGACCCTCAAATGTTTTGAATCAGATAGAACAATCCTTGTTCTAGCTCAATTATTTAGCTTCTAGGGTAGATTAAAGGATTAAAAAGCTAATTTATTTAATTGTAAATGAGCAACATATCTTGAGGTTTCACAATTTTCATTGTGAATTTTCAAGCGCTACATATTGTTTTGATCAAATACAAAGAGGAATAAAATCAGATAAATGCATAATGAATTATTCTATCAACTTTAATGAAAACTTTATGAAAAACCATATTACATTAAAGCTGGAAGAGAAATAGTAAGACTCTTTTGCTTGTATGGTTTCTTTGTGGCAAGCAATAATGACCCCATCAATTTCACAGCACAGATGAGGGGAACATATTGTATTGTATCTCTTTAGAGTAATGAACCTTTGACATATAGGCCTTTTACTTCTTTGTTGTTATTTGTTTACATATACTGCATATTTATTTCTCCCTGTTTAGTTATAACCCTCTTTTCAGGGTCATATTTTTCAATGGGCATATGAGGATGGATTTGTTTTGAAGTTTGGATAACAGAATATATCCAGAGTTGCTCTATCTTCCTGCTTTCCAGGTCACCTAGCAGATAATGATCATTTTGTCCACTCAGTAAATTTAATGGCACACCCTTCTGCCTAGTGCCCATAAAATATAAGGCTGGCACAATTCTGTCTCCTGTAGAGTCACCTGGAATGGGGACATTAAAGCTTCCTGGGTAGAAAAACCCTCTTAGCCCAATAACTGAAATCAGTATTGATGGGAAGCTGATTCTATCATTGTTGTTGGTTTTCCTTCTTCTAAATATGAAAACATAGTATTCCAATGAAAAATTTGAAAAAAACAATAGTTACTCCCAACACTACTAAGTGCAGCATCCACTATACCTATTTTCATATAATTTTTACTCCCTTTAGCTTTTTCTAAACTTGAGGGTTTTCTTGTATCTAGCTAGTTTGCTTTTTTTAATATTACAATAAGAATTTTCTCACATAATAAATAACATACTTTATGATTGTAGGGTTATACAACAGTCTACTGTATATGACGATGTCATAAATTTTGCTAATTATTCCAATGATGTGCAATGAGATTATGTCCAGTTATTTGTGGCTACATATCGCATTGCTCTGGATATCACTATATAGAAATCTTTGCCAGAAAACAATATATTTTGATATTTTAAAATAGAGCTTGTCTTTATATATGTAGTGCACATACTTCCATATGACAGATTGTCAGTAGTTGTCCTTAAGGATCGTTCTCTTGGAAACAAATATATGTTTCTAAATTAAAAGGATCACATGTTTGGTAGGTATCAATATTCTAGGTATCAATGAGTAAATGAGGTGCTAGTCACGGTCTCCATAGCTTTCTTCCTAGAGATAGCAGATATTTCAGAGGTTACTGGTTGAAATTTTCTAAATCCTTCACCTCAATCCATACCATGAATTCCTATACATATCCTTATTCCTGTAAATCCCCCCATGAACTCCAGAACATACACTGAGCTCTTCAGATTATAGCTTTCCCTTTTCCATACCTGTATCCTCTAGTAATAAATATTATGTTCCAGAACATTTTAAGAAAATCAACTCTACCTTAAGGATTGCCATTGTGAAGCTTATGTTTCTAAAATAATAAACACTTTAATTCTAGTAAGTAAGAGTTGAGGTAAGCTGCATAGTGGCTCCCACATATATCCACATCCAAATTCCTGGACCTGTGAATATTAACTTATATGGCAAAAGGGACTTAGCAGGTGATTAAGAATCTTGAGATAGGGAGATTAGCCTAGATTATCTCCTGGGTTGAATAAGCCAGGGTGATATAATTACAACAGTCCTTATTTGAGGGGCATAGGTGGGTCAGATCCAGGGGAGAAGGTGAGCTGATGACAGAAGCAGAAATTGGAGTGATAGTCTTTGAAGATGGAAGAAGGAGCCACCAGCCAAGGAATACAGGCCGATACTAAAAGTTAAACAAACTGGAAGAAAACAGATTCTTTCCTCAGAGCCTTCAGAAGAAATCAGCCCCGCCAACATGTTGGTTTTAGATCTCCAGAACTGTAAGAGAAAAAAATGTGTGTCCTAAGTCACTAAGTCTGTAGTAATTTATCACAACAGCAAAGGAAACTAATACAGTAGTGATGTATGTGCTTGATAGAAAATGTGGTAAAGATGCAAAGAAGAAAATGGAAATAAACTATAATCAAATAATAGTAAATACGTTGGTACATTTTCTTCTAGATATTCATATCAACATGTAGATCCATCTATACACACATGAAAATAAAATGCATATATGCACATACAAACATAAGATTGTATGTTCTCTTGTGTCATCCTGTCTTCATGAAATAAAATAATTGTATGATTTTCAAAAATTATTAATTTTACTACATGGTATTCACCTTATTTACATTGCATGATTTATTTAACCAATTCCTTATTGTAGACCAAAGTCTATTTTTGAAAAAAAATTCTAGGTCGAATATATAGTTATCATTTTGCACTCTGATATTAAACATATTAAAATAAATACCAACATAAATCACAGTTCAGATCTGATTATTTGCTAAGGTTAATTTCTAGAAGTAAACTTACTAGTTCAAAGGCTATGTATGTTTTTAATTTGATGTAAAATTTTTATTCAGAAATGTTTTTCCAATTTACATGCTGTCAAATAATACATTAGACTATATTTGCAAGTCATTTTAACTGTTCAAACTAGTACATAATTTTGAAGAAAAAATATGTTATTACTATTTTATTACTACTATTTTTAAATTTTATTGCTAGAAAGGTTGAACATTTCTTTCATCACAATTGCTAGTTTGTATTTCTTAATTTATGTAAAGGTTTATTCATTGCCATAGGTATTTTACCATTGGGGTATTTTTTATTTATTTGTAAGAGTGCTTCATGTAATAATAAAAATTTTATGTAATATATGTTGGAACACTTTATTTACTGTATACTCTTTCCTTTTTATTTTGCTTGTCATGGATTTGAATGTGTGCACTCTGGTTTTATACCTTTGACACCCAAATGTAAGAAAAATGTTCATTTTTTACAAAAATGTTTGTGGCCAGGCATGGTGGCTCATGCCTGTAATCCCAAAATGTTGGGAGGCCAAGGTCGGTGTGATCACTTGAGGTCAGGAGATCGAGACCAGCCCAGCCAACATGGTGTAACCGTGTTTCCACTAAAAACACAAAAATTAGCTGGGCACAGTGGCGGGTGCCTGTAATCCCAGCTAGTCAGGAGGCTGAGGCAGGAGAATTGCTTGAACTTGGGGGGCAGAGGTTGCAGTGAGCTGAGATCACGCCACTGCACTCCAGCCTGGGCGACACAGTGAAAAAAAAAAAAATTGCATTGTGACTTTTCTTTAATCTTGAGCCCTTAAAATCATTGAAATATGTTTCTATATATATGTGAAAATTTGATGGTTCCATTTTCATTTATTTCTCTCTTTTTTTCAATAAACATGGTGTCATTTTCCTCTTTCTCTACCTCTTGCCTTCCTGAACAATTCAGTTCTAAAGACCTTAATAGGGTCAAGAAAGGTAGGCAGCTATTGTGTATGGAGTCACGGAATGGGACAGAAACTCCAGTGGTTCAAGGAGGATATATGTGTAGATGGGCTTTCCAGTGTAGAGTGGCAAAGCCTGAGCAGGACAAGGAGCCCATCTCTGCCAAAAGACAGCCTGGTGTGGGCTGGCAGAAAGCCAGCAGGGTAAGGCAAGCAACTGTGTAGGTAAGCTGCCTGTCATGGAGTGTTGGAGCCCAGGTCCGGTAAAGACTTTCTCATGGTGGAATATCCTCATGCCGGTGTCAGCGCACAGGAGAGGTGAGAGGGTGGAAGCCAGGCCAGAGTGTTAGAACCCTAATGGGTGAAGAAGGATATGCAGAGAAAGAGATGATAACAGCAGTGGGAGATTGGTTACATAAAGGGGGATTAATCACATCAGTAAATTAAGGATAATGGGGGTCAGTTATGGCATTGTTGGAAAAGAGAGTTACAAATATAAAAAGGGAGGAGCTAGTATGAATTCTGCAGTAATGGATTGGCTTGAGGTGTCAGTATGAACTCATAGTTTTCAGATAGATAGATAGACAGGCAGACAGAGATGTAGATGATGTGTGTGATTGTTCACATAAAAATCTCTATAGCTTTTTCCACTGAGAGAAAGAGACCAAGAACAACAGTAATGCAACAGTAATGAGCAGACCTAGCAGCCAGGCCTTGATTCTACTAAAAGGAGCCAGAATACCTTAGAGAAAAGGTTGATTCCATGGCCTAGGCAAGTCAAGTGCAAGAGAAACCCATACTGTGTTGGAAAGTAAAGAGGTACACAAAGAACGATAAGAACACATCAAAGCACACAGGATCCAGATTTAAGGGGCTTCTACAGTCCAAATGTGGGACAATGTGAGCCTTAAAATATAGAAACACATTATAACCACTGAATAAATTGGAGAACATGACTCTGTAGTTATATAAATAGAATGTTGAATAAGGGATAGGATTTTTTATGATTCCAAAAATGACTCTCCATATAATACTTAATTACAAAGAGAAAAGTAGTTACTTTAAAGCCAGATAGCCTGGCCAAAACCACTTTAATCAGCTGATCAAAGGTAAATATTACTAGCAATGGGACAAAGAGAAAAGACGCATTTGATAGAATAAGAACACAACATTGTTTCTGTAATATTCTGGCCAAAGATGCATAATCTGAATCTTATATGAGAAAACATCAGAGACATCCAAATTAGCAGATACTCCACAAAATAACTAGTCTACAATTTTCAAGTGTCAAGGTATGAAATACAAGAAAACAATGAGGTACTATTCTAGACGGAAGGAAAATGGAGAGACATGATATGTAAATGCAATGTGCAACTTTTAATGGCATTCTTTTGCCAATTGGAGAAACCTGAGTGGGGTCTAAAGATTAAGTGATAGTTTTTTCAGAAGAAGACATGCATGTGGCCAACAATCATATGCAAAACAGCTCACCATAATTGATAATTAGAGAAATGCAAATCAAAACCACAATGAGATACCATCTCACACCAGTCAGCATGGCTAGTATTAAATCTCAGTAAAATAACTGATGCTGGCAAGGTTGTGAAGAGAAAGGAACACTTATATACCATTGGTGGGAGTATAAATTAGTTCAACCATTGTGGAAAACAATTTGGCGATACCTCAAAAACCTAGAGGCAGAAATTCTATTTGGCCCAGCAACCCTATTACTGCACTGGGTACATACCCAAAGGAATATAAATCATTCTACCATAACGACATATGCACACAAATGTTCATTGCAGCACTATTCATAATAGAAAAGACATGGAGTGAACCTAAATGCCCATCAATGACAGATTGGACAGATTGGATAAAGAAAATGTGGTACACATACAACATGGAATACTATGGAGCCGTAAAAAAGAACTAGATCATGTCTTTTGATGTAGGAATATGGATGGAGCTGGACGCTATTATCCGTAGCAAATTAATGCAGGAACAGAAAACCAAATATTGCATATTCTCACTTATAAGTGGGAGCTAAAAGATGAGAACACATGGACACATAGATAGGAACAACATACTGGAGTCTACTTGAATGTGAAGGGTGGAAGGAGAGAGAGGATCAGGAAAAATAACTAATAGGCATTAGGCTTAATACCTGGGTGCCAAAATAATCTGTCCAACAAACCACATGACACAAGTTTACCTCTATAACAAACCTGCACATGTACCCCTGAACTAAAAAGTTAAAAAAGATGAAGTGAGCTGGGCCCAGTGGCTCACGCCTGTATTCCCAACACTTTGGGAGGCCAAGGTGGGTGGATCACAAGGTCAGGAGTTCGAGACCAGCCTGCCCAACATGGTGAAACCCCATCTCTACTAAAAAGAAACAAAAAAATTTAGCTGGGTGTGGTTGCAGACACCTGTAATCCCAGTTGCTTGGGAGGCTGAGGCAGGTGAATTGCTTGAGCCTGGGAGACAGAGGTTGCAGTGAACTGATCATGCCATTGCACTCCAGCCTGGGCGATAGAGCAAGACTCCATCTTAAAAAAAAAAAAAAAAGAAAAAAATGAAGTGATAGTAATTCATCATCAATTTTCTGATTTTGTTTGCTTTCAGAAATATCCTGCCAATAATTTTACACCTTTTTCTTTTGAAAGAAATATCATGTCCTATTCCACCGGCTAGAACTTTTAGAAGTTTTTTTCCACTTAAATATTCATAAAAATACCATATATTCTTATATTATGTCTTTCATGGGGATATCTCTGATGTTTTCAACTTTGACACTAACTCTGGTGTTGATGTTATCCCAAAAACATACCTTCCAAGGATAATACTTTTTCCTCTTATAAAAAGGTCCAACTGATTTTCTGTATTTATTGAGATTAATATATAGTGTTTTATTTTGCTTTGACCTACTAGATGTGACTAGGTATATTAACATATTTGCTTATAGTAAATAATGCATGTATCCCTAGACTAAATCTTATCTTGGTTGCAGGTTATTAATAGTTAAATATACTGCTGAATTAGGTTTGCTAATATGTATTTACAATTTTTCATCTGTATGTGAGAAATTTATCTATGTTTTCATTATGTGCTTTACTCAATATTTTAGTATAACACCGTCAAAATAAAAGTTACAACATTGCACAGTTTTCTGTGTGCTACAAGAAAAATTGATATACCTGTCATCAATTTTCTTTTCTGTTTTCCAAATGATTAGTTTATAGCTTTGTTTTTAACCAACCTTTCCTCTGCATACCTTAGATTAAGGGTCGTCAAACCTTTTCTGTAAAGGGCTGTATATAGTGAAAGGCTGTATGGCTTTGTGAGCCAAGTGGCCTTTGTCACAACTACTCTGTCCTTCTTACTCTGTGCTGCTATAACAAAACAACTGAGACTGCGTAATTTATAAAAACTGGAAATATATTTATCATAGTTTTGAAGGCTGAGAAGTCCAAGATCAAGGCACCAGCATTTGGTCTGGTGAGGGCCTTCTTGCTGTGCTTGCACATGGCAGAAGGCAGAGGGGTAAGCTAGCAAAATTAGTGAATGCTGCATAAAGCCTTCTTCATAAAGGCTTTAATCCGATTCATGAGAGAGGAGTACCCATGGCCTCATCGCCTCTTAAAGGCCCCACCTCTGTTTTTTCTTTTTTCTTCTTTTTTTTTTCTTTTTTGAGACGGAATCTCCCTCTATCCCAGGCTAGAGTGCAGCGGTGGGATCTTGGCTCACTGCAACCTCCACCTCCTGGGTTCAAGCTATTTTCCTACCTTAGCCTCCCAAGTACCTGGGATTTCAGGTGTGTGCCACCATGCCCCACTAATTTTTGTATTTTTAGTAGAGACAGGGTTTCACCACGTTGGCCGGGCTGGTCTTGAACTGCTGTCCTTGTGATCTGCCTGCCTCAGCCTCCCAAAGTGCTGGGATTACAGGTGTGAACCCCACTCCTGGCAGGCCCCACCTCTTAATACTATCACTGTTATCACTGTTAACACCTGAATTTTGGAGAGAACAAATTTAATCATAGCACTGCCCTGAGCCATAGACGTTTTTAAAAGAATAGGTTTGGCTATGTTTCAATAACATCCTATTTACCAAAATAGATAGTGCGCTGAATTTGGCCCCTAGAGTATAGTTTGCCAGCTCCTGCTTTATTCTAGGTACTTTTAAAACAAATTCTTGAATGCAATTTGAAATTTTAATTTTTACCTTTTTTTTAATAAAACATTTATAGTATATAGAGACATTTGCTTTCCTCTGAGTCCAACTTTGGAAGTCTCATAAATTTTGACATTCAGTGTTCTTACTACTGACATTTTTCTACATATTAAGTCATTTACATTTATGTTCCTCTTGGTCTAAAAATTATTTAGGGAAGTTGTTAGGTGCACTTTTAAATGTTCGAAAATAAAGACTTTGGAATTAGAGACATAAATAAAAATAATTAAAGGAACACAATTAAGTGGCATTTTGGTACTGGCAATGACATATGTCATTCAGTGCAGGAGTGACAGGCTCAGGAGTATGATCCATTGTCCTATGCTGCCACAGCTATTACTATTTGGATGCATCATGGCCAGAAAGAATCACAGTATAAGGATTAATAACTACAATTAGAAAAGTAAAGAATGATTTGGTGTGCAGTGTGATAACCACAGAGAACGGCTTTAGAATAAGAAGTTGAAAGACTATGAAAGAAAATATTTGTACAAAAATAGAAAGGAAAGGCCAGGCACGGTGTCTCACGCCTGTAATCCCAGCACTTTGGGAGGCTGAGGCGGGTGGATCACGAGGTCAGGAGACTGAGACCATCCTGGCTAACACGGTGAAACCCCGTCTCTACTAAAAATACAAAAAATTAGCTGGGCGTGGTGGCGGGCGCTTGTAGTCTCAGCTACTTGAGAGGCTGAGGCAGGAGAACGGCATGAACCTGGGAGGCGAGGCTTGCAGTGAGCTGAGATAGCGCCACTGTACTCCAGCCTGGAGGACAGAGCGAGACTCCGTCTCAAAAAAAAAAAGAAAAGAAAAGAAAAGAAAAGAAAGGAAAGTCATAGCATGATTCTGCAAAACCTTGGGTATGGTTAAGTTACAGAGAGTTACGCATTTTGTTATTATTTTCCTCTTATATTGCATTATGGTGAGAGAATATATTCTCTACAATGGTGGCGTTTTTCAAGGTGTTGGAGCTCCCATTGTTCCAAGAGTTCTGTGAGTGTTGGGAAACAAATGCCAAATCTCTGCAGGATACTGGTTTATTTATGAATGTATTTGTATGTTCCTAATCTCTCCAGACTATAAAAAATGTGTTCATCTTCCATTGGTGTGGTTTTTTCAACTTTTGGATTCTATCAAGTACATACTTTAATTGTTTTATGTATTTTGATATTGGTATTTCATGTAAGGAATATGGGTTTTTATATTTTCTTTGAATATCAGGCCTTTTGTCAATAATAAATATAGTATTGTTGGTGAATTTAATTTGTTTAACATTGCATCTATTTTGCCTGTCATTAATGTTGCCACCCATACTTTCTTTTTATTTAAATGAATGTTGGATATCTTTGCCTATCCTTTGGTCTTAACCTTTGTGAATATTTCAATGGTGTATAATGTGATTTTGTTTTTACATGGTGTAGTTTTATAATCTTTCCTTTAAGTGATTATTTAATTTGTCCATTTTAATAAGGATCTAAGAGTGAGTTAAAACTAGCACTCATGTAACCATATTGCCTTGAAGTTAATCAATAGTATATTATTCTGTAATAAACTCATAATGGTTTATGTGCTTATTTTAAACTCCTAAGTGGAAATTTTACATAAAATTCTTATCATTGGATTTTGATTAATCAGTCTCAGCAAGATTTACAGGCAGAAACCTAATGCCAGTTGTCAGTCTTATCCTTTGCATTATCCTTAGCATCTTCTCTGGATAGATAATTAATAAACAAGAGCAGTGAATATGACTTGCTCTAGAAGCTTGAAAATGCTGGCCTCCATAGTATCCATTAATTTACATATGTCCTACTACTAAGAGCATACAATAGGACAAGAGCAAATCAGATGGTGAAGAAAAGCAAGTGATTTTCTTGATGACATACTTCAAAAACATAAATTATCAAGACCCCAGGAGGCACCAGCAAGGATGAGAAAAAATAAATTTTTTTTTCTCATTCAAATCAAACCAAAAAACTGTTGGCCTCTTCCCCTTCGTGGTACATCTTTTCACTTACTCAATTACTGTCTATGACAATGATCCAGACTCAGCCACTCTCTGGGGACTGTTCTTCTTATTGAAAATGCACAGAGCAATCCCGAAGAATGTTAGCTGTTACAAGATTTATGTTAAGAACGAAGGTGGCTGCTGGTTGTAAACTCTGTGGACACATCATCGATTTAGTGACTGTATTTTCAAATTTTGTTCTAGCTGAATTATGGGGACTGAAGTTGTTCTGTCTCTGCCAGTCCATATTCCCCTAACCTTTCTGAACACGAAGATGTCTAGCTCCCACATTACAATCTCAAGAGACTGTGTTTTTTTCCCTAAGTGTGTACCTTCTTCTTATTGGAGCTCAAAAGATAAGAAAAAGAAAGTGAGCAGAAAGAGAGTAATTCATAGCAATAGCCACAATTCAAAACAGAATATTTGAAGGTTGTAGATTTACTATGTTCCCTTATGACTTTCTTCTATCCGGCTATTTCCATCACTAAAAAAAAAAAAAAAAAAAAAATGCTCCCAGATGCATAAACTGAATGTCACTAAGGCACACTATCTCAGGTGCTATAGTACTGAAGAGCTGTGGAATTCCTGGAGAGACAGGCTTTCAACAAAGGAATTGCATTAGGGGAAGCAGCAAGCTATAAAGCCTGTTTTCCCTTTTGGAAAGATCATTACAGTGAACTTTCCTCCTTTATGGTAGGAAGCAGCAATCAAAAGGAAGATTCCCAGACACTAACACTACAACTCTGTTGCCATCATTAGCTTCCCTAGACAGTCTGGGGTTCTAGGGGAGTGATGATCCACAAGTCCAATATATGTTGTACATAAATAGCAATGCCAGAGCAGTTTCAATTTTTTTCAGGCAATTAAACTTTATGCCAAGCTAATTCAATTTTGCTGCTGTTTTATTAAGTCCTATGGAAAAAGAAAAGAAATATGTTCTCTTTGGTAAATCATAAGTTTCACAACACATTTCTTCATATAAGCTCCTTGTTCTGCTATTTTGATATATTAAATATCTAGCAACAAATTTCCAGGATCATAAATCTACAATGATAAAATTAATCCTATTGCTGAAAACAAATAAATATTTTATTGCAGTTTTATGAGGTTTATGTTCCCTCTTCACTTGCAAGTAGATGTTTTTAGTGGTACAAAGACATTTTGCTTCTGTAAAATGTATTAGAAATAATATGGCAGTAATAGAATTCATATCTACAGAACTGTTGTGCACCCTTTAGATTGAAAATTCAAAAACATCTCCCTCCAAAAAAAAAAATCATATAAAGAATAATGTGTCAACAAAACTATCCAATCATTATAAGTCAACTCAATTTGTATCCTAAAATCTTTAATATTTCAAATTCAGGCACTAATTCTATTATGTGGCACTTCTTTTTGTTTGTTTTTATTTTGTTTTTGGTATTAAGAAGAAATGTGAGTTGTAGGAGGGCAAGAAGTGTAAAAAACTAAATACTCATTAAAATGTAATTCTTGTAATTTTCATGAGTGCACATACTCTGGAGGTTACAAAAGAAGTTACATATGGAAAATTCAATGAAAACAGGATTGCAAAGTTTGGGAGAAAGAAAGCTCAGACACAAAGTAGCCCTCTAACATCTGTAGAAACTTTAATTTGGTTCACCTACCTTCAGAAAACCTTTCACAAAACATAAAAAATGGGACTAGGAAGACCAAGTAGTTTATTCCCTCACACAGAAGAGCAAACTGAGTCTTACAGAAGCTTGATTACTTACCTTGAAAATATTTTCTGCCACAACTCAGACCCACCTAGGCAATCTGACTGCCAATGCCCTAAATCTAGTACCATTTTTATTATAATAGATTAATTGTGAAACATTATACCAACTTTTTGAGAATTTAGATCAGACAAAACTCCACAGAAGTGCTTTTCAATATAATCTACTCATTATGCACCTTGGCCTTTGGTTATTTCTCCAACACAGTCTTGCTTGGGATACTGCTTAAGGTTTCCCTGGGTTCACACACTTGCATACCATGCACATTCTCTTCTTCATCAAATCCCCATCTTCCCTAGGCTGAAATTCCTCAGGCAGGGAGGCACACTCAGAGATGGGACTATACACAAGCACTTTTATATTTTGTGGGAAGTAACACATACGTACCAACTGCACTTACATTCTGGCAAATTGTGAATAATACTAAAATACTTTGTTACAATCTGGCAAATTGTGAAAAGTACCAAAATAGTGTGTAAAGCATGGGCCAATGAGAGATATTAGTATAATAATAAATAAAGTGAAAAATGTGATCTACTCTCAGGCAAAACAACAGAGACCTGATTCACCCTTCCTACCTGAAACAGAAAGGAAGGAAGGAAACAAGAAAGGGGAGGGAAGGGGAGGGGAGGGAGAGGAAGGAGGGCAGGGAGGGAGGGAGGGGAAGGGGGAGGAGCGAGGAGGGAGAGAGCAGGGAGAGAAGGGAGGGCTGAGGCAGAGGGGAGGGATGGGAAGGAGGGGAGGGAAGGAAGGGAGACAGGGAGGGAAGGGAGGGAGGGGAAGGAAAGAGAGATTAAAGGTTTTTCAAACACTGGATATGAAACAAGGAAGGAAGGAACCTGATTCTTCAGGATGGGAAAGGATGAAAGTGAGCCCTTCATTTGCTCCAGCAGAGTTTCAAGGAAAAAATACTGGAGAGGAGAGAGCTATATAGAAAGAGAACTTAACAAGAACTCTAATTTGTAATGAGCTGACACATTGTCACCCAGCTAACCACTGTATTCTGTAGCCTCTTTCTCAGCCAGCTGTGACTTTGTGGCTGTCTTGGCCAATGAAACTTATGAATATGCTCTGTGTGGAAGTGAACAGAAAAGGTATGCCTTTTTCCTACTGGTAAGAATGCAGTGTGATTGCTCACCTTTGAGCTTATTGGACAATGAGACATATGTGCAAAGCCATAGGCATCGGACCTTTATGTCTCTTCACCACACCAATAATCAGTTGAGACATCCATAGTCCTGTTCGGGTCTCAGTCATTGGTCCACACAAGTTACCAATCTCATATACATGGCCCAGTCAGGTCTAGCAGCAATCTTCCTTTGCACACACCTTTGACTTGCTTCTTTGGGCACATGGAGATTACTCTGTTCCTCCTACAATATACTGTTGGGATATAAGAAATTCTATGGAGCAGTGGAAGGCGTACATGAAACCCAGAGCATTTTTATTCTTCGGACTTGCTATATCTCTTGCATCTATCCAGCCAGTAGAGCACACATTTTTCTGTAAGATCTTATGCGATCTACAAACCTATTTGAAAATGTGCTGCAAGAATCAGTCCGTGAGTATGATAAACTACTGCTGATGTTTTCTCTACTTCTACTTTTACTTAAAGTGGGAAACAAAACAGTTTTGTTCTTGCTAAAGAAGTGATCTCCAACCTTTTTGGCACCAGGGACTGGTTTCATGGAAGACAATCTTTTCACAAACAGGGAGTGGCAGGGTGGCAGGGACGGTTTCGGGATGAAACTGTTCCATCTCAGATCATCAGGCATTAGTTATATTCCCTTAAGGAGCACGCAACCTAAACCCCTTATATATGTAGTTCACAATAGGGTTAGCACTCCAATGGGAATTTAATGCTGCCACCCGTCTGATAGGAGGTGGAGCTCAGGCAGGAATGCTCCCTCACCACTCACCTCCCGCTTTGTGGCCCAGTTCCCAACAGGCCACAGACCAGTACTGGTCCGCAGCCTGGGGGTTGGGAACTTCTCTGCTAAAGTATTCACCAAAACATTTTGTTTATGCCTTAAGTCCTTCCTATTTCAATAAGGATTCAGGTTTTTGAAAAATCAAAAGTCAGCAAGAGACAACCCCCAGCACCAGTTTCTGTTTTTAAATCCCTTCCTTGATATTGACTGACCAGAAAGATTTGACTGCATTTAAAACAAAGTTGGAAATTTCAGGAGAAACTAATCAATAAAGACATAAAAATATTATCCTACTATACTAGATCTGATGAACTTCACTTTCCTCCTGGCTTGAAGCTAATAAATGCCCTGATCTGGGGAAGGTACGATTAAAAGTTTTAGAAGCTTTCTTGTTTAATGTATTACATGTTTTTAGAAAATCCTCTCTTTTGCTTTCTAACAAAAACAATTTACAATGAGTACTTAGCTTCTTTTACAGTGAAAACTTGCCTTTTTTGCTCTGGTGGTGCCAGTTTTCAGACATAATCCAAAAGGTGGCATGAAGCAATCAGCTGGGGCTCATATAGAAAGCAAAGAACAGCAATGCTCACCCGAAGCCTGTGCAGACTGTCAAACCACAACATTCTGTAAATGCACAAAGATAAACACGGCATGTTAAAGACATTTAGGGACTTTTGGACTCTTTCATACAGGAATGGAAACCCTGAGAAGAGCTAAGGAAATACAGGTCCCACAAGTCACTATTTTAAAAGAAAACCGATGAAAGTATAGTAGCTCATTTCTTTCTTCTTCTTTTGAGATGGAGTCTCGCTCCATCACCCAGACTGGAGTGCAGTGGTGCGCTCTCAGCTCACTGCAAGCTCCACCTCCTGGCTTCACGCCATTCTCCTACCTCAGCCTCCTGAGTAGCTGAAACCACAGGCACCTGCCACCATGCCTTATTCTTCTTTTTTTAAAATAAATTATACTGCGATTTTACAGAGTAAAAGGAGCCAGCTGGACTTACGCTAGCAGCTACCCTCGGCCCACCTTACCATCCTATGATCTCTCTCTTCCAGATAAAAATACCATGTGATTTACTGAATAATTTTAAGGTAATGACAGGATAATATTTTGAGATGTTAACTGACATTCCTTTGTCCAAGTTTCCTTATGTTCACTGCCTCCCTACTCCCAGCAGTTGGGCAGTAGTAATAGATTTCTAGGTCTTATCCTAGCTGGGAATAAATAGCCACATTTTTCAATTGTTGAAAACTTGCTAAAAAGATAATTTACTAGAGGCAAAAAATTTGCTATTTGTAAATGTTGCGATTTTGATATATTCTTTATGGATTCTAAGATCCAGAGCTTATAGTCCTAACATATAGTATTAAAACAACAATGACCAAGCAGACTATGGGGGATACAGGGTAATAATATGAGAGTTGTTTTCCCACCATAGAGCCAGGCAGGAGAAACATTCGCTGGACTGTAGCAATGAGTCTGGAGAAGATTGTGAAATAGGACCAGAAATTAAGAGATTGGCTTGGATCTCTGTTCTCTGTTTACCTCCCTGTCTGCCACCTGCCAACACCGTGGTTGAAACCTCAATTAAGGATGGGACAGAGAAAGTAGAAAATGCTATGTCTAAATTCCCATCTGGAACTTTTGGAAGAGATAGCCTCCTAACATGAGGTGATCACAATAGATTACAAATGGTGATGTATTATCTAAGATAACTTTTAAAAAATTGAAAAGTAGTTAAAAATGGAAAAAATGTTTAAGGATGCTATAGATTGTAGTACATTTACACAAAAGAATACTAGGCCAGAAGAACTTCTAATTTAAAATATCTAGAAGTTCTTCTAAGGTCATACAGCAA
The DNA here is from genome assembly GCF_009764315.1 of Trachypithecus francoisi. Classification (NCBI taxonomy): domain Eukaryota; kingdom Metazoa; phylum Chordata; class Mammalia; order Primates; family Cercopithecidae; genus Trachypithecus; species Trachypithecus francoisi. The sequence continues at coordinate 17,365,870 of NW_022681461.1, forward strand.
ATGGAGAAGTGTTTATTCAAGGAAATCTTCTAAGACATGGTAAGCACAGCAAAAGTCAATAATATTTGAGCCATAATTTGTTCTCTCCTTTCCCAGTTCACAGTGATGGAAGCTCTACTCCAGGCATGTGTAGCCAAGAAGATAGGGCTCTCTTTCACTCCAGGTCTCAGTCTCAGTCCAGGTTATGATACTCCTCTAGGAAAAGCAGGCCACTAATATTTCTCATCCGCACTTAGCTCAGTTTTGCAAAAGCTCTATGCAAGGCAAAACCAGTAGAGACATTGAGGGTTCCATTTTTTTTAAAGCCAGCTCCCAGTTGTAGGGAAGAAGCTCTATACCAGACATGATAGACCAAGAATAGTGGTTTCTTTTTACTTTTTTTTTTTTTTTTGAGATAGAGTCTTGCTCTTGTCACCCAGGCTGGAGTACAGTGGTGTGATCTCAATTCACTGCAACCTCTGCCTCCCAGGTTCAAGCGATTCTCCTGCCTCAGCCTCCTGAGTAGCTGGTATCACAGGCACCTGTTACCATGCCCAGCTAATTTTTTCGTACTTTTAGTAGAGGTGTGGTTTCACTATTTTGGCCAGGGTAGTCCCGAACTCCTGACCTCGTGATCCGCCCACCTCAGCCTCCCAAAGTGCTGGGATTACAGGCGTGAGCCACCGTGCCCAGTCAAGAATAGTGGTTTCTAATCACACTTTCCCTATATCTTGTGTATGACAGAAGTTCTACTACAGAAGAAAAACGAGATACTAGAGGCTACTACCCTTGCCTAGTGCTCTACTCATCGAACAGGCATACCTGTTATACCTTCTCTTATACCATTATAAGAGAAGCAGTCTGCTGTTTTTACACCCACACATTGGAGCAGTGGCATCTATGGTATGCCCAGGGAGAGAAGAAAGGCCATAAGAGTAAAGAGTTTCATAGTTTTCCCTAAGAGAACTACTGTACATAGGACAGAGTTTGGGGAAGTTCAAATCTAACAGCATTGTCAAAAACACTGACTATTTGGTGGTAAGCAATTAAGGCTTGCAGCTCTGTATAATCAATAAGAGCAAAGACAAAAGAGCTAGAAGTTTAGCAGAAATAAACAAGGAAAACACAACTAAGAAGAGACATCCTGGGGTTGGAAGAAGCCTCACTCTGGCCTCAAAGACTATCCCTACAAACAAGTTCAACTTGTTCAGCTTGAATTGCATCAAACTCCAGACTAATTTATTTACCAGAGTGTTATAAAAAATAATAAAGCAATCAGCTAGAAATTAGTGGATGCTAAATTGTCAGTCTGATATCAATACAGGCAGACCAGCCAGTAGATTGACAGGGAGTTCAGTCAAAGACAGCCTGGAAAAAAAATTGTCATCCCAGTGGGGAAGGGGGAGTCATAATGAATGTGTGTATGCCCAAGGCTGCATTCTCTGATAAAAGAGCATCAAAGAGTGCACACTTGGGGAAAATAGTCTTTTTTAACCTAGTTCAGTGAAGTCACTAAAAAAAGAAACAAACAAATTAGCAAACAATAATGACCATCCCCCAGGGTGGAGTAACAGTATCAGAGTTGTGAAAATGTCATCATAATATCTAGTTTTTGACTAAAAAATTATGAATTATGAGACAAGCAAATAAAAAGATGTAATTGTATTTAGGTTTTAAAAAAGCAGACAAAACAGAGTTTCAAAAGAGCTCTCTCTTTGCGACAGCTTCAGTGTTGGACTTAGCAGACAAGGACTTCAAGGCAGCTATTGTATACATGCATATTTCTTCTGCTAACTGGATTTAAAAAATTATTGTGTAAAATTACATGTGTGTATTTGTATTGAATCTACAACATATAGAAGTGTAATATATTTTTACAGAGGAGAGGGATGGTAGGACACTTGTATTGGAATACAAAAATGACACCATATATAGTGTAACTTAAATTCACAAGAAGAAACAAAGATAGGCAAAACTGTTAAATAAGAAGGTTAATATTAGCAATTCCATAAATATATATTTGTTTTCTTTTATTCTTTCAGCTTCAAGACATACAATTATATAAGATGATAATCATAGCAATGTATTACTGTGATGTATTGATATAATATGTATACCAATAAAATTATGAAGCAAGGAAGAAAAGAATAAGCTATGGAGGAGTATAATTTCTATATCATACTTCCTGATGGAATTAAGCTAGTATAAATTTGAAGTATGTCTGAATAAATTAAAATGCATATTGTAAGCCTAGAAAAAACACTAAGAAAATAAAAAATAATAAAATTTAATAATTAAAAAGTTATGCTAAAAATGATTCAGTTACTGCAACAAAAGAAGTGTAACGGTGGAATAGAAGATGAAAAGAGGGATCTAGCAAGATAGCTGAGTAGGAACAGCTCCAGTCTGCAGCTCCCAGTGAGACCAATGCAGAAGGTGGGTGATTTCTGCAATTCCAACTGAGGTACACAGTTCATCTCCTCGTGACTAGTTAGACAGTGGGTGCAGCCCAAGGAGGGCAAGCAGCAGCAGGGTAGGGCATTGCCTCACCCAGGAAGTGCAAGGGACTGGGAATCTCCTTCTCTTAGCCAAGGGACTGTACTACCTGGCCCAGATACTACACTTTTCCCATGGTTTTTGCAACCTGTAGATCAGGAGATTCCCTCAGGTGCCTATACCACCAGGGCCCTGGGTTTCAAGCACAAAACTGGGCAGCTTTTTGGGCAGACACCAAGCTAGCTGCAAAAGTTTTTTTTCATACCCTAGTGGTGCCTGGAACCCCAGCGAGATAGAACCATTCACTCCCATGGAAAGGAGACTGAAGCCAGGAAGCCAAGTGGTCTCACTCAGGTCCCACTCCCACAGAACCAAGCAAGCTAAGAACCACTGGCTTGAAAATCTCGCTGCCAGCACAGTAGTCTAAAGTTGACCTAGGGATGATCCAGCTTAGTGCAGGGAGGGGCATCCGCCATTACTGAGGCTTGAGTAGGCAGTTTTCCCCTCACAGTGTTAAGGAAGATGCCAGGAAGTGGGGACTGGGCAGAACTCACTGCAGCCAGCCAAAGCAGCTGTAGCCAGACTGCCTCTCTAGATTCCTCATCCCTGGGCAGGGCATCTCTGAAAGAAAGGCAGCAGCTCCAGTCAGGGGCTTATGGATAAAATTCCCATCTCCCAGGGACAGAGCATCTGGGGGAAGGGGCGGCTGTGGGCACAGCTTCAGCAGACTTAAATGTTTCTGTCTGCCGGCTCTAAAGAGAGCAGCAGATCTCCCAACATAGTGCTCGAGCTCAGCTAAGGAACAGACTGCCTCCTTAAGTGGGTGCCTGACCCCCATGCTTCCTGACTGGGAAAAACCTCCCAGCAGGGGTCGACAGACACCTCATACAAGAGAACTCTGGCTGGCATCAGGCAGGTGCCCCTCTGGGATGAAGCTTCCAGAGGAAGGAGCAGGCAGCAATCTTTGCTGTTCTGCACCCTCCATTGGTGATACACAGGCAAACAGGGTCCAATGTGGACCTCCAGCAAACTGCAACAGATCTGCAGAAGAGGGGCCTGTCAGAAGGAAAAGTAACAAAGCAATAACATCAACATCAACAAAAAGAACACCTACACAAAAACCCCATCCAAAAGCCGTCAGCATCAAAGATCAAAGGTTGATAAATCCACAAAAATGAGGAAAAAACAGCACAAAAAGGCTGAAAATTCCAAAAACCAGAATGCCTCTTCTCCTCCAAATGATCACAACTCCTCTCCAGCAAGGGCATAAAACAGGTTGGAGAATGAGTTTGACAAATTGACAGAAGTAGGCTTCAGCAGGTGGGTAATAACAAACTCCTCTGAGCTAAAGAAGCATGTTCTAGCCCAATGCAAGGAAGCTAAGGACCTTGGTAAAAGGTTACAGAAACTGCTAACTAGAATAACCAGTTTAGTTTCATTTCTTTTATCCTAAAAGGAAAGAAAGATGTAAAATCAATACACTAACCTTTTACCTTAAGGCACTGTGAAAGGAAGAGCAAAGGAAGAGCAAGTAGAAAGAGAAAAATAATAAAGATTAAAATGAAGATATAGTTGATAAGAGAGAAAAACTCAGTAAAACAAACAACTGGTTATTTGAAAAGATCAACAAAATTGACAACGTTTTATCTAGATTGTCCAAGAAAAAAGAGTGAAGACTCAAATTACTAAGAATTAGGAATAGAAGAGGGGACATCACTCTCAATCTTATGGAAATAAAACAATTAGAATGTAATAATATAAACAATAGCATGCCAATATGTTAGATTATTTAGAATAAACAAATTTCTAAAAAATGATGCAAACTTTCAAAACCGACGCAAGAAAATACAGAACATCTGAATAGATAGAACCACTAAAGAGAGTCAATTCATAGTCAAAAACTTCCCACAAAGAAAATCCCAGGCAAAATTGGCTTTATTGATCAATTCTGCCAAACATTGAATGAAAAACCAATACCAGTCCTTTATAAACTCTTTCTAAATAGGTGAAAGAGGACAGAAAACTTTCTAACACATTGTATTCGGCCAGTGTTGCCCAGATACCAAAATCGGGCAAGGACAACACAAGGAAATAAAATGATGAACCAAGATCTCTTTCCAATAGAGCCATACAAATACTCAATGAAACAGTAGTAAATCAAATCAAGCAAGATATTTAAAAATATACACAGTGACCAAATGGGATTTGTCCTCACCCCAGAGTGGACAAAACTGAACAATCTGATTGCTATTTTAGCAACGTCCTGAATCATGTAAGTAACATATTAACAGGCTCTGAAGATTAAAGTATATACATCTTTGAGAGGCCATTATTCTAACATATTACCCTAGTTATTATTTACTTTTCTTGTTTTTAATTTAGGGTTCTAGATGACTATTTTTATTTTTTATTTCTTAACTATGATACCCATATGTATTCTCTACTCTTGACATTACTATCGCATCTTTAGTTACTCCTTAATATATGTGCAATAGTTGGCTAAAACTTGCCGAGATGTGGCTAAAATATGAACTCAAACTGACTACTCAATTTTATTTACTTTTGTTTAGTTGATGGTTTAGCTTTCTGTGATACCAATACCTTAAAATAAGTCAGTTAAATGGGTAATTGGTCTCAACTGCTCAGAAACTATTTAGATGACAAACACAGCTGGTCAGAAATTGACATTCACTATTATATCACAGCTAGAAATTAGAATCTTGTATCTACAGACACAACACTCAAAAACTTCACATAGGAAATAACATGTTAAACAAAAAATATCATAGAAATGTATTTTGGAAAACAGCAAGGAAAGAGTGGTGTATATGAAGAGGCTATGTTGCTAATGGACACATTACTTAGACTCAACCACAAGCCCTTTAGCTGGCAATCCATTTGATTATATTATTATATTAGTGCTACAAATTTCATGATGTGGTTTCAGAACATTCTTCATTAGTGGTGCCAAAACTATACTACAGCATTTAATAAACTCATTGGATTATGTTGTCCGAAAACAGATCAGTGCATGGCTGCAAACAGCTTTGTCTGATTTGTTTTTAAGTTTCTATAGACACCTATCGAGGTAACCTATTGAGTATCATATACGTATCAATAGGATCTTGCAAAGATCCTATTTTGTTTTGCAATATACTATTGATTGTTAACCACAAAGTGGACAGGAACGTGCCTTCAGGATCATGCCTGATATCACCCATCCCATTTTGACTCATTGTTTTCCCTTTTTGGGAAAAGAGACCTTCAGGTGAATTTAAGAAATTAAGAGAAAAAGAGAAAAGAAAAAGAGAAGAGAAAATATGAGTCCTGATTTGAATTTTGAAACTCCAACCATTTTACTTCTATTCTTAAGGCTTTTTATTTTACATTTTATATAAGGCACAAGAGTAGAGACAACACTACATGCTATGGTCCAGAAAATATCAGGAAAACTAGGCAAACTTCTTGAGAGGTTCTTCAAATTGAACATGTGGTGGTTTAAAATAGGGACACTTTACATGTTATACTGGTCTCAGAAGAATATATAGGGGAAGAATGCTGTGCTTAAATCACAGAGATCTGTCTTGCTTTAAAAAAACTTTAAGTTCTAGGATACATGTGCAGGACGTGCAGGTTACATAGGTAAATGTGTGCCATGGTGGTTTGCTGCACCTATCAACCCATCACCTAGGTATTAAGCCCTGTATGCATTAACTATTTTTCTTAATGCCCTTCCTCCCCGCAAACCCCCAACAGGCCCCAGTGTGTGTTGTTCCCCTCCCTTTGTCCATGCGTTCTCATTGTTCCACTCCCAATTATAAGTGAGAATATGCGGTGTTTGATTTTCTGTTCCTGTGTTAGTCTGCTGAGGATAATGGCTTCCAGCTCTAAACATGTCCCCTCAAAGAACATGATCTCATTCCTTTTTATGGCTGCATACTATTCCATTGTGTATGTGTATAACATTTTCTGTATCCAGTCTATCATTGATGGGCATTTGGGTTGATTCCATGTCTTTGCTATTGTACGGTGCTGCAATGAAGATATACATGCATGTATCTTTATAATAGAACAATTCATATTCCTTTGGGTATATACCCAGTAATGGGATTGCTGGGTCAAAGGGTATTTCTGGTTCTAGATCTCTGAGGCATTGCCATGCTGTCTTCCACAATGGGTGGGCTAATTTACATTCCCACCAACGGTATAAAAGCATTCCTGCTTCTCCACAGCCTCACCAGCACCTGTTGTTTCATGACTTTTAAATAATTGCCATTCTGTGCGAGATGGTATCTTATTGCAATTTTGATTTGCATTTCTCTAATGATCAGTGGTGTTGAACTTTTTATCATGTTTGTTGGCTGCATAAATGTCTTCCTTTGAGCAGTGTCTATTCGTGTCCTTTGCCCACTTTTTGATGAGGTGGTTTTTTTCTTGTAAATTTGTTTAAGTTCCTTGTAGATTCTTGATATTAGATCTTTGTCAAATGGATAGATTACAAAAGTTTTTTCCCATACTATAAGTTGTCAGTTCACTCTGATAATTTCTTTTGCTGTGCAGAAGCTCTTTAGTTTAATTTAATCCCATTTGTTAATTTTGCCTTTTGTTGCACTTGCTTTTGATGTTTTTGTCATAAAATCTTTGCCCATGCCTATGTCATGAATGGTATTACCCAGATTTTCTTCTAGGGTTTTTATAGTTTTGGGTTTCAAATTTAAGTATTTAATCCATCTTGAGTTAACTTTTGTATAAGATACAAGGAAAGGGTCCAATTTCAATTTTCTGCATCTGGCTAACCAGTTTTCCCAGCACGATTTATTAAATAGAGAATCCTTTTTCTATTGCTTGTTTTTGTCAGGTTTGTTGAAGATAAGATGGTTGTAGATGTGTGGTCTTATTTCTGAGATCTCTATTCTGTTTCATTGGTCTGTGTGTCTGTTTTTATACCAGCACCATGCTGCTTTGGTTACTGTAGCCTTGTAGTATATTTTGAAGTCAGGTAGCATAATGCCTACAGCTTTGTTGTTTTTGCTTATGATTGTCTTTGCTATAGAGGCTCTTTTTTGGTTCCACAAGAATTTTAAAGTTTTTTTCTGCGAAGAACGTCAATGGTAGTTTAATGGGAATAGCATTGAATCTATAAATTACTTTGAGCTGTATGGCCATTTTCGCTATTGATTCTTCCTTTTTTTTTTTTTTTTTTTGAGACGGAGTCTCGCTCTGTCGCCCGGGCTGGAGTGCAGTGGCGCAATCTCGGCTCACTGCAAGCTCCGCCTCCCGGGTTCCCGCCATTCTCCCGCCTCAGCCTCCGAGTAGCTGGGACTACAGGCGCCCGCCACCGCACCCGGCTAGTTTTTTGTATTTTTAGTAGAGACGGGGTTTCACCGTGTTAGCCAGGAGGGTCTCGATCTCCTGACCTCGTGATCCACCCGCCTCGGCCTCCCAAAGTGCTGGGATTACAGGCTTGAGCCACCGCGCCCGGCCTATTGATTCTTCCTATCCATGAGGATGGAATGTTTTTCCATTTGTTTGTGTTCTCTCTTATTTTCTTGAGAAGTGTTTTGTAGTTCTCCTTGGAGAGATCCTTCACTTCCTTGTTAACTGTATTCCTAGGTATTTTGCTCTATTTTAGCAATTGTGAATGGGAGTTTATTCACAATTTGGCTCTCTGCTTGTTTATTGTTGGTGTATAGGAATGCTTGTGATTTTTGCACATTGATTTTGTATCCTGAGACTTTGCTGAATTTGCTTATCAGCTTAAGGAGCTTGAGAGCTGAGATGATGGAGTTTTCTAAATATAGGATCATGTCATCTACAAACAGACAGTTTGATTTCCTCTCTTCCTATTTGAATACCCTTTCTTTCTTTCTCTTTCCTGATTGCCCTGGCCAGAACTTCCAATACTATGCTGAACAGGAGTGGTGAGACTGGGCATCCTTGTCTTGTGCCAGTTTTCAAGGGGAATGCTTCCAGCTTTTGCCCATTCAGTATGATATTGGCTGTGGATTTGTCATAGATGGCTCTTATTATTTTGAGATATGTTCCATCAATACCTGGCCTATTGAGAGTTTTTAACATGAAGGTATGTTGAATTTTATTGAAGGCCTTTTTTTGTGTCTATTGAGATAATCATGTGGTTTTTGTCCTTAGTTTTTTGTGATGAGTTACGTTTATTGATTCATGTATGTTGAACCAGCCTTGCATCCCAGGGATGAAGCCAACTTGGTCATGGTGGATACGTTTTTTGATGTGCTGCTGAATTCAGCTTGCCCATATCTTATTGATTTTCGTATCAATGCTCATCACAGATATTGGCCTAACTTTTTTTTTGTCGTTGTATCTTTGCCAGGTTTTGATATCGGGATGATCCTGGCCTCATAAAATGAGTTAGGGAGAAGTTTCTCCTTTTCAATTGTTTGGAATAGTTTCAGAAGGAACGGTACCAGCTCCTCTTTGTACCTCTGGTAGAATTCTACTATGAATCCATCTGGTCCTGGGTTTTTGTTTTTTTGTTTTGTTTTGTTTTGTTTTTTTGTTGATAGGCTATGTACTACTGCCTTGATTTCAGAACTTGTTATTGGTCTATTCAGGCATTTATCTTCTTCCTGGTTTAGTCTTGGGAGGTGTATGTGTCCAGGGATTTATCCATTTCTTCTAGATTTTCTAGTCTCTTTGCATAGAGGTGTTTATAGTTTTCTCTGATGGTTGTATTTCTGTGGGGTCAGCATTTTCAATACTACTAAAAAGATTTGAGAGATAAAAGATTTTTGAGTTTAGGAAGTCTGGTTAATGACCTCATATATAGTTTTACAGGCCATTTGGATGGGAAATTTCATCTATTCTCAAAGTTTAATTTGAGGAATCTTTATTGCTTGATAAGTAGTGAACTACAGTCCTGATAATAATGATTCATATTACTATTTATTTATGATGCAGGGCTTAAATGTGTAATCTCCAGAGTCTCAAATGTTGTTTGATATCTGCAGTTCCATCAAACAAAAAATACAATAAATTGTCTTCCAACAAAAATGGGAGAAAATATGAAACTTAAAGAACTTGAAATGATTATCATCAGAAATTTCATACACGACTGTGAGATATCAAACAGCAATGCAGATAAGGGATATGAGTAAGGAAATAAGGGACTGAAACAAGATACCAAAATAATTTTCTGTTCTATGTTAAACAATGCTGGGACTGAGCATACACCTGTGACTCTACTCAACAATACTGAGAATAAACAAACTAAACTTGAGTACTCGCTCTAGGAAATAAGGATGTGAACAAACTAGGATAGCTTATATACCAAGACTGATAGATTACTTGTCATGCCTCACTGCAGGACCCACACTCCAGTCCAAAGTCATTATGTCATAAATTCTGACAAGTCCCAACCTACCCTACTCCCCTCCTTGCAAATCCCACCTCCAAATTACTCTTTTCAACCCCTAAAATCATATAAATATATCCCTGATGTTAAATTTCCTCTTCTGAGGTGCTACTCTATCAAGATTGTATTTCCCCTTGCTGCAGTAGGTCTAATAAACTTAACTCTGCTAAATTAACTGGATTTTCTGGCCATTGGGGGAGTTGATAATTGTCACAACCCTTAGATTGTTATATCCTATTAGACAATGAGTTTCTAATATAGGTGCTTATACTGTGTTTGCATTGCATATCAGAAAGCACCCCAAAATAATGATTGCATTTATTGGGCAGTCAGAAACTTATTGAACTAAAGCATTGCTTTATATTTTTATCAATAGCTCTATTGGAAGAATAAAAGTGTTTTCTTATGATTAAGAGATTCAAAAATTAATATTTGGTTTTACTGCTTTCCAATTAATGCAAAAATTATCTAACATGAAAAAGTAAAACTCAGGAAACCATTTCAATCCAGAGAAGACAAAAATTATTGTGTATTAAAGATATATTTTAAACATATTTTAAAAAACAGAGGGACTATGTAGAAGGACTTTGTACTAAACCATTCATGATACAGCAAGTAATCTGTTCTTAGGAGGAGCTTAAACATATTCAACAGTACAAGAAAGTATTCATTCAATAAATATTTTTAATAACTACTGCAGGCTAAGTACAATTTTTGGAATTGGTATATGGTGGTGAATAAGACAAATATGTTCTGTAACTACAAGGGATTTGTAGTCTAGTAGTAAGAAGACAGTCTTTAAGAAAAAGGAATGTATACAAAAGTATAAAATTACAATTTGTGGTAAGTACCTTGAAGTAAAAGAGAGTATAGTCAAAGAAATTCAAAACAGACTCAGGCACCAGGAGACCAACCAGCTTTATAGAAGGTCAGGCATAAAATTAAGTTGGGATATAGTTTTTTTGCTGTTTTATTTTTCCTACCTTGGTTTGAAAGACAGAGGTAAATTTTCTGGCAAGTTGGGAATGCGCAATTTTTCCAAGAACAAAAGAGAAAAATGAAAGCAAAAATGAATTTTTAGTTATTTTAGATAATGGGAAATAATAGATAACGGGAAAGAAATGTGTTTCCTTAATCTTGATTTCAATGACAGAATAGATTGGAAAGAAAGGATTAAGATCAGGTAAAACTGTCACCTCTAGAAATTCTATTTGCATTCAACATTTCCAAAAGCTTTAGACAAAGATATCCTGAAAGAAATTGAAATCACAGCCTATTATGAAACCCTAAAAGGAACCAAAGTTATTGGTATAGCTATCTAATTTATCTACACTCAAACAGTAAATGCATTTTGCATTGCTTACCTAGAATGTCCAGGATATAACTTGTTCCCTATTAATGAATTTACACATCTTAACTCCAAAAGAACAAGCAAATGGGAAAAAAGCATTTTAACATGAAACACACACACACGTATCTGCCCAATCACTTTAAACCAGTTTACAATTTTTAAAATAGATCTTATATTAAATCATCTGCACTTTATACAATTGTCAATAAATTCTGTGTTTCCTTTTACAGAAGAAGGTAGCTAAACAAACAATTGTGTAAATAGGTTTTGAAGTCAGTATTTTTTAATGCAGAGTCTACAATTTCTTTTCTCTGCCACTTGTTCTCCTAGAGTGACCTTGAAGTTCATATTTCTCAACAATTACTAAGTATGTCCAAATGAAATATTAAAAGTGAGAAAAACTAAAACCCAAGCTATCATACCATTCAGCAAGTGAATAGCTTATCAAAACACAGAAGTTGTCACTATCACATTAGCAAAACTCGGAAAGTTTGAGAACATACCATGTTGCTTTGCCAATTTAGAGCCAAAAGGCAGTTTTATACATTGTTGATAGAAGCGTGAATTCTTAAAATCTCTAAGTAGATAAAGTTGGCAACATCTATTAGAATTACAAATATATAAACACTTCAATTCAACAACGTTTAATTCAAGATCAAAGTGCCCCTTTTCTTCTGGGAAAGAGGCCCGTTTGTAATCCTCTGTCCCCAGCCTTCTCTGTGTTTTCACGAGCTGCTTAGTCACTGGACTGGACTTCTTCTGAATGTAATGATCACCTAGAACCATACTCCTAATAGTCTTTGATCTTGATTATTGCCTGGGATCCCTGACCAGCCTGCCCAGTTCACTTGATGAGACTTCCTTAAATATGACCACTTGCCTGAATGAAGTATGAATTCATCATGACCTTTTTATAACCAGCAGTTGCAGTAAGTTATTGCTCTTCAGTTGCAATAACTTTCAGACTTTCAACCTTGCCCTACCTCTGTTTTTTCTTTGTTTAGTGCTGTTGGGAGGTCCTAGCATGCCCTCTAATTCTGCTTGTCCAGTATATGTTACCTAAAAAAAAAGAATTAGATTGTCCCCTATTCTGCATAGTACTACACAAACCAAGGAAATAAATATTTTTGAAATATTTTCTATAAGCTAAGTCCTCTGCTAGCAACTGTTATAAATATTTTCTGATTAATTTTTCATTGAATACCTGTGGTATAAATGTTATTATCTTTGTTTCCTTTTGAGTAAACTAAGACCTGAGAAAATGCATTTCTTAAGGTCATATGCTTAAGATTGAACTGTGATTACAGCTAGCTCTCTTGACTTTCAATCTAGTGCCATTTTTGATTAAATTTCATGGCCTCTAAACCACCTCCCTGCTAATCAGAAAGGGGTATTCAATCAAAAGTCTATTTCTATTTCAGCAGCTTCAGTAAACACAAAATTAACATATTTTCTATATGACAATTTTGTAAACTCCCAGATACTATATAAATTAATTGTCAAATGGCTTTTTAACATCTTCTAAATATTTATTTATATTTTGTTACATTGGCCCTTTTTATTTGTTTGTTTTTGTTGTCTACCATATTAAATTTAGATCAAAGTCAAAACAAAGTTCTTTATTTATGGAACATCCTAAATGATTTGTCTTTGTAAATCAGTTATATGTCTTGCTTTTTCTAGGCCTGAAACACAGCCAATCTCTGTGTTTTGGCAGCAGGTGACTTATAAAGTCCTACAAATGAAACTTGCCATCTATTTGATAGCTAAGGATTTCAAGCTTTGTCAAAAAGGAAATTTAATTCCTATTGATAATTAGAGATTTATGTAATCAATTTTAAAGTTCATGAGCTTAGAGAATATATCTAAGCATGCTTTTGCTCTTCCTCTTAATTTATTATTTTATTTTACTTTATTTTATTTTATATATATATATTTTTTTGAGATGGAGTCTCACCCTATCACCCAGGCTGGAGTACAGTGGTGTAATCTCAGCTCACTGCAACCTCTGCCTCCTGGGCTCAAGCAATTCTCCTGCCTCAGCCTCCCAAGTAGCTGGAATTACAGGCACTGGCTACCACACCCGACTGATGTTTGTATTTTTTGGTAGAAATGGGGTTTCTTTCACCATGTTGGTCAGGCTGGTCTCAAACTCCTGACCTCAGGCAATCCATCCACCTCGGCCTCCCAAAGTGCTGTGATTACAGGTGTGAGCCACGGCACCCGGCCCTTCTTAGTTTTTTGAATTTAGATTGCTCCCAGCTCTTAATACAGGTTCAGTTGGTGTGACTTACTTCATTAAGTACATATACTTGGTTTGTGGCACTTTGAATTAAAATACTTAATTTCTGCCTTAAATTTTCTCATTAGTGGCCGGGCGCGGTGGCTCAAGCCTGTAATACCAGTACTTTGGGAGGCCGAGGCGGGCGGATCACGAGGTCAAGAGATCGAGACCATCCTGGCTAACACGGTGAAACCCCGTCTCTACTAAAAAAATACAAAAAGCTAGCCGGGCGAGGTGGCGGGCGCCTGTAGTCCCAGCTACTCCGGAGGCTGAGGCAGGAGAATGGCGTGAACCCGGGAGGCGGAGCTTGCAGTGAGCTGAGATCCGGCCACTGCACTCCAGCCCGGGCGACAGAGCGAGACTCCGTCTCAAAAAAAAAAAAAAAAAAAAAAAAAAAAAAAAAAATTCTCATTAGTATAAAAGTTATTTTTTAATTATTCAGGAGAATCAATTTGTTTTTCCTTTATTTTAGTCTTCACTCTTTCACTCAACAGAAATTCCTTAAATATCTACATTTTGGCTGGCACTGGCAGTCACTTGAGTTGTTGCATGAAAGATGCATAGTCCCTGCCATGACAGGGCTTATGTCCTAGTGGGGGCAGGGCACAAAAAAACATGTAACAAATACATCAGTTTTATTCCTTAAAAACTCACAAAGGACAATGCAATAGAATAGAGCAATGGTTGTATCAGTGTGTGTGAATGTTGAAGAAGGAGGGGTATTATAGACAGGAGATCAGGGGAGCATATTGACAAGGTTTCATATTGCTCAGACCTTAAGGAGAAGAGGCTAACAATTACACAGCAGAGAAGAAAATTCAAGAAGGTAAACGATTTTAAGCAATGGTGCTGAGTCAAGAAAAAATAAAAATATGTTTTTAATGAATGATCAAAAAACACAGTGAAATTAGGGGGACAGTTTTGTACAGAGTGAGTGTGCTTAATGACCTTCTAGACTTTTGTAAATAATTTTGATTTTATGCCAACTACAGTGGGAGCGACCGTTTTGTTTTTTTTTTTAATCACTTCTGTTGCTAAATGGCAAATAACTTGGGGAGTCAAAAGAGGGAAAAAATGACACTTCAAGTGAAGATTAGCAAAAAGCCAGGGAAGTGATACTGACCACCTAGACTAAGCAGAGGGCAGATTAAAAATGTATTATCATAATTTGAGGAAGATTTGAATAGGAGGGTGGGAACAATGGAAATTCGAGGTTGTGCTGGATTGAATGACCAATATCAGATAAGATAAATGTAAGTAATGCTGCATTCACAAATAACTATGGAAACCACATAGCCTCAATCTACAAAGTTTGCTTCTTGCTTATGTTACTTGTTCATTCATGGATAGGCAGGGGCACTCTGCTCATCACTGTCACTCAGAAATTTGGGCTGATGGAGAAAGTCTTCCTCCTGGACATCAAAGGCCATGGTGCTAGAGAAAAAACAGCTTTTCAGTGTCTCATATCCACTACTACATATCATAGCCTAGAGGTGACCTACACTACTTCCAGGCATAACTCATTCGCCCAAACTAACTACATAGAACCTTCAGACACAAGAGTGCGAGAGAATGCAACTCTACACATGCTCGGAAGGCAGAGAGCTGGAAAATATTTGATGACTACATTAATGATTAATTCCATATCTCCTCTTTGTAAGACCCTATTTTTATGTTTAAGAAAAACTTGGGAAATTTGTGAAAGCTGTGGTCACACTGTTCAGATGACACGTGTGTCTTTGACATAGAGTTTTTGGACTATAAATAATTTCATGTCCAGGAGGCCCACTTCTTAGGACAGCTGTCTTGTGGTGATGTCCCCAAGGCATGCTGGAGACCTACCTTAGACACCATTCACAGGTAGATTATCATCTCTGCTGTTATCTGTGTTATAATAGACATGGTGAAGAATGGGGATAGATCTTGGAATTATTGGCAACTGATCCTTTATAAAATAATTATACAAATTGCCTTTTCCAATTTTTCTACATTTATGAGAATCAATTCCCATTTTAACTCAAATCCTTTGATGAGCACTCTTACAATATTACACATTCTAGGATATCTTCTCTGTAGCATGAAGGACTGTAACTTTCTTAAGATAGAGGCCAGATTCATCTTGTTCATCGCTGCATTTACTTACATATAGCACAGTGCCTGACAAAAAGTAGTCTATTGTTCATAAATATCAATAAGAATATTTTAATATACATCATATATAAATGTAGAATATGATGCTATCTTCCATAATAAAGTCTATATTTGTAACGTTTTATATGTAATATAATGGCATATAAATTTATATGCGAAATGCGTGGTATATGTTTTATATAAACAGTTGGGTGTCTACTATATGTAAGGCATAATGTGAGGTAAGTTAGCTTTAACTTATTTATTTCTCACAATAATTTCTCACAAGAAGTTCTTAGTATTTTGTTCACACTCTACCGATGAGGAAACTAAAGTTTCAACCACTCCTAGCATTGTCAGAGGATGTGTGTTGTAGCATGTTTCCTGGACTTTGTTTCAATGTTGTATTTCCCATACAGAAGATAACAGTGGCATGATGTGCTATGAGAAGCCAGTGGACAAAACACTTCCTGGATCATCATGAATTTTGCCTAAAATACGTTTTACTAAAAAAAATTGTATAAAATATGAAATATTTAAATTTTCCAAAGAAAATAACAAAAGAAATTTAAAACACTTTTAACAAATTTGTTTACTGTTCGTTGTGTCAATAGCTTATATCTTTACTATAATGTGTGTATCAGATAAAAATTTAATTCAACTGTATTAAAGGAAAAATAAATTATCAGTGGTTTATGTAAAGCAGGGGCAAGGGTTTTACTATCAGGTGATGAGAAGTCTAGAGTGGGTTAGGTAGCATAGTGCTGGCATGAGATTCTATGATATCACCAAAAACGTGACTCCTTCTATCATTGTGCTCAGCCATCCCACCCACATGCTTGTAACCTCACAGTCACAAAATTCTTCATCAGTCATTCTATGTTCCAGAAATAGGGGAGACTGGAAAAGACAAAAAGCTAAGGAACAATCTATCCAAATTTGGCCCATTTTAGATGACTTCTTGGAAGCAACAACAAAAAACTTACTCTTAAATCTATTGGTCAGAATTGTTTCACACGGGAAAACTTAGATCCAAGGAAAGCTGTAGAAAGAGACTTTTAGGGCTGGGTGCAGTGGCTTAAATACAAAAGTTAGCTGGGTGTGGTGGTGTGTTCCTATAATCCCAGCTACTCAGGAGGCTGAGGCAGGAGAACCACTTGGAGGCAGGATAATCACTTGGATCCAGGAGGCGGAGGTTGCAGTGAGCCAAGATCATGCCATTGCACTCCAGCCTGGGCAACAAGAACATAACTCCACTTCAAAAAAAAAGAAATAGACTTTTAGCTGGGCAACTGACACATTCAATTAAATTAGGATTATGTTAGTAAGAAGTAAGAAATGGGTATACTGACTTGGTAACAGTTGTCTACTCAAATCTTAATCTGAATCGGCCTCTATCATGCCTTATAGTCATGTCCATTGGTCATCACTGAGTGGCTACCATAAGAATTAGGCTACCTGGAAATGAAGTGGGTTTAAGGTTAAAAGTTTGAGAAGGATTGCTCTAATTCTTAGCAATATACACCATCTGGATGATCCTTCCCTTGCAAAATCTACTAACTGCTGCTTTAACTTGCAAGCAAACTACTAATTTATCCCTCCATAGCTTGAAATAAGGTTATATATGTCTGAAATCACTACAGATATTCAAGCTGGGAGCTCTCCATCTTTCTGCTGACCCTGTGAATGTTCTCTGTTTGTTGTTGGAACATTTACAGTGAAAATTGTTCTCTTAATTTCTGAGAATTTGGATGAAATAATTTAACTGTTGAGTGGCTTTACCTGGACCATGAAAATATCAAATGCAATTTAGTCAAGAGAACTCTACTATGTACAAACGGCATCAGAGGAAGCTGAAATTGACTTGATTTTGCTGTTCTGATGTGCAAGCAGCAGTGGCTTGAGAACTACCTTCTTTTCCCCCTAGAAAATTAAAACCTCTGAACCAAGACTGATGCGACCATCCTGTCCCCAGAGCTTTCTAAAATTGTTATTAATCATACTGTGATCACAGGTGAGCCAGGCCCTCCTGGTAATAGGGGAGGACAGCACCTTGCTTTAGAAATTCCCTCATGTACTTCAAAACAGAAGGGATACTTCACAGTATGGAAATGCCAAGATTCAAAGACTCAACACCAAATTTTGTGCTGTTCTTAGGCCTAGTTATTTTAGGGGAAAACAAAGTATATTCTTCATTGTGGAGGCAGGATTTAGTTATTTTCTATATTACAATTCCATGATAATCTATTGTTTCCAATTTACCGAAATCCCTCCAGAAAACGTAGAATTTGAAGGGCACAGGCAACATGCAGAGTCAAAAGTAGTTAGACAAAATCTATTATGAAGCTGAAAACTCAGTAATTAACAATGTAATACTTCATCTTTCATAGAAACACAGATAATTAAAATGGACCAACCACTAACAACTCAAAAGAATAAACAAGGCAGGCTGGGTGCGGTGGCTCAAGCCTGTAATCCCAGCACTTTGGGAGGCCGAGACGGGCGGATCACGAGATCAAGAGATCGAGACCATCCTGGCTAACACGGTGAAACCCCGTCTCTACTAAAAACTACAAAAAAGTAGCTGGGCGAGGTGGCGGGCGCCTGTAGTCCCAGCTACTCGGGAGGCTGAGGCAGGAGAATGGCGTAAACCCGGGAGGCGGAGCTTGCAGTGAGCTGAGATCCGGCCACTGCACTCCAGCCTGGGCGACAGAGCAAGACTCGGTCTCAAAAAAAAAAAAAAAAAAAAAAAAGGATAAACAAGGCAAAGATAGCCTCACAGTGCCCCCTAGCAAACAACCAAATTCCTCTCCAGGACATTGCTTCTTTGTTATTATAAATCTGGTTGAAACTGTTCTGAAGCCACAGTCCAGACATTTCGTGGTCCTAATCACTACTGAAGCAATTTGACATATTATGGAAAAACGTGCTGTTATCCATTTAATATTAGACAAGCCAACCGGAATAAGATTCTTTGATTGCAATCTGCCATCATTCACTCATATGACTGACTTATTTCTTACTCTCCTCTCTTCCTTCCTCTCCTTTTAAAAAATTTTACTTAACCTGTAATCTTGAACATAAAAATAATAAAAGCAAAAACTAAGCTAATAAGACTCATAGCTTATTTTTCTTTTCCAGAAATTTACATGTTAATCTAAATCATCACTGAGTTCTGCCAAGCAGGTTGTTTTTATATAAGACTAGCTGAATTTTACAGTCTATTTATTTTACACTTTTTAATTAAATGACCTCTACCTAGTGCCTGGTCCCTGTTCCACTGTCTTACATAACATCTGCTCACATTTTCCTTCTGATTAAGAATGAGAAATCATTTCCAGGAGTGAAATGGAAATATGTGAAAATCACAACAATGCATAGCAGTTTAATTTTTTTTTTTTTTTTTTTTTTTGAGATGGCATCTCGCTCTGTCACCCAGACTGGAGTGCTGTGGCAGGATCTCAGCTCACTGCAAGCTCCGCCTCCCGGGTTCACACCATTCTCCTGCCTCAGCCTCCTGGGTAGCTGGGACTACAGGCGCCGCCACCTCGCCCGGCTAGTTTTTTGTAGTTTTTAGTAGAGACGGGGTTTCACCGTGTTAGCCAGGATGGTCTCGATCTCCTGACCTCGTGATCCGCCCGTCTCGGCCTCCCAAAGTGCTGGGATTACAGGCTTGAGCCACCGCGCCCGGCAGCAATTTTATTTTTTAACGTGGATATTTCCCGAGCATCTCATACAGGTCAGCCAAGCTTTTAAATGCTGTGAGTGATTACTAATTCCAGCTGGATTCTCCTACAAAGCTGAAGGTGATGAGAGCGGGAGACATTCTGTGACAACCAGAGATAGAAGCATAAAACAATAATGTTCAATTTTGACAAAGTCAACAGAAATGTTAAAAATTAGCTAACTCTTCCAAGTGTTATGGAAAATTGTAGAGTGGAAATAATAGGTAGATGACATTTGATTAAATATTTAATTAAGCTAAATACACACCAGGTTCTTAATTTTGAATGTGCTCTGTACAATGGTGTTCCACCAAAGTGAAGTAGAGAAACAATTTTCAACAACTTTCTTTTGATTATATTTAATTGTGACTTGGTCATACATGTGACTTGGACATGTCATCCAACATTACCTTCAAACCAAGCCACATTTCCTACTACTGTCCTACTTGTTAGACCCAGTTTTGCAGACGGGAGGGTGCTCAGTATACAAACTGCCCTTGCTTGTTCAGAATATTGACTTATTAGCATTTTGTCTTCTCGATCAATTTAAATGGCTTTGGAGAGGTTTACCCTTTGGCACTCAGGGACTAATATAATTGCATTAGAGGCTACTCTTGCCAATTCTGATGTTCAAGAAGAAAATATAAAGCAATGGTGCTTTTCTGAGCAATGCCAACTCCGGAAGAACAGGATAGGAGAACATTCATAATTAGAGAGTGAAGCTCAGTGTGTATGGATTGTAGGAAACTCCTGAGGGCAGACCTAGCACCTTGACCCAGCAGGCTTGAATGCAGAAAATTCATTTACAAAAACGAATTAATATGCCCATTTCTGCTGACTCAGTAAGCTAAAGAATTCTGCAATCCCAAATCACTAAAAAAAATGGAGAAAAGAAATGCAATGGAAAAGTTATTTTAAAAGATTTCAAAATAAAAACTTTTGCATACACATCTGAAAGCACATTAACTCCAAGTAGAGAAAGTTGTTCCTGTGGGAACTCAGAGTTTCTTGTCTTGCATGTCATATATGTCAGTAAGATTTTTATTACTTTTGCCAGCCTATGACTTCTCCAAGATAATATCTGAATTGTAGCCAAATTTTTATAGCAAGTATAGTAGTTGGCGGAATGTAATCGACACACCATTATGTAGTAAATTGGATTGAATTCAGTTAATACTGGTAAGTGTCACTATCCAATCAGTCAGCAAGGACTTGGAGCTTATAGTAGGCAAAACAAAGAAACTTGCTGTTTCTGTGACTAAGTTTTTTTTTTTTTTTTAATAAGCTGGTTATCTAGTTTTTAATTAAAGCTGATATTGGCATTTTTTAAGCATATTAATGAACTGTTAACTGATTCCACATTTCTATTCAACCCCAAAGGAAACTGGGTACCTATTATATAGTCATCTTCAACATTCCAGTACCCTCCTTTCCCATAGCATAAAATAAGCTATTCCTACAGAGACTATTTGTGAATATACTTTGTTTTAATAGCACATCTGTCTTGCAAGTCAATGTTATGGGTGCTGTATTTTAGAGAGGCATTGACCTCCAAATGTTTCCAGAGCACTAGACACTCAGCAGCCATTTTCTTAGTGCTATAGCACGTGATGCACTAAAAGAAAAAAAAATAATTGCAAGGTGAAATCATATTCAAACAAACAAGACTAGGAACACAAAGTAACTAAATGAAGGCATTTAACAAAAGAATTCAGAAGAAGTCTTGTGAGGCAGATGAAGTGCTCTGTGTCATGATTAAGAGGTGAATTCAAAGTGGACCCCTGAATCAGGATAGAGAGGATTTAAATTAGGCTCTTTGTGTACTGATGTGCAGGTCCTCTCCCCTGTGGCTGCTACTCTGAACGACAGGTCAGAAATAGGCTGGATTGACCGAAGCCAGCCGTGAACCACTTGGAGTGAGAACAAAGAGAAAGAAAATAGAAATGATGCAGAAATGCTGTCAGTGTAATTGGTAAAACCTTGAAAGAGAAGAGCCACTGCACCAATGTAATGACACAAAGAAATAGTTTCCTCTGATAATGCATTGCCCCAAAGTAAACAATGCTATGGAGTGGAACACAGTCCATCCATAAGCCCTAGTGATCAAAAGCATCAGTAGCAGTCCTTGGAATACAGGAGAGTTATGTGGCTCGTCACAGTCAGCCTTCCCTCAGTCCCCCATTATATATGGTGTGTGCGTATGTGCACACTTACACACACACACACACTTTCTCTCAGGGCTGGTTTGTTATAAATTAAAAAATACATGATGTTTAAATAAGATCATTTACCAATTCAACTAATATGTTCAGCAAATCCATTAAAATCTGGACAATGTATAACCAGATTACGGATGGATAATCTGGATGGATGGCATACATTCAAACCCTGTACAAAAGTCTTTACCCACTTTATTGTGATATAACAGAATTCTTCTGCTTTTAAAATTTCATTTACAAAAAATAAAAATATGAAGCAGCATCATTTTCTTAAGCATATGAAATATTTTCTCTCAAAATCAGGAGTAGCATAAAAATGGTCTACATTTATATTAGTAGATAAAATATTACTCCTGGGAGTTTATGTTTATTTTTAAATTTATTTTTTATATTACAACAATCATGCACATAATTTTCATGTATTTTCTAGAAGTTTGTAACACAAATAGTATCCTCTCTACTTTTTTTCTGTTCATCAAACTCCTCCCCAATAATGTTTTAATTTTTTTTGCTGTTTATTTTTACATCTATCGCAATATGTAAAAATGATTGGCTATTAATTACTATTGGCTAATAATTACTATTTCTTCCATCATCAATTTTAGATATTTATTTTTATTATAGTAATGAAATCCACCCTGCCTCAGACACACACATGCACGTATACATGTACACACACACACACACACACACACACACACAGTTTCCTTCCCCGCATCCTCTCAATGTAGTTATAATGTTATTTTTTAAATGAAAGTCAGGGCTTATACTATTTAATATGACTTGGAATGATTGAATTCCTTCTCGTTTACATTTTCTCCACATATAAGAAAAACAATTAATAATTGCCCTTTTCCCATTATTTTCCCAGTTTTCTTTGGAGTCATTACTTTTGTAAGAATGTTCCAACAGATCTTTCAATAAATTGGGTAAATTTATCAGTTTGCCTATTAGTAAATTATCCACTTGACCAGACAGAATTCCTTGCGTGCATGATTGCTGTAGGAAGACCTTCACACTGTGGCTCTCCATCCTCCTGCTCACTGACTACTTCCTAGGCATCTGACACCCTGTATGGTAGTCAGACTGCAGCTCCATTGCTTAGTCTTTGGATCCTCATTTTATTGGATCTCATGTTCTTGTTTTTTGTTTCCTCCCTTGTTTTGCTGAGATGTATCCTATAGTAGTTTCCAAAAAGGAAGGTGAAGAGAGGTGAATTCTTGTGAACTTGTATGCCTAGAAATGAATTTATTTTCACCTCACACTCCATTGATAATTTACCTGTGTATAGAATTCTGGGTTGAAAATACTTTCCCTAAGACTATAAAACAATTGCTTCTCATATTTTATAACATCCAATATTTTTATTAGAAAACCAGATGGTAGTTGGATTCCATTTCATTATATTTGGTCAATGTGTTATTATTAATGATAATTGTTTTTCTTACAGCAAAAGCATCTGAGAATATCTCTCCTTTTAGATTTCTTGATAGATATAAGGTTTTGGCTGTTGTTTTGGTTTTGTTTATTTGTTTGGCATGTAATAGGTACTTTCAATCTGAAGATGTGTGCTCTTTGGCTCTGGAAATTTCCTTATAATTTTTTTGATAATTTTCCATATTTGATGCTACATTTTTAATAAGCTCCCGGGTAAAGTCAATACTCCTAGTCCATGGACCACACTTGGGGAAGCAAGTTTGTAGGAATTAAAGCAATAGGTATATATGAGCCAGTGCCAGATCCCTAAGAAATTAGGATATAACCTGATGATTGCAAGGTCAGTGTGAGCTAGAATCATTTTCTATTAACTATATATTTATAGTCCCTGAAACAAAGCCTTACTCTAAATAAGAGCTCAGTAAATATTTGTTGAGTCAGACTGAATTTAAATAAAATCTTGCTGGCCTTTTATTTCTAGTTACCATCTCAGCTAAATTGATTAAGAGTCGTCTTTACATATGGGCTGATGGTTTCAGAGTGTGACCACTGGAATCATGCTTTCAGGTTCTTCCTGTTCAAATACACAAGAAATGTCTCAATATTTTTGTCAAGCAGCATTTAGCAGCATTTAAACCGAACACTTGACAGTTTGCTTATATTAGAAATAACTAACGTTACTACTTTCCTAAATAATAACGTAGGTAAATCACAAGAATTACTTTCTATTCACAAGAGCTTTTATGTCTCTTCATGAAGGGTTTTTCCTCCCTAAATCACAAGAGCTATTTATTCTTTTTTTTTTTAATCTTATTTCTCTCATTTTTACAAATTCCTTATTGGAAAGAATCACCTTATTGATAATCCACAGCATTCTGTATTAAACTAATACTTCTCAATCAAAGAATTCATTACAAAGTTTCTTTTTTTTTGGAGACAGAGTCTCACTCTGTCAGCCAGGCTGGAGTGTTGTGGCGCAATCTTGGCTCACTGCAACCTCTGCCTCCTGAGTTCAAGGAATTCTTCTGCCTCAGCCTCCCAAGTAGCTGAGATTACAGGTGTGCGCCACCATGCCCAGCTAATTTTTATATTTTTACTACAGGCGTTGTCTCACCATGTTGGCCAGGCTGGTCTCAAACTCCCAACCTCAGGTGATGTACCTGCCCTGGCCTCCCAAAGTGCTGGAATTGTAGTCATGAGCCACCATGCCCAGCCCATTACACAATATCTTATAAATGCTAGAATCTTCTTAGAATTTTTATATAATGGAAAAGTGACCTGAGTTTATCATAACAGCCTAGATTAAAAGCCAAGCTCTCTCATGCTTCAGCAGGGTAGACCCACACATCAAGTGACAATCATCCCAACCCACATTTAGGCCCTCATGCCAAACTCAAATAACCACACGAAGTTGTTCCAAGAGTCAGTGAATCCATACTTGTAAAGAAAACCAAACACAACAATAGGCACAAGAGTCAGTGCTTTGTATTTTTAACTTCCAAAGTACTTTCACATTCCTTATCCTGTTTGAATGTCCCTAAAAGCACTTTATAGTGACAATGTAAGATAAGAGATATTATGAGCATCATATCTTTATTCTGAAGCTCTAAAAAGCCGAGGACTAAGGATATATCTTTAATTTTATTATTGTTATGGTGGGTTTTTTGCAACAATAACCAATGTCTTATAATTGTTTTTCACAGGTTATATTTTAAATGCCTTTCTTGAGTGCCACAATGTCTAAAGTCACTAAAAAACAAACTTCTCTGCTCTAAAAAAAAAAAAAAAAAAAAAAAATGCCCACCAAGACAAAAGTTGCCTGTCAATTTGTTCTCTGTCATTGATATCTATTGACATGCCTTTTGCCAATTATCTATTAGTGTGTGATATGCCAATGATTAATAAATGTTAGTGATCTGATGTCATTTCAAAACTGCATCTTTACACTCTCACACACCCACTCAAGAACTCAAGAAGACATTATATTCACACACATACAATCTGTTAAACTGCTTTCAGACCTCAGATAGTAGTACCTGCAACAGTGAGAGAGCTACAATTAATTACAACACTATTTCTTTAAAATATTTTCCAGGAAACCTAATTTTTTGAATGTTAGTGTGAGGATGATATAAATTAGGTATCCTTTTCTTATGAAATTTTGTCCTGGAGTTTTTAAAATTTCTGTCAAGAAATATGGTAAAAGGAATTATAACCCATTTCATAGCACTCCTTACATATGTAATTAGAGAATATAAAATAACTATTCTGCAGCAATAATAGTCTGACAACTCAGGATAAGCATATTGGTCATTTCTGATCAACTGTGTAGTATTTAATATTTTGATCACAGGAAGGCTATAGGACATTCCTCTCTCTCAATGGAAACTACAACTTATTATGCATGCCTCCTTCCTATTCCTGTATAATGCATCCTCCGCATATATTGTGAAGCTAAAACCTGACATGAAAGTTTATGACAGAGTAAGATTGTAAAAATGTATTTTTTATTTGAGACAATTTTGATATAAAAGCACATTTCAGTCCTTTAAAATAACAGTCGACAAGATTTACTATATCAAATGTAAGTTTCACACCTCAGTGGTAGGTTTCAAACAAACCCCAGCAACTGAGCTGAAATTGGCTTTTAAAATCTTTAAGTTAGTTTGTTCGTAGATGAAGATCATTTTTTTTTTAACTTGAAAAATCACACTTATCATGCAGCTTGCAAATTCTTTGGTTTGCATTTATTCATTTTATTATTCTTTTCTTATTGACAGAGACAGGAGCCATGTCAGTGCTACATTAATCCAGAAACTAAAATTAAGTAGGCAATATTGTGTATATTAATGCAAGGTGGCGGCTCTCATTTTTTTTCCATCCCAACCTATTTTCCATTTGAACCGATTTGTACAAAATGTATTTAAAAATCAGAAACTTAAAGACAACCAATTTTCAACTCATTGACCTATAAATTTGCCTGTGATTGCAGTGCACTCCTGCTGTAGCAGGGAGAATAGGAATGGGTGTCTGAAACTGCAGATCCCCGGGGAAAGGCATAATCACATGCTAGAAGTACACCCAGGCCCTTTAATGTCCAGGGTAGAAATTAGAGGACATCTAGCCAGTTCATGAGTCCCGAGAGAAGGGAGAAATGAGTGTCGATAACCGTAATGTCTCCATCCGTGGGAAGCCTGTCTAGTTCCTGGTAAGAATTTCAAGCTTAGTGTTTCCTAGATACCTTGCTCTTTCACTCTCTTGTTGTTCAACTAAGCAGAGGAAGGAAAAGGAAAGAAAAAGGGAAAGAGGGAAGGAGGAAAGAAAGGAAGGTAGAAGGGAAAGAGGGAAGGAGGGAGGGAAGGAGGAAGGGAGAAAATTAAGCAGGGACAATTCTAACAGATTTGACCTTAGGTTTGTTTTATCTGTCATGAATATTCGGCCTTAATATTCATTTCCTTGTGAATTCATCTCTAATAATGATCAACATTTGTTGATCATTCCAAAGGGTTTACACCAATATTATACACACATACACACATACATATATACATATAATACACACATAATATTGGCATGATAAAAAATTTTTGAGACAGGAATATAACTCCATCATACAGATCCCAAAGCTGAGCTTTGAAGAAGTTATTTAAACAAAGTGCCTGAGATGGCAATTAAAATCTACTTTTTCAAAATTCAAAGCCCAGTGCTCTTTTGTCTATACTAAGTTAATAATTTCATTCATTGAAATATCTGTTTGTTTCGGTACATTTTCTATAATTTTTGTAGAAAATTGTCTATACTTTCTATAAGAAAGGAAATTTAAAATTAGGCTTCCTATGTTTCATATAT
The DNA here is from genome assembly GCF_009764315.1 of Trachypithecus francoisi. Classification (NCBI taxonomy): domain Eukaryota; kingdom Metazoa; phylum Chordata; class Mammalia; order Primates; family Cercopithecidae; genus Trachypithecus; species Trachypithecus francoisi. Next base: position 17,392,730 of record NW_022681461.1, read on the forward strand.
TTAAAAAGACAGATCTCTAGAGAGTACCTGAATAAAACACTAAAGTAGAATAGTCTTTATGTAAAAGTACACAGAAGATTGAGGCCAAATGGCCTCTAACGGCCTTTTATCCTATAATAACAGGTCCACTTACATGTAAAGAATTGGGATATAGATGGAGATAAAGAATGTCAGGCACTTTCTCTTACATCTTATTTTTATGCCCTTTGGACTTGTCATTTGTGTACTCCCTTGGCAAAATGTGTGACTCAGACAGCCACTGATTATTCCTAATAGAACCCAACAGCAAACTATGCAATGTCTATGAGCAATAGAATGAATAGATTGTTTTTCGGATGAACAAGATAAAGGATAGCAATTTTTAAAATCTTCAACCATACACAGCAATATAGGTGAATTTCTGAAAGGTAATATTTAGCAAAAAAAAAAAAAAAGGCCAGACACAAAAAAGTGCATACTGTTTTATGAAACTTATATAAGATACAATGCAGTAAAACAGTCTGAGGTTAGAAGTTAGAGGTTGGCCGGGCGCGGTGGCTCAAGCCTGTAATCCCAGCACTTTGGGAGGCCGAGACGGGCGGATCACGAGGTCAGGAGATCGAGACCATCCTGGCTAACCCGGTGAAACCCCGTCTCTACTAAAAAATACAAAAAAATTAGCCGGGCGAGGTGGCGGACGCCTGTAGTCCCAGCTACTCGGGAGGCTGAGGCAGGAGAATGGCGTGAACCCGGGAGGCGGAGCTTGCAGTGAGCTGAGATCCGGCCACTGCACTCCACCTGGGCAACAGAGCGAGACTCCGTCTCAAAAAAAAAAAAAAAAGAAGTTAGAGGTTATACGCAGTTACCCTTAAGGGGATTAGCAACTTGGAGTACAGAAGAAATATCAGGGGTACTGGAAATGGTATGTCTTTATTTGGGTGCACAGGTGTGCTAATTTGTGAAAAATTTTGAAGCCAAATTATGATATGTGACCTTTCCTGTACATATAATATACTTCGATAAAATGTTTGAGGGGAAAATGCAACAGGATCCTAAGATTAAGATTGCATTTGTATTTATCATGGATACCTTGTAGCTACTAACTCCAGGCTTTCTGAGGTAGAATAGCATTGGAAGAGCATGGGCATTAGATTCAGATGCCTGAGCTGGAGCTCTCCATTCCACTGTGCAATTTAATAGCAGTGTGTTTTAGGGGAAGTTTCTTTTTTTTTTTTTTTTGAGACGGAGTCTGGCTGTGTGGCCCAGGCTGGAGTGCAGTGGCGCGATATCGGCTCACTGCAAGCTCCGCCTCCCGGGTTCCCGCCATTCTCGCGCCTCAGCCTCCGAGTAGCTGGGACTACAGGCGCCCGCCACCACGCCCGGCTAATTTTTTGTATTTTTAGTAGAGACGGGGTTTCACCGTGTTAGCCAAGATGGTCTCGATCTCCTGACCTCGTGATCCGCCCGCCTCGGCCTCCCAAAGTGCTGGGATTACAGGCTTGAGCCACCGCGCCCGGCCGGGGAAGTTTCTTAAGCCTCGGTTTCCCCAGTAAAATTCTTATGGATTTATTGCCTGAACTAATTCACAGGGTTTCATAAAGCACAAGTGAGAACACTAAACTGAGAGACCACAGCAAATTTATGGCATTATTTTTCACTGTCCTTACACATCTTGAGCAAATGCCATCTCAGGAAAAAAGTCAAATGTTTAATTAATATTTCCATATCATCACCAGCCCTCCAATGTTCAGTTCCTTCACATACTAGATATTATTTCTCACTCTATGTAAAGTCCAACTGGACTTTCCTGGTTTAACTGCCTTCAGTGATTCTGTCCCTATCTAGGTTTTTGGGCTCCTTTCCCTTTGCATTGTACTTGAGAAAAGAAGACACAGATAAAATGTTCCTATTTCACAACCACTTCGTCCTGAAGAAGTTCATATCATCCCCACTTGCATTCATTAGACGGAGAAGTAGCCACACCACCTCACCTAGTGGCAACTAACCTAAGAAAAGAATGAATCTTTATCAGTCCATTAGGCATGTCTGCCACATTGCCCTTTTGTTCACGTCCACAAACCACATATCAATTTTTGAGGCTCTGTCAGTTGAGCATTTCACACTAAAATTCACAGAAACACAGATCATTTGATCTACAAACATATGAAACTTTCTGGAATAAATCTTCTGCACAGTTTAAACTCAATCTGAATACCAGGGATCTGTTCCCTAGTTCTATGAGATACCTTACATTCATGAACAAACATGAGTTAGGCCAAAATCCCAATGCCCACGCGTCAGTTCATATCAATCTGAATTGACTAGTCTCCACTGCTTGCTTAAGGTGAGGCACATCTTGGTAGAGTAGAAAGTAGCCAGCGCTGACAACTGATGTCATGATCTATCTTCTCAATGTATAAACAAATGAAATGTCAATACTTTAGAGAAAATCCTTATGTAAGACTTTTTAAAACTTCATAAATTTAATTTGCTAACACTTAATATTAAACACTATGCTTAACAACTTTATGAATGAAAGCTTTATTTTTATCATAGAAGCATGGGATATGTGACTTATCCCAAATCACGAAATTGGAACCAAAACTTGGGGCTCAGTATGACTACTCTGATATGTACTTTACTTCTCATTAAAGAGGAATAACGTCATAAAACAAAACCTAAATGATGTTTGTGTATAGGGTACCTTAACGGTCAAATTTAAGACAAGAGTTAATAAATCCAGTGTGCTATTTTACTGCTTAAATTGGTTACTCTGCCTCTTGACGGTTAACCCAAGTGGTGCCAGAAATTTTAATTACCTCAGTATTCAGCATAAATTGCATATATTCCTCATTTTCAAGTACTTGCAGACTTAAGTTTGCAAGACATAAGGCAAAAGGTATAACTTTGGAGAGTTTCTGTCACATAGCCTTTTGCTCCCAGGAAGTGGTTATTTGAATAGTCCTGTTTCCATGTATATATATAAATGTATATATGTAGGTCTCTCAAGCCTGAAATGAATTTTCAAGACTCAATGTCTTTATGCTAAGTATTCAGCATTTCAAAAACTACTGCTTCTGAGGCCTGGCGCAGTGGCTCAAGCCTGTAATCTCAGCACTTTGGGAGGCCGAGACGGGCAGATCACGAGGTCAGGAGTTCGAGAACATCCTGGCTAACATGGTGAAACCCCGTCTCTACTAAAAAATACAAAAAACTAGCTGGGCGAGGTGGCGGGCGCCTGTAGTCCCAGCTACTTGGGAGGCTGAGGCAGGAGAATGGCGTAAACCCGGGAGGCGGAGCTTGCAGTGAGCTGAGATCCGGTCACTGCACTCCAGCCCGGGCAACAGAGCGAGACTCCGTCTCCAAAAAAAAAAAAAAAAAAAAAAAACTATTGCTTCTGAAAGTGTGTATAGGGTCGGAAATGAAGTGTTCTATTTTTACAGTGAAATGCAGATTTTTCTATTAAAAAGTAAGGCTTTCATTTCCAGTGTTATAAAGGACAGTATTTGAGTTTTGGTGAATTAATTTAGGAAGCTACAAAAGTTCTATACAAGAATTTTCTCCAGGTTATGTATTTACATTTGACTTTACATTTGAACATTATTAATAATGTCCAATACTTGGCTCTGGGTATTTGGATCAAATAAATATTAGTGGCTAATATTTAAATGATCAATTTTTGTTGCACTGTTTTCAATTTTGTTTCATAGCTTATACAATTTCAGATATTAAAATACATTGATATTACTTTTTCATTTATCTCAGTGTCTCAACACTTTCATATTTTATTTTTTTACTGATACATAATAGATGTACAAAATTTAGGGGTACATGTGATAATTTTAAACATTCTAATAATCAAATCAGGGTAACTAGGATAGGATATCCATCACCTTAATCTTATCTTTTATTTATGCTAAGAACATTTGAATTATTCTTTTCTAGTTATTTTTAAAATGTATAGTTGGTTAATGTTAACTGTACTCAATGTACTCAATCTACTGATCTACTGAACACCAGGTCTTACATATATATAATGCATATATGTGGAAACAGGACTATTAAAAACCACTTACCGGGAACAAAAGGCTAGATGATGAAAATTGTCCGAAGTGATATCTTATGCCTTGTGTTTTGCAAACTTAAGTCTGCAAGACTTCTGTCTGACTGTATATTTGTATCCACTAGTCAAACTCTCTTTATCCCTCTCTCCCCTCAAACTTTGCAGCCTCTTGTAACCACTGATCTATTCTCTTATCTTCCTGAGTTCCCTTTTTTAGCTCCCCTGTATAAATGAAAATACGCTACATTTTTCTTTCTGTGATTGGATTTTTTCACTTAACATAATGACCTCCAGTTCCACCCATATTGCTGCAAATGACAAGATCTCACTCTTTTTTATGGCTGCATAATATTCTATTTTGTATATACACCACATTTTCTTTATCCATTTATCCATTGATGGACAGGTTGATTCCATATTTTGTCTATTGTGAATAGTACTGAAACAAAATGGGAGTGCAAATATGTCTTCATTACACTGATTCTTTCTTTTGGATATATACGCAATAGTGGTAGGTCACATGATAGTTCTATTTTTAGCTTTTTGGGGAACCTCTATACTGTTTTCCATAGTTGCTATACTAATTTACATTCCTACCAACAACACAGAAAGGTTTTCCTTTCTCTGCATCCTATTAAGCACCCATTCTTCTCAGTCTTTTTTATAAAAGCCAGTTTAATTGGGATAAGATAATATTATATTATGATTTTGGTACGATGTTATGGTGAGATACAATTTTGGTTTGCATTTCTCTGATGACTAGTGATGTTGAACATTGTTTCATATACCTGTTGGCCATTTGTATTTCTTCTTTTGAGAAATGTAATTCAGATCATTTGCCCATTTTTAAATTGAAGTATTTGTTTTTTGTTTGTTTTTGCTATTGAGTTGTTTCAGCTCCTTATGGATTCTGATTATTAATCCCTTGAAAATGTCTCCTCCCATTCTGTGGACGGTCTATTCACTTTGCTGACTGTTTCCTCTGCTATGCAAAAGTTTTTAGCTTGGTATAATCCCACTTTAATATTTTTGCTTTTGTGCTTGTATTTTTGAGGTCCTACATAAAAAATTGTGGCTCAGATCATGTCTGGAAATGTTTTCTCAATGTTTTCTTCTAGTAGTTGCAAAGTTTCAGGTCTTAGAGTTAAGCCTCTAATCCATTTTGATTTTATTTTTGTATATGGTGAAAGATAGGGGTCTAGTTTCATTCTTCTGCATATGGTTATCTAGTTTTCCCAGTACCACTTATTTAAGAGTGTGCTCTTTTCCCCATTGTATGTTCTTGGCACCTTTGTTGCAAATTAATTGGCTATAAATATGTGGATTTATATCTGGATTTCCTGTTCTATTCCATTGTTCTATGTCTCAGTTTTTATGCCAGTACCATGCTGATTTAGTTACTGTAGCTCTGTAGCATATTTTGAAGCCAGGTAGTGTGATGCCTCCAGTTTTGTTGTTTTTGCTCAGGTCTTTTCTCTAAGATCCTCTGTGGTTCCATATATCTTGGCCTTTTGGCTAATACCCAGTGTCATAACTGTTCTTATCAGTTTAATACTTTTTAAAAATTCCATGTCTTCCTTAATGCAGAAAACAAAGTGGGTATATAAGAAGAGAATATATTTCTGAATAAAAATAGGATGTAAAGAATTGTTTTTGTCTTTCATCTAGATTTAAACGGTGTTTCAAAAAGTCATTTCAAATGAGAATAGATGTGTATTATGTAATACAGGACATTATGGGCTGAGGATCTTCAGTATTTCTCTAACAAGTTTGTAGACTCCATGGTCCTAAGTACAATAATTACATAGTAAGTTCCATGAGCACCTTGCCTGTGTCATCTGCATTAATTAATATACGCCTATCACCTAGCACAATGCTTAGCATATAATAGATTTTTAGAAATTAATGAAGTATGGGAAGTAGTAATTCTATCTCTTGTCCAGTCCTGATCTGTAACTCTGTAGACCCTTCAGTCAACTTTATAGTTAAGTCAAATAGGCAATTACCCTGAAAGTTCTTTAAATGGCTCCCAAAACTCCTAATGTCCCAAACTATACTTTTTTCTCTGAAATTCCACTTCTAAGTCTCCTTCATTTAGCTAAAAATGGCACTCTTCTTTAAATGCAAAATAAAAATATATAAACGTAGAGATCCAATGACATGTAAGTTATTTTAAATCATTTACACATATGATAAATTAATATCATATTTTCTTTTCCCCCAGTGGATTTTTGGTTGGAAACAAGGAGTCATTCTCTCATCTCTGGACATCTGAAGTAGGTTGAGAAAAATGTGTCAGTAGGATGAGTTTAATGAGGGAGAAACACCAAGAAAACATTTGCTTATCTCATACTGTTGCTTATGGGTGACATAATACTAAAAACATAGATATAAGCTGTTTAACACCAGGACTTGTACATGATGAAAATCATATCTACAGATGAGAACTAGTTAAACAGCTAGTCATTGGTAAAGCTAACATTAGCTTTTGGAAAATCTAATTTTTGGTTTGGTACTCTTCAGAAATTTGACCCCTTATTTACAAAAGCTAATTCTACTTTGAAGTAAACTAAATCCTACACAACAATTTGAAAATTTAAAATATCTTCATAAATCTCAACAAATTTCCTGTCTCTGTAATTTTGTATTGTAAACACAAACAACTACTTAAGCTTCCTTAGAGGGATTTAATTATATGATGTGGTTTGGCTGTGTTGGTTTGGCTGTGTCTCTACCCAAATCTCGTCTTGAATTGTAGCTCCCATAATCCCCACGTGTCATAGTAGGGACCCAGTGGAAGGTAATTGAACCATGGGTCAGGTTTTTCCCATGCTGTTCTCATAATACTAAATAAGTCTCACGAGATCTGATGGTTTTATAAAGGGCAGTTCCCCTGCACACGGTCTCTTGCCTGCTGCCATGTAAGATGTGCCTTTGCTCCTCCTTCACTTTCTGCCATGATTGTGGGGCTTCCCCAGCCATGTGGAACTGAGTCTATTAAACCACTTTTTCTTTATAAATTACCCAGTCTGGGGTATTTCATCAGAGCAGTATGAAAATGGACTAATACACTATGATTAAATATGAAGACTTATGGTTATACAATTAGAAGCTAGTTTAAAAATATTCTTCGTCACTTCCAAATTTGGAAACATTTTACTTAACCAGCTCCTTTAAGTAATCATTGGGATTCATGACTATGGTGAAAAAAATCACATATTGCTGCAAATATAAAAAAACTTTTTTCAAAGATTTACTCAATAAAGAAATTGTACCTATATTTTAAAAAGTACATATACCATGTGGAATAGGAGAATTCTGAGGTCAAGAGAGCTAAGATTCAGTAATCAGGCAATTAGGGTTCTCCAGAGAAACAGAATCAACAGGATGAATAGATATAAAAAGATATTTATTATAAGGAATTGGCTCACATGATTATGAAGGCAGACACATCACAAGATCTTCAGGATTATTCAGCTAGCTGAAGACCCAGGAAAGCCAATGATTTCACTACAGTTGAATTTGGAACACCTGAAAATCAGGAAGGCCAATGATATTGCTTCTGTCTAAAGTCTGAAAGGCTGAATACCCAGTAAGAGTCAATGTTTCGGTTTGAGTACAAAGACAGGAAAAATATGATTTTTCATTTTGAACGCCATTAGGCAGAAGAATTGCCTCTTATTCAGGGAGGGTCAGTCTTTTTATTTTATTCAATTCTGCAAGAAATTAGATGAGGTCCACCCATATTATTGAGGGTAATCTATTTTACTCAGTCTACCAATTTAAATGTTAATATTGTCAAAAAAAAAACAACCTCACAGAAACAACCAGAATGACATTTGACCAAATATCAAGGCATCCCATGGTCCAGGCAAGCCAACACATAAAATTAATCATAGGTAGGCAGGTTTCATTATGTACAATGCCTGGGTCTTCCCAAATACCTTGTTGCATCCATTTTTAAAGAAAATATAAAACTGCAAGAAGTTAAAGAAGATGAAACAATTCTACAACTGGCATTAAAACATATACAGAGACATATATGGAAACTGAATGTTCTGGGATAAATGACAGAAATTACTTTAAAGGGATCAATAGTGCTGCTAAAAAAGACATATCATAAATGGAAGCTAAGGCAGGAAACAAAATCCTTACCATTGGAGAGAATGGTAAGGATTCTCTGTGCCTTACCAGACACAGTTTAGTGAATATTTTACAAATGGCCTTGACCCAGCCACCTGGGTGGATGCATCTTGTATGTCCACAGAATAGGAGGACTATGTATAAAAACAAAAAAGTTGTCCCATTCAAGTCTGTGCTTTACTAGACCTAAGCAACTCGGCTCTATGACATCTTTAACAGAGCAGAATAGGGAGAAAAGAACTAGCTCTAAAGAGGATTCCCAAGCCCTGTAAAATTGAGAAATCATTGGACAGTAGAATTGGAGAGTAGCATAAATAATGGGAAGCAAGATTGTTGTGTCTTAGAAAAAGGAAGCAAAGGGCAGCTGTGTCAATGGGAGTTGCCCCTCTACGATAGCTAGGAACACTACTAGAGAGTCCCTGTGACATCCCGAATCAGTTGGAGGGGACAGGAGCATTTCTTTGTAACAGGTGATCTATTAAAATTTTTTGGAACAAAATAGTCTACTAATAAATTAATTTTCATATTGTTTTTTTCCTCTAGATTCATAAAAATGTATGAAATGTCTCCCTATAGTGCTCTATCTCTTACTCTTTCCCCTCCAGGGCTAGAGTCAGCCCCATGCTTTCTCATTTTTAGCTCTCCATAAAGCAAGGGGTATAGCAAATGGCATTTTTTTTTTTTCATTTCTCTGAAAGACAATGGATTGTGGAACATACTGAAGACTATTCCTAAGTGGCTGTTTGTGTTTGGTGGTCAAGGCTATTCAGAAAATATCAGAGGAGGACAAATGATAGTGCATTGCAGCCAGCTTTGACTGGCTTGCAAGAGTCAGGTGTTCATTTTTCAGGAATTCCATGTTGTTAAACACAGATATTATTAAAATTTAAATTACATAAACACATTCTGAAATAAATTATGTTAAATACAAACTCATCAGTTCCTAATTATTTTATTATAGTTTACTATTGTCTATGCTCTTGAGATTATTTACCTGCGTTGAACTGGTGTGGCAGAAATACTATATAAGAAGTGCTACTGAGCATCCCTTCCCAACTGTGTCTTTACTGACATCACATTGGTGACAGAACCACAACGTTGGCCACGTTGGGAGCGTTCACATCACAGAAATGGGTAAACACAATTCTGGCTTTATTTTTCAGTGAGATGGTTGCTAAACATTTACCAGAACACCAATGGGTTGAAGATGTGCATGTTAAAGTCCAGTGAGAATGATCTGATCCTAAGTTAGTGTGAAGTCACTGAGGAGTAAGAAAAGAAAGAAGGTTACAACTTGAACTGAGCACCCATGGGCTAGCAGGATTCTAAAATAAGTCGTGTCCATGGAAAGTGGATTCTAAATCATGATTATTTTAGAAACCCTTGCACTTTTGAAGGGACCATTCCAGTCTGATCAAACAGTATTGTCAGGGGTAACCTTTGCAATTGAGAACCAAGCTTTTTCTCACTTTTTCTATGGGAGTAGAAGTTTCTGATTTCTTCTGCAAAGTAAAAGAAATGGTTTCCCACAATTGGCTTATACTATACATTTGCCAAACTTGGTGGTTTATATCTGTACCTAAACTAAAATTTATAGAAAAAAAACTCCTTGAAATCTGTGACATTACCTGGACCCTGTAATATGTTGTGAAATGAATCATACTTGTTATATTGTGGAGAAAAATACCTTGCAGGAAAAAAAAAAAAAAAGATGTGGTGAAAATATATTTATCATAAATTATATTTGTTTCTAGGTTTTCTGTAGACCAAATAATTGAAATATATTTACTGTCATAGAACAAATAGAAGTGTGACTAATGTTTTAATTGCATCCATTGTATCCTCCAGGGTCAAATTAGAAAAATGAAACCATTTTATATGCCTTGTCCACTCCACCATTGATGGGCACCTTGGTTGATTCTAAGCCTTTGCTGTGGTGAACAGTGCTGTAATGAATACACAAATGCCAGTGCCTTTTTGTACAACAATTTCCTTTCTTTTTGGATATATATATCCATGGAAAAAGAACAAAATCGCGTCCTTTACAGCAACATGGATGCAACTAGATGCCATTATTCTAAGTGCATTAACACAGAAACGAAAACCAAACACTGCCTGTTCTCACTTATAAGTGAGAGCTAAACATTGGGTACTCAGGGACATAAAGATGGGAACAATAGACATCGGAGAGTACTAGATGCGGGAGGGAGAGAGAAGAGCAAAGGCTGAAAGACTAACTCTTGAGTACTAGGCCCACTATCTGGGTGATGAGATCATTGGTATCCAAATGTACTCAGCATCACATAAGCTACTCATGTAACCAACCTGCACATGTACCCATTGAATGAAAAATAAAAGCTGAAATTATATTTAAAAACAAAGAAATGTATGTAGCTGATTCCAGAACCCATTATGTTTCACAGTAACAATCCCCTTCCCCCATGCTGCCAACATCTCCTAGTTATTGTGAGGTTTAAAGATTATTTTTCCATTAGGAGGAGACATTAGGAGGAGAATTTATGAAGAGGATGGATGGGGGCATCAACGCTGTCCCAAGAGTCCTAATACCCTCTTACCTCAGAAAAACTCTAAGGATGGATGAGATATCCCAGTTACTCAATGCAGCTAATAAGCTGGAAAAATGAGGATATTGAAATTATTGGAAATTTGTTGGCACCCACTGATTAGTGACTGAGTCATGAAAAAAACTGTTATCCATTGTATCCTTCAGGGTCTAATCAGAAAAATAAAACCATTTTACATGCTAAAATAAAAGAAATGTAGTGTACAAGAAATTGCTTACACAGGAAGAGCTATGAGATCAAACAAAGGATGGTGAGACAACTCAGCGATTATTAAAAACAGAAAGCCACTACTCTCCTTGTCTGGAGAGACAAAAGGCACGGGTGATGACACAAAAGCCCAGAGGCCAGAATCACCTGGCTGCCAGGCCTTTCTAGCTCTAGGAGCTAGAGCCCTAGAATTGATAATATTAGTGACACAAATGCCACCAAGACAGAGAGAAAAACAGAAAATATGTTGGCTTCACCTGTCCTCTTGCCGCACAATCTGACACCAGAGATTCCCACAGGCTAAACCTACTATGAGCCAGTGAACAGTGGGCCCTTAGACATGCAGCTTCCAGGGGTCAGTGAAGCAAGAAAACAAAAAGGAGTCTGGGCACAGTGGCTCACGCCTGCAATCCCAGCACTTTCAGAGGCCTAGGTAGATGGATGGCTTGAAAGCCAGGAGTTTGAGACGGGCCTGGGTAACATGGCAAAACCCCGTATCTACAAAAAATAAAAAAATAAAAAAATAGCCAGGCATGGTGGTGCGCATTTGTAGTTCCTGCTCCTCGGGAGGTTGAGGTAGGAGAATCACCTGAGTCCAGGAAGTCGAGGCTGCAGTGAGCTGTGATCGCACCACTGTACTTCAGCTTGAGCAACAGGAGTGATACCACATCTCCCCACCTCCCCCCGAAAGAAAGAAAGAGAGAAAGAGAGAAAGAGAGAAAGAGAGAAAGAAAGAAAGAAAGAAAGAAAGAAAGAAAGAAAGCAAGCAAGCAAGCAAGCAGCAAGCAAGCAAGCAAGCAAAGCAAAGCAAAGCAATAGATCTGAGGAAAAAAACAGATGCAGGACCAACGTATTCATAAACTCCAAAATATCTATATCTAGATCTGTATCTAGAGGGAGAGAAAGAGATTGATTTCTGCAGTGCCCATTAAGGTGAGGATGTAAGGGCAGAAAAAAGAAAGAATTTATTTTTAGCCCATATATATTATCTGAGTGGACAATTGATAAATGAATTAGAAGTTTACACACTTCTAATTCACACTATTCAATTGAAGGAGGCAAAAGAACAGACTGAATGAACTGTACTGAATAATTGAGAGCTGCCTGTCCTTGCAAAATGCTTTTATTATCCTACATGTAATCCTTGCATTCTACAAAATAGCTGGATGTAACATATTGATATTATTGCCACTCCTCTACCATATTCTCTCTCTGTATCACAAAAATAGTCTATCAGAAAATACACAATATTAACCAAGACTTGGTTTTATCATTTCTAGAGTTACTTTTCTTTTGTTTACATCGTCTTTATAAAGGTACTCTTAGAGTCTTCTTTGTTAGCATGAATTACACCAAGGGAATCACCTTTCTTTCCTTCTTGAACATATTATTTCATGAGAAATGTATTATGTTGCTTACATACACAGGTAGAGCTCTTTCAAAACAGAAAACCCATCTATTTTGCTTGCTTTCCAGACACTATCCATCTATTACAGTTAAGCACACAAATTTGTTCTAGAAAGTTGGCAACTCAAAAACACAAAAGGACCTTAAAATATTCAAATAACTTTTAAACTGTTTTAAAGACAATCTTGTTTGAAAAGTTAGAGTATTAAAAAAAATCAAATCAAACACACTTTCCCAACAGTCTAATGTTTAACAGAAGAGAATCTAACACTCAATTCCAGTTTAACGAGTAAAAGACAAGGAGACTTTAAAGTCAATCATATATGACAGTGTTTCTTCTCAATGTGCCTGCTTTTGAGCCGTATTTCTGCTGACTACTTAAAAATTTTCTTTTTGAAGTATTTTATAATATATTAGAACCAGAGATATCGAATGTTAGTGCTAGAAGGAACTGGCTATGGTCCGTGATTCAATTCCCATATTCTTTCTGCACCACACTCTTTAAGACCATCATTGAGTTAGTCTCAGAGTTTCGAAGCTGTAGACTTCAGGGCAGTACATTACAATATGCCAATATTACTATTCTCCTGCTCTGACATTCTCTTCATTGATTGACAGATGAAGGAGAAGGAAGGGCAGTCACCATTAACTTAAAGTAAATGAAACTGGAATATTAAAATTCAGGATTATTTGAGTGACTGAATTGCCTGGCAGAATGTTCTCCAGTTAAGAGTGGGGAAAGATTAACTCTGCACATGACACCACTACTGTATTTATACAAGTCTACTGGGACAACTGTTTGCCTTGAATTGTTTGTCTTCATTCATTTCAGTCAGACAGTTGTGTTGACTGATTTTTCTTTTTGATGTATAGAATGACTATTTGACTGTATTTACCATCTAATTTCCACTAATGCACTGTAAAAATAATACATTAGTCAAATTAGATGGGCAGATATGAAAAGTTTACCCCCAAGCTAGAGATAAATATAATATTGCCTTCTATAGACATTTGTCATATGCCCCGAGTTTGGGGAAATTGTTCCAATTTCATCTATTTTGTCATATGCCTTGGCTTTAGTTCTAGAAAAGTAGAAACACTGATTCCATAATAAAAATATCTTTCAAGAACACACATAAAAATAATTTTGTGTGAATCTGAGAATCACATAATAGAGTCAGGAAAAAAATATATAAGCCTAATTTCACTGAGTTTCTTACTTACCTGGAGGTTTTGTATTAAACTTTTCAGTATTATTCCGGAAGTTCTTGAAGCATGAATATTTAAAATCTATTAACAGAAAACTCTCTTTAAAGATTTATTATTTCAGACTGGGCGTGGTGGCTCACACCTGTAATCCCAGCACTTTGGGAGACCAAAGCAAGCAGATCACCTGAGGTCGGAAGTTTGAGACCAGCCTGACCAGCATGGAGAAACCGTGTTTCTACTAAAAATACAAAATTAGCCAGGTGTGATGTTGCATGCCTGTAATCCCAGCTACTCAGGAGGGTGAGGCAGGAGAATCGCTTGAACCCGGGAGGTGGGGGCTGTGGTGAGCCAAGATCGGGCCATTGCACCTCCACCCCGGGCAACAAGAGCGAAACTCTGCGTCAAAAAAAAAAAAAAAAAAGATTTATTATTTCAATATTTGCAGTTACTATGGTAGGCCACTTTTCCATGCCCCATTCCATAACTCTGTGTTCTTATTGAACATGTGAGAATTGGTGCCACAGGTAGGAAGGAGAGGCAATTTTGTATATCTGTTATTCAATAATGCTGATTTTATAGAGCATTTCCTCCATGGTTGACTAGTTCAAAACGACAAAGATGTTTGGATAGTACTCTTTGGAACTGAAAAGTTTCTTTTAGAAGTTTCCACATTCCGCTAACCAATCTGTGTTTTTGATCAAGGCAAAATTAATTCTTTTCAAAATTAGCACAATAGCTTTATTATTTTTAATAATTCTGTTAGAATTAGTATTATTTGGCAGGAATATCTAGGGAAGATGGGAAAAAAGTAACCATAAAATTCAGAGAAAAACAAAATACAATTTAAAAAATGATGAATAACGATTTGATACCAGCTCACTATGGAAAAACATAGCAGAAAAGCCAGGTAAATCGTATGCCACATTTAATAATGGGCGTTAAACTTGCAAAAAGTAAAATCTGAAGAGAAGTAAACTCACCGAAGTGATACCAATGTTGTGCACATGCTCTGTCTTTTTTTTTTTAACTGTATATGTTTAAGGTGTACAACATGATGTTTACGTACACATACATAGTGAAATTATTACTATCATCAATAGCATACTCATCACCTTACATAGTTACCTTTCTTCTTTTTGTGCTAGAAGCACCTAGAATCTACCTTTTTGGTAAATGCTTAGTATGCAACACAATCTTATGAACTATAGTCTTCATGCTCATATTAGATCTCTAGACTTATTTATTCTACATAACTGCAAGTTAGTACCCTTTGACCTACATAACCTCATTTCCTTTTCTTCCCCAACCCTGGTAACTACCATCTCACTCTATTTCTATCTGTTCAAATTTTTTTAGATTCTACATATAAATAAGATCATACAATATTTTTTCTTTTGTGTCTGACTTAGGTCACTTAGCATAATGTCCTCCAGGTTCATCCATGTTGTTGCAAATAGGAGTATCTCATATTTTAAAGCTGAATATTATTTCATTACATTTACAGTATATATGCACAATTTCTGTATCCATTCATCCATCAAGGGCACTTAGGCTATTTCCATATCTTACCTATAGTGAATAATACTGCAATGAACACAGGAGTGCAAATATCTCTATGAAGTGCTGATTTCAACTCCTTTGTTTCCATACCAAGTAGAGAGATTGCTATTTTTAATAAGATAGTTCTATTTGTAATTTTTTGAAGAACCTCCATACTGTTTTCAATAATGGTTGTACTAATATACATTCCCTCCAACAGTGTACAAGTGTTCCTTTTTCTCTACTTCCTAGCCAACACTTGTTATCTCTGTCTTCTTGACAATAGCCATCCTATTGGATGTGAGATGACATCTCACTGTAGTTCTGATTTGCATCTCCCTGTTGATTTGCAATGTTGAGCACCTATTCCTATTGGCTATTTTATGCTATCTTTGGGAAAATCTCTATTTAGGTCTTTACCCATTTTTTAATTAGGTTGATATTCTGTTTTTGTTTTCCACTATCAATCTATATCAGTTCTTAATATACTTTGCATATTAACCCCTTACTGGATATATGCTTTCCAAGTATTTTCTTTCAATCCACAGATTTCCTTTTTATTTTTGTTGATTGTTTCCTTTCCTGTGCAGAAGATTTCTAATTTGATGTAATCGCACTCATTTGTTTTTGCTTTTGTCGTCTGAACTTTGGCTGTGATATCCAAAACATTGGCAGGGCCAAAATCAAGGTGCTTATTCCCTGTGGTTTCTTCTTGGAGTTTTCCCATTTTAAATCTCATTTGGAGTTGATTTCAGTGTATGGTGTAGGGTAAGAGTTCAATTTTATTCTTCTGCATGTGGATACCCAGTTTTTCCCACTCCATTTATCTAAGAGACTATCATTTTCCCATTCTGTCTTGTTGGCCTTGTTGAAAATTAGTTAAGCGTATATTCTTGAGTTGATTTCTGGGCTCTCTATTCTGTTTCATTGGTCTATATGTTTGTTTTTATGCCAGAACTATATTATTTTGATTATTATAGCTTTGTAATATGATTGAAATCAAGCAGTGTGATGCCTTCAAGTCTGTTTTTCTTTCTCAAGATTGCTTTGGCTATTTCAGGTCTTTGTGGTTCTGTATAAATTTTAGAGTTTTTTTTTATTTCTGTGAAAAATGCCATTGGAATTTTAATAGGGATGATATTACATTTATATATTGCTTTGGATAGTCTGGACATTTTAACAATATTAATTCTTTCAATCCATGAACATGAAATATCTTTCCTTTTTTTTCTTCTTTATTTTTTTCATCAGTATTTTACAGCTTTTACTATACAGGTCTTTTATTTGCTTGGTTAAATTTATTTCTAAGTACTTTATTCTTTTTGATGCTGTCATAAATGGGAATAATTCCTTGATTTCTCTTTTGAATAGCTCATTTTTGGTGTTACAAAAGCAACTATTTTTGTATGTTAATGTTGTATTCTGCTACCTTATGGAATTCATTTATTAGTTCTAACAGGCTTTTGTGGAGTCTTTAGAGTATTCTACATATACCATTATGTCATATGCAAACAGGGATAATTTGTATTCTTCCTTTCAAGTTTGGGTGCCTTTTATATCTTTTTCTTGTTTGATTTCTCCTGCTTGTACTTCCAGTACTATGTTTGACAGAAGTGATGATACTATGCTTGATAAAAATGATGAGTGGGCATCCTTGCCTTGCACCAAATCTTAGAGGAAAAGCTTTTGGTTTTCTCTCATTGATTATGACATTAGCTGTGGGCTTTTCATAAATATCCCGTATTATGTTGAGATTTCCTTCTACACCTAATTTTTTCAGAGTTTTTACAATGAAAGGATGTTGAACTTTATCAAATGATTTTTCTACATCTGTTGAGATTATCATGTGACTTTTATCTTTCATATTATTAATGTGGTATATCACATTGATGGATTTGCATATTTTAAATCCTACTTGCATCCCAGGGATAAATCCCACTAGGACGTGATACATAATCATATGACATGTTGTCAAATTCAGCTTGCTAGTATTTTATTGAGGATTTTTGTATCTATGCTCATTAGAGATACTGGCCTATAGTTTCTATTTATATATATATATACATATATATATACTTTATGTTCTAGGGTACATGTACACAATGTGCAGGTTTGTTACATATGTATACATGTGCCATGCTGGTGTGCTGCACCCATTAACTCATCATTTATATTACGTATATCTCCTAATGCTATCCCTACTCCCTACCCCCTCCCTACAACAGGGCCTGGTGTGTGATGTTCCCCTTCCTGTGTCCAAGTGATCTCATTGTTCAATTCCCATCTATGAGTGAGAAGATGCAGTGTTTGGTTTTCTGTTCTTGCAATAGTTTGCTGAGAATGATGGTCTCCAGCTGCATTTATGTCCCTATAAAGGACACAAACTCATCCTTTTTTATGGCTGCATAGTATTTCATGGTATATATGTGCCACATTTTCTTAATCCAGTCTGTCACTGATGGACATTTGGGTTGGTTCCAAGTCTTTGCTATTGTAAATAGTGCTGCAATAAACATATGTATGCATGTGTCTTTATAGCAGCATGATTTATAATCCTTTGAGTATATACCCAGTAATAGGATGGTTGGGTTAAATGGTATTTCCAGTTCTAGATCCTTGAGGAATTGCCATACTGTCTTTCACAATAGTTGAACTAGTTTACAGTCCCACCAACAGTGTAAAAGTGTTCCTATTTCTCCACATCCTCTTCAGCACCTGTTTTTTCCTCACTTTTTAATGATTGCCATTCTAAATGGTGTGAGATGGTATCTCATTGTGCTTTTGATTTGCATTTCTCTAATGGCTAGTGATGATGAGCATTTTTTCATGTGTCTGTTGGCTGCATAAATGTCTTCTTTTGAGAAGTGTCTGCTCATATCCTTTGCCCACTTTTTGATGGGGTTGTTTTTTCTTGTAAATTTGTTTGAGTTCTCTGTAGGTTCTGGATATTAGCCCTTTGACAGATGAGTAGATTGCAAAAATTTTCTCCCATTCTGTAGGTTGCCTGTTCACTCTGACAGTAGTTTATTTTGCTGTGCAGAAGTTCTTTAGTTTAATTAGATTCCATTTGTCAATTTTGGCTTCTGTTGCCATTGCTTTTGGTGTTTTAGACATGAAGTCCTTGCCCATGCCTATGTCCTGAATGGTATTGCCTAGGTTTTCTTGTAGGGTTTTTATGGTTTTAGATCTAACATTTAAGTCTCTAATCCATCTTGAATTAATTTTTGTATAAGGAGTAAGTAAGGGGCCAGTTTCAGCTTTCTACTTATGGCTAGCCAGTTTTCCCAGCACCATTTATTAAACAGGGAATCCTTTCCCCATTGCTTGTTTTGGTCAGGTTTGTCAAAAATTAGATGTTTGTAGATGTGTGGTACTATTTCTGAGGGCTCTGTTGTGTTCCATTGGTCTATATCTCTGTTTTGGTACCAGTACCATGCTGTTTTGGTTACTGTAGCCTTGTAGTATAGTTTGAAGTCAGGTAGTGTGACGCCCCCAGCTTTGTTCTTTTGGCTTAGGATTGTCTTGGCAATGCGGGTTCTTTTTTGGTTCCACATGAACTTGAAAGTAGTTTTTCTCCAATTCTGTGAATAAAGTCATTGGTAGCTGAGTGGGGATGGCATTGAATCTGCAAATTACCCTGGGCAGTATGGCCATTTTCACAACATTGATTCTTCCTATCCATGAGCATGGAATGTTCTTCTATTTGTTTGTGTCCTCTCTTATTTCCTTGAGCAGTGGTTTGTAGTTCTCTTTGAAGAGGTCCTTCACATCCCTTGTAAGTTGGATTCCTAGGTATTTTATTCTCTTTGAAGCAATTGTGAATGGAAGTTCATTCCTGATTTGGCTCTCTGTTTGTCTGCTATTGGTGTATAAGAATGCTTGCGATTTTTGTACATTGATTTTGTATCTTGAGACTTTGCTGAAGTTGCTTATCCACTTGAGATTTTGGGCTGAGATGATGGAGTTTTCTAAATATACAATCATGTCATCTGCAAACAGGGACAATTTGACTTCTTCTTTTCCTAATTGAATACCCTTTATTTCTTTCTCTTGCCTGATTGCCCTAGCCAGAAATTCCAACACTATGTTGAATAGGAGTGGTAAGAGAGGGCACCCCTGTCTTGTGCCAGTTTTTAAGGGGAATGCTTCCAGTTTTTGCCCATTCAGTGTGATATTGGCTGTGGGTTTGTCATAAATAGCTCTTGTTCTTTTGAGATATGTTCCATCAATACCGAATTTATTGAGAGTTTTAGCATGAAGTGCTGTTGAATTTTGTCAAAGGCCTTTTCTGCATCTATTGAGATAATCATGTGGTTTTTGTCTTTGGTTGTGTTTATATGCTGGATTACGTTTATTGATTTGCATGTATTGAACCAGTCTTGTATCTCAGGGATGAAGCCCACTTGATCATGGTGGATAAGCTTTTTGAGGTGCTGCTGGATTCAGTTTGCCAGTATTTTATTGAGGATTTTTGCATCGATGTTCATCAGGGATATTGGTCTAAAATTCTCTCTTTTTGTTGTGTCTGTGTCAGGCTTTGGTATCAGGATGATGTTGGCCTCATAAAATGAGTTGGGGGGATTCCCTCTTTTTCTATTGATTAGAATAGTTTCAGAAGGAATAGTATCAGCTCCTCCTCGTTCCTCTGGTAGAATTCAGTGTGAATCCTTCCAGTCCTGGACTTTTTTTGGTTGGTAGGCTATTAATTATTGCCTCAATTTCAGAGCCTATTATTGGTCTATTCAGGGATTGAACTTCTTCTTGGTTTAGTCTTGGTAGAGTGTATGTGTCCAGGAATTTATCCATTTCTTCTAGGTTTTCTAGATTATTTCTGTAGAGGTGTTTATAGCATTCTCTGATGGTAGTTTGTATTTCAGTGGGGTCAGTAGTGATATCCCCTTTATCATTTTTATTTCGTCTATTGATTCTTCTCTCTTTTCTTCTTTATTAGTCGTGCTAATGGTCTATCACTTTTGTTGATCTTTTCAAAAAACCAGATCCTGGATTCATTGATTTTTTGAAGGGATTTTTGTGTCTCTATCTCCTTCGGTTCTGCTCTGATCTTAGTTATTTCTTGCCTTCTGCTAGCTTTTGAATGTGTTTGCTCTTGCCTCTCTAGTTCTTTTAATTGTGATGTTAGGGTGTCAGTTTTAGATCTTTCCTGCTTTCTCTTGTGGACATTTAGTGCTATAAATTTCCCTCTACACACTGTTTTAAATGTGTCCCAGAGATTCTGGTATGTTGTATCTTTGTTCTCATTGGTTTCAAAGAACATCTTTATTTCTGCTTTCATTTCGTTATGTACCCAGTAGTCATTCAGGAGCAGGTTGTTCAGTTTCCATGTAGTTGAGCAGTTTTGATTGAGTTTCTTAGTCCTGAGTTCTAGTTTGATTACACTGTGGTCTGAGAGACAGTTTGTTATAATTTCTGTTCTTTTACATTTGCTGAGGAGTGCTTTACTTCCAACTGTGTGGTCAATTTTGGAATAAGTGAGATTTGGTGCTAAGAAGAATGTATATTCTGTTGTTTTGGGGTGGAGAGTTCTGTAGATATCTATTAGGTCTGCTTGGTGCAGAGTTGAGTTCAATTCCTGGATATCCTTGTTAACTTTCTGTCTCATTGATCTGTCTAATGCTGACAGTGGGGTGTTAAAGTCTCCCATTATTATTGTATGGGAGTCTAAGTCTCTTTGTAGGTCTCTAAGGACTTGCTTTATGAATCTGGGTGCTCCTGTATTGGGTGCATATATATTTAGGATAGTTAGCTCTTCTTGTTGAATTGATCCCTTTACCATTATGTAATGCCCTTCTCTGTCTTTTTTGATCTTTGTTGGTTTAAAGTCTGTTTTATCAGAGACTTGGATTGCAACCCCTGCCTTTTTTTGCTTTTCATTTGCTTGGTAGATCTTCCTCCATCCCTTTATTTTGAGCCTATGTGTGTCTCTGCATGTGAGATGGGTCTCCTGAATACAGCCAACTGATGGGTCTTGACTCTTTATCCAATTTGCCAGTCTGTGTCTTTTAATTGGACTGTTTAGCCCATTCATTTAAGGTTCACACATTTAAGGTTAGTATTGTTATGTGTGAACTTGATCCTGTCATTATGATGTTAGCTGGTTATTTTGCTCATTAGTTGATGCAGTTCCTTCCTAGCTTCGATGGTTTTTACATTTTGGCATGTTTTTGCAATGGCTGGTACAAGTTGTTCCTTTCCATGGTTAGTGCTTCCTACACGAGTTCTAGTAGGGCAGGCCTGGTGGTGACAAAATCTCTCAGCATTTGCTTGTCTATAAAGGATTTTATTTCTCCTTCACTTATTAAACTTAGTTTGGCTGAATATGAAATTCTGAGTTGAAAATTCTTTTAAGAATGTTGAATATTGGCCCCCACTCTCTTCTGGCTTATAGAGTTTCTGCTGAGATCTGCTGTTAGTCTGATGGGCTTCCCTCTGTGGGTAACCTGACCTTTCTCTCTGGCTGCGTTAATATTTTTTTCCTTCTTTTCAACTTTGGTGAATCTGACAAGTATGTGTCTTGGAGTTGCTCTTCTCAAGGAGTGTCTTTGTGGCGTTCTCTGTATTTCCTGAATTTGAATGTTGGCATGCCTTGCTAGGTTGGGGAAGTTCACCTGGATAATATCCTGCAGAGTGTTTTCCAACTTGGTTCCATTCCCCCTGTCACTTTCAGGTACACCAATCAGACGTAGATTTGGTCTTTTCACATAATCCCATATTTCTTGGAGCCTTTGTTCATTTTTTTTTTTTTTTTACTCTTTTTTCTCTAAACTTCTCTTCTTGCTTCATTTCATTCATTTGATCTTCAATGACTGATACTCTTTCTTCCAGTTGATTGAATCGGTTACTGAAGCTTGTGCATTTGTCACGTAGTTCTGGTGTCATGGTTTTCATCTCTATCAAGTCGTTTATGAACTTCTCTGCATTGGTTATTCTAGTTATCCATTCGTCAAATCTTTTTTCAAGGTTTTAATTTATTTGCGCTGGGTTCATAGTTCCTCCTTTAGCTCTGAGAAGTTTGATCGACTGAAGCCTTCTTCTCTCAACTCATTCTCCGTCAAAGTCATTCTCTGTCCAGCTTTGTTCGTTGCTGGAGAGGAACTGCGTTCCTTTGGAGCGGGAGAGGCGCTCTGATTTTTTAAGTTTGAGCTTTTCTGCACTGCTTTTTCCCCATCTTTGTGGTTTTATCCACCTTTGGTCTTTGATGATGGTTATGTACAGATGGGGTTTTGGTGTGGATGTCCTTTCTGTTTGTTAGTTTTCCTTCTAACAGTCAGGACCTTCACCTACAGGTCTGTTGGAGTTTGCTTGAGGTCCACTCAAGTTAGGCTACTCCCAGTTAGGCTCTCCCAGTTAGGCTACTCGGGGGTCAGGGACCCCCTTAAGCAGGCAGTCTGTCCATTCTCAGATCTCAACCTCCGTGCTAGGAGAATCACTACTCTCTTCAAAGCTGTCAGACAGGGACATTTACATCTGCAGAGGTTTCTGCTGCTTTTTGTTTAGCTATGACCTGTCTCCAGAGGTGGAGTCTACAGAGGCAGGCAGGCCTCCTTGAGCTGAGGTGGGCTACACCCAGTTCGAGCTTCCCAGCCACCTTGTTTACCTACTTAAGCCTCAGCAATGGCAGGCGCCCCTCCCCCAGCCTCGCTGCCGCCTTGCAGTTAGATCTCAGACTGCTGTGCTAGCAATGAGGGAGGTATTTCACGTGTCCCTGTGAAGAGATCACCAAACAGGCTTTGTGTGAGCAACATGGTTGTTTATTTCACCTGGGTGCAGGTGGGCAGAGTCTGAAAAACGAATCAGCAAAGGTGGGAGGATTATCATGAGTTCTTACAGGTTTTGGGATAGGTGGTGGAGTTAAGAGCAATGTTTTGGGGGCAGGGGGTGGATCTCACAAAGTACATTCTCAAGGGTGGGGAGAATTACAAAGAAACTTCTTAAGGGTGGGGGATATTATAAAGAACCTTGTTAAGGGTGGGATAAATTACGAAGTACATCAATCTGTTAGGGTGGGGCAGAAACAAATCACAATGGTGGAATGTCATCAGTTAAGCTATTTTCACTTCCGTGGATCTTCAGTGGCTTCAGGCCACCTGGATGTACATGTGCAGGTCCCTGGGGATATGATGGCTTAGCTTGGGCTCAGAGGCCAGATAGGAGGCTCCGTGGGCATGGGACGCTCCGAGCCAGGCATGGGACGCTCCGAGCCAGGCATGGGATATAATCTCCTGGTGTGCTGTTTGCTAAGACCCTTGGTAAAGTACAGTATTAGGGTGGGAGTGACCCGATTTTCCAGGTGTTGTGTGTCACGGTTTCCCTTGGCTAGGAAAAGGAATTCCCTTCCCCCTTGTACTTCCTGGGCGAGGGGATGCCTTGCCCTGCTTCAGCTCTCGCTCGTTGGGCTGCACTCACTGTCCTGCACCGACTGTCTGACACGCCCCAGTGAGATGAACCCGGTACCTCGGTTGGAAATGCAGAAATACCCATCTTCTGTGTCACTCACTCTGGGAGCGGGAGGCTGGAGCTGTTCCTATTCGGCCATCTTGGCCCACCCATTTTTTTTGTTTTTTAATTGAAGTGCCTTTGACTAGCTTTGGTATCAGAGTAATGCCAGGCTCATAAATTAAGTTCAAAAATATTTCCTCTTCTTCTGTTTTTAAGAAGAGAGTAATAAGGATTGGTATTAATTCTTCTTTTAATGTTTGGTAGAATTTAAATGTAAAGCCATCTGGTCCTGAGCTTTTTTGTTGAGGGGCAGGACAGGAGTTGATTATTACTTCAATCTCTTTGTTATTGGTATGTTTAGGCTTTCTATTTTGTTTTGCTTCACTATTGATAGGTTGTGTGTTTCTAGAAATTTATCTGTTTCTCCTCAGTTATCCAACTTGTCAACTTTAAATTGCTGATAATAAATTCTTACTATCCTCTTCATTTCTGGGTGTCTGTTGTAATGTTTGCTCTTTCATTTCTGATTTTATTTGAGTACTATAACTTTGTTTTTAATTTATCCTAGCTAATGATTTGCTATTATTTAAAAAAAAAAAAAAAACCTGAGTTTTTTTTTTTTCTATAGTTTGTCCATTCCCTATTTGATTAATTTCTGTTTTGTTCTTTTTTTCTTCTGCTTATTTGGGGCTTAGTTTTTTCTTCTTTTCTACTTCCTCAGGATGTAAAGTTGGGTTGTTTAATTACAACCTTTCTTCTTTTTAAATGTAGGTGTTTATTACTATAAGATTTAATTTTTAATTTAATTACTGTAAGCATCTTAATTTTAAATGGACTTTTGATTTCCTCTTTGACTCAATTATTTTTCAAGAATTTTTAAATGTACACTTATTTGTGAATTCTCAAATTTTCTTGCAATTTCTGATTTCAAGTTTCAGTCCATTGCAGTCAAAAAAGATATCTGACATATCAACCTCCTTAAATTTGTTAAAATTTGTTTTGTAACCTAACATGTAACCTGTCATGGAGAATGTTCCATGTGCACTCAATAAGAGTGTGTATTCTTCTGATGTTGGGTAAAAAGTTCTGTATATGTCTGTCAATTCCATTTAATATGTAGTGCTGTTCGAGTTCATTGTTTATTGATTTCTGTCTGGATATTCTATCTATTATTAAAAGTATGGTATTGATGATCATAATATTAGTGTATTGTTCTCAATTTCTCCTTTCACATGTGCCAATATTTGCTTTATGTACTTAAGTGCACTGATGTTTCATGCCTAAACGTTTACAATTGTTACATATTTCTTCGGAATTCACCTTTTTATCATTACATAGTGAACTTCAGAGTGGCTTTTCTTAAAAAGCCTACTTTAGTATAATTATAGCCACCATTAATTTCTTTGGGGCCATTTGCCTGGAATATCTTTCTTTCAGCCCTTCAATTTCAGCCTATGTATGTCTTTAAATACAAAGTGAGTTTCTTGTAGACAGTTTATAGTTGGATCTTGGTTTTTATTCCTTTGTTCACTCTGTACCTTTTTATTGGGGCATTTAGTCTACTTATACTTAAAGTAGTTATTTATGGGAAAGAATTTAATATTGTCATTTTGTTATTTTCTGCTTGTCTTCTAATTCTTTTGTCCCCAATTTTCTCTCTTCCTGTCAACACTTGTGTTTTATTCTTTTCTGGGTTTGTTTGTTTGTTTTTGTGAGTTTTCTTGGTATTGCTAGGTTTTGATTCCTTTTTGCTTTTATTTTGCATAATTTCTGTAGGTATTTTATTTCTGGCTACTAAGGGGCTTACATAAAATATAGTTATAACAGTGTATTTTAAGCAAATAACTTAATTTCTTTTGCAAGAATTTAAGAATTATTCACTTCTACCTCCCCCCATATTGTATGCTATTTATGTCACATTTTACAACTGTTTATATTATGCACCACAATCTAGTTATAGTAGTTTTAATACTTTTATCTTTTAACTTTTACAATAGGATTAAAATTGCTTTACTTAATCCTATTATAGTAATAAGATATTCCCTTTG
Organism: Trachypithecus francoisi; assembly: GCF_009764315.1. Taxonomy (NCBI): domain Eukaryota; kingdom Metazoa; phylum Chordata; class Mammalia; order Primates; family Cercopithecidae; genus Trachypithecus; species Trachypithecus francoisi. Next base: position 17,418,367 of record NW_022681461.1, read on the forward strand.
TGTCTATATATTTACCTTTGTCAAAATGTGTTTTGTAATTTCTTATCCCTCATGTTGCTTTTTAGTGCTCTTTTGTTTCAACTTAAAGAGTTCCCTTTAATATTTCTTGTACGGCAGATCTTGTGGTGATAAACTTGCTCAGCTTGTTTCTTTGATAAAGTCTTTATCTTTATTTGAAAAATAGGTTTATTTAGTATAATATTCATGGTTGTTAATTTGTTTCAGCATTTAAAAAATATTTTAAGTTCTGGGACACATGTTTCATTAGCATTTTAAATATATCAATCCACTCTCTCCTGGCCTGCAAATTTTCTTTTGAAAAATCTACTGATGCCGGGCTCGGTGGCTCAAGCCTGTAATCCCAGCATTTTGGGAGGCCGAGACGGGCGGATCACGAGGTCAGGAGATCGAGACCATCCTGGCTAATACGGTGAAACCCCGTCTCTACTAAAAAAATACAAAAAAAAAAAAACTAGCCGGCGACGAGGCGGGCGCCTGTAGTCCCACAGCTACTCGGGAGGCTGAGACAGGAGAATGGCGTGAACCCGGGAGGTGGAGCTTGCAGTGAGCTGAGATCCGGCCACTGCATCCCAGCCTGGGCGACAGAGTGAGACTCCGTCTCAAAAAAAAAAAAAAAAAAAAAAAAGAAAAATCTACTGATAACCTTATGAAGGTTCTCTTGTATGTAACGAGTAACTTTCTTGGTTTGCATAATTTTCTTTGTCTTTAACTTATGACTATTTGATTATAATGTGTCTTGATGTGGGTTTCTTTGGAATCATCTTATTTTGTATTCTTTGGTCTTCTAGGATCTGGATTTCTTTTTCCTAGGTTTGGGATATTTTTAGCCATTATTTCTTTGAATATGTTTTCTGTCCTTTTCTTTATCTCTTCTCTTTCTGGATTTCTGATAATGAACATATTGTTCCACTTGATGGTGTTCCATAAATCACTTCAACTACCTCCACTCTTTTTAAATTCTTTTTCCCTTTTGCTCCTCAGATGGAATTATTTCCAATAACCTGGCTTCAGGTTCACTGATACTTCCTTCTGCTTGATCTAGTCTGCTGATGAACCTGTCTATTAGATTTTTCAGTTATAATATTCTTAAGTTCTACAATTTCTGTCTGGTAGGTTTTTAATATTTTCTATCTCTGCTGAAATTTTAAATTTGTTCATAATTTCTCTCCTGACCTCAGTGAGTATCTTTATGATTATTCTTTTAAGTTCTCTGTTGGGTAAATTATAAATCTTCATTTCATTATGTTTGATTTCTGCATTTATCTTCTTTTATTTGGAGTATATTTCCTTGTTTTACTTCATTCTCTATGTTAATTTCTCTGCAGAGGATAAGACCACCCCCCACCCAGTCTTGTGAGATGGGCCATGGATAGGAGATAGATCTCCCCAATCAACCTTGCCAGAGTTATATATGCCTCTCAACATTTTGTGCTTGTTCAAACCGCTGTCATTGTTCTCAGTGGCCCCAGAAAACCAGGGTATACCATGCCCTGTCAGTGCCCCAAGACAGGCAAGAAAGAAGTCAGTCCTTCGAGATGCAGGTGGAAAAGTTAGAGTGTTCTATGTGTGTTCCAATTCCTTCTACCCTCAGGAAGAAGCAGAGAATTGGAGTTTATCACTCACTCATTTTGCACTAATCCAGGTAGTGGGTCTGGGGTAAGTGCCTTCACTCTTACCCAGACTACACATTATGAGCCTCTTGGAATAGCCACTAAAAGTGTGTCTATCTTAAGACCATCTCTTTAGTCTCTGTGGTCTGGGGAAACTCATGAATGCAGAGCCCAGTCAAGTCTCAGAGCTAGATAACTAAAGAGCCCATCTGTGAGGTGGGACCTGTAGAGGTTGGGATACATGATGCACACACAAACTACTTCCAGGAAGAATCTGCAGACTTCATTTAGTCACTGGAGCAATTATCATCTCCATACATGCATAAAAGGCATTTGACATAATTCAGCATCAAAATATTATTTTAAAAATTTATAGAAACCTAGAAAAAGAGCTTTCTTAATCTATTAAGAATTTTGACATAAAAATCTCATAGAAAAATTTCATGATCAAAATAAGACAAACTTTGATTCAAATAGGAAGCAATAAAATAATAACCACTATCATACCTTCTATTAGGTTGGCGCCCTAGAAGAGGCAATAAGGGAAAGAACGAGAAGTAGAAGACATGATGAGGGGAAATTTGTTATTATTTACCAATGACAAAATTTTTATATAGAAAATCAAAAAAATCTACAGATAAACTATATATAGAATAATTTTGCAAGTTTACAGGACAAAAAGCCGATATAGAAAAAAAATTCAATTGTAGAATTCTATACCAAAAACAAAAATACTAGAAATTAAAATGTTTTAAAAATATCAATTATAATGAAATCTCAAATCATCTAATACCTATAAATCAACCTATAAAAAATTGACACTGTCTCAATGCAGAGAAGTATAAACTGTTACTGAGAGAAATTAAAGAAGTTCTAAATAAACGTGAGTACACATCTTGTTCATGAATTGAAAGACTAAATATTTAAAAGATGTCAATTCTCCACAAATTCATAGATTCGATGGAATCAGAATTATAATTCCAACCAGGTTTTTATTGTTGCTAGTGGTGGTGGTGGTGCTAGTGTTGGTTAATAGTGACAGACATTCTAAAAGGTACATAGAAACGTAAAGCCCCACAAATAAACAAGGAAATTCTGAAGATTTCTAATACTATAGGACTTAACATTACTGTGTAACAAGACTTACTACAGAGCTACTGTAATTAAGATAGTGAAGTTTGGTACAACAATAGCCAAACAGATCAATGGAACAAAACAGAGGGTGTATTAACATACTCAAATACCTATGGCTATTTGATTTATAACAAGCGGTACACAGTGCAATGCAAAAAAGGTTATCCTTGTAATAAAAGGTGGTGGGGTAATTGCATCTCCACATGGAAAAACAATGAAACTTGACCCTCTAACTCAATACACAAAAATCAGTTTAGATTAATTGTAGATTTAAATGTGAAAGGCAATGTAATAAATATTCTAGAAGATAATATAGGAGAATATCCTCATAATCTTGAGGTAGGCAACAATTTTTCAAAGTACACAAAAAAAATCATTCAGGATAAAAAAAGATAGACAATTGTGCTACTTTAAATTTAAGAAGCAAAGGGCCAAGGTACAATGAGGAATAAATTATTTGCACTCTCTCTGTCTCTCTCTTGCTCTCTCTCTGTATATATGTTTAATTATTATGTATCTATTATATATATAAATTAATCAGAAAAAAATCAATTAAAAAGTGGGCAAAGCTCTGAAGATGCACTTCACAAAAGGAGATGTCCAAATGGCCAACAGGTTATAAAAAGGGCTCAGCCTCAGCAGTTATGGAAGAAATGAGAATAAAATAACAATGAGATCTCACTACTTAACCTCCAGAATATCTAAGATTAAATTGATAACATACCAAGTGTTAATGAAGATGTGAAACACCTGGAACTCTCATATACTACTCCTGGGAGGGCAATTGGGAACAACATTTTTCAAAGCTGTTTGTCAATATATAATTAAGTTGAAGTTGCTACGCACTCCTAGTGACTCAGCAAATCCACGCATCAGTATACATTTTATAAAGAGGCTTAGATATAATCATCAAAACTTATATATGCAATTTTTCATAAAAGCAGTATTCATAATAGAAAAAGATAAACATAAACCAAATATCCTTGCACAGTAGAATATACAAATCATGGTTTATCAATGTAATGGAAAATTTTACAGCAAATGAGAATGAATAAACTACGGATATACACATTGACACGGGTATATCTTACAAACATAACTGATTTACTGTATATGAAGTTCAAAAATAGGCAAGACTATTAGATAATGGAAGTTGGAATAGTGATTACCCTGTTGTAGAAAGTGACTGAAAGGATGCGAGAGGATCTGTGAAACTCTGGGAATGCTTTGTTTTGTGATCTGGATGTGCTTATCTGGTTTGTTCACCCTGGAAAACTATATTGAACTGGACACTTGTGACTTGTGCACTTTTCTGTAGGTATGCTACAATTCATTAACATTTTATTGCAGAGAAACAATGGTAGATGAGAGAGTCTGGCAGGGAAACAGTCTTGAGAATTTTGTGATTTCCTATTTACAGTAGAGTTCAACCATAGAATTCTGGGACAAAATAGTCATTACAGTTCAACTGAACAACTTGGGTACTGAAAAATGAGAAAATAAGGTTAGAACTTATGCATGGGGACCTGAAAGAGATTTTACTTGGTATAAAAATTCAACATTTATTAAATAAACATGGACATATTCACACAATGGAATAGTTATTAAAAATAACATTGTGAACTTGTTTCTGGGAAAGCAAACACATAAGGTGCCGAAAACTAAAGAGAAAAATATGTGTTTATGGTGGCATTTTGAAAGGAGATCTTTTAATTTTACAACAGCTAGTGTTACTAACGTGCACGTATGTGTACAAAGTCATCAAAATAATAGATGGGACAAAAATACTATGATGATGAATACTCCAAAACATTGGGTCTTTAGATGACTCCAGCCATAATGGACATCTGATTGCAACTTCATGAAAGGCCACAGTCAGAAACTGCCAATCTGAGCCCAGTCAACTAACAGAAGTGTGAGACATAATAATAAATTATTGTTTTATACCACTAAATTTTAGGGCAGTTTATGATCCAACAAAAGATAACTAAAACCGTGTTTATGTTTCCTGTGATTTACATAACAAAGTACCACAAACCCAGATGCTTACAACACTATTTCTTTTCTCACAGTTCTGGAGACCAGAAGTCAGAAGTCAATGTTATGAGACTTAAATCAAAGTGTTGGTAGGGCCATGCTGCATCTGGACGCCCTAAGGAGGAATTCATTCCTTGCCTTTTCCAGCTTCTAGAGGCTGCTAGCATTCCTTTTCAGGAAACATCACTCCAGGTTCCCCTTCTGTAGTCACATTACCTTCTCCTGTTCTATGCATTGCACCCCCCTTTGCCTCGTTCTTACAGGAACATTAGTGATTGAATTTAGGGATCCCCCACATAACCCAGAATAACCCATCATCCCAAAATTTACCACTGCAAGATTCACAACTGCAAAGATTCTTATTCCAATAAAAGTGACAATCTCAGCTTCCAGAGATTAGGATGTGGATATCTCTTTTCATGGGGTGGGGGTGAGGGGGAGGTTATTTGTCACCCAACCACAATGAGTAATTAAGATATCTTTTTAGGGACCTCCCAGGATGTAACTGAAGGGAAAAAAAATCTAGGTGTTCTGAAACTTACTCAGTAAGAAGTCGTATACTCTGAGAGTAATGATTCTAAATAAAGCTATTTTCAGATCATCCCTCCTCCAGAGCCCTGGTGATGTGCTTATGCTCTATGTTCTATAGATTAGAAGGAAATAAATTTTAAAATTTCAAAGAACTGTATCACTATGCTTAGTGAAATACTGAGGTCCTAGCAAAGGTGTTTTGGGTCACTTTAAAGGTTATATAATGAAGGAAGGAACACTGCCATGTAACCACTAATTATCATCCACTTGGTCATTGGGAGCCAAGGGTTCTGGTGGTTGTGCTAAATGGGTCCTAGTAGAGCAGATATAAATTCTTATGCCTAGCCTATCAAGATGGGTCTGAGGCATAGTTATTCTGATGAGAGACTAAGTTGTCAGGTGAGGCAGCATCTAATTAGAGCACCACCCAGCAGTGACTGCTGCTCCTGGTAGAGCCAAGGTAGGGCAGACCTAAGCACTACAGGAGGACAGCACCAGGCAAGGACAGAAAAATGGCTTCTAAATGAGACCAGCAGAGCACAGGGACCACCAAGGCCAGGAGCAGTTACCAAGGAAGAGCTTTCAATGTATATAGGGATTGGGAAGCCATGATATATTTAAGAACTGGCCCCATAAGCCCTTTTAGGATGAGGTATATTGCTGTGGAAACGTAACGAGCACTTGATGTAGAAGGACAGCGTCTTAAGTCAAAGATAGGTGTTGTTTCCAGGATTACAAAATGAAAATGAACTTGAAGTTGTCATGGATAAGCCACCAAGGAGAGGCTAAGACACAGAGATGGGAGACAAGAGACAGAGAAAATTAAGGGAACTATTTGTGCAGCTTTGTGCTGATGCAAAGCACAAGTATGTCACTGATATAATTTGAATATTTGTCCCTTCCAAATCTCATGTAGAAATTTGATCCCCAAAGTTAGAGGAGGGGCCTAGTGGGAGGCGTTTGGGTCATGGAAGTGAATCACTCATGACCATCTTGGGGCTGTCCACCCAGTAATGGAGGAGTTTTCACTCTATTCATTACCATGAGATCTGATTATCAAAAAGAACATGGCACCTCCTTCTCTATCTCTATTGCTCCTTCTCTGAGCATGTGATGCTCACTCCTTCTCTTCTTCCACCACGAGTGGAAGCTTTCTGAAGCCCTCACCAGAAGCAGATGCTTGCACCATGCTTCTAGTACCACCTACATAACTGTGAGCCACGTAAACCTCTTTACTTTATTAATAGCCCAGACTCAGGTATTCCTTTATAGCAACACAAAACAGGCTAAGATAGCCTCCCATCTCTAGGTGCATGGGTGCATGGAATTTCTTTTTCTTTCTTTTTTTGTTTTTTTTTGAGACGGACTCTTGCTCTGTTACCCAGGCTAGAGTGCAGTGGAACAATCTCGGCTAACTGCAAGCTCCATCTCCTAGGCTCACGCCATTCCCCTGCCTCAACCTCCTGAGTAGCTGGGACTACAGGCGCCTGCCACCATGCCTGGCTAATTTTTTATAGTTTTAGTAGAGACAGGGTTTCACTGTGTTACCCAGGATGGTCTTGATCTCCTGACCTTGTGATCCTCCTGCCTCTGCCTCCCAAAGTGCTGGAGGAATATCTTTTTAAAACCTCAACATAGAGTCAAGATTCCCATCTGGGTTACTACACAGCAGAGCGAAACCAGCATGTTTACCAACAGTCCCCCATATGGCAGAGGGGGCCTTGAAGCTGTGATCTGAGGCTCACTAGGAACAGATAGGACAGAAAAAAAAATTGAACTGATAGAAGCTATTGTGTGGCCTTTCCAGAGTTAAATCCCATCATGATTATTATACTATCAATGGCCCTTTCCCCTCTCTGCCTTACCTTCCTCACTCCTTTTGGGGCCTGAAGGGATTATATGAGCCCTCTTTGACCAGTACTTAGTGTTCCCAGAATGTCTTATTATTTGCCGACATAGGTGAAACGCCTGCCTTACACCTGCCAGCTTCAGTTTCTCAGTCTCCCTGCTGCAGATTAGACTCGTCAACCAACTATCCTTCCATTTCTGCTGATAATCCATCCCAGTAGATGCTCCTGGCCCTTTTCTGGGGTGGGAGGAGGAGATGAATTAAATAAGGACATTTCTGTTTCTAGAGGAAAAATTTATGACATGACTTCATGGTATTCATCTCCTCGCTTGTGCAAAAGGTTTCTTAGCTCAATTATGGGTGTCTGTGGCCTCCCAGCCTCAAGGAGGTGTTATAAGATTGTCCTTTCCTCAGCAGTAAGTCTCTCTCCATTCTCCTCATTCTCCCTCCATATTCATCTCTATCCATGGACTCACAGGCTTTCTGAACCTATAAGAAAGATAAGCAGTTCATAGAACCTCTGCTACAGGACCAAATATATTGAAATGACTTTTTATGAAGATATTGAAACAACAGAAAAAGAAGACATGAGGATTGTTTCTCCTGAGGGTTCAATTATTTCGAGGGCCTGCAGCGAACTTTGATTGATAAATCTAACCTTTCCTTCCCTGGCAATAGCTGATCACACTGTGATAAAAACAAGTTAGAGAATGGAAAAATAATATTTGGATTTCAACAAAATAAGGAAAATGCAGGGACTGTCTTGCAAGGTGAGAAAAGATTTCACAGTTTGATTAAGCGATGGCAGGAATCTCTTAAAACCTGGATGTCTGCATGATGCATTTAAAAATCAACCTTTTAAAATATGCACAAACTCCATAAGATTTCTTGATCTCTCTGGGGCAGGATGTGCCACTACATTTCAAAGTGGTGCCCTGTACATTAAACTAATAAACATAATTTTTTAAGTACAGCAATGGCTGCAAGTATGGAGCTGGCAACAGTTTGTTGAAATGTGTTCTGCTTCTAAAACTGATTGCGTAACATGTTAAACATCCAAATTTAGGATGGTAGGTCTTGCTAATGATCAGGAGATTCAACTCTGATCTATACGCAAGGCAGCAGCGAGGCTGGGGGAGGGGCGCCCGCCATTCCTGAGGCTTAAGTAGGTAAACAAAGCCGCTGGGAAGCTCGAACTGGGTGGAGCTCACAGCAGCTCAAGGAAGCCTGCCTGTCTCTGTAGACTCTACCTCTGCGGACAGCGCACAGCTGAAGTCCAATAGGGGAAAGAGCGGGGCGTTGCAGACGCGAATGACTCTGTCTGACAGCTTTGGGGAGAGCCGTGGATCTCCTAACGCGGAGGTTGAGATCTGAGAACGGACAGACTGCCTGCTCAGGTGGGTCCCTGACCCCTGAGTAGCCTAGCTGGGAGACATCCCCCACTAGGGGCAGTCTGACACCCCACACCTCACAGGGTGGAGTCACCCCTGAGAGGAAACTTCCAAAGAAAGAATCAGACAGGTACACTCGCTGTTCAGCAATATTCTATCTTCGGCAACCTCTGCTGCTGACACCCAGGAAAACAGGGTCTGGAGTGGACCTCAAGCAATCTCCAACAGATCAACAGACAGTCCTTCTGACTGTCAGACGGAAAACTATCAAACAGGAAGGACACCTATACCAAAACCCCATCAGTACGTCACCATCATCAAAGACCAGAGACAGATAAAACCACAAAGATGGGGAAGAAGCAGGGCAGAAAAGCTGGAAATTCAAAAAATAAGAGCGCATCTTCCCCTGCAAAGGAGCGCAGCCCATCGCCAGCAACGGATCAAAGCTGGTCAGAGAATGACTTTGACGAGATGAGAGAAGAAGGCTTCAGTCCATCAAACCTCTCAGAGCTAAAGGAGGAATTACGTACCCAGCGCAAAGAAACTAAAAATCTTGAAAAAAAAGTGGAAGAATTGACAGCTAGACTAATGAATGCAGAGAAGATCATAAACGAAATGACAGAGATGAAAACCATGACACGAGAAATACGTGACAAATGCACAAGCTTCAGTAACCGACTCGATCAACTGGAAGAAAGAGTATCAGCGATTGAGGATCAAATGAATGAAATGAAGCGAGAAGAGAAACCAAAAGAAAAAAGAAGAAAAAGAAATGAACAAAGCCTGCAAGAAGTATGGGATTATGTAAAAAGACCAAATCTACGTCTGATTGGGGTGCCTGAAAGTGAGGGGGAAAATGGAACCAAGTTGGAAAACACTCTTCAGGATATCATCCAGGAGAACTTCCCCAACCTAGTAGGGCAGGCCAACATTCAAATTCAGGAAATACAAAGAACGCCACAAAGATACTCCTCCAGAAGAGCAACTCCAAGACACATAATTGCCAGATTCACCAAAGTTGAAATGAAGGAAAAAATCTTAAGGGCAGCCAGAGAGAAAGGTCGGGTTACCCACAAAGGGAAGCCCATCAGACTAACAGCAGACCTCTCGTCAGAAACTCTACAAGCCAGAAGAGAGTGGGGGCCAATATTCAACGTTCTTAAAGAAAAGAATTTTCAACCGAGAATTTCATATCCAGCCAAACTAAGCTTCATCAGTGAAGGAGAAATAAAATCCTTTACAGATAAGCAAATGCTTAGAGATTTTGTCACCACCAGGCCTGCCTTACAAGAGACCCTGAAGGAAGCCCTAAACATGGAAAGGAACAAGCGGTACCAGCCATTGCAAAAACATGCCAAAATGTAAAGAACATCGAGGCTAGGAAGAAATTGCATCAACTAACGAGCAAAATAACCAGTTAATATCATAATGACAGGATCAAGTTCACACATAACAATATTAACCTTAAATGTCAATGGACTAAATGCTCCAATTAAAAGACACAGACTGGCAAACTGGATCAAGAGTCAAGACCCATCAGTCTGCTGTATTCAGGAGACCCATCTCACATGCAGAGACATACATAGGCTCAAAATAAAGGATGGAGGAAGATCTACCAAGCAAATGGAGAACAAAAAAAAGCAGGGGTTGCAATCCTAGTCTCTGATAAAACAGACTTTAAACCATCAAAGATCAAAAGAGACAAAGAAGGCCATTACATAATGCTAAAGGGATCAATTCAACAGGAAGAGCTAACTCTCCTAAATATATATGCACCCAATACAGGAGCACCCAGATTCATAAAGCAAGTCCTTAGAGACCTACAAAGAGACTTAGACTCCCATACAATAATAATGGGAGACTTCAACACTCCACTGTCAACATTAGACAGATCAACGAGACAGAAAGTTAACAAGGATATCCAGGAATTGAACTCATCTCTGCACCAAGCGGACCTAATAGACATCTATAGAACTCTCCACCCCAAATCAACAGAATATACATTCTTCTCAGCACCACATCGCACTTATTCCAAAATTGACCACATAATTGGAAGTAAAGCACTCCTCAGCAAATGTACAAGAACAGAAATTATAACAAACTGTCTCTCAGACCACAGTGCAATCAAACTAGAACTCAGGACTATGAAACTCAATCCAAACCGCTCAACTACATGGAAACTGAACAACCTGCTCCTGAATGACTACTGGGTACATAACGAAATGAAAGCAGAAATAAAGATGTTCTTTGAAACCAATGAGAACAAAGATACAACATACCAGAATCTCTGGGACACATTTAAAGCAGTGTGTAGAGGGAAATTTATAGCACTAAATGCCCACAAGAGAAAGCAGGAGAGATCTAAAATTGACACTCTAACATCACAATTAAAAGAACTAGAGAGGCAAGAGCAAACACATTCAAAAGCTAGCAGAAGGCAAGAAATAACTAAGATCAGAGCAGAACTGAAGGAGATAGAGACACAAAAAACCCTCCAAAAAATCAATGAATCCAGGAGTTGGTTTTTTGAAAAGATCAACAAAATTGACAGACCGCTAGCTAGACTAATAAAGAAGAAAAGAGAGAGGAATCAAATAGTCCCAATAAAAAATGATAAAGGGGATATCACCACCGACCCCACAGAAATACAAACAACCATCAGAGAATACTATAAATGCCTCTACTCAAATCAACTAGAAAATCTAGAAGAAATGGATAATTTCCTGGACACTTACACTCTCCCAAGACTAAACCAGGAAGAAGTTGAATCCCTGAATAGACCAATAGCAGGCTCTGAAATTGAGGCAACAATTAATAGCCTACCCACCAAAAAAAGTCCAGGACCAGATGGATTCACAGCTGAATTCTACCAGAGGTACAAGGAGGAGTTGGTACCATTCCTTCTGAAACTATTTCAATCAATAGAAAAAGAGGGAATCCTCCCTAACTCTTTTTATGAGGCCAACATCATCCTGATACCAAAGCCTGGCAGAGACACAACAAAAAAAGAGAATTTTAGACCAATATCCCTGATGAACATCGATGGAAAAATCCTCAATAAAATACTGGCAAACCGGATTCAGCAGCACATCAAAAAGCTTATCCACCATGATCAAGTGGGCTTCATCCCTGGGATGCAAGGCTGGTTCAACATTCGCAAATCATAAACGTAATCCAGCATATAAACAGAACCAAAGACAAGAACCACATGATTATCTCAATAGATGCAGAAAAGGCTTTTGACAAAATTCAACAGCCCTTTATGCTAAAAACGCTCAATAAATTCGGTATTGATGGAATGTACCTCAAAATAATAAGAGCTATTTATGACAAACCCACAGCTAATATCATACTGAATGGGCAAAAACTGGAAAAATTCCCTTTGAAAACTGGCACAAGACAGGGATGCCCTCTCTCACCACTCCTATTCAACATCGTGTTGGAAGTTCTGGCTAGGGCAATCAGGCAAGAGAAAGAAATCAAGGGTATCCAGTTAGGAAAAGAAGAAGTCAAATTGTCCCTGTTTGCAGATGACATGATTGTATATTTAGAAAACCCCATTGTCTCAGCCCAAAATCTCCTTAAGCTGATAAGCAACTTCAGCAAAGTCTCAGGATACAAAATTAATGTGCAAAAATCACAAGCATTCTTATACACCAGTAACAGACAAGCAGAGAGCCAAATCAGGAATCAACTTCCATTCACAATTGCTTCAAAGAGAATAAAATACCTAGGAATCCAACTTACAAGGGATGGAAAGGACCTCTTCAAGGAGAACTACAAACCACTGCTCAGTGAAATCAAAGAGGACACAAACAAATGGAAGAACATACCATGCTCATGGATAGGAAGAATCAATATCGTGAAAATGGCCATACTGCCCAAGGTGATTTATAGATTCAATGCCATCCCCATCAAGCTACCAATGACTTTCTTCACAGAATTGGAAAAAACGGCTTTAAAGTTCATATGGAACCAAAAAAGAGCCCGCATTGCCAAGACAATCCTAAGTCAAAAGGACAAAGCTGGAGGCGTCACGCTACCTGACTTCAAACTATACTACAAGGCTACAGTAACCAAAACAGCATGGTACTGGTACCACAACAGAGATATAGACCAATGGAACAGAACAGAGTCCTCAGAAATAATACCACACAGCTACAGCCATCTGATCTTTGACAAACCTGAGAAAAACAAGAAATGGGGAAAGGATTCCCTATTTAATAAATGGTGCTGGGAAAATTGGCTAGCCATAAGTAGAAAGCTGAAACTGGATCCTTTCTTACCCCTTATATGAAAATTAATTCAAGATGGATCAGAGACTTAAATGTTAGACCTAATACCATAAAAACCTAGAAGAAAATCTAGGTAGTACCATTCAGGACATAGGCATGGGCAAGGACTTCATGTCTAAAACACCAAAAGCAACGGCAGCAAAAGCAAAAATTGACACATGGGATCTAATTAAACTAAAGAGCTTTTGCACAGCAAAAGAAACTACCATCAGAGTGAACAGGCAACCTACAGAATGGGAGAAAATTTTTGCAACCTACTCATCTGACAAAGGGCTAATATCCAGAATCTACAAAGAACTCAAACAAATATACAAGAAAAAAACAAACAACCCCATCAAAAAGTGGGGAAAGGATATGAACAGACATTTCTCAAAAGAAGACATCCATACAGCCAACAGACACATGAAAAAATGCTCATCATCACTCGCCATCAGAGAAATGCAAATCAAAACCACAATGAGATACCATCTCACACCAGTTAGAATGGCAATCATTAAGAAGTCAGGAAACAACAGGTGTTGGAGAGGATGTGGAGAAATAGGAACACTTTTACACTGTTGGTGGGATTGTAAAGTAGTTCAACCATTATGGAAAACAGTATGGCGATTCCTCAAGGATCTAGAACTAGATGTACCATATGACCCAGCCATCCACTACTGGGTATATACCCAAAGGATTATAAATTACTCTACTACAAAGACACATGCACACGTATGTTTATTGCGGCACTATTCACAATAGCAAAGACTTGGAATCAACCCAAATGTCCATCTGGGACAGACTGGATTAAGAAAATGTGGCACATATACACCATGGAATACTATGCAGCCATAAAAAAGGATGAGTTTGCGTCCTTTGTAGGGACATGGATGCAGCTGGAAACCATCATTCTTAGCAAACTATCACAAGAACAGAAAACCAAACACCGCATGTTCTCACTCATAGGTGGGAACTGAACAATGAGATCACTTGGACTCAGGAAGGGGAACATCACACACTGGGGCCTATCATGGGGAGGGGGGAGGAGGGAGGGATTGCATTGGGGAGTTATACATGATATAAACGTCATGCACATGTACCCTAGAACTTAAAGTATAATAAAAAAATAAATTAATTAAAAAAAAAATAGTTAAGTGTGCATTGTTAAAGTCTACTTTGACAGTTCCAGAAGCTACTGGGTTTCTTTTATCCCTTTGTTACTGTTTCCTTTGTGTCATTCTGTGTTTAGAAAAACATAGCTGTGTTACCTTGGGGAAGTTATATTATGTCCTTGGGCCTCAGTTTTCTTTTCTATAAATACCTAAGTTTATCTCCAGTACTGCTCAGTAGAAATTTGTGATAAATGAAAATCTCCTGTACTGTTTAATACAGTATCTATTATTCACATGCAACTAACAAACACTTGAAATGAGGCTACTGTGACTGAAGGACTGAATTTTTAATTTTATGTTTAAGTTTATTTAAATATAAATAGCTCATCTGGCCAGTGTCTACTAGAAGTACAGGTCTAGATATTTTAAGGACACTCTCCACTCTAAAAGTCTACCATTCATTAACTCAATCTAAATATTTCTGCCTTTTAACAAGCAAAAAATAATTTATGCTTCATTTGAAATTATTTTGAAAGAAATTTGTCTGTTTGGAAACACTGTATTCCTGAAATATTCTTCGCTTTATGAAACTTTAATATCACTGGTGTTTCCTGCTCTCAAATGCCACCATAGTGATTATGAAAAATATTAGGGACAAATGCGGACAATTTCAAGAGATCATGAAGAGAGACCCTTTTTTGGATTTAATTTCAGTATGAGAATGCTCAGAACATCAAAATGCTAAATATCTGAAGGTAAAAATCATGCCTTTTTTTATAGTGTGTGATTTTCTATGGACAGCTGGAAAAATGTTGAGAGTTAGCTCTTAAAAATTATCTTTAAAAACTGCACGTCTTTAAATCGTCTTTGGCTACTCAAGGATTTTATAGTACTTTATTCATTCCACTAACAATTTATTTAGTAAACAAATGCCGTTTCCATGATTACTACATATGTGTCTGTGCTCTCCCAAAGGCTGTATATTCTTTGAAGTTAGCAGCTATATTTATATCACAGCCTCCATACATATCACCATCTCCAGTGCTAATTCAGATCAACAGATATGAGATAAAATTTTAAATGTATTATTATGGTCATAAATATCCAGCAAATAAAACAGAAATCAAAAGCAAGTCTTTTTGTAAGCCAGAATATTAAAAAAAGAATTATCTGATGCAAAACCTTATCTCTAATAACACTGTTGTATTTAGAACATGCATGTGTTAAACTTATTTTAAAATATCTCCATATCAAAGACTTCAAAGTTGTGTCTGAAAGATTATATCAAGAGCAAAACTAGTCATTTGGTCTGGCCAGCCTGGATTATTTATGCTAAGTAATTGTAAAGAGACATGGAGTTTTAAAAATTCATCTCTAATCTGATCTAATGGACCAACTGAGTCACAATAGAAACTACAGCTTCACTGGAGATAGGACATGACCAGTAAACTGTATTGTTACCCTCAGTGCAATCATACCTACTGAAAAATATATGGACTAGCATGCATTCACCAATATACAGAAGTTCTTCATTTGCTGACATTGTTAGGGGATGAGGTACTGTGTATTAGGGAAACATTTTTTTTAAAACACAAATTTATTTTAAAAATTTAACCAATATTTAATTACAAGTTTCAAAAAGAATATTTAACCATCACTTTTAGTAAATTTTTCTAAAATTAATACATTTATTAATTATTAATATTTAACATTTCCTTGATAAATTGGGGTCATCAGTTCAATCATCCTTTGTACTAATAAAGCAGGTAGAAACAAGACAGGCATGCTTATTAAAATTGAAGATGACATAATGCTGCCATGGATAACTAATGGAACAGAAAAAATCAAATCATGATTAAAAATAATCATAGGTGTAATGTTCTGAATCTCTATATATTTAGTTTCAAAAAGGGATACCACAAATACAGGCAAGAGACTCCTGTGAAATTGACTGCCTTTTCCCATATTTTCTTCTTCCTGTCTTTTTTCTCCTACCTTAGATTGCTCCAGAAACAGTTTAAAGCTGCTTGCAAGGCAAACTCTATTGCTTGCTTACTCTCACACAAGCTTCACAATATGTCTATGAGGTACATAGTGTTGAGGTAAAATACGATTCATCATACTGAGATCAAGTATAAAAATAGAATTGAAGAAAGGATCCTGGGAGGGCAGTGGAATAGAAAGCACTAGAAATTTGTCTTCCCACCTGGACAGTTGCACTGGCTGACTCTGTCTGATGTAACTACAGTGGCCCCAAGTTATCTGTTGTTTCACTTTGCATGGTTTCAAAAATATTAAAAGGAAATGTCATAAGTGAACAATTTGTAAGTTTTAAATTGCATGCTATTCTGAGTAGTGTGATGAAATCTCATGCCATCCACTGTGTCCTTTCCAGGACATGAGTTATTCCACTGTCCAGAATACCCAGACTGTATACACTATCCACCCATTAGTCATTTAGTAGCCATCTTGTTTATCATATCCAAAAAAACAGTTTATCTAGACTCCAGTAGTATCTGCAGTTTCAAGCATCCACTGGGGCTCTTAGGACATATCCTTTTCAGATTATAAAAGGAATACTATGTTTTATAACTCTGAAGTTTGGTAAAGGCTTGAACCTCGCAGGGTAAGGATGGTAAATTGAGATTTATTCAGCAGTGGCTACCTATCGCACACCCTTTATTCCTGTGCCTGGAGGTTGTTCAAGTGAGGCAGCTTGCACACAGTTTGTGGGTACCAGGGTAGACCATAAGGATCCTGTTCTCCCAATGCCAGTGATCTTTTTTTTTTTTTTTTGGATTGCTGATTGCTGCTTCTGATCAGGGAAATATAGAAATAGAGGTGAACACCCATCTTTGCACCTCATTGCCATTGTCACAAGCTGCTCTTCCATTGGAACAGAGGCAGCTTCCAAGGGACTTAAAGAATTGGTGCCTCCATGCCTCCCACCCCCCAACTTAATTTTTTTTTTTTTTTTTTTTTTTTTGAGACGGAGTCTTGCTCTGTCGCCCAGGCTGGAGTGCAGTGGCCGGATCTCAGCTCACTGCAAGCTCCGCCTCCCGGGTTTACGCCATTCTCCTGCCTCAGCCTCCCGAGTAGCTGGGACTACAGGCGCCCGCTACGTCGCCCGGCTAGTTTTTTGTATTTTTTAGTAGAGACGGGGTTTCACCATGTTAGCCAGGATGGTCTCGATCTCCTGACCTCGTGATCCGCCCGTCTCGGCCTCCCAAAGTGCTGGGATTACAGGCTTGAGCCACCGAGCCCGGCCGGCCAACTTATTTTTATCTTCTTGTTTCCCTTTTGGGAGCTGGACATTCAATACTAGGACACTCAGCATAACTGCATATACAGGAGAAATTAGAAAGTCATCAAGCATGCCCAGGGAAAAATACAGACTCAGAAAAGATGGGAGAAAATTTTAAGTTTACATCTCAGTCTGATCCTTGGTACAGAGATAGTCTAAAAATTGTCAAAACCAAAGTAAACCAAACAACAAAATTAGTAAATTCTGAGGAAGGAGGAGAATCTGATCACCAGAATTAACACATTATTAGATTCAAATGTCCATTTTTGAATGATTCAAAAAATCACAAGCACAAAATAAATAGTAAAGGAAAAGAAAGAAACAACAAAACTATCCCTGAAAAAGACCAGATGGCAGACCTACTATACAAAGACTTTAAACAGTTGCGTTAAAGGTGCTCAAAGAACACATACTTAATACTTAAATATAAATATTTAAATTTAAATGTTTAAATTGAATATAAATGTTTAAATTTAAATATTTAAATTGAATATAAATTCAGTTTAGAGTGCTATAATTTTAGAATATTAAGTGTAATCTTTATGGTAACCACAAAATACTGATAGAATATATGCAAAATAAAAAGAGAAGGGAATTAAAACATTTCATTACAAAAAATCAACTAAACAAAAAAGAAGACAGTAATGTATGAACCACACACAAAAGGATAAAAATCTATAATGTATGTAGAAAAATATAGCAAAACGACAGAAGTTTCTTATCAGTATTTTCTTGAAATAAAAATGGATTAAACTCTCCAACCAAAAAAAGATTGGCAAGATATATCTTTAAAAACATGATCCAACTATGTGCTGTTTAAAAGTGATTCACTTTATGTTCAAAGACACAAACAGGTTGACAGTAAAATGATGGAAAGATATTTCATGCAAACAGTAACCACAAGGGAGCAGGAGTAAGTATATTAACACCACACAAAACAGACTTTAAATGAAACATTAATGCTACCCCAATGCCCTACAGATTTAATGCAATTCCTGTTGAAATCCCAACATTTTTTGGAAAAATAGGAAAACTTATCCTAAAATTAATTTGGAATCTCAAGGGAACCCTGACTAGCCAAAGCAATCTTGGAATAAAAAAACAAAATTGAAGGGCCCACCCACTCTTCCTCTATTTCAAAACTTGGTACAAAGCTGACAGTAAGCAAAATAGCACGGTAGTGGCATAAAAAGAGTTATGTATATAGACTAATGGAATAAAATAGTCCAGAAAAACACTTGAAAACATGGTGAAATAAATTTCTATAAGATTGCCAAAACCAGTCAAAGGGGAAATAACTATCTTTTCAATAAATGGTGCTAGAATTTCCACATGAAAAAGAATCAAGTTGCAGCCTTAGCTAATACCATATACAAATTAACTAAAACTAGATAAGAGGCATAAATGTAAGAGTTAAAATTATGAAACTCTTAGAAAAGAACATAGGGCAGAATCTTCACAACATTAGATTCTACTATGATCCCTTGGATATGACGCCAAAGCACAGGCAATTAAAAACCAGACAAATTAGACTTTATGAAAATTAGGAACCTTTGTAAACCAAAGGATACTATCTACAGAATGGAAAGGCAAGCTACACAATGGGAGAAATTTGCAAACTATATATCTAACAAAGTATTGATATTCAGAATATATAGAGGATTCCTAAAAGTCAACAATAACGACGACAATATTAAACAACCCAGTTCAATAATGGGCAAATGACATGAATAGACTTTTAACCTAAGAAGGTATACAGATGGCCAAGAAGCATACAAATATTCTTAACATCACCAATTATTAGAGAAACACAAATCCAAACCAGTATGTGATACCACCTCATACTCATTAGAACGGTTGCACTCAAGGAACAAAAAACAGAAAATAACAAGTTTGATGAGGATGTGGAGAAAATGGTATCCTTGTACACTGTTGGTGAGAAAATTAAAATGTTATAGCTGTTATAGAAAACAGTATGGTGGAGCCTAAAAAATTAAAAATAGAATTACCACATGATTCAGCAATTCCACTTCTGAGTATATACCCAAAAGATTTGAAAGCAGAGTCTTAGGGTCTTAAAGAGATATGTATACACCCATGGTTTGTTTTGTTTTGTGAGACGGAGTATTGCTTTGGTTGCCCAGGCTGGAGTGCAATGATGCGATCTCGGCTCACTGCAACCTCTGCCTTCCAGATTCAAGCAATTCTCCTGCTCAGTCTCCCAAGTAGCTGGGATTACAGGTGTGCACCACCACGTCTGGCTAATTTTTGTATTTTTAGTGGAGATGGGATTTCACCATGTTGGTCAGGCCGGTGTCGAACTCCTGACCTCCAGTGAGCCACCCGTCTCAGCTTCCCAAAGTGCTGGGATTACAGGTGTGAATCACCACTCCTGGCCGTATATACACCCATATTTATAGCAACATTAGTTGCAATACCTAAAACATGAAAGCAACACGAGTTTCCCTCAACAGATGAATGAATAGTCAAAATGTAATATACACATACAATGGACTAGTACTAAGCCTTAAGAAGAAAGGGAATTCCAACCTATATTACAACTGGAATGAAATTTGAGGATATTATAAGTAAAATAAGCCAGTCAAAAAACACAAATACTGATTCCACTTATATGGGAATGGGGTACCTAAGTAGTCAAAATCATAGAGACAGGAAGTGGAATTATGGTGGCTAGGGGCTGAGGAAGGTGGAAATGGGGAGGAAAAAACAAGGACTTAGAAACCAACTTCTAAACATGCAAAGTGTAGGGCAGGGTGTCAGGCACTCATTTCCTACTGAATGTATTTTCATTTCTAATAGCTGTTCTTATTTACCAAGATCACTTCCTATTGATACCCTATTCTACACTGTTCTACTCCCCCATCCTTACTCTCTCTATACAGACCTTCACACTCTTTGTGATGCTAGCTATTCATTAAAAATTCAATTGTAGGACTATTAGAATTAAACATAGAGTAAAATAACAGTGTTGGAATCAGTTGAAGAGTTTAAGTGCCTCTACTACTAAATGCAGAGCATGAATTTAAAGAAACAGACTTGGACTTTGCCCTTGTTTAAGATCTTTCTCAAGTATCTGAGGTAAATCTAAACTCAGAATTAATTTAGCAATGGAACTCACTGCTAATGCCCCTGCATTTTATAATATTTTTAGAAGACATGGTGATCTTCCCTGCCCACAACAGAAGCTCAGGGCCCACTGGGCCCACCGTCTGTCTGAAATCTCAAGATTGTAGCCAGATGCCAGTTTTCCCAAAACCCTAGGGGCTTACATTTCAGTTTCTGAAGTGCTCCAGTTGAGTGTTGCCCATCTGTCTCTCAGCTTGGAACCTAGTCTTCTATCCCTTTCCGTGGTCTGGGCAACTACCTTCTAAACTTTAGGCCTCAGTTGTTTTAGCTCTAAAATGATAGATTTGTCCTTAATTCTAAAGTCTTCATCCTCAAGCTCTAAAATTCAGTGGCTCCTTGATGTATTGCTTTTTGTTCACTTGCTTCAATTTTAGGGCTAATTAAAGCCTCAGTTATTCTAAAAGACAGTAGGTTACATTAGATAAGCAAGAAGCGCTTTTTAGTTAGAGTTGCTGAAACAGAAGGTGACTTAGCATGTTTTAAGATTCTGATGATCCATTCTCATGAGAGTGATGGGGGAAGGGCAAAAGTTAATAAAATACTAAATAAATTCTTACAAATTAAATTAGCCAAGCTGGAGCTGATTAGTCAATATTTGAATAAGCTACAGATAGCCATCACAAATTTCCCTTTATGGTTCTAAGTGATTCTAGTGAACTGAGTCCTGTCTTAAGTAACTTCATATTCAATGTTTAAAATAATCTTTAAAAATAGTGACAGTTGCTGAAAAAAGAAATATTGCCAATCAGTCCTAATCGATGTTTTGCTATCAAGTGCATTTGAAATAAATTTATTACTTTGCCTGATCTGTTTAATATTCCAAAGAGGGAAAAGTGCATAAGAATTTATGGAGTCTCAGGCTTCCACATTAAAGTGTGCAATAAATTACAGTATTATTTGGCCATGAAATTAACAAGCCATGGAAACCACACCATTAGCAAGGTATACAGTGGTAAACAGCAGGCAATGATGATGATAAAAAACAAAATAGACTCTGGATGTTGGAGTAGCTGCCAATAAAGGAAAAATGAAATGCATTCATATGTGTCTTAGGCAGGTAAGCTCTTTGAGAACAATTGCTGTGAATTCTATATGCCTGTCAGGATATTCCAGTTCAGCTTCTATGGCTTTTATCCAAAGACACTGGGGAAGGGTTACTGTGGGCAAATTCAGACCCCTCCTCAATGTAATAGCTCAGCAACATGCATTCTGAACAGCAGAGTATCCATGGACCTTTTTCACACTGATTCCACTCTTCATTGCCACCTTGACAATGCAGGGTAAAGTGTAATGGGCTAAAAGAAGTTGAAAGAAAGAGAGAAATGGAGAGAAGGAAGGAGGGAGGGAAGAAGGGAGGAAGGGAAGAAAAAGAAAAAGTAGATATGGAGTATTTTAACATTTGTATAAAAAGTGGAACCAAAACTAACCTGAGGTTATCCTAAACTATTAGCACATGCCACAGAAACTTAAATGAAAACAGTAAGCCAAACTATGATTATTTTTTAAACTTTACGGCATATACCTATCCATGTTAAATTCATCTATATATTTTTATCCAATCATGGAGCGCTATGTTGAACGTGTCCCCTCCAAAACTCAGGTTTTGCTAATGTGACAGTATTAAGAGGCAGGGCCTTTGAGAGATGATTTAAGTCATGAGGGATCCTCTCTCATTAATGGGAATAGGCCTTTCTTAAAGAGACTTCACCTGCCCTTCAGCTAGTTTTGCTAGTTTTCTAGCTTATTCTTCTTCTCCAGCCAAGGGAGCGCACTGCATTCCACTCTTGCAGAGGATGTAGCCTCACCAGACAACTGAACCTACCCTCACCTTGATCTTGAACTTTTAGCCTCCAGAACTATGAGAAATACATTTCAGTTATTTATAAATTATGCAGTCCCAGGTATTATGCTGTAGCAGTACAAGAAAACTAAGAGAGCATTGTTTTGCAAGAGTATCTGGCTCTATCAGAGGGCATTTAAAGGTCAGATGACTCAACTTCAGCCAAAGAATTAGCCCTCAGGTGAGTTACTGCTTCTTTCTGGTTATGACCCTTTAGATCTTCCAGAATTGTTTTCAAAAAACAAAAACCTAAAATAGTATTAGGACAATTGCCTATAAAAGTTTTATAATATCAAAATTTTTATAGGAAGAATATCCTCATGGATTATCAACACAATGATGCCAACCAGGTCAATCTGTGCTGAGAAACTTATACAACAAAAAACACTTCCCCTCTCTTATACTGACAACAGCCTTTCTTTTGTAAACCTTCTGCTGCTTCGAAAAGTTAGAAATGGTCATAGTAAGCCAAAAATAGACACTGGTAATGCCAGAGGCTTAGGTTGAAGACAAAGTCAGTCATCCAGGCTAAATTCCTGGTTTAAAAATTTCAATAAAAATGAATCTTAAAAACCACATGCTAAACAAGTGAAGCCAGATACAAAAGCATACCTAGTAAATTATTCAATTTATATAAATTCTAGAATAGACAAAATTAATATATAATGTTAGAAAACAGATCATTGGTTGCCTGGTGTAGGAAATAAGGGAATTTTTGCCAAGAGCAGGGAGGGGAACTTTCTAGAGGTTTGGAATCATTCTCTATCTTTATGGTGGTACTGACTACACAAATGTATACATTGGCTAAAATTCACTTAGCTGTTCACTAATCATATATGTATTTTATTGCATGTAAATGATTCCTCAATAAAGTTTATTAAAGACAAAGCACAACAAATAAAAGCCTCTCAATCCTCAAAGAAAATGTGCTGCTTTCTCCTAGGACACAAGATTGGAAAGAATGCACTGGTCTTCCCTACTTTAAAATATATCTAGAATTATCTACATCATTTTAAAGTGTCAGGCTTCCCTTTCAGAGGAACTCACTTATGTTTCAGTACCTTGATTTCTTTCCTGTACCTTCTTCCAACCTAGTGAAGTTTAGGGAAGGAAAATCAGCTCTTCTGTCATTATATAATATATTATTTCCAAAGCTATATAGATACAGTTGGGCTGCACTTTGCAAAAGCTACCTCTTTGACACTCACGAATCTTAACAAACAAACTATTGTCTCCACTGGAAGTTGGAAAAATTAACTTGAATAGTTGAGATTTGACATTTTTGTTCTCTGTGATTCTCCCTTCCACAGAGTGAGCAATGACAGGTATGAAAGTGAGTAGGAATATCAAACAGATAAGTTTTTTAAATTTTTACTTGAAGTTCCAGGATACATGCGCAGAACATGCAGGACTGTTACATAGGTAAACAGGTACCTTGGTGGTTTGCTGCACCTATCAAACCCATCACCTAGGCACTAAACCCTGCATGCACCAGCCACCTTCTCTGATGCTCCCCCTCTCCTCGCCCCCACCGACAGGTGCCAGTGTGTGTTGTTCCCCTCACTGCGTCCATGTGTTCTCATTGTTCAGCTCCCAATTATGAGTAAGAATATGCAGTGTTTGGTTTTCTGTTCCTGTGTTAGTTTGCTGATAATGATGATTTCCAGCTTCATCCATGTCCCTGCAAAGAATATGAACTCATTCATTTTTATGGCTGCATAGTATTCCATGGTGTATATGTGCCACATTTTCTTTATCCAGTCTATCATTGATGGGCATTTGGGTTGGTTCCAGGTCTTTGCTATTGTGAATAGTGCTGCAATAAATATACGTGTGCATGTGTCTTTATAGTAGAACGATTTATAATCCTTTGGGTATATACTCAGTAATGGGATTGCTGGGTCAAATGGTATTTTTGGTTCTAGATCCTTGAGAATTGCCATGCTGTCTTCCACAATGGTTGAACTAATTTAACTCCCACCAACAATGTAAAAGCATTCCTCTTTATTCACATCCTCTCCAACATCTGTTGTTTCCTGACTTTTTAATTATTGCCATTCTAACTGGCATGAGATGGTATCTCATTGTGGTTTTGATTCGCATTTCTCTAATGACCAGTGATGATGAGCTTCTTTTCATGTTTGTTGGCTGCATAAATGTCTTCATTTGAGAAGTGTCTGTTCATATCCTTCACCCACTTTTTGATGGGGTTGTTTTTTTCTTGTAAATTTAAGTTCCTTCTAGATTCTGGATATTAGACCTTTGTCAGATGGATAGACTCCAAAAATTTTCTCCCATTCTGTAGGTTGTCTGTTCACTCTGATGATAGTTTCTTTTTCTGTGCAGATGCTCTTTAGTTTAATTAGATCCCATTTGTCAATTTTGGCTTTTGTTGCCATTGTTTTTGGTGTTTTACTCATGAAGTCTTTGCCAATGCCTATGTCCTGAATGGTATTGCCTAGGCTTTCTTCTAGGGTTTTTATGATTTTAGATTTTAAGTCTTGAATCCATCTGAGTGAATTTTTGCATAAGATGTAAGGAAGGGGTCCAGTTTCAGTTTTTCTACATATGGCTAGCCAGTTTTCCCAACACCATTTATTAAATAGGAAATCCTTTCCCCATCGCTTGTTTTTGTCAGGTTTGTCAAAGAACAGATGGTTGTAGATGTGTGGTGTTATTTCTGAGGCCTCTGTTCTGTTCCATTGGTCTATATCTCTGTTTTGGTACCTGTACCATGCTATTTTGGTTACTGTAGCCTTGTAGTATTGTTTGAAGTCAGGTAGCGAGCTTTGTTCTTTTTTCTTAGGATTGTCTTGGCTGTACGGGCTCTCTTTCGGTTCCATATGAAATTTAAAGTAGTTTCTTCTAATTCTGTGAAGAAAGTCAATGGTAGTTTGATGGGAATAGCATTGAATCTATAAATTACTTTGGGCAGTATGGCCATTTTCACAATATTGATTCTTCCTATCCATGAGCATGGAATGTTTTTCCATTTATTTGTGTCCTCTCTTATTTCCTTGAGCAGTGGTTTGTAGTTACCTTTGAAGAGGTCCTTCACATCCCTTGTATGCTGTATTCCTAGGTATTTTATTCTCTTTGTAGCAGTTGTGAATGGTAGTTCACTCATGATTTGGCTCTCTGTCTGTTTTGGTGTATAGGAATGCTTGTGATTTTTTCACCTCGATTTTGTATCCTGAGACTTTGCTGAAGTTGCCTATTAGCTTAAGGAGTTTTGGGACCGAGACAATGTGGTTTCCTAAATATACAATCATGTCATCTGCAATCAGGGACAATTTGGCTTCCTCTCTTCCTATTTGAATACCCTTTATTTCTTTCATTTGGCCTATTCATCTGGTTCACTCCTGCCCCTGCTGATGTCTCTGGAGGAGGCTGGAGAACAGCAAAGACGGGTGCTTGCCCATTCCTCTGGGATCTCTGAGTTCGAGAGGACAGCAACCTGATGCCAGTAGGAAAGCTCCTGTATAGGGTGTCTGGCGACCCCTGTTGGGAGGGTCTTACCCAGTTGAGGGGCATGGGACCCAGGACCCATTTAATAAAGAACTTTGTTTTTCCCTTGATGGAGGTGGTGTGCAATGCTGGGGGAAACTCACTCATCTGGGCTGTCCGGATTCCTCAGAGTTAGCAGGAAGAAAGACTGAGTCTGATGGTTCACGGAGACTACGGCCACCACTCCCCCTAGGCTTTCAGGCTCAGAGAGATCAGAGTTCTATCCGTTAGTCCCTGGCTGGAGTTGCTGGAATTCCTGTAAGTGGCCCAGCCCAGTGAGAAGGGATGGGTCAGTGAGGAGGCAATATGGCTACAGTCGGCCACAGCCAGTGTATTGCGCTATAGGGAATACCTTTTGGGACCAAGCAGTCCAGCTTCCCTGGCTCCAGCAGGAAAAAATGTGCGGCCTACAGCTATGTCTTATGTAGCTTAGTGTCTTATGTAGGTTGCAGCCTCGGTTTTGGGTGCTCTCCCTCCCCTAGGGAGCTCAGACAGCTTAGACAGCTGGCAGCACCAGTGGCTGTGACCGCCACTCCCTTGTGGAGCTCTTTTGTCTTAGACAATGGAGGTGGTGGCTGCCGTCCCTCCCACAAGGAGCTCAGATGGTTTAGACAGCAGGCAACAGCAGTGGTGATGGCTACCCCTCCCCCTGAGAACTCGGTAGGCTTAGGCAGATTCCAGCAGAGAGGCTGTTGAGAATCTGCTCAGCTCCATAGTTGCAACCCAAGGCCCCAGTGGCACGGGGTTCGTGAGTGGGATCTTCTGATCCATGGGTTACACAGTTCCATGGGAGACGCACGGTTTTCCAGGCTGGGTCGCATGTTCACTTACCGCCTCCCTTGTCTGGAGGTATGGGCTTCCCTGCCCTGTGTGGCTTTCAGGTGGGCTGACCCACCACCCTGCTCCTCTCCGTAGGTCCCACCAGCCGCCTAGTCAGTTCTGATGACAGAACCTGGTTATCTTAGTTGCCCGTGCAGGATTCGCAGGCTGTTTTGGTTCTTTCCGGTGGGAACCTCCAATCACACCGCTTCTAGTCGGCCATCTTGGCCCCGTTCTGCACATACATTTAAAAAATTACCTTGCTGCATTTATATTACAGAGATGACTCAATATGGTTAAAACTTACCTACATCTCTCTTAACTAACAATCTATCATGAGACTTTGAATGTAATCTTCATGAAGACCAGAAACCTTGACTCTTTTTTGTTTTATTCATTTTATTTTTTATTGATGAACCCCCAAAGCCTAGAATAGTGACTGGCAGTACAAAATGACCACTACTTGTTTGTTGAATGGCTAAATGAATGATAAATTCTGGCTGTCAGTGTGCATCTCAAGCTGTCATTAAATCAGCAGTCTCTACAACAGAGTTTGGGAGGGAGTTATCAAGATATTTGTAGTAAAGTGTTATCATGACATAGCCTTTCCTTGAAATAATCCAACTTCAAATGGGTTGTTATCCCAAACTTTATGGTTCTTTCCAATATAAAAACCATTAGTTTCAGAAGATTGCAGTACACATTACATCACGGATTTTTTTTTTTTTTTTTTTTTTTTTGAGACAGAATCTCACGTTGTTGCCCAGGATGGAGTACAGTGGTGCAATCTAAGCTCACTGCAACCTCCGCCTCCTGGGTTCAAACGACTCTCCTGCTTCAGCCTCCCGAGTAGCTAGAATTACAGGCGTCCGCCACCACGCCCAGCTATTTTTGTATTTTTAGTACAGACGAGGTTTCACCGTGTTGGCCAGGCTGGTCTCAAACTCCTGACCTCATGATTCGCCTGCCTCGGACTCCCATAGTGCTGGGATTACAGGCCTGAGCCACCAACGGATATGATTTTTGATCTTTTAAATGCTATACCAGTTTATTCTTTCCTCATGCCTCTTTGCCTTAACTTAAACCTGGCTTTTCACTAACAACATATTCCCTTCTCACTCACTAAGTTGTGGGTCTCTTCAACTCTCACTCCACTCTGGAAACAAAGAATCAACACCTTCCTGCTCTGTAATGATACTTCCAGGTCGTTATATTTTTATTGCCCTGAGGAATGTCAAAACAATTGTCATATCAAAGCCATTTGAGAGCCTGTAGCCCTAAAAATTAAGATACGGTGTCTTCGAAACCTATACTGGTTTAAAATTACCATAATATGGAAGTAGAGATTCAAAGTCATTTATGACAATCAGTGTGGAAAGCACCCTCCTTCTGGCATATCTAATGCTATATGCAGTACTCTCTCTCTGGCAGGTATTAAGGAAGTATGGTAATGGATGTTTTCCTTTTGCAGAAAAACATACTTGGCTTCAAAAAGGCTTGAAGTTCGTGCATTTTTCTTGAATTAGATTCCCCATTAATTACTTTATCCACAATGAGGTATCAGCAGAACTGTTGTAAGCAATTAAGTAGATGCTACTTAGTGTTTTTTTCTGCTTGTTGACTTTTCCCTATTTCGTATTCCATTTAGCTGTCTGAGACATCAGAAATATGCATGTCTTTCTATTTTTTTAACAGAATAATATATGTGCGTGTGAGTATGTGCCCACATGATGAACCCTTCATTAAGATAAAATATCATGAATACAATTTTCGGAAGCAGAGTTGTCTGAAGTTCTAGAAAATTTTAAAGCATTAATATTCCTGGACAACTTTGCATTGTCAAATTTGCTCAAAGTTTTATTGACATTTAGGAAATTTTCAAATTTTCAACTATGATTATTTGTTAGCTTTATAATTATATATTATGTTAGGAATATATTATAATTTCTATTATCTGTTGTAATTTTTTAAGTATTCCTCTCCTTGTTCTCAGAAGGTATTGTGTCATATACTAGTAAGTAAGCATGGACTATCAACATGATAGTACTTTATAGTGACAAGAACTACTCTAGCTTATCTCTATCCTAAGACAATGGACTATAAAACCACAGTATACAACTTCAAGTACTCCAAAGTCACAAAACATTTATCTACCCTAATTCAAAAAGAGCTACATATTCAGAAAATATATCCATAAAATTCATAAATAAACCACATTGTAACCTGCCACACATAACACACTGATTGTAATGTCCTGAGTCTCTCCCATCTTTAAGTAGCTGGAAATCATAACAAAACAGGATTATTTACCTTTGGGAGTCATACCAACTACCTCATTGCTTCTTTAGAGATAAAAGGATATTAACTTGAATATCATGCAAAAAATAATGTTACTAATACAGAATCTTTTGTTTAAAGACAATAACTTCAATAGCAGTGGGAACTTTATCGCTGTAGGTTTCAAATAACCCCCATATCTCAGATTGAATGCTGAATTATGAAATGCCTTAT
This sequence comes from Trachypithecus francoisi, assembly GCF_009764315.1. Lineage (NCBI taxonomy): Eukaryota > Metazoa > Chordata > Mammalia > Primates > Cercopithecidae > Trachypithecus > Trachypithecus francoisi. Next base: position 17,447,454 of record NW_022681461.1, read on the forward strand.
TGTGTCTGAAGCTATTTTATTTTCAGTAGTTCGTTTTAAATCAAAGCAATAAATACTGAGGAATATTTTGGCCCTCAAATCCATAATCCATGTGGATTATGCCTTAGTAATCACTGGGACATGGTTGGAATCACAGATTAGCAGCGTTCTGGCCAGCCTATACATTATAAATTATACAAAATCATTTGTGGGAGAGGGAAGGGGACTGAGGAATTTCTGTGAGGTCTCTGAGATGGCAATGTGAAGTCCCAGCGTGTAGAATCTTCATCCACGAGATGGGGAATGATACTAATTGACTTCGGAAATACTTTCCCAGTCTGACATTGAAAAATCCACTGTGCAGGGCACAGCACCAGCAAATAAGATGTGAAACACACATCTACTCATTTGGCCGATCAACAAGCATTCACTTTTAAGTCTACTCTGTATCAAGTGTGCTGAGCTCTAAGCATATGATCCTGAACCAGAAATGTTCAGTTCTAGTCCTCCCAGACTATATTACCCAGGAAACTGTCTCTGTTGTAAATGACCAGGACTGATAAATTCTACTCAATGCTGTTTTCATAAGCTATCATCAGCAGGTGATTAATACTATACAGGTTACATTTTAAACAGGTCTTATACTCTGTCATCCTGCTTTCAATGTTTTTGCTTTCCTTTAATGGTCAGTTTCTCCCAGCTGATGAGGTTTGGAGAAAACTTTCCTAGTGAACAATTTCTTGTGGCCTCACTCTTTCACCACCCTCTCCTTCATGCTCTTGAACTAAGGAGAGCTTGATTAAAGTCACTTGCTGTAATCCTATTATTTTAAAATACGGCTGCTCCCGCTTTGAGAGATTTCTACTGGACCAATACGGTGGCAAAGCAGCACTGAAGCAGAAGCAGGTAAATTTCAAAATGACAGCTCTAAAAATATCCTCTCTCCTTTTGTTCTCTTTCCTTCCCCTTGCTCTGAACACCTATGCCCTGACGCATTGCCTCTACCCTCCCATGATTACTGCTACATAAAAGGTTTTCTAAAAGCAGAGACTATTTACAGTTTCATTTGCTCCTGAGTCTGTGTGAAAAATATTTTTTCCTGATTTTTAATAATTTCACACTCGTGTTAACACAAAAACCACGTTATTTCATTTATACTCTCTTCAACGTTATATTTATCATTTCTTTCATCTGGATCAACATTGAAAGAATATTTTAAAGACAATATTTTTCCCCATTGCACTTCCAAGTTTCTTGTTCATTCCTTCAGTCTCATTTCCAACCCCAATTAAGAGATAAATCACAAATATATAAGAAAGTTCTTTGTGCTTTTCCTGTACCAGCCAATTATTCTAATTTGTTCTGCCTCTAAAGAAGGGGATGAGAAATCAACACGAAGGCCGATTATGCGACCTGTTCCAAGAGAAAGATCTGAGGATAGTCGATTTACTAATGAAGTTCCCTGTGTTTTGAGGATTGACAGATACAATCATCTGAAATTTTCTTCCCTTAAATTGGTGTTTTTCACCAGATACACATCTTTCATATTGGATAATATATTCTTTAAGTTCAAGATACTTGGACAAAAAGAAAAGAAAAATAAAAAGCAACCAACACATTTTAAAGTAATAATGCAATATTAAGGCTATCACACTTCCTGGGAATTCAGCCTACTTTATGAACACAATTTAGCACAAACCCATAAGAAAGCTAACAAAGCTCAAAACCACTTAACAATAGCCTGGAGAGGTAAAGGTCAAAAATGATTATTGCCAGGCCCAAGATACAGCACACCCACAAAAAAAAAAAAAGCACAGGACAGGAAAATCTGGAAACTTGTGTTCTAATTACAGTTATTTCAGTAATCATTAGTGTGATCTGAGTGAACTCAATCTGCTCTACTTTTTCCAATTATAAAAACCTATATTATCCTCTCAGTAGAATAAAATATAAGATCTGAAAAGTTGCAGATCTCTTTAGGAAGGAAACAAAACAAAAATCATGCTTTCTAACCAAAATTGAATAATTCAGCCAGTAGAATCCTAACAAAAGTTTTCCTTGTACCAAATTACATGAAGCAATTGCTTTTTTTGAAAGCTGTTTCTGATAATTACTAGACTTTTTTCCCCCAAGATGGCAGATTAGAGGCTTTTAGCAAGACTCAGCCACTTGGAAATAGCAAGATGATGCATAAACTCTCTGAGCTTTAACCAAGAAGGAAAGTGGAAATCCACTGGAATCATGACAGACAGCCCACATTCTGGGAAGGAGAATTCAGGCAAACAGCCTCCATGATGGTGTCTGACTGATAAAAGTGAGTGATGTCCTGTTATGTGTGAGGGTCAGAGAGCCTCCCTGTGTGACTCACTTTTCCACTAGGGATCCAAGTAACTTGAGCCAAGTGAAAGCACCTTGTTTCTCCCAAGCCTCAGAACTATCTTGGGGAGAGACTTGGAGACACTGAAAGGCAAAGACACCAGGAACAGCTGCAGGCATTTCCCCGACCTAGGACTGAAAGCAGGATGCCAGTTTTAATCCAAGTTCATACACAGTCAGCCATACTTTGGCAAACAGCAGGCATTTTTGCCTCAGGTCAGAGATTGGAACACCTGCTGTGGAGCAGCATAGGGGCCTTCACAGCCAGAATTGTGGAAAGTGCCTCCTCAGTAAGCACTGGAATTTTGCTCTCCCTTGTCACAGGCCTGGGGTGGGAGGAGAGCTGCTATAGTCATAGTTTATTCTAGACTTGCATCAGGACTAGCTTGGTGACTTGGAACTGGTGTATGTGTGTGTCATCACTGGGTGCCACAGCCTGCTCCCCTCAGATCATAGTAAAGTAAAGCCCACTCCACTCCACTCCCAGGAAAAACAGCAGGCATTCAGAGAACAGGCTTGCCTGGACCAGCAGTCTGAGCTGCCCTGCTCTGCCTGGACATAGATTGTGGTGCAGTGGGACCCTCTCTGCTCCATGCCCAGACAGATCTCAAGTCATCTGGAGCACCTGTTTGCCTGGTTCAGCAGTAGGAGCCACCCTACCCTTCTTGTACACAGATTACAATGCAATGGGGCCCTCTCTGCTTCATGACCAGGCAGATATCCAGGCATCCAGAGCAACTGCTTACCTGGTTCAGCAGCCTGAGCTACTCCCATCCTTCCTGTGTAGAGATTCTGATGCAGGGGGAGCCTCTTCACTCCACATCCAGGCAGAACTCCATGCATTTGGAGCAACTGCTTGCTTGGACCAGCAGCCTGAGTTTCCTAACCCTTTCTGTGCAGAGATAGTGGTGGATTGAGGCCTTCTCTGCTTGATGCCCAGGCAGATCTCCAAGCAGTCAGAGCAGCCACTCACCCAAATCAAAAGCCTAAGCTTTCCCACCCTTCCTGTGCAAAGCACGTGATGAAGCAGGGCCTTCTCTGCTCTTCCCCCAGGCAGATCTCCAGGCATGCAGAGCACCTACTCACCCAAATCAGCAGCCTGAGCTGCCCCACCCTTCCTGTGCAGAGATAATGGTAATGCTGGGCTTTCCCTGCCCCATGCCCAGGCATATCTCCAGGCATTTGGAGCAACCAATTGTCTGGATCACAAGCCCGAGCCACCCCACCCTTCCTGTGTAGAGATTGTTGTACAGCAGGGTCCTTTTCACTCCACATCCTGGCAGATCTCCAGGCACCTAGAGTAACCAGTCTCCTGGATTAGAGACCAAGGTGGGACCTTGGAGGTTTTAGGACCAAGGAGGTTTCCCAGCTCCACACCTAGGCAAACCTTTGGGCACTTGGTGGTCACCTACTTGATTCTCCATAGCCACTTGTCTCTGCCATCAGGCAACCTGTAGATGGGCTTGGCTGGACTGGTCCTACCCATCTTGGTCCCACCCACCCCAACCACCCTGGAGCTGATCAGGGAGCTCAGAACACTATGCACTCCTTGGTTCAGAACACTGCCTGCGGCAACAGAGAGCTTCTCCAGGTAAACGAAGATCAAGTATACCCAGCCACGTTGCTTGCTCCCAGCTCTTACCCATATGCACAGTCTAGGGGCTTGTAGGTAGAACTACACAGTCCAATATTAAACCAAAGAAAGAGCATAGGACCATAGCAGCAGAGCTGAAAACAGGGGTGTGACTTAGACACAACAGTCTCTAAGTCACACCCCTGAGGGAGAGGAGAAAAGGAAAAGGGAAATAAAAGCCCAATAATATTATAAGGAAAAATCAAAAAAATTTTACCCACACAAAAATAATTATAAAAATTTGAAGTGCCAACATCTCCAATGAGAAGAAATTAGTGCAAGAATTCTGGCGCCATGAAAAATATTAACATAGTGACACCACTTAAGGATTGTACTAGCTCTCTATCAATGGTCCCTAAAGAAAATGGAAACTCAAGAATGACAGATAAAGAATTCAAAGCATGGATTGCAAGGAAGCTCAAGGAGATCCCAGACAAGGTTGAAAATCAACACAAAGAAACTTCTAAAACAATCCAGGAAGTGAAAGAAGAGATAAAACATCTTTAAAAGGGATCATTCAGAGCTCCTGGAATTGAAGAACTCACTTTAGTAATTTTAAAATACAACTGAGAGCTTTGTTGGGCAAGCACAGTGGCTCACACCTGTAATCCCAGCAATTTAGAAGGTCAAGATGGGTGGATTAGCTGAAGTCAGGAGTTCAAGACCAGCCTATGGCAAAACCCCATCTCATAGTGGCACATGCCTGTAACCCCAGTTACTCAGGAGGCTGAAGCAGGTGAATAGCTTGAAGCCAGGAGACAGAGGCTGTAGTGAACTGAGATCATGCCATTGCACTCCAGCCTGGGCGACAGAGCGAGACTCTGTCTCAAGAAAAAAACCTGAAAACTTTATCAAAAGACTGGACCAAGTGGAAGAAAGAATTTCAAAGCTTGAAGATCAGTCTTTTGAAAAATGATCAGTCTTTGAGAGATATGGGATTATGTAAAGTGATTAAACCTTTGAATTATTGGCATTCTTGTGAAAGAAGAGAAAAAGTAAACAATCTGGAAAATATATTTGAGGGCATGAGTCAAGAAAATTTCCTTAATCTTGCTAGAGAGGCAGACACCCAGATACAAGAAATCCAGAGAACACCTGCAAGATACTATACAAAATGAATAGCACTGAGGTATATAATCACCAGACTGTTCAAGGTCAATGCTAAAGAACAAATCTTGAAGGCAGCAAAAAAAAGGGGGGGGGGGAGGTGCAGACTACATAAGATCACATACAAAGGGATCCCCATCAGCCAAACACCAGACTTTTTCAGTGGAAACCTTAAAAGGCAAAAGAGATTAGGGGCCAATTTTCAGTATTCTTAAAGATAAGAAATTCCAACCAATAATTTCATATTCAACCAAACTAATCTTCATAAGTGAGGAGAAAAAAAATCTTTTCTAGACAAGCAAGCACTAAAGTTGTTGTCACTAGACCAGCCTTAAAAGAGATCCTTAAAAGAATTCTAAACATATACATGAAAGAACAATACCTGCTACAACAAAAACACTTGAGTACATAGCCCACATGCCCTATAAAGCAACCACACACAGTAGAAACTATAAAACAACCAGCTAACAATCTCACAATAGGACCAAAAACACACATCAATATTAACCTTGAATGTAAATGGTCTAAATGCCCCTACTGCAGAGGCACTGGGTTGCAAGTATGATTAAAAAAAAAAAAAAAAAAAAAAAAAAACAAAAACAAAAAACAAGATCCAACTATCTGCTATCTTCAAGAGACCCAACTCACACGTAACAGTCATAGGCTCAAAGTAAAAGGATGGAGAAAGATCTATCACACAAATGAAAAATAAAGCAGGAGTTTCTATGTTTATATGAGATAAAACAGACTTTAAACCAACAACAGTAAAAAAAAGATAAAGAACAGCATTACATAATGACAAAGTGTTTAATTCAGCAACAAGAGTTAACTAGCCTGAATATAGAGGCACCCAACATTGGAGCACCCAGATTCATAAAACAACTACTCCTAGACCTATAAAAGGACTTAGATAGCCACACAATAATAGTGGGAGACTTCAACTCCCCACCAACAGCATTAGACATTATACAGGTAGAAAACTATCAAATAAATTATAGATATAAATTTAACACTACACCAATTGGACCTAACGGACATCTACAGAGCACTCCACTCATCAACCACAGAAGATACATTCTTCTTATCTGCACATGAAACATACTCCAAGATCAACCACATGCTCAGCCATAAACCAAGTATCAATAAATTTTTTAAAAAATGAAATTATATCAACAATACTCTCACATGGTTGTGGACTAAAAATAGTAATCAATGCCAAAAAGTTCTCCAGAAACCACATAATTACATGGAAATTAAGCAACTTGCTCCTGAATGATTTCTAGGTAAACAACAAAATTAAGGCTAAAATTTAAAGGATTCTTAGAAATAAATGAAAACGAAGATACTACATACCAAAATCTCTGGGATGCAGTATAAGCAGTGCTAAGAGGAACATTTATAGTGCAAAACACCTATTTCAAAAAGTTAGATCTCAAATTAGCAATCTAACATCGCACCTAGAGAAACAAAAACAGGCCGGGCGCGGTGGCTCAAGCCTGTAATCCCAGCACTTTGGGAGGCCGAGGCGGGCGGATCACGAGGTCAGGAGATCGAGACCATCCTGGCTAACACGGTGAAACCCCGTCTCTACTAAAAAATACAAAAAATTAGCCAGGCGAGGTGGCGGGCGCCTGTAGTCCCAGCTACTCGGGAGGCTGAGGCAGGAGAATGGCGCGAACCCGGGAGGCGGAGCTTGTAGTGAGCTGAGATCAGGCCACTGCACTCCAGCCTGGGCCACAAAGCGAGACTCCGTCTCAAAAAAAAAAAAAAGAAAAGAAAAGAAACAAAAATAACCTAACCCCAAAGCTAGAAGAAAATAAATAACTGAAATTAGAGCAGAACTGAATAAAAAAGAGCCAAAAATTTATTTTGAAAAAACAACAAAACCAAAATTTGGTCCCTTGAAAAGATAAACAGGATCAATAGACCACAAGCTAGACTAAATAATAAGAAGGTCCAAATAAGCACAATAAAAAATGACAAAGGTGACATTACAACCAATCCCATAGAAATAAAAAAGAATCTCAGAGACTGTTATAAATACCTCTAGACACACAAACTAGAAAATCTAGAGGAAACGAATAAATTTTTGGAAACACACAAGCTCCCAAGATTGAATCAGGAAGACACTGAAATCCTGAACAGACCCATATCAAATTCTAAAGTTGAATTACTAATTAAAAAGCTACCAACAAAAAAGCCCTGGACCAGATGGATTCACAGCCAAATTCAACCAGAAGTACAAAGAAAAGCTGGTACCAATCCTATAGACACTACTCCAAAAAATTCAGGAGAAGGGACTTCTCCCTAACTCCTTCTGTAAATTTAGTATCCCCTTAATACCAAAATCTGGCAAAGACATAATGAAAAGAGAAAACTTTAGTCCAAGATCCTTGATGAACATAGACACAAAAATCATCAACGAAATAATAGAAAACTAAATTCAGCAGCACATCAAAAAGTTAATTTACTGTGATCAAATAGGCTTCATTCCTGGGATGCAAGATTGTTTCAATATATGAAAATCAATAAATGCGATTCAGCACATAGAAACAATCAAAAACAAAACCATTTGATCATCACAATAGACACAGAAAAAGTCTATAATAAAACCCACATCTCTTTATGATTAAAACCTCTCAGCAGGCTAGGCACTGAAGAAATGTACCTCAAAATAATAACAGCCATCTGTGACAAACCCACAGCAACATCATACTGAATGGACAAAGACTGGAAGCATTCCCTTGAGAACTGGAATAAGACAAGAATGCCCACTCTCACTAATCCTATTCAATATAGTACTAGAGTTCCTTGCCAGAGCAAGCAGGCAAGAGAAAGAAATAAAAGACATCCAAACAGGAAAAGGGGAAGTCAAATGATGTCTCTTTGCTGATGATCCTTTACCTAGAAAACTCTAAAGACCCTGCCAAAAGTCTTCTGGAACTAACAAGTGACTTCAGTAAAGTTTTCAGATATAAAATCAATGTATAAAAATCTGTAATACTTCTATTCACCAATAATTTTCAAGCTAAGAGTCAAATCAAGAACGCAATCCCACTTACAGCCACAATAAAATAAAATAACTTAGGAACACATCTAACCAAGGAGGTGAAAGATCTTCACAAGAAGAACAACCAAATACTGAAAGAAGTCATAGATGACACAAACAAATGAAAAAACATTTCATGATAATGGATTACAAGAATCAATATCATTAAAATGGCCATACTGCTCAAAGCAATCTGCTGATCCAATGCTATTTCAACCAAACCACCAACATCATTTCTCACATAATTGAAAAAATCTATTCTAAAATTCATATGGAACCAAAAAAGAGTCCAAATATCCAAAACAATCCTAAGCAAAAAGCACAGGGCAGAGGCATCCAATTCACCAACTTCAAACTAAATTATAAGGCTACGGTAACAAAAACAGCATGGTACTGGCATAAATACAGACACATAGACCAATGAAACAAAATAGAGACCCCTCAAATACAGCCACACACCTATAGCCATCTGATCTTCAACAAAGTTGACAAAAATAAGCAATGGGGAAAGGACCATCTATTCAATAAATGGTGCTGGGATAGCTGGCTAGCTACATGAAGAATGAAACTGGACCCCTACCTTTTATCATATATAAAACTTAACTCAGGATAAATTAAAGATATAAATGTATAACCTCAAATTATAAGAATCCAAGAAAAAACTCTAGGAAATGCCATTCTGGACAATGACCTTGGGAAATAATTTATGACTAAGTCCTCAAAATCAGTGGAAACAAAACCAAAAATTAACAATTGGTATCCAATTAAACTAAAAAACTGCTGCACAGCAAAAACAATCTATTGATAGGTAGAGAACCTATAGTATGGGAGAAAATATTCACAAACTATATACCTGACAAAAGTCTAATTGCCAAAATCTATAAGGAACTTAATTCAACAAGCAAAAACTAACCCCATCAAAAAGTAAGCCAAAGAGATGAACAGACACTTTTCAAAGGCGACATATATGAGTCCAACAAATATATGACAAAATGCTCAACATCACTTATCATCAGAGAAATTAAAATCAAAACTGTAATGAGATACCATCTTATAATAGCTAGAATTACTATTATTAAAAAGTCAACAAACAACAGATGCTGGTGAGGCTGTGGAGAAAATGGAATGCTCATGCACTGTTGTTGGGAATATAAATTAGTTCAGCCCCTAAAGAAAACAATTTGGATATTTCTCAAAGAACTTAAAACAGAACTGCCATTCAACCCAACAATCTCATTACTGGGTACATATCCAAAACATAATCATTCTACCAAAAAGACACATGCACTCAGATGTTCATCACAGCACTGTTCGCACTAGCAAAGGAACAAAATCAGCCTAGGTGCACATCAATGGTGGATTGGATAAAGAAAATATGGTTCATATATACCATGGAATACTATGCAGCAATAAAAAGGAATGATATCATGTCCTTTGCAGCAACATGAATGCAGGTGGAAGCCATTATCCTAAGCGAATTTACAAGGGAACAGAAAACCTAATACCTCATGTTCCTGCTTATAAGTGGAATATAAACATTGATTACTCATGGACATAAAGATTGTTAGGACAGACATTGTGAACTATTAGAGAGGGGAGGGAGCTAGTAGCTACTAGAGTGGAAGGGGTTGAAAAACTACCCACTGGGGGCCAGTGCAGTGGCTCACACCTGTAATCCCAGCATTTTGGGAGACTGAGGCGGCGGATCACAAAGTCAAGAGATCAAGACCATCCTGGCCAACATGGTGAAACCCTGTCTCTACAAAAAATACAAAAATTAGTTGGTTGTGGTGGTGCACACCTGTAGTCCCAGCTACTTGGGAGGCTGAGGCAGGAGAATCGTTTGAAGCCAGGAGGGGGACGTTGCAGATCACACTACTACACTCCAGCCTGGTGACAGAGCAAGACTCTGTCTAAAAAAACAAACAAACAAACAAACAAAATATATATAATATATATATATATATATACCTGTTGGGCACTATGCTCATTATCTGGGTGATGTGATCATTTGTATACCAAACCTCAGCATCATGCAATAAACCCATGTAACAAACCTGCAAACGCATCCCCTGAATCTAAAATATAATGTGAAATTTTAAAAATTAGTAAAATAAAAATAAAGGTAAAGTAAAAATAAAATAAATTTTAAAAATAAAAGCTATTTTTATGTTTATTAGGATATGGAATTACATAAAATTACAGTTAAATAAAGTCACTAGTTGTTTTGAGAATCAAGGCCATGAAGTTTATATTTCAACTTTGACCTTGACACAGGCTAATGAAGAACCTAGCAACATGTCCCAGTACTTAATAGCCACCATGAATGTGAGACGTAGAATACACCGACAGGCCCCATATAACCATATTCTATATATGACGGTTTTAATACAGGGCTTTAAATTCTTTGGCATCCTTTTCATCCAGAAGTGGACCCTATATGTTTTTGCCTTGAATTTGAGCAGGCTTTTTTATGGCCTCAACCAGTAGAGCAGCGTCAGTAAACTATGTCCTATTGACCAAATCTAGGCCACCTGCCTGCTTTTGTGAGTATTGAAGCACAACCCTGTTCAGTTTTAGATATATTTTCTATGGTTTTTTGTACAACGGCAGAATTGAGAAGTTGCAACGGACACTGCATGGCTCTCAAATTCTAAATATTTACTATCTGACCTTTTATAGAAAAAAGTTCTCCAACTCCTAAAATAGAGTATAATAGAAAGAGTGCTATATAATATCTAAGACTAGGCTATAGAAGATCATTCAGCTTCTGCTTTGTTCTCTTGGGATGCTTGATCTCTGGACACTCCTTGGAACATTATTTTGAAAGCTACCCATTATGCTATGAGAAGTTTAAGCCACAGAGGAAGATACATGTAGGCACTCCAATTAACAGCCCCTGTTGGTCTCAGTCCTCAAGTCATTCCATCTCAGGTGCCAGATATGTGAATTAAAAACATGTAAATGATTCCAGTACCAGCCATTTGAAGTCCCATGAGCTGAAGCTCCAGATATCAGTCGCAGAGTAGGGACAAGCCATCCCTGCTGTGCACTGTCTGAACTGCTGACCCACAGAATCTATGCACATATTCATATTTTTATTTCTATACCAAGTTTGTAGCACTTTGTTATGTAGCAATAGTTAACTGGAGCACCATTTCTGCATATAGGAGATCTACACTTCACAGAGGACCTGTTTAGACATTAGTGTTGCTGCTCCATTTAATATAAGAATGTATACACACACAGATATGAAATGTACATGTATATGTAAATTCTATACCTATATAAGCTAGTCTGTGTTACCCATAAAATCAGGGACTTTATAAGAATTAACTGTTTTTTAACATTTCTTTTACTGTTTCAATAAACAATAAGTTTCTTATGCTGTATAGATCTTCTCTTTTAACCATTACAGAAACTCCTAAGAGATGTAATATTATTATTTCTATTTCAGAGATGAGAATACTGAGAAAGAGACAATTTGCACAGGGGTACTCATCAAAGAAGTTTTAGAGTCAGGATTTGGACCCAGGCAATCAGGCATTATATCCCCTTACTCCTAGTCACCAAGCTATACATTGAGGAAGGGGACAGAAGCAGAATGATTACCTAATCTCCACGAAGCTAGAAATTTAGCAGGCATGATAGAAAGAAGACAGAGCTGGAGTCACAAGTCCAAGGCTCTAGTAATAAGTAAATTCTACCTTCATCTAGATATAGATTTGTTTAATAAATGAAAAAGGGCTCTGCACACTTTAATGATTAAGTTTTATTTTATAAAAAAAGATAAAGAACAGAACATCACTAAGGGGACGGAATAAAAACTTGTCAGTTATTTTCCAATGGCTTAAACTATTGATCAAAATGAAATCTTTATTAAGTATTCACGATATCAGAAGTTTTTCCCACTCTTAATTTTTCAATTTATTTTTTGCCCTCTCTTGGCCAAAGTTCAAAGCCTAACTCTACATTTTAGAAATAATATCATAAAATAGTTATGTCACACTAAGTCTCCATATTCCAATGCTCCCTGAAATGGAGACTCTAATTCTCTAAATAATTTAAGCAATAAAAAATTATACTTTTGGCATCAGTGGAAAGATAGGAGAAGTTGCTTATGTAATAAAGCAGTAAACAACAAGTTTTTGGCCAACTAGGTTGATTTAAATATAGATACTAACCCAAGTTTCTACACCTGTGCTAAAACCTAGTGACAGGCCACAGATGGTTTCTAAATGGATAAGTCAGTGCATTCAGCCAAATTCACTCTATAAAATGTGGTAGTAGTAGTAGTAGTAGCAAAAGACAGGGTTTGACTGGCCAACTAGGACATACACAAAGACCCCAAGATAGACAATATCAAGGACAAATTATATAGAGTAAGATATTGTTTCGATTATCAGTCCACAGAATGGGTCATCCAGGATAGAAGAAGAAACAGATTTGTTGCCAAGTAGGTGAAACCAGAGCCATGGAGAAATGAGTGGTAGGTGGTTAGAGTAGCCCACTTCTGACAACCACAGGGAGCAGTGTGAGGTGAACAGACATGGCAAAACATATCTCCATGTCTTCAGCTATTCCTTTCCAATTTGGCCACCTGGGAGGAATAAAATTTAAGAGATCATTGACCTAAGCAGAACATGAAATTGATCATCTGACCCAATGTGCATGAATTATTCCCCTTAGAGTGGTCAGGAATCAGATGCCATTCTAGGGAAGGGGTCAGCACACTTTTTCTGTAAAAGGTAAGAGTAAACATTTTAGGTTTTGTGGGTCATACTTCTCTGTTTCAATTGCTCAACTCTGCTGTTTTAGCATGAAAACAGCCATATACTATACATTAATGAATGAGTTTGGCTGTGTTCCATAAGACTTTATTTACAAAACCAGGAGCTAAGCAGAATTTGATCAGTTGGCCATAGTTTCCCAACTCCAGTGCTGGCTTAGTGTTTATGAGAGACTGTGAGTCAACGAGTCATGAGACTAAATTCTTGTTCTCACTGTGCTACTTTCTACCTGGGTGAAGTTGGACTCATCCCTTTATCTATATGGCCTGCTGTATTAAACAGCAGGGAAATAAAACAGACAGGAAGTTTATAAACAGAGAGAGAAAGGAGTTAGCTCATACAACTTTGGAACTATAATAAATTCAAAATCTGCAGGGTAGGCCACCAGGCTGCAGACCCAGGGAAGAGTTGCAGTTCTGGCGGAATGCAGTCTGATAGCAGAATTACTACTTGCTCACAGGAGGTCAGGTTTTCTTCCATTAAGGATTTCACCTGATGAGATGGGTCCCACAAACATGGCAGTCAATCTGCTTTACTCAAAACCCACCAGGTAGATGTTAATCTCACCCCCAAAAAGCACCTTCACAGAATGACTCAGAATAATGTCTGAGCAAATATCTGAGCATCATGACCTAGCCAAGCTGACATGTCAAATTAACCATTTCAGCCACAGGTTCCTCATCTTTTAGTGGGCAGTTTGATTTATTTGAACTGGTTGGTCCTTCCGGGAGATAACATTCTATGTTTAATTTTACACACAGCAGGCATTGGAGAGGAAGAGCCTATTCACTCAGATGACACCTAAAAAGATAAAACTTTGTCTTATTCGTTCTACAACTGACTAGGCAGAATGCCAAAAATACAACACCACTTGTATCTGCTTCAGCTAACATAGGGTAGGTCTGGAACTGACGTATACTCCTGTGCGGGGGGGGGGGTGGGCGGGGGGGGGGGGGGGGGGGGGGGGCGGGGGGGGGGGGGGGGGGGGTAGCGGGGCGGTGCCCATAGAAGGTCTGTTTCCATCAGTGGGAATCTTGACTTGCTGAGTTTGTAAGTAGAACAGTGTGTTGCATTAAACGTTGCCCAAGGATGTGAGTCCACGAGGCTGAGAACGGAAAAAAGAAATGAGCATTTGAAGATATAATTCTACAGCGTAAGAATATAATTCAGGGGCCAAACTGCTGCTGCTTTTCAAATCAGAACAAATCAAGTAAATTGGCAAAGGAAGAACATTGGTCATGATGGACGAAATTCTTTTCAGAAATGATCTCTCGAATGATTTGACTCAGTGTCGACAATAATGAGGATCCAGAAACCACAAGCCAGAGCTTCTCATTCTCAGGTCCCTCTCCAAATATCCATAATAAGAATTTGGCATCAGTATTTTTTGAAAACTCCTCAAATGATTATGATGTACAACTAGGGTTAAGAACCACAACCATATCCAATTCTAGACACATAATAGAGAGGTAGAGAGAACTGAAATTGAACTAGGGTTAAATAGTAACATAAGCTCTGACTGTAGCTAGACAAGGGCTTATAGATTTAACAGGAGGAGAGGATAAAGAACACAAGACAAAAAAATCAAATGTTTTACATCTGTGTTTAGCTAATTGCAACTTAGATAATTCAGACAACCCATAGCACCTGAACCCTAACATGTGTTAACTGTTTTAAAAAATGTAACTGTTCAAGTGAATGTACTCGGAGAATGTGAAAGAAAAATATGAAATTTTACTTTCTGTGCTAGTTGCTTTCTATGCCTGTATGCTATTTTATTTTCCTAATACAAACTAGATATTCTTCTACAGTTTGTATAGATGAGGAAAATAAAACCAGAAAAGCTCAATAATTTTCTCATGGCCACTCATTGAGGGTATGATAGGCAGAATAATTGCCCCTCAAAGACATCCTCACCCTAGTCCCCCAAACCTGTGAATATTTTACCTTATATGGAAAAATAAAGGGGCTTTACAGATATTGTAAAAGTTACATCGAAAGAGATTATCCTGGATTATCTCACGGAACAAATCAAATCACATGAGTCTGAGTCTTTAAAAGCAGGGAACTATCCCCATCTGGAGAGGGAGAGGGAGAGGGAGGGAGAGGGAGAGGGAGGGAGAGGGAGGGGGGGAGGGGGAGGGGGAGGGGGAGGGGGAGGGAGGGAGAGGGAGGAGGGAGAGGGAGAGGAGGGAGGGAGAGGGAGGGAGAGGGAGGGAGGGGGAGGGGGAGGGAGAGGGAGGGGGAGGGAGGGAGGGGGAGGGAGGGAGGGAGGGGGAGGGGGAGGGGAGGGAGGGAGGGGGGAGGGGAGGGAGGGAGGGGGAGGGAGGGAGGGAGGGGGGGGAGGGAGGGAGGGAGAGGGAGGGAGGGAGGGAGCGGGGAGGGAGAGGGAGGGAAGGAGGAGAGGGAGAGAAGAGGGAGGGAGAGGGGGCGAGGGAGAGTGAGAGGGAGAGGGAGAGGGAAGGAGAGGGAGAGGAAGAGGGAGGGAGGGAGAGAGACGGAGGGAGAGAGACAGATCACAGTAGAAGAATGGTCAGAGATGCAACATTGCTGGCTTTGACAGTGAAGAAAGTGGCCCCTGAACTAAGAACTGCAATTGACTTTTAGAAGCTGGTCAAGTCCAGCAAAGGAGTTCACCCTTCACACCTTCAGAAATGAACTCAGCCTTGTCAACATCTTTATTTTAGCCCATTGAGATCTGTCAGGCTTCTGACATAAGAAAGTGTAAGATAATAGATTTTTAAGTCACTAAATGTACAGTAAGTTATGACAGCAATAGAAAATATTAAAGACAGAGGTCCTGCAAGACTCAGGCTATGTGTTCAGATCTAAGCATTTCTAAAGCAGGGTCCAGCCTTGTGACCCACAGCTGTAGTAGCTTCAGTGGAGCCTCACCCCACACCTGGAGCAAGAGTGGCCTAATGCAAAGCAGTGACAGCAGCAGCGAGGCCCTCTGCCTCACACCTGGGGTAGATGAGGACCTGATCTACCTCATAGAACAGCATAGGTAGACACTAGTGGCTCAAATGTACTAAGACAGCACCTAGAACTAGTAAAATCTGAATAAGCTCTAGGAACTGTATGAATGTCAGTTTCCTGGTATTGATAATATACTACATTCACGCAAAATGTCAACTTTGGGGAAGGCTGGATGATGCATACACCGAGTTACCCATGTAATTTCCTGTAACCTCTTGTGAATCTATATTACAACATTTTAAAAAATATTTAAGTGGGTCCAGCCTAAAATAGCAGCAGTGTAGGCATAGAAAAGATTAGTGAGGTTTATGTCAGAAAGACTAAATAAGCTGCTAAATAATAGCTAACGTCTGAAAGCAGGAGATTTTCATGACCCCAGCTCAAATAACACCCAGCAATCTTGGTTTTAATCCCTGGAGTTTAAAAAAAGAAATCACTAAAACAAAATTCCTAGGTATGTATGTAACAACAAGACCACTAGATTAGAGATATGGCTTCCTAAAATGATTTCAAAAGCAAACATACCAATTCAATGTATATGTTAGCTTTTAACAGATCAGTCATATTATTTCAATCAGCAGTCCCCAACCTTTTTGGCACTGGGAACTGGTTTCAAAGAAGATAATTTTTCTATGAACCAAGGTCGGCGAGGATGGTTTCCGGATGATTCAAGCGCATTTCCTTTATTGTGCACTTTATTTCTGTTATTATTACACTGTTATTTATCATGAAATAATTATACAACTCACCATATTGTAGAATCAGTGAGAGCCCTGAGCTTGTTTCCCTGCAACTAGATGGTCTCATCTGGGGGGTGATGGGAGACGGTGACAGATCATCCGACATTAGACTCTCATAAGGAGAGCACAACCTACATCCCTCACACCCCACCCACAGCTCCCAATAGCTTTCGAGCTCCTGTAAGAATCTAATGCTGCTGCTGAGCCGACAGGAGGCAGAGCTCAGGTGCTAATGCGAGCAATGGGGAGTGTCTGTAAATACAGATGAAGCATGTCTCCCGTGCTGCTGGCCCACTACTCACCTCCTGCTGAATAGCCTGGTTCCTAATGGGTACCAGTCTCTGGGCCCGGGACTGGGGACCCCTGATTTAAATGGTATATATCTTAAATAACCAAATATTTCTGGATATCCAGCAATACCGTGTGGCACACAGGATTTGCTCTGAGTTCAGTTTTGTCTTATAATAAGAGGGTAAAAGAAATATAAGCCTCAACTACAGTTGGATCTCATCACAGGAAGGCTAGATTAAAAGGAGTAGCAGCAATTCTTAAGCACCAAAGCTTAAGCAGTGGTTTCTAAAGTTGGATTTATATCAGAATCACCTGAAGAGCTTCTTAAACATCCTGATGCTCAGGCTGCATCCCAGACCAATTAAATCAGAATTTCTGGTTCTCTGATAGTGGGTTGAAATATTAGTAATTTTAAAGTTCCCCAGACCATTCCAATGTCCAGCTAACACTGAGAATAAATAAGCAGAAGGGATGTGCTGTAAAGATCTTTTAATAATAAGATCTTTTACCCAATCAGATTTACCTCCCCCAAAATGGGTAAGGACGTCTAGATTTTGTCCGTACTTGCTTAATTTTAATTAGCACTGTGATTTGTCCAACCTTGATCATATTTTTTCTAAATGTCATGTTAGCTGGTGACTATGTTGAAATGGAAAGCATTTTTATATCCCCACTCCTACTTTCAGATACCAGTCTCTGCCAAGAAATGGAGAGAAGGCATTCTCTATTACTACTGCAACAAGTGCTGTCATAATAGCTTTAGTTAGTCCAAATCTTTGCTCTGGCTGTGATAAGCCTCTTTACCAAGTAGTGACCTATATTAAGAACAAGTTGGTCCTCCACCAGGGCATGAAACTTTAGAGTACATGAAAATCACCTCAAGTGCCTTTTAAAACACAGATTGCTGGATTCCACCAGAGTTGCTGATTCCACAGGCCTGTGGCAGGCCTCGATAATTTGAATATGGAACAGGTTATAAGGTGATGCTGATAAAAGCTGGTCAGGTGATCACATTTTGAGAACCACCGTTCCAGGGGCTTGAAATAGTAAGATACTAATGGGGAAAGCCCTTACCAGATCCAGATTATACTATCACTAACTACTTTTTGTAGGGGAAAAACATGTTTTGTTCTTGTTTGCACCTGTTTGTTCATATTGGAAGCTAGTTTTTAAAAATTTTTAATTCACACATTGTAACTACATATTTATGAAGTAGAATTTGATATTTCCATTCATGTACATGGTATATAATGATCAAATAAGGGTAATCAACCGTAACCTCATCCATTTATTATTTATTTGCAATGAGAACATTTAAAAGTCTCTCTTCTGGCTATTTTGTAATGTAATGTACAATACCTTGTTAACCATAGCTACCCTACTGTATAATAAAATACTAGAATTCTTCCTATCTTACTATGACCCTGTACAAATTGATCAAGTTGTCTCCATCTTCCCATCCCCCCTCTTCTCTCCAATCTTTGGTAATCACTGTTCTACTCTACTTCTATAATATCTTTTGTTGTTGTTGTTGTTGTTGTTGTTGTTGTTTTGCTTCCACCTATGAGTGAGATCATGGGATATTTATCTTTCTGTGTCTGGCTTATTTCACTCAATATAATGTCCTTCGTATTCATCCATATTGTCACAAACAGCAGGATTTCATTGTTTTTTCTGACTGAAAGTATTTCATTGTG
Source organism: Trachypithecus francoisi (assembly GCF_009764315.1). Classification (NCBI taxonomy): domain Eukaryota; kingdom Metazoa; phylum Chordata; class Mammalia; order Primates; family Cercopithecidae; genus Trachypithecus; species Trachypithecus francoisi. The sequence goes on from NW_022681461.1 coordinate 17,466,095, forward strand.
TATGTATGCTCCTATTTTTACCCACTCACCTGTTGAATCAGTTGATCCCATGTCTTGGCTATTATAAATAGCGCTGCAATAAATATAGGAGTGCAGACATCTCTTCAACATACTGATTTCATTCTTTTTGGATATATACCCAGTAGCAACATTGCTGGATCATAGTAGCTTGATTTTCAATTTTTTCAGGAACCCCCGTACTGTTTTCCGTAATAGCTGCCCTACTTTATCATCTCACCAACCGTGTGTTTCTTTTTCTCCGCATCCTCACCAACACTTATTATCTTTTGTGATTGTTGTTGACTATGTTGTTTTTAAATTAGGTTGGTGCAGAGTAATGGCAAAAACGCAATTGCTTTTACATAGAATGAATAAATAGCCATTTAAGCAGGTGTGAGATATCTCATTGTGATTTTGATTTGTGCTTCTCTAATGATTACTGATGAACATTTTTAATCTACATGTTGGCCATTTTTTGTATTCTTTTTAGAAATGTCTATCAAGGTCTTTTGACCATTTTTAAATCAAGTTGTTTGTGCTTTGCTGTTAAGCTCCTTATATATGCTGATTAATCACCCCTTGTCAGATGTCTAGTTTGCAAATATTTTATTCTGTACATTGTCTCTTTACTCTGTTAACTGTTCCTTTGCTGTGCAAAGCTTTTTAGTTTGATTTAATTTCATTAGTCTATTTTTGTTTTGTTGCCTATGTTTTTGAGGTCTTATTTTAAAAGTCCCTGCCCAGCCCAATATTATAAAGGATTTATCTGATATTTTCTTCTAGTAGTTTATAGTTTCAGTTTTTACATTTAAGTTGTTAATCCATTTTGAGGGGATTTTTGTATATGGTAAGATGTAGAGATCTAGTCTCATTCTTCTGCATGTGGATATACAATGATCGTTTTCTTGATTTCTTTTTCAGATAGTTTACTGTTAGCATATAGAAGTGCTACCGATGTTGATTTGCTATTCTGTGAATTCACTGAATTCATGTATTAGCTCTAACAGCTTTTTGGCAAAGTTCTTAGGGTGTCTATATATAGTATGTCGTCTACAAATAGGGATAATTTTGCCTCCTCTTTTCCAATTTGTGTGCCTTTTAGTTTCATTCTTGCCTAATTGCTGTAGACACCATAGGACTTCCGGTACTATGGTGAACAACAGCGGTGAAAGTGGAGACCTTCATCCTGCTCCTACTCTTGGAGAAAGAGCTTCAGCTTTTCTACATTCAGTATATGTTAGTTGTGGGTTTGTTGTATATGGCCTTTGATGTGTTGAGGTAATTTATCTGTGTTGAGTGATTTTATCATTAAAGGATGTTGCATTTTATCAAATGCTTTTTCTGTGTCTATTGAAATGATTTTTTTCTGGTGATTTCCTCTGTCACATTTATTTATTTGCATGTGTTGAACTATCTTTGCATTCCCTAGGATGATCCCACTTGATCATAGTGAATGACTTTTTTAATGTGCTACAGTTTACTAGTATCTTGTTGAGAGTTTTTGCACCTATGTTCATCTGCAATATTAGCCTCCAGTTTTCATTTTTTGTGTGACTTTGTCTGGCTTCAGAATCAGGGTATTGCAGCCTTGTAAAATGAGTTTGGAAGTGTGGCCTCTTCTTCAACTTTCCAGAATAGTTTGAGGAAGATTGATATTAGTTCTTTGAATGATTAGCAGAATTCAGAGATGAAGTCATTAGGTTCTGGTCTTTGATTTCTTTGATGGACTACATCATATTACTGATTCAATTCTTTCAATATTGGTCTTTTCAGATGTTCTGTTTCTGCATGACTTAATCTTGGTAGTTGAATGTGTCTATGAATTTGCATTTTTTTCTTACTTTTTAAAATTCTTATTTCTTTTTTTCCCCTTCTAACTGGGTTATTTCAGAAGACCTATCTTAAAGTTTGAAAATTTTTTCTTAAGTTTGATTTAGTTGGTTGTGGAAGCTCTCAGTTGTATTTTTTATTCCATTCATTAAATCTTTCACCTCCAAGATTTTTGTCTGGTGCCTTTTAATGATATTTATCTCTTTGCTAAATTATTCATCCATATAATAAATTGTATTTTATGATTTTATTGTTTGTATTCTTTTGTATCTCATTGAGTTTCCTTAAGATAAGTATTATGAAGATTTTTAGGCAATCTGTAAATACACTTTTCTTCAAGGTCTGTTACTAGAGACTTACTATGTTTCTTTGGGGATGTTACATTTCTTTCCTTTTTCATGTTTCTTGTCTTCCTACATTGATAGCTGCACATCTAATAGAACAGTAGCTTTTTCCAATTTTATGGAATAACTTTCATAGAGATATCGTTATTCTGTACATCTCCAGAGTCCTACGGGTATTGGTTGGATATGGTACTTTGGCTTTGGAACTAGGTGGACTCAATAGCATGGGCCCTATGCAGTTTCTTCAGCTGTAATTTTTGTTGGTGATGTCTGTGATTACCTCAGTGAACTAGCCTCTGAAAGCATGTACTTCAGTGGTATAATTTTTCTGAAGGTGGGGGTGCCTCGCTGATTTTCAGGCTGGGCACACTCAGGAGTGATAGGATGGCAGGGTGTATGATGGGTTATCTGGGGCAGCAGGGCCACTGCTGAGCTGGCTTTTGGGCCAGGCATGCACACATGACCAGACTACTGTGTGGCAATGTCTCCAGGGAGATGAGTCTGCCACCAGACCCATTATTGGGCCCACCAGCTGTGTGGTAGTCTCTACAGCAGACAGAGCTGACGCCAGACTGGTTGTCGGTCTTGGTGCAGGTGCACACAGTGCAGTGAGCAGGTTACTTATGTGGTGGTAGCTCTAGGAGACAGGGCAGTTGCTGCTCTGTTAGGCTTGTTATGGGTATGCATTGGCACAGTGGGTTGACTGGCTATTCTGCAGCTGCCTTGCTGTGCAGATCCACCTGTTCTTTGGGGATGGGGGTACAGGCTCAGTGAAGCCAGGCTCGTGGTGCTATAAGCACTCATATGAACATGGTAGAATAACAGTGGAGCTTCAAGAATAGAGGCAGTGGCTCCTGGCCCCCAGGGCAGAACACACTCTATCAGTGGGTCCAGTTTCAAAATGGCACCTGGTTGTTGCAGCTTAGGTCATAGGAGTGGTGGGTACACAACCTAGGCTCTTACTCTGGGGCAATGCTGCTGCATGAACTTTCAGCAACTTTACAAACTGTATTTAGGGCATATAATGACTGAGGGACTGTCCTGTAGCAAGGATTTCTGGCATCTCTGGTAGCTATTGAGACTGCTGGGAGTCTCCAGCTTACCTCTTCCTAGTAGAATAACTTTCCCTGACTCAAAGCTGATTGCGCCTGGGGAAACAGTGCAGCAGAGGCAGACTGTGTTGCTTCCTTCTCTATGGTGCTATCCTAGGCTTCTGTACTCCACAGGGATTTCACTGCTCCCTGGTGCTCTCCAGCATACTTTCTCAATCACTCCACTTGAGGTATAGTTGCTTATTCATTGTTCTGGTCTCTTTTTGTTGTGGGGGACCAGCACCTGGCAACACTAGTCAGCCATCTTGCTCTTCATTATTCTATATCAAACCTTATTTGAAACGTAAACAGAATGAAGAGAAGAGAAAGAAAGAAATATATATTGCTATATGGATTGTCCATACTTTATGCATGTGGAATAAGTTTGTTTCCCTATTGAAGTGGTACTCAAATTTTGCTGCTCATTTGAGTTACCTAAGGAGCATTAAAAGACACTGGTTTCTGGGTCCTACCTCCAGAATCTGATTTAGTAGATTTGGAGAGGAGCCTGGGCATGGGGATTTTTTCAAAATTTCCCAAGTGATCCTAATGTGCAGCAAATTTGCAAACTGCCTATGGGCTGCAAGTCAACTAGTGATCGGATAAAAATGTAAGACACATGGGCTGTGACTTGAGGTCTGTTTTTATGTGTATTCCATTTCTTCCTCCTGGAAGAGCTGTGCCATGGAAAATGACTGACAGTTGTGTTGATTGTCTGAAATTGGTTGAAATTTCCAATTAGCATGAACAGGGAGGGAGAAGGGTTGAACACAATACTAATGTGTATCATTTACTTATTGCACTATGTGTTTAGCTAGATGCTGTTGCAATTGAGTTCAACTCTCCTCTTCATGCTAATAGTAATGCTTGTCCTAATACCCCTGTAAACTTCTAAGCCTATAGGTAGACAGCATCACAAAGTATTTATCCCTCGCTCTCAAGTCCACTCCCCTCTCTCAACACATACATATACATCAAAGCACTTTGAGAGCAAAACAAACATATTGGCCTTTAATGCTTCTTCTATTCAGTCTCCTTTTTATCAGGAGACCTCAGAGTTCAGTGCAAGGACAAATGTTTGCCTTTTGGTGAGGAATGTAGACAGTACCATCAAAAGATAAATAGCCCTTAGGGAGAGGAAAACAGTATTTCAAAAAGGTTGATGCTCAAAGAAGGAAGTTTCAGTCATCTCAGCTTAGAGGTCAAATATCCAAAGTAAAAAAAAGCAAAAAAAAAAAAGAAGAAGAAAAGAAATCAAATCTAGCTTTTTCTATTGATATCAGGCAGCTTTCTTTAAAAATAAGAAAAGAAAAAAAATCTTAAACCTTGAATTGTCTTTCGTAATGCAAAGTATGTTTGCCTATCTTAGACTATCCCTCCTATTTCCTATATTACTCATAATGTTTAATTCTTGAAACAGCCACGTGGCTGAAAACAGAAGCTAACCTCTTGCCCCAGTGTGAATTAAATCTTCTTTTTCTAAGACCAGCCTTAGACGTACATAATTATTTTCTCAGTTTGAAATAAGGTGCTGTGTTTTGCCTTTTCAATATACTTAATACAACTATAACAACCCTGTTATGATGCCACTTTGGTGATTTTCTTCATCCATGTAATTTTGAAAAATAAAATAAATTCATAATGTTCATGTGTGGTTTGCCCCGGGGTGGAATGCTGTAACGTGAGGATATTGGAGCCTTTCCCTAAGTCATTAGGAAGCCTCCAGAAAGCAACCCCTGCTCTCCTTCAGAGCGGGAGGGAAGGAAAGAATCTTTAATCATAATAATCCAGAGTAAAAAAAAAAAAAAATCTTGGAAATATAACATCTGCTTCCGTGCTTTGTTATTTTGCAGGATAACAGTGATTGCTTTAGCAGCTTCTATTGCCATATGTGTACAATAAGTAAATGAACATAAAATTGAACAAACACATAAAAGAAGGATAAACCCACCCAGCTTAACAAATCCACTCTCTCACCTGCTGTGCCCTGAAACATAAAAAAAGAAATCATTTGGATCATGAGGATTAGGAAAATAACAGTCTCTGTTAACAACATTGACAGGCAGTATAAGGATAATTTGTCTGATGTGGGGGCTAACAGTCTTGCCTCTTAATTCTTAATACTGCTCTCTTTCACCACTATCTTCCTAATCAGGAAATAAAATTTACCTATACATTTTTCTTAGAAAACAAATCAAAAGTTAATAGTCTGAACAGACTTTTTTCTGACTGGATTTTTCCTCATTATTCACACAGTCAATGTGTAAAACATCATTGTGAATTTAGGTGCACTAAGATCAGAAAATTTAAAATTGGTCCTCCCAAGCCATTAATATTTAACCAATATTGTATATAATACTAAAATCTTAGGGACCCTTTTAATATTTAAAAAGCTCTGCAAACATTAGTTAATGTATCCTCATCATTTTTCGCATGCATCATAATTGGGAATTACTAAAGGTCCTTAATATTTGTCAATAAATACATCTTGGTTAACTGTTACTGCTGCATCAAAGTTAAACTATTAATGAAAAAAAGTATTTTGGATTTAGCAAAACAACAATGGGAGTAGATGATTTTTATATGCTAACATAGTGATAATTAAAAATCAAAAATAAAACATATTTCATATATTGCTGGTCATTCTACATTGTAATTAATATCCTCCTTTTTTCCTGACCTTTAGTTTATCATGTGTTTCTACTCTGAGGTACCTAAAAGAATGAACAATGAATCCAACAGATCAGGTTCAACTTTAAGGCTAGCGCTTACTAACTATGGGATCTTGGGCAAGTTACTTAGCCTACCTAGGCCTTACTTTTCTACTTTAAAAAATTAGGCACAAAATAATCATCAACCTCACATATATTCTATAAGGGTTAAATGAAAGTATGGATTTAAATTGCTTAATATAAGACCAGTCACTTAATACGTGATCAAAAATATTACCTGGCACAATCATATTTTTTTCAATGGTGTTTTCTTTGTAATTATTTTGTTCCTTTTAATATTTGTCTCCTTCAGTGACATCCAAGTCTCTTCATTCAGCAAGTTACTCTTACCTTCTTATTAAAAAAAAAAAAAAAAAAAACTTCTGTCTATTTCTAATGATTCATCATTCTTTTTATAACTTTTCTCTCTTACCTCCTCCCAACCATCTTATATAATAGACAGGTTTGCCTTGGAGCTAATGAGATCCACACTTTATAGGTATCTTATTAGATTCTAGAAGAAGCTCCATAAATTAGTTCATGTAATCATATGCTTTGGAAAAAAATTAAAGTGATCCGTTTTAACTTTAATTAGATAAGACACTGTCTTATTTTTTCCAAATTCCTCTCTATCGTGTTCCTTTGGTATTGGGTCATACTAGAATGGCCATAGGCTTTTTGGGTATCTGGCTAAAGGAAAGTCTGAGTTGAGTCTATTTTGTGATTTAACACTACCATGTATAATGAAGTATTTATTGTTCTATTATTGGAATGGCGTCCAGAAACACTCCTATTGCCCACACTACTGATTTAACTTGCACTAAGATGTGGAGGCACAAGGACAAAGGCAATCTTGCAACGTATGTCCTACACTTCGTACCTCTGAAAGCATGTGAGGTTGAAGACGAAAAAAAGAATTGAAATGTATGAAGCCAGAAGCTGTTCTGGATAAAATTATTTCAATCATCAGACACAAAGTGTAAGTAAAAGGTTGATTCTCATCAATGCTGAGTAAAAACAGACATTTTCTCCTGTCAATAATATACTTGATCAATAATGGAATGCGTGTGTGTGTGTGTGTGTGTGTGTGTGTGTATGATGAGACTTGTATCAGAATTCCTATACTGATAGGATATAGGATACAGCATAAACATGTAGTGGTGCTGAAATTACTAATGCATTTGCAACTGTACAGTATTTACGAAAAAGTAATCTATAGATGACTCAAATATAAAATCAACTAATAATAATTAGACACTATTGATAATAAATTATGAAACCAAAAGAAACTTTTCTAAATTAATAATTGAAAGCAAATTCTAATCAGCCATGATAAAAGAAACCTATGTATATAAAATATACCATTTATTCCTTAGTATATCTATAGGAATATTATAAAGAAATTATTACATAAAAATTTCTACTAAAAAAGTGGAAAAAAGTTTTCAGAGATATGCCAAGTTGTAGTTAAATTTTTAATATTGTTTCCAGATTTTGTGATATCTGTGGTATTTGACAGCATTTTACAATTTGTAATTTGAAGAGCTTCAGTTTCAGTTAGGATGAAATATTTTGACCACTGAGAAAGCATAAAACAAATAAAATGACTAACACTCAATCAAAAAGTTCTAAACATACCAAGAGTGAGAATTATATGACTAAAATTAAAAGAGAAGATAGACAATAGAAAGAGATTTGAACATGATACTTGTGTTATCAATCAAAGACTTTAAAATAATTTGGATTAATATGGTCAAGGAAATAAAGATAGAAAATACGTGAAAAAATAAAGAATTTTACCAAAGAATGGAAAAGTATAAAAATAATAAAATGGGCAGTCTAAAACTAAAATTACAACTAAACTTAAGAGTTAATAGATTGATTTATTAGCAGAAAATGTGGTTAGAGAACCATCAGGTCTCTCAGAGGACAAAGAGGAAAAATGCATGTAGAAATATAAATAGGCTTGTGGAATATGGGGAAATAGTTGAACAAAAGCATTTTTCCAGTTTGAAAATGGGAAAGAGAAAGAAGCAGAAGATATATTTGAGGATAAAATGACCAAAAGTTTTCCAAAATTGATTAAAGCCTCTAATACACAGATTCAGTAAGTTATGAAAACCCTGAGTAGAATAAGTAGAAAGAGAATTATATCTAGGCAATTGAAAGAATCCCGAAAACCAAAGGGAAAAATTTGAAAACATCTAAGAGGGAGTCATGATGAGAGAGGAAGATGCAGTGCCTTCAAATTAACGGAAAAAAACAACATTTGAGTTCTGTAGAGACCATGGAGGCCATATGAAAACACATTTTATATTAATATAATTTTTAAAGTGTCAAACTGGAATTTTGTAGAAACGAAAAGTTTTTAAAATGGAATTAAGATAATTTCAGACCAAACTATTAGGAGAATTTATTATGAGCAATTCTTTATTGAAAGAAATATGCAAGGAGTTACTGTGAAAGAAAAAAAAATCCCAGATATTTTAAATCATGAAATACAGGAAGAATGGGTCAATATGTGAATAAGTGTCAATGGATTTTGACTATATAAACCAAAAGAAAAATGCTTCATATATTTTGAAATATGTTTAGGCTAAAATGCGTCAAACAATATAAAAGCTCAGCAGAGGGACAAAGAAAGTTAAAGTGTTAGAAAGTTATAGATTTATATAGAAATGGCAAAAGAAAAATAAACTATAATTGCTCAAGTTTTCCTGTTATAATCCCTATAAAAGTCATATAAAGGAACATATTAAAAAATAAAAGATTAAAATTAAAAATGTGAAAGAAAGAAAATAAAATTTAAAAACAATTTATGAATTCAAATGTGAACAAGACAAGAAAGTAAAAGAACCTCAAAACATTGGAGGATAAGAAATAAATATGTTAGATATTGATCCAAGCATTTCAATAATAACAAAACAATAAAAGAAATAAATACACCATATACAACACTAAGACAGTAATACTTGAATTACAAATAAACAAGAAGTTGCATTTGTTGCTTAGAAGTGACTCACTTTTATTCTAAAGATCCACAATGATTGTAAGTAAAAGGATTAAAAATAATACACTATGCCAAAAAAAAAATTGCAGGAAAAAAGGAAATATAAAAACAACATTCAATGCTAATATCAAAGTTAACTTTCAAAAATATAATTACAGACATATGTCATAGTGATAAAGGTGAAAATATACCATGCCTTAGTCCATTTTGTGCTGCTGTAACAGAATACCTGAAACTAAACAGAAATGTGTTGACTCATGATTCTGGAGGGTAAGAAGTCCAAGATCAAGGGGTCAGCATTTGGTGACAGCCTTTTTGTTGCCCTATCCCATAGTAGAAGGCAGAAAACCAAGAAGAGGTGAAAGAAAGAGAGGGAGAGCAAAAAGGGGTGAACCCACGTCCACGATAATGACATTAATCCACTTATGAGGGTGGAGCCCTAATGATCTAAACATCACTTCTTAGAGGTCCTACCTCCCAATGCCTTCACAATAGCAATGAAATTTCAACGTGAGTTTTGGAGAAGACAAACCTTTAAACCATAGCATACCAGGAATATTAAAATTCTAAATCTTTAGGCACTTGGTAAATTAGGGTCAACATATATAAAGCAAATATTTACAAAACTGAAACAAAAAATAAGCAAATCAACAATCTTAATAGAATGTATTACATTTCTCTCAATAGCTGATAGAACGGGCAAAATATCAGTTAATATATGAAAAAAATTTTAATTTAAAATGGATCTAATTACATATGTAAAACTGTGCAGACAATCCATATAGGACACATATTTTTTGCAGGTGCACGTAAACCATTACCAACTTTAAATTGTGTCATTTCAGAAACTGTGTAAACATATTTTGATTGAAATCATTCACAGTATATAATTTGACCAGAGTAAATTTAGGACAAAAATTAACAATTCAAATGTACTAGGAAATCCTCACATTCTTGGAAATTAAGTAATAAACATCTATGAAAACAACAGAAAAACCACCTGAGTCAAAAACAAAATAACAACAGAAATAACAAAAAGTTCTAAACCAAATGATAGTAACGACAGAACCCACCACAATTTGTAAATTGAAGTACGACCTACGTTAAAATGATGTAGAGTCTTAAATGCACGTAGAAAAAGATGATAAACTTAAAATCTGTGTTCTAATTTTCTAGCTAAAGTAGGCAGACAAAGAACATTAAATCAAACCCAAAGAAAGCCAAAAAAATGTCTCTTAGAAAACCTGCCAGGTTTTTAATGTATGAAAATCTATGAAACGATTTTCAGATGCTGACCAACAGGCTGCACATTACTCTCATCCCAGAAGCAAGAGAAATAAACCAAGAGAGCTCTATGACTGCATTAGCTTACTTCTTGGCGTCGGTTTCCAAACTGCTGTGTAGGAAGAGGAAATACAAACAAAGCCTGAGAGAATTGGGGACTTGAATAGATAGAGCTCTTATCTCAGGGAAGTCAAAGGAGCTGGAATTTGTGGGCTCAACTACTGGGAAGGAGGATCCTGAACTGACAAAGGGTTCTGAAGATGTGTAGTAAGGATGTCTTGAGTGTTTAACTGAAGATTTACCTACACATGTGTGAGATGAAACTACCGAAGGTAGAAAAAGAATCATTTTGAGTAACCAGAACAATCTCTACACATCATACAGACGTAGGGATAGCTGGTGTATACCCAACCAGACTAGAAAAACCTTGGAATATACAGAGTATCAAATAGAACCCACAAAAGAAATGATTTGGCCATATACTAAAGAGCATTCCGTGATCCACTCTAAAAAGTTTAAAAGCAAGCCTTGAATCATTGAACTTGAATTACATTCCTTTAAAAGATGTTGGATAGTATATCTTTTAAAGGAATATAATCAAAGCCAACAACCAACAACATAGCATTTCCATTGTCCAATCTAAAACTTTTAAAAGTCCTGGCTTGCAAAACAAACCGAAAAACAGTAACAAAAATGAAATAATAACTAAAGATATAGAAATAGAAAATATCCCAAATAAAAAAAAAAAAAACACTAGCCTTTGGGTAATCAACATTTTCCATATCATTGTAACAGATACGGTTATAATGCCAAAAACAATAAATATGGAACACTTATTCAATGAACACAAAAAAAAAGTCAGTGAAGGAGGAAGAGAGTAACAAAAACAGGTGAGACAAAACAAATAGGAAAAGGGCATACCTAAGTACAACTATACCAAAAATTGTTGAGATGCTGCGCGATTTTGATTTAGTTCCACCCACGAGGGCCCCCCTACAGCCCTTGAGAAACTTAACAGTGCACCAGCCTGTGTCACCTTTCCTTCCTTCTGGCATCACTTGTCACTTCAGTTTTCCCTAATCTTTGTTGTCCTGGGTTTTTAAGTTCCATGCAAGCTCTGCCTCAAGCTGGGAGAAGTGAAAGACAGCGTGAATGAGCAGGAACAGCAGTTGTCATTACTAAGTACTTACTGTGTACCACATACTGGCTCATCTATAGGGTATAGGATGAAAAAGACAGTTACTTACCTTGAGGTAAGTCTAATGAGACATACATAGTTATAAAACAATCACAAAACTGTCTAACTACTAGGCCAGACATGGTGGCTCTTGTCTGTAATCCCAGCACTTTGAGAGGCCAAGGTAGGTGGATCCCTTGAGGTGTGGAGTTCGAGACCAGCCTGGCCAACATGGTGAAACCCCGTCTCTACTTAAAATACTACAATTTGCCAGGTGTGGAGGTGTGCACCTGTAGTCCCAGCTACTCACAAGGCTGGGGCAGGAGAATCACTGGAACCTGGGAGGTGGTGGTTGCAATGAGCCAAGATTGCACCACTGCACTCCAGCCTGGGTGACAGAGTGAGGCTCCATCTCAAAAAACAAACAAACAAAACTGCCTAACTACTGAATAGGACTAGAACTTCCAAACCCATCAGCACTTATTTACAAAAGATCAGAATTGTCACTACTTGTGACATGCAGGTACATCAGGAATTTTTGCTTTGTATCCTTCATGTGTATACTGATTGTTTTTCTATACCCAGATTTGGACAGCCAGAAATACATTATTGAGAATTACTCTTGGAGAGGGTTCTCAGCTGGGAAGCTATTATCTCATCAATATTCCAAGCCAAGACATTGGTCAGAGACTGGTGTGTAAACATCAGATTTTGTGGCAATTTTTGAATAGGGGAGCAAAGAGACTTCAGTGCCTTGTGTAATATTTCACTTCTTTATAAAACCTTTGCTTTGGGTGAGCTACATTAGACCAGGCAGTAGCTTTGCTCTCTGCCACTGTGGTCATTAACCTACAATAGTTTAATAATTTATTTGTAAAATGTTTTGGTATATGCAGAATGGAAAGTATTTTATTTTACATCCTGACTCTCATGTCCTGGGTTTCTCCAAGCACTTTGTAATTAATTTAATTACATTACTGGTTGCACAGTGACTTTGCAAGCAAGTGGAAAGTGCTGCATATACTTAGTAGTTTACATAAAGGTCAGATTTGTTCTTGGGAAGAAAATATTAGATCCATGCAATTCATAAATATTTGTTGAAATCACACTATGTTTCAGGCACTGTTATAAGCACTAGCATCTTATAAATGAGAAATGCGATTTAAAAATAAATGAATAAAGGGAAAGATGGGATAAGGCAGAAAACAATTTTCATTGGGTATTCCATAAAGAATTCTATGTGGATGTGGCATTTGAATTGAGACCTGAATGAGGCAAAAGCAGCTGCCAAAAAATACCTTGGTAAAGTGTATTCCAGGCAGAAGCAACTACTGTGGTGTTTCCTAAACTATCCTCATAGTTCACTGCCACATATATACCTCTCAGAAGGAAGCAAAGTTTAACTTTATATCCAGGGCCCCGAGAGGAAGAAGTACTTACTGACCTATAACTGTCAGGCATCATAAGCTGTACCTCTGATTAATAAAACCACTCACTGGCTTTAATTCCATTTCATGTCATTCAGATTATGAGCCAAAGTATTAACAATAAGGAGGGAAATTTGGAACATGGTGAAGTTCAGGTGTCTGAAATACCCAGTTAATGGAACCCAATGAATAACTAGTAAATTGGGTCTCCAATATGCCTGTACAATGGCAGAGTAAGCTCAATTTAATGTCACACTCCTACTCTTAATATATGGAAATGTGAAGTGAATTTTGAAAAATGTAAAAACATGTAGCTGAAACTGAAAAGAAGAAAGACATATTTCCACTTTTCAGAAATTATGAGAAAAATAAAATCCAGAGATGTGAGAGCAGGCGGAGGCTCACAGGGTCTGGTCCTAAATCCAGGCCATATGCAGATAGGAGCTGGAGCTATAACTCTAACATCATCTAGAGGCCAGAAGTCTAGACTCAAGATGGAAGAATATCCATGAGCTGATACAGAGGTCCTGTGTGAAGTCCATAAGGGGCCGTTCAGTCCATAAAAGAGCCCAGAGAAGCAGCAAAGAAGATTGACATCTGTCTGAGGTCTTCAAAGAAAACTTCAACAGCTCTAAAAAAATAGTCCTGTGTTGTTCAGAGTTGTGATAACCATGTTGCCATTGTACGTTCTGTATGATACAGAAACTGTAAGGTGATTAATTAAAAAAAAAAAAAACCTTGTGCAGCGTGGATGTTGGAATAAATCCTAGGACCCCATCCGAAACAAAATTGAAACCACTTTAAAGAGAAATGTTTGTAAATCAGAGTAGACAGTATCTCAACCAGAAAGAAATAATAATTCTCAGGAAGTGATTTTAGTTATTCAAATATTCTAGGCGTTTTCATAGCCATGTCATTGCGAAGAATTCTTAAAAAATATACAAACAATTCATTCACATCTTATATGTCCCACGACTCAGAGAAAAATTCACTTGAGAACTGAACCTATGGGAATTGGAAGGCTTTGTGTAGAGAGAAGGCTTTTGCTATTAAACATTTGGACATCAGAAAGATAATATCAATTACCAAGTATCATGTATTTTCTTTAAATATTTTAGAACACAATAATAGAGAAAATCCATGTATAAATGAATATTTGAATATTTAAAGAATCATAAGTCTGTTATCTATAAAGACTTTATAAGTCTATGTTTTAAATAAAATCCCCGGGAGGTACAAAAGTTGACTGGTGACAGGTTGAATAGGCTTGAGAGAATTTCATTTGTTTAATATTCTTACTCAGCCATCAAAACCTTTTCAGAGCATCCTGAATTTCATAGAATGATTCAACTATGAGAAGGATACTTTACAAAAAGCTCTGTTCCTCTTTTTGGCCTGCTCTTCGTGTTTGCATTTTAAAAAAATCTGGGTGGTACATGATGCTATTACATACTCCCTCATTTAGGCATTAATCCATCCAAACCTATACTTGAGATATCCAAGTATCTCAATATTGGAATTGAGATACTTCAGTCATACTCAATAAATAATATTTAGATGAATAAATGTCCTTATTGTCATAGTAAGTACCAAGGAAAATCATGAAAATGGAAGATTCTAGCTACACAGAAGCTTGTAATTGTGTTGAAGATATAAGATATGCTTACGGAATCACAATTTGTTATATGGGACAGTCTCTAAGTTCAAAAATGAGATTTTGTAGACACAGCTTGAGGACAAAGAAGGGACAGTTCATTATGGGCTGAGTATATCGACAAATGTACATTTGAGTTGCAATTTGAGATTGACATTAAAAAAGAAGACTTAATTTGATCTTTAAATAGGGGACTATGGTTATAGCATGTGCACAGCTAGTATGGCCAATATGTGTGTTCCTTATTAGTGCCATTATTCAAAGATAAACCAAGTGTAACTTTGCATTCATGGGTCCATCTCAGTATCCAAATAAGATGGCAAATCCTACCTCAGTAGCACTAATGAATGATGCAGTCTTTAGTGAAGAGATTGCCAGGGAAAGGGGAAGGGTGAGGCTCACATCCTACATCACAAGACATAACTTAGTAAATTCTTTGTTTCTCTTTCTCCGCTCCACAAAAATCCTCTCCATCTCCCTACACATCTCTCTGCTCCCAACTCCTGCTACACACTCCTCCAGCCACCTTTCAAAATCTTTCTAGATCTCTTCATTTTCATTTTATTACACCACAGTTAAAACACCTCTTAGGCTCTCCAGTTTGCATCACCAGCAGTTATTCCACAAAGATGAACAAAGAACACTTCTCAGGATCTACTCTCCTTTGAAGGGGAGAGGCCATGAGAAGTGACTATCAATAATATAAGCAGAGAGTAGTGACTTGAAATACTGTGCTATTTTTCCTAGTAGATATTAAAGCATGAATCCAGGGAACTTTGGGAAACTGGGAAGACCAGGAGCATTTGTCAATATTTATTGTTACTTCCAGAATAAAACACAACCAGATGGCAAGCTCTGACAGGTCAACTTTTTCAGAAGCTCCTTTCACATACCTGGGGACAGATCACTTGACTACTGGGGTGTTTTATAACCACATCTGTTTCTTCTTTCCTTTTTTCTTTCTTTGCAGGCATATATATGGCATCAGTCTTTCAAATCATAAGAAACTTCCCATAAGTCCCTTGCCAGGCAAGGTTAAGCTATTACAACCTGAGTAGATTTTTGAATAAGCTGGCTGGTTGAAAGCACAGGAAAAGAGCTGGGTTTTTCTCTTTTGACAGGCATATAATGGGTCATGGGAAAGCGGTTCAAAAAGTCAGTCTCCATGTGAGGCCAAGGTTAAGATAGAGACTCTAGAGGCCAGAAGAGCAAAGTAACTACAGCAATTCACATGCTTCCAAGAGCAGCCCTTTATATCTGAGGGATTGATTTTTCCCACTATTTTTCCAGTAACCCAACTTGCGTCTTTATTAAGTGACCCAAGAGAATACAGTGTGACAGAGAAGGCTTTGATTTTCTTAGCCCAAAGTCAGGTATTCTCAGTTTACTGTCCACTCAAATTAAAAAGAGAGTTTTATAGGAGGGACTGAATGTAACGGAGTGAACTTTTTATTTCAACCCTTTACCTGAATGTTTTTTTGCTTGTTTTCAACTTTCCACTGACATGCCTACATTAATATATTTTAAAGAGTAATTTGTTAAGTTGAAAGATATTTTTTTCACTATGTGCATTTACTATGATTTGGCAGAGTCAAATTACTTAGCCAAATTGTTTCTATATTGCCAAAGATTATATTCTGAACTAAATGAAAATTGGTGTTTCTTTGCTCCAGTGCTGACTCAATTGGAAGGCAGAACAAGGAAGGATCCTGTATTAGTCCGTTTTCACACTGCTAATAAAGACATACTAGAGACTGGATAATTTATAAAGAAAAAGAGGTTTAATGGGCTTACAGTTCCACATTTCTAGGGAGGCCTCACAGTCACGGCAGGAGGCAAAGGCACGTCTTACATGGCAGCAGGCAACAGAGAGAATGAGAGCCAAGCAAAAGGGGTTTCCCCTTATAAAACCATCAGACTTTGTGAGACTTATTCACGACCATGAGAACAGTATGGGGGAAATTGCCCCCATGATTCAGCTATCTCCCACCAGGTCCCTCCCACAACACGTGGGAATTATGGGAGCTACAGTTCAAGATGAGATTTGGGTGGGGATACAGCCAAACTATATCAGACACCTACCCATTCAGAGAAGGAAATTCAGCCTCTGTCGTCCCAGGTCCTTTAACTAAAAATAATGTAAATTACCATTGGTTCCCTAAAAATTTGCAGACTTTAGAAACAGGTTTGAAACTTTCAGAGTCATGCAAATACTCTGATGTAAGAGTTGGAAACTAGATATTCCCTGTTTTAAATATACTCAAATGCTTTTACTTCTTTTTTTTGTCATCCATATTACTCTGTATTTATTATTTTCCCTTGACATGGTGCAATTTTATCTTTTTTAATGTCTTGCTTTTCTATTAGCCTAATTTCTTCATCCTTTCTCATTTCAGTTTACTAATACACATTACTCTGCATAATTTTTATTACCTTTTTCTTTCTTATTCTGAGATATATGCAAAAATAATGCTTTAGGAAATACTATCATTTTACCCAGACTAAGAGTCTATATCTATTTTTTCTAACTTTTAGATACATTTTGGGAGAATCAGAATATATATCTGTACAAATCACAATTCTTTGGTTAAAGCTAAGAAAAATATACTTTTACTAGCTTAAAAGAGAAAGGAATTTATTGAAAGGATATGGGAATCTCCTTTAACCAAGGAGGGTATTGAGACAGTGGAGCCTGAGGCACAGATGGTTCCCAGGGAGGCAGGAGGAAACCAAGAAGGTTTAATCTTTCTCAATGACTCTTACAATTGCAATTGCTGCCTCTTTCTGGTCTTTCACTTGCCTGCACTACTGTTCTCTCTCTCTCTCTCTCTCTCTCTCCCTCTCCCTCTCGCTCTCCCTCTCTCTTTCTACCCACCCTCCCCACCCTACTTATCTCTTTCTTCTCTCACTTTCTTATCTTTGCTTCTCCCTGCATACCTCTTTATTCTTCTTTTGAAGAATGATTTTTGCAAAACTACAATGGTTTTGCAATCCAGAAGGTGTAAAATGATCTACAGATAACTCTGCAGTTTTTATGGGTGTCACAATGTTCCAGTTCCAAATTCTTTGGAAAGCAAGTCCATTATCAAATCTGGCTCAGTGGCCATCCCTGATTTAAACAAATATGCCTAGGGGTAAGGGTCACATGGTATAAACACAACTCATTCACTTTAACTATATAGATAAAGATAGAAGACAAACATATTTGAGTATTTTTAACTATCCCCAAAACTTAGTTAATATAAAACATCAACTATTAATTGTACTCATGATCCTGTGTGTGATAAACTGGGAGCATTGCACAGTGAAGGATTCATCTCTACTCATAAAAGATGGGGACATTTAAAGTAATTACACTGTGATAGGTTTGACAGGGCCCTTCTTTTTGTGCCTATACTTTGGCTAAGGTTTTTCCATCGGATTTATGCAGTCATGGACCCCCATTCTTCACCAGAATTTTGTTAGGTTTGGTTTTCTACACACTTTCTTTCAGCACTTTATTTGGCTTTTATAGCCTTTTGTATTTACTTTATTCTCCATTATCATTGTGAAACAACTTTGTTTTCCTGTTCGGATGCTGAAAAGTGGACAATAGTACTTCCTGCGCTTTACATGTTACAGGTCAGTTTTAGATGGCAGGGTCAGATACCCCCAACTATTTGCAATAACGTAGTCTGAGACATAATTCGATATAGGATGAGCAATATGTTTTGTGTTGAAGTGTGTAGGGCTTATTATACCTGATCTAGTTCCAAACTGAAAAGATTTTAAGATCTTTATCTTTGGATAGTTTTTCTGTGCTGTCCTTTGGTGTCAGACTGTTAATGTGCAGTCTGGCACCTGCAAATAATGTGGCTTTGGGAGCCAATCGTGTTTACTATGCTGTTTTATCCAGGGAGAATCTTAAAGTCAAAATAGTGGTACAACCTGAGTGACTATTCTTTCTTCCAATTTCAGTGCCCAAGTTGCTTTTTCCTGATTTATCTGCATCCCCCCCGCCCTGTTTATATTAAATATTTCTGCAATATATTGGATCAGGCATATTGTGTATACATATATATACTTTCTTTTTTAAGAGAGATGGGTTTTGCTATATCACCCAGGCTAATCTCAAACTCCTGGGCTCAAGTGATCTGCCCACCTCAGCCTATCAAAGTGCTGGGATTATAGGCATAAACCACAATGCACAGCCCATATCTTTTAAAAGAGATAATCTTCACAGATTATTTAACTGTGCTTGCTGCTTCAGTCACTAGCAGAGTGCTGCTACTTCCAATGCTTCTTTTTATATTCCTAGTTGAGATTACAAAATGAAAATTAAAAGTGTGTCTTCTATTTGGAGATTGTAGAGATAAATCTTGATGATAAAGACTTGATAAATTCTAGAAACATAAATTTAGAACAAATATTTTCCCACCTATAACTATGTGTGAATCCCTTGACTTGATCTTGTAGAAGAGACAAAGTAAGATTCTGCACGACTTTGCAGTGGAGTCCTCACCTGAAACAGGGAAGCAAGATATGATAGTGTCTTCTCCTGGAGACAATAGGAGGTTAAAAAGGAGTAAATATTTGGAAGCCACTTGGGACAGTGCTTACCTCAAAGGCAACACAATATTGATGTTTATCAAATTAAAAAAACTAAAAGATAAATAAAATACAGTCAATTAAATAAATGTATTCCTGATACTAAACCACCCTTACATTTCTTGGATGACCTAAGTCAGTCATGCTTTTTTCTCACTCTAGTGGACTTAGGCAGGTAATGTAGTGGTTTAAACATTTTGCTTTTATATCCATGAGTGAATCTGGCTTATAAATCTCTTTTTCATACAGTTCTTATTTATGTCCAGTATCAACATTGTATAGGCTTCATGAAATAATTAAAGGAAGATTCTTTCTTTTTCTACTCTCTAGAAGTTTTTGTTAAGATTGATATTCTCTTTGTTCTAGACGTTTGATAGAATTCACCTCCCAAATGAACTGGTAGTTTCTCAGTGAAGGATTTTAAACAATTGATTTAATTTATTTAGCAGTTAAAGGGCTCTTTCAGCTACGCATTTCCTCTTGTGTCAGTTTTGGTAAACTTTAGGCTCTAGGAAATTGTCCATTTTAAGTAAATGTTCAAATTTATTGACACTTCATATATTATCTTAACTGTAATCTTTGCTGATGAATTGTCCCCATTCTTTCTGCATATTATTTATTTGTGTTTTCATTTTTCTTAAAATGCTTGTTTGTGTTTAAATCTCTTTAAAGCACTATCATTTGAGTCTAGAAATCACCTCAATTTCATGTACTATTTTTCTGTTTTGTTAAGTTCTGCTCTTATCTTTATTATCTACTTCTTTCTATGTTCTCTGGATTTATTGTTTTGCTTTTCTTTTCCTTCCTTTTCTTTCTTTCTTTCTTTTCTTTTTTTCTTTGAGACAGAGTCTGGGTTTGTTTCCCAGGCTGGACTGCTGTATTACCACACCTGGCTTGTTTGTTTGTTTGGTTGGTTGTTGTTGTTGTTGAGAGACAAGATCTTGCCATTGTTGCCTAGGCTAGTCTGGAACTCCTGGGCTAAAGCAATCTGCCCACCTCAGACTCCCTAGATTCTGGGATTACAAGCATGAGCCACTACACCTTCCCTGTTTTGCTTTTCTAACCTCTTAAGTTGAACACTTGCTCATTAACTTTAACACATCTTTTTACTTGTGACAAGCCTCTTTGAAAGTCCCAAGTTCCTGTAAGTCTATAAGGGTCAGCTCCTCCACATTATTGCTGGTCCAAGACTTAATTCACTCTGTACAATGAACATGTTGGCATTTCTTTGCCCTGTTGACAATTTTGTCTTTTACTGCTTCTTACTTTCATTAGAAGGGAAGCCCTACAAAAATATTTTTTACATGCTAAAGGGACAGAAAGTGATTAAAAATAACTTCTTTTCAAGATCCATCTACTAATATAATCAAGCAGAAAATATGATATGCTATTTTTCTGAAAGCAGCATCATTTCTCTCTCTACTTCCATGGTTTATACCATTGGTTTTTAGCTTTCTTGATTACATGTATTTTTATATTTGTTTAAATTCTACCTAGCATCTTTAAATTGTACCTAGTTCCTTGTTTATATTCAAATTGTGTGTATATATAACTATATATTGTATATGATATATAATGTGTTATATATAAAATATATTATAATTCAAATTATATTATAAATTCAATTATATACAATTTTATATTTATATTACAAATTCAAACATATTACAAATTCAAATTTTACGTATTATATATCTATGTAATACATATTTATATATAAATTTGTATATAAATATATATTATATATCATATAGTTATATATATTATATATTTATAAAATATATAAATATATAATTTATATATTATGTATATATCTGTATTATATATAAAATTTAAAAATATTTTAAAAATAAAAAGTATTGCATAGTACATATATTTATATGTACTATATAGTAGTATATTATAATATATTATATATATTTATTTATTTTCTATCCTGTACCTGATCATTCCAACTTTTGGTGGTTCTGGGAATCAAATTACGTTATTGTGTGTTTTTGCTGATTCACTTTCATTGCAGCTGATGTTTTCATTATTATGTGAATTTAGATTTTGAGCTCACGTTTAGCTAAACTTTGTGGCCATAAGATCAGGGTTGAGAGTGTACCTCTCCAGAAGGGACTGACTTTTGTGTTTAAAGGACTACCTAGCTGGGAGCACTTTAGGTTAATTTATTTGCTTTTGTTTCTAGAACTACAAACAAATTCGCAGCCCAAACACTCTGAAAGCAGATATGGGGTTCTAAGTTCTCAAGAGTTCCTATCTTGTTTTCTACTGGGAGAAAGCACCAACAGAATTTGTCTTAGTCTTCCTTTGGCAGTAGATATTTTCCTGGTCCTCCTTTGAATTAAAGATAAGGCTAGGTATAGATTCTCAGTTCTAAGTTCCCATTTAGTATGGATAAAGTCTTATCTCCTGCCTTCCACATTGTCTCTGCCATTAGTGCAAGTCTTTAGGTCAGATGTCAGCAAACTATGGCCCATAGGCCAAATCCATACAGCTATTTTTTTATAGCCTATGAACTATGAGTCATTTTCCTGTGTTTTGAGTAGTGACATTTTAAATGGTTATGTAAGTACTACATCGTATCTTCAATTTTGCATCTTTTCCTACAAAGCCTAAAGCACTTACTAATTGACCCCATTAGAAAAAGTTTGCCAACTCCCATTCTTGGATGTCAAGACCTGCAATCTACGCTAGCCACAACTTTCACATCAGTGTAACCCTTTCTGTTTGGGTAATTTTAATTACATTCTTCTAAATCAACCATACCCATAAAAGTAAGTAGATTACATTTAACCTAGAATATGTAAAGGTTTTATTTTTTAAGTGTTTTTCCAATAATCTTGCCTACCATATTGTTCATAGTCTTGTTAATAATGGCAAAAAAATTAAAAATAAGTTGACATCAATAAAGGAGAATTGTTCATAAAAAATTATAGAATCATAAAAAATTATAGAATCACATACAGTGGAAAACTATAAACCATTATTAAAACAATGAAACACAACTATTTTTATTGTTATAGAAATGTGTTCATATTGGTTCCTTTTAAAAATTAGCATATGTCTGTGTATGTATGTAGATAATCATATATTTATATACAGGTATACAAAATTTTTATGATATTTATATATAAACATGAAATCATATATAATTTTATACATGAAAATATGATTAATATTTTTATATGTGCATATACAAAAATATACATATGTATTTTTATCATATACTTATATACATTAAAACTTGAAGCATATATATATAGCATGTGTATGTGTATATGTGCATGTTTACACACAGATATGTAGGCAGAGAGATATATAGATATGATTTAGACATAATCCAAGAATTTTAAAAGTAGTCATCTCTAGGTTGGAGGGATTGTAATCATCTGACAGGTTCTTCCTGCCACTGCACAGAAAAAACCTATTCACTGAGACTTTCCCTATTGCAGTGGTATAGCAAGAGGGAAAGAATTAAATTAATGCAAGGCCACTGAGCCCAAGGGCTGGAGTTATTACCCAAATCATTCTCCCTGAATACTTGAAGGTTTGGGTTTTATAAGGATCATTTGGTGGGCAGGAGAATAGGAAATAAGTGTTTCTGATTGGTTGGGAAGGCAATTATAGGTGTGTGGAAAACTGTCCTTGTGCACTGACTCTGCCTCTGGGTGGGGGACCACAGGACCAGTTGAGTCATAAGTCATGAGTCCAGGTGGGGTCACTTGGTTGTAAATGTCTGAAAAACATATCAGAAGGCCAATCGTAGGTTCTGTAATACTGATGTTATCTTTGGAGCAATTGGGGGAGTCACAAATCATGTGACCTCTGGCCACATGACTGACTCCTGAGGAGTAAAGGATTATAGAAACTATGCTTATATCTTTGCAGAGTTCAGGCCCCTCCCATGATCCTAACCTTGTGGACTTTTGCTAATCTTACAAAGGCAGTTTCAGTCCCCAAACAAGGAGGGGATCAGTTTAGGGACTATTTTCATTCTTGCTTCAAAGTTAAACTATAAATTAAATTCCCCCCATGGTTAGCTTGGCCTACTCCCAGGAATGAGTGAAGACAGCCAGTCTAAGGCTGGAGACAAAATGGAGTCAGCCATGTTAGATTTCTCTCATTGTCATAATATTTGCCAAGGTGGTTTCAAAATTTTGGCCATTTCATTTAAAATATTACTCATTTTATATCATAATTCTTTATAATTAGCAAATTCCTATGCACATAAGATTTTAAATATATATTCATACTTATATATACCATACCTACTTAAATATTTAAGTTTAAACATATATATATATATAAAGATAACACTCTCCTTTTTAAAACATTTTTTATTTGAGACAAGGTATTGTTCCACTGCCCAGACTGGAATGCAGTGGCACAATCATAGCTTGCAGCAGCCTTAAACTCCTGAGCTCAAGCAATCCTCCACCCTAGCCCCTATAGTAGCTGGGACTACAGACTCAAGCCACCATGCCCAGCTAATTTGTTTTAGATTTTTCTGTAGAGACACAGTATTGCCCTCCTAAAGTCATTTGCTACAAGAAGTAGAGTGGGACCAGGATGGCTAAAGCAAATTCTAAAATATCAGATTATTTCTATCGAATTATTTATGTCATCTTCCTGGAATACCTATCTAGCTATTAAAGGACATAGCAAAAACACCCAAAAGCCTCAAAGAGGAAACACAATCCTTTATCTGTTACAACCTCAAAGAAAATGTGGTGCTTTTCTGTCCTTTGTTAAAGAGGCAAGAACCAAGCTTAAAGCACTAGCAAAAGCCAATTCAAACAAAATATTTTACCCCCAAAATTGGAAAAGTTAAGTTCCCAAGAGATTCCTGCATCAACCACCAAAGCCCCTCTGGCATGGTTCACAACAATAACACTTGCAGAACAGCAGAAAACTGATTATAACTGTTTTACAAATAAATAAAAATAATGCAGCCAATTAGTGTTTTTTAAATTCAAAAGAATGAAGGGAAAAGTAGGCAGAAGGAAGACTGATAAGAAAGGTAAAAAGAAAAGGAAAAGGAAAATCAACTTTTCTATTTTGATACTCAGGCAGTGCTCTTCTTCTCCTGCAGTCATTTTTGTCCCTTGTCCACCAGGCCAATTGAAAGCTTTTCCCTCCTTCTGTTTTCTTTCCATGAGACTGATTACAGGTAGCACTGGAGAGTCCACTGAATGAAGGAATTCTGGTGTATACATTTGTAAATGAACTGTGTGCTGAAGTAGAGGAAATGGAAAATTGAAATGTGGATGTCAGTCCATATGGCTGAGTAGGAAGTTAACAAAACAGGTGTCATAGATGTGCTAAGGAGAAATCATTGGATTTTATTGTTTGATTTCCCTTTGATTTTTTCAGGACTGTGTTAAATTAAAAAAAACAACAACAACATCTACAGGTTCCAACTACTCTTTGTTGAGGTCACTTGGAGACCTGAGAGAAAACTGAATAGTAGAGCTGTGTTTATTCTTGACCAGATTACCTTATTTTCTGTAATCCTTTTCTTCTTTTATTGTAGTAAAAGACACGTAACATAAAATTCACCATTTTCATCATTTATAGTGTACAATTAAGTGGAACTTAATACATGTGTAATGTTGAGCAACGATTGCCATTATCTAGTTCCAGAATACTTATATCACCCCACAAGGAAACCTCATACCATTTAGCATCACTCCCTATTTCCCCCTCCACCAACACCCCCGTCAACAACTTTCTGTTTTTATGTCATAGAGACTTCCTGTCTCCATGGACTTGCCTCCTCCTGATAGCTCATATAAATGGAAATATATTAATACAATGTGTCACCTTTTGTGTCTGGCTTCCTTCACTTAATGTAGTGTTTCCAATTTTATCCATGTGGTGGCATATATCAATACTGAATTCCTTTTCATAACTAAATTCTCTGATCCTTTATTGGCCTGTTTATTTCACACTGTTTGCACACAAAATTTAAAAATATATTAAGAATAAAAGGCTAGGTATGATGGCTCACATCTGTAATTCCAGTGCTTTGGAAGGCTGATGTAGAAAGATTGTTGGAGGCCAGATATTTGAGACCAATCTGGCCAATATAGTGAGACCCTATCTCTACAAAATAAAAACAAAAACATTAGCCAGGTGATATGATATATTTTGAATGTCCCCTCCAAATATCATATTGAGATATAATCCCCAGTACTGGAGGTGGGGCTTTGTGCAAGGTGTTTGAGTCACAGATGTGGATCCTTCCTGGTTTAGTGCTGCCCTCATGTTAGTGAATGAGTTCTCAAGAGATTGGTTTGTTTAGAAGTATGTGGCACCCATCCCTCACACTCTGTCTTGCTCCCACTCTTGCAATGTGATGTGCTTGCTCCTGTTTTACCTTCTACCGTGAGTAAAAGCTCCCTGAGTTCTCCCAGAAGGCAAGCAGATAATGGCACCATCCTTCCTGTACACCCTGCAGAACCTTGAGCCAATTAAACCTCTTTTCTTTATAAATTATCCAGCTTCAGGTATTTCTTAATAAGAAAAAAAAAAGTGGCCTAACACAGAAAATTGGTACCGAAGAGTGGAGCATTGCTATAAAGATACCTGAAAATGTGGAAGCAAATTTGTAATTGGGTAACAAGCTGAGGTTTGAAGAGTTTAGAAGGCTCAAAAGAAGAAAAGAAGGTGATGGGAAGCTTGGTATTTCTTAGAGACTGGTTAAATGATTGTGACCAAAATGCTAATAGTGATATCAGCAGTGACATCTAGGCTGACGAGGTCTCAGATGGAAGTAAGAAACTTGTTGGGAACTGGAGCAAAGGTCACCCTTGTTACGCCTTAGCAAAGTACTTGGCTGTATTGTATCTATACACTAGAGATCTGGGAAGTTTGAATTTAAGAATAATTTATTGGGATATCTGGTGGAAGAAAGTTCAGAACAACAAAGCTTTCAAGAAGTACCCTGGCTGCTTCTCAAAAGCTAGCTCAGATGGGGGAGCAAAGAAATGACTTAATGTTGGAATTTATATTGAAAAGGAAAGCAGAATGTGAAAGTTAGGAAAATTTGCAGCCTGGCCATGTGGCAGAGAAAGAAAAAGCATTATCAGGAGAGGAATTCAAGAAGACTGCAGAACAAGCACTTGCTAGAGTTATTACCATAACTAAAAGGGATCCAAATGCTGGTAGCCACAACAATAAGCAAAAGGCCTTGAAGGCATTCCAGAAATCTCTGAGGTGTCTCTGCCCATAACAGGCCCGGAGACCTAAGAGGAAAAATGATTTTGTGGGCCTTGCCCAGAGCATCAAGGCCCTGGGCCACCTAGGGAGGCTGCTGCCCACATCCCTACTGCTCTAGTTCTTGCCATGGCTCAAAGAGCCCCAGGTATAGCTCTAGCTGCTGCTTTCAAGGGCACAAGCTCGTAAGCCTTGGAGGCTTCCTTGTGGTGTTAAGCCTGCATGTGTGCAGAGTGCAATAGTGAAGGAGGCTAGGCAGCCTTAGCCTAGATTTCAGAGGATGTACAGGGAAATCTAGGTGCCCAGCCAGAAGTCTGCTGCAGGGGCTGAGCCCTCACAGGCAACATCTGCTAGGGCAGTGCAGAGAGAAAATGTGGTTTTGGAGGCCCAACAGAGTCCCCACTGTGGTACTGCCTAGTGGAGCTATGGGAAGGGAGCCACTGTCCTCTAGACTCCAGAATGGTAGGCCCACCAGCAGCTTGAATCCTATGCCTGGAAAAACTGCAGGCACTCAACTCCAACTTATGAGAGCAGCCACAGGGTCTGCACCCTGCAAAGTTACAGGGATGCAGCTTGCCCAAGGCATTGGGAGCCCACCCCTGAACTGTTGTGCCCTGAATGCAAGACATGGAGTCAATGGAGATTATTTTTGGAGCTTTAAGATTGAATGACTACCCTGTTGGGTTTCAGATTTGCATGGAGCTTATAGCCCCTTTCATTTGGACAATTTCTTCCTTTAGGGATAAAAATATTTACCCAATACCAGTACTCCCATTGTATGTTGGAAATAAATAACTAGTTTTGATTTTACAAGTTCATAGGTGGAAGGAACTCACCTCCAGATGAGACTTTGGACTTGGGACTTTTGAGTTAATGCAGGAATGAGTTAAGACTTTAGAGGACCATTAGGAAGAGATGATTGTATTTTGCAGTGTGAGAAGGAATGAGATTTGGGGGGCCAGAGGCAGAATAGTATTTTGGATCCTGTCCCTTCCAAATCTCATATTAAGATGCAATCCTCATTGTTGGAGCTGGGGCCTGGTGGGCGGTTTTGGGTCATGGAGGCAGATGCCTCATGACCTGGTGCTGTCCTTGTGATCTCCTCTTTCATGTTGTTCAAATGAATGTGCATAATAAGTGAGCAATTAAGCCAGAGCTTCACTCCCCACCCCCATTTTTTTTAAGAGACAGGGTCTCATTCTGTTGCCAAGGCTGGAGTGCAGTGATGTGATCATAGCTTACTGTGACCTCAAACCCCTGGGTTCAAGTGACCTTCTCAAGTGAGTGAGTTCTCACAAGATCTGGTTGTTTAAAAGTGTGTGGCACCTTTGCCACCCACTTGCTCTTTCTTGTTCCCACTCTCTCCATATGACGTGCCTGCATCCACTTCACCTTCCTCCATGAGTAAAGGCTCCCTGAGGCCTTCCTAGGAGCCAAGCAGATGCCAGTGCCATGCTTCCTGTGTAGCCTGCAGAACCACAAGCCAATTAAGCCTCTTTTCTTAATAAACACCCAGCCTCAGGTATATATTGTAGCAATGCAAAAATGGCCTAACACACTGAGTACGATGGTGCACATCTGTAGTCCTACCTTCTTGAGAGGCTGAGAAGAGAGGGTCACTTGAGTCCAAGGGTTTGAGGTCACAGTGAGCTATGATCACATCACTGCACCCCAGCCTTGGCAACAGAGTGAGACCCTGTCCCTTAAAATAAATAAATAAATAAATAAATAAATAAATAACAAATAAAGGAGTGAAGTTCTGGTTTAATTGCTCATTTATTAGGCCCATTCATTTGAGCAACTTGAAAATGGAGATAGAACTATAAAATGACGATCTTAGAAAATCCTCACCCAATTTGATGAAGGTTTGGAAAATGTTGCAAAAAGTTATTCGCTTTATTTTAAAAATATTTTAATCAATTCTGGGAGGCTCTTTTTCTTGTTAGATAGCTTGAATGGTGAGAAGGAAATTGCTGCTCATTAAAATACATTTTAAAAGAATTCTAATTACTCTTAATAGGGGAAAAAGGGTAACATGATCTATCATCAAAATACTGTTTTTGTTCAGATCTCCCATCAAAATACTGTTTACGGTTCTTGCCACCAATACTGAATTATATTTCTTAAAAGTCAGACAGCTGCTTAATTTCTGCATATTTCTTTTAAACTTTCTTTTATCAAATTTATTAATATGATGTAAACAACAGAAGTTGATGTTTAAGTGCAGTTCAAATATCAAGTCTAAGGAACTCCAGTGAAAAAAAAATCCCATATCTCTTGCCAAAATCTTGTCAGCTCTGGAGTGGCTTGCTAGCTGAATAGCTCTTTTAACCTTTAAATGAATAGGGATTGTTTAAAGGGGATGAGAGCCAATTTTTAAAAATATTTGTACATATTAAGAACGATTCTAGGATCTCTCATACCATACATCGTTCAAGTCTCACTATTTTACATTCTGCAAATGTGAAAAGCAAGGTTCAATGTATTTTATTAACTTGCTGAAAGCCACACAGTAGTAAATATGAGCAAGAATTCAATCTCAAATTTGTTAAAGTTTGAGCTATAATTTGACATTAATAGAAATAGCACTAAATTTAAAATCCAGAGATTTTTAAAATTTTCATGTTCTTTCACTATCTGTCTTTGACTTGAGATAAATCATTTCATGTATATAGGCCTTAGTTTTCAGGTGTAAATCTGACTAGATGATCTCTATATGGTTTTCTCATTCTAAAATGTTTTATTAAATTGGCCTCCTACAATAATTGCCCTTGCAATATATGTATGCTGCCACCAAGTGGCAGTAAAGAGTACTAGTTTCTGTTTTTTCTCCAAGTGGGGAGTACATTTGACATGACTAAACCACTGAAAGTTCATGTCTATTAATATAACCATGAAGTAATTATATAATGATGTATTATTTACTATAAAGCAGAGGCTTTAAGTTAGGGCTGTGAATCACATCTGAATCACATGTGGAGGTTTTTAACCACAGAAGAAGTTCAGATCCTATTGAATGATAATTGTTAGTGATGGGGCTTGAGCATCTGGACTTTGGTTTTTTTTCTTCCAGTGATGATTCTAATATACGGCCAGTTCTAGGATAAGCAAAAAGAAATAAAGTGTAAAAGATGCTGAAACTGGCTGTTAACATTTTATAACTAAGCTTTAACCTTCTTTGTATACACAAAGAAAATATATTAGTTTAAAAATGTTATCTTCCTTTGAATTTATCAAATATAACTTATTCTAAACTATTTCTAACTCATTTTTCACTCTCCAACTTTAGCTTCCTTCTTTTCAGATCACCCTTGCATGCAGATACTTCTAATTTACCACCATTGAAACACAATTTTTCTCCTTTCTCCCTCAGTAGAGTAGTGAAACAGTTCACATATCCCACAAACACCTTGAGTTATCCCCACAATAACTTTGAGTTCTTAAAAAACCTGCTAGAAGGGAATGATTCAAAAATACTAACTCAAAGCAATACTATAAAATGAGTACTAAAATAAATTAAAGCAAAGACTATAATTTGTCTTTATTCTCAGTATGCAAGGTACGTACCCACCAGAGTATTGTGAGGATCTATGCCAAGCCTGGTGTCTCATGTATCAGAGAATAAAAAAAGCAAGTTCCCTAACATCTCAGCTGGGTCACACTGGTTTAATATTACCACTGGAAAATGATTGACAAGTATGTATTAGGCAAATATCATTTTAATGGCCACATAATCAGGAGAATTCCCAGGCAAATACACATACACTTCCACATAAACACTCACTCATTCCTCTTTACAGAATATAATATTTAAGCATGAAATGGACTTTGTTCTTTTGGTAGTAATCACTCTTTTGCTGTTCCCATTTTTTTTTTCTTGTCTGAGAATTGATTACAAAGTCAACTATTGAAAGAGGCAAATTTGAAGGGTTTGAACAACTTAAAAATACATTTACAGTACTCAATGGGAAAAGAAAGTAATTCTTTCTTGTGTTGATGAAAACCCTACCTTAAGGAAGAAAAAAACAGTGTCACATTACAGAGACTGCAGAAGAGAGAAAGGAACATAGTTGCATTCGTGCACCTCTTTGTATCTTCATCCATAGCTCTAAGTGCATCATTAATACTGTAGCTATATACAGAGTAATTGGAACAGAAGATGTAAAGACATATGGCCATTCAGTCTTCAAAGTCCGGGAAAGACATATGAAATAGAATCAATGTTTATCTGGTTTTCTGTTCTCCAATTGCCTATTCCTATCCCCTTTCCTTTGGGTTTTCTGTCTTCTTTTAGATTCACTGGAATTTTAATCTGTTTTTCACATTTGACATTTCTCCTCTCAGTGAATTTGTCTGCTGTCTATTAATTTTATTTGTGAAACTCTTTGTTGAGTATAAAGTGTTGATTTTTATATAATTAAGCTGGTACATTGTTTACAACCTTTGTTCAAGGTATCATGAAGGATTATTTCTCCACTCATAGGGCACAAAGCCCTCTCCTGCGTCTTCTTCTTTGAACTTTACAGTTTTGCCTTTCCCATGAACATCTCTATTCCATATGCATTTACTTCTGTATGAAAGGTGAGTTAAGCACCCAAGTTTATTCTTCTTCCTAAAATGCATTATATTTCCCAACATCATCTATAAAACAATTGATACTTTTCTAATTTTTTTCTGTAATGTTCATGAATAAGTGGGTCAATTTTGTGTTCACAACATCCAGTAGAATAGTGGCTAGCCTCTAACAGCTATTGAGTATTTGAGATGTGTTTTACGTCCAAAATACATATTGGATTTCAAATTTTTTTCATTGAGAAAATTGTGAAGTATCTCATTAAATTTTTATATTGCTTACATGTTGAAATAATAACATTTTGGTTACACTGGGTTAAATACAAAATATTATTAACATTTATATAATCTGCTTCTTTTCCATAAAGTACCTAAGCAAAAAGTACAACCACATATGTGTAGCTTGCATTATATTTCTTTTGAACAGTGCTATATATTTTGTAATATTAGTTCCTACAACATATGCCATACTAGTTTTATTACCAAATTTTGTTTTATGAAGATGTATGAGCAATTTCACTTTTTAGGTTTTTTTTAAATTTACTTATGAACCTTACTTTTGAAAGCTATTTTTGTATTCCAATTTCTCAGAAAAACTGAGCTGGCATTTTTATTTTGCATGGACTGAACAAACAGGATAGTTCAGTATAAATGATATCATTAGGTATTAGATTATACTATTCAGGAACAGGGTCTATCTCACCCTTTAAGAAATTTTTCTATTCTTTTATAACTTTTAAATTTTCTTCACTCAGGTATTATATTTGTTTTTAGGTTATATCCTAGATTTTACATAAAACGTTTTTGAGATTGTGGATGAAATATTTTTTCTCAGCTCTTGTTTTTTGTTAGCAATGAGGGTGTATTGACATATTTTAGTTGACGTAAACTGTAACCTAGCTGAATTATAATTAAAGAATTTATTTCTTCATTCTGTTGTATTTTCTGAGTATATGTTCTGCTAATAAAGATAATTTTTCTTTCCTTTCCAATGTTTATACACATAATATTTTGTCATTCATTATGTCTATGGACTGCCAATACTATAATAAATCGTATTGTAATAATGGATATTCTATTGTGCTCACAGTATTAATGAAAATTCAACTAAACTTTCTCCATAAATTTTAATACAGCATTTTTAGCTTTAGATTTTATTTGCTTTTTAATATATGTTTATTAAGTCGGGAAAGTTCTATTCTATGTCTTATGTTCTGCAAATTTTTATCTTAAATGTTTTCCAAAGCTTTTTAGGGAACATTTATTAAGAATTTATTAATAGCCTTTTTCTTCTTTATTGTAAAGATCAACTTTCTGATGTTAAACCATCCCTGAATTCCTGCAATAAATAATGCATGATTTTTAAATATATGGCTAATTGGTTGACTGATTTTGAAAATAAGCTGAAAAAATAAATCAATCTGGCCAGGCGCGGTGGCTCACTCTGGGAGGCCTAGGCAAACGAATCATGAGGTCAGGAGATCAGGACCATCCTGGCCAACATGGTGAAACCCCGTCAGTACTAAAAATACAAAAATTAGCTGGGCGTGGTGTCGTGTGTCTGTAGTCCCAGCTACTTGGGAGGCTGAGATAGAAGAATTGCTTGTACCCGGGAGGCGAGATTGCAGTGAGCCAAGATCCCGCCACTGCACTCCAGCCTAGCAACAGAGCAAGACTGTCTCAAAAAAAATAAATAAATAAAATAAAAATAAATCAATCTTCCCCTCTTTTAATTCTAGCTTTCTAATTTTTTCCACTTTACGTGTTTTACAGTATATTTTCTGATCTTCTTGTAAATCTTGTAAAAATCATAAAAGCTAATAGGAATGACCCATTTCTTGGAAATATTTTAGAATCTATCAGCAACACTACTTGGACTTTGAGTTTGTCTGTGTGTGTGTGTGTGTGTGTGTGTGTGTGTATGTGTGTGTGTTCTACCCCGGCTACTCTTTTATTTCTATTTCAATTTCTTAAGTGGTTATGTATTCACATAGTCTATTTCTATGATTTCTGTTTATGTCAAATATGTGCCACTTTACCCTTCCTTTCTTAGAAAGTAATTCATTTCAGAAATTCATTCATTACATTTGTTTCCAAACAAATTTAGTAGCATATAGTTTATTTACATGTTTTAAAATTATTTCTGTGTCTACTGAGTATATTTGTAGTATTTTCTATAGTTTTCATTTGGTATTTTGATGGTTTGCATTTTCTCCCTATTGCATTTCTCCAATATTCTTGCCAGAGGTTTTTCTATCTTATGAATCTTTTAAAAGATACATGGCTTTTCTGGGACGGGGAGGGGTTTTGTTTGCTTGTTTTTAGAAGGGGGATCTTTCAGAGATATCTGACTTGACATTTATAACTTACTATACAGTTAACTTATAAATTCTTTTTTAAAAAATAGTTACATCTCTTCCCCTAATTTGTAGGATAGAAGACTATGTTGTTTGTTTCAAATATATTATGTTTTAACAAGCATGGATTTAAACCTAGACATTTCTGAGCACTACTTTAACTCAAATTTTAATGTAAAGTGTTTTTTGCCATTTAGCTTTGAGAATTTAAAAATTCATCTTGACCTTTTCTTTAACTCAAAGGTCATTGTATAGATTTTAAATGTGTATTTAATAAGCAGATATATGAAATTAATTCATCTATTCTTTTTTAATTTTATACATATGACACTATTTTAGAAGACTATGTATTCTGTAATGCACTATTGTTTCTTACAAATGTATCAAAGTTTTCTTTCTGACAACTTTTTGTAAAACTCTCATATAACTTGAAAACGATTTTGTTTGTTTAATAGAAAGTTCTTCCTGCATCAATTTGATTTTATTAATAGCATTATTCAAACTTTTATTTTTGTTTCTTTTGGTCTGATGGATCTAACTGTTTCTAAGAAACTGGAATTAAGATACCAAATTTTGGCCAGGCATTGTAACTCACACCTGTAATCCCAGTGCTTGGGGAAGCTGAGGCAGGAGGATTGCTTGAGGCCAGGAGTTTAAGACCAGCCTAGGCAACACAGAAAAAATAAAAATAAATAAAACAGCTGGCCATGGTGCCACATGCCTGTGGTCCTAGCTTACTGGGAAGCTGAGGTGGGAGGATCATTTGGGCTCAGAAGTTTGAGGCTGTAGTGAGCAATGGTTGTGCCACTGCACTCCAGCCTGGGTGACAGAGCAAAGACCCTGCCTCCAAAAACAAATGAACAAACAAACAAATAAAGTTTTTTGATGTTTTAAATTTGTTATTTGCTTCTATCAGTTGTTTTGTCACATATATTGCACTCTATTTTACACATATATATGCTCATAATTATATTGCATTCTTGATCTATTGTTTTTCTAGTATATATCATCTCTCGACACATTTTTCTATTCATAAATTCGATCTACTTTTTAGTCACTATACAGGTGTAACTTACTTGATTGACTTCACTTTATAAAATGAAGGTTTGTGGAAACCCTGCACTGAGCAAGTCTATCAGTCCTACTTTTTCCTAATAGCATGAGCTCACTTTGTGTGTCTGTGTCACATTTTGCTAATTCTTGCAATATTTCAAAATTAGTATGTTTTTATATCTGTTAAGTGATCTGTGATTAGCGATTTTTGGATGTTACTATTGCAACTGTTTTGGGCACCACAAAATGCACCTATATAAGACAGGGAACTTAACCAATAAATCCAATAAATGTTGTGTGTGTCCTGACTGCTCCACCAAACAGCCTTTTCCCCATCTCCTTCTCCTCAAGTCTCCCTATTCCATGAAACACATCGATATTGAAAGTAAGCTAATTAATAACCCTACAGTGGTCTCTAAGTGCTCAAGTGAAAGGCAAAGTCATGCATCTCTTACTTTAAGTTAAAAGCTAGAGCTAATTACATGAAGTGAGGAAGGAATGTCAAAAACTGAGATAGGCTGAAAGCTAGGCTTCTTATACCAGTTAGCCAAGTTGTCGAATGCAAAGGAAAAGTTCTTGAAAAAAAATTAAAAATTCTACTTCAATGAACAAACAAATGATAAGAAAGCGAAACAGCCTTATCCGTGAAATGTAAAATATTTTAGTGATCTAGATAGAATATCAAACCAACAGCATTCTCCTAAGCCAAGGCCTAATCCAGAAAAAGGCCCTAACTCTCCTCAATTCTATGAAGACTGAGAGAGGTGAGGAAGTTGCAGAAGAGATTGAATCTAGCATTGATTGGTTCATAAATTTAAGGAAAGAATTCATCTTCATAACATACAAGTGCGAGGTGAAACAGCAAGTGCTGATGTAGAAACTGCAGCAAGTTGTCTAGAAGATCTAGCTAATATCATTGATTAAGGTGGCTACACTAACTAACAGATTTTCAATGTAGATAAAATAGCCTTCTATTGGAAGAAGATGCCATCTAGGACTTCCATAGCTAAAAAGGGGAAGTCAATGCCAGGCTTCAAAGGTTCAAAGGACAGGCCGACTCTCTTGCTAAGGGCTACTATAATTTGGATTTACTGACCCCTCCAAAATGGGAGTTGTTTGGGTCACAGGAGCAGATCCCTCCCGAATGGCTTGATGCCATCTTCATGGTAGTAAATGGGTTCTTGGTCTATTTGTTCCCATAAGAGCTGGTTGTCTAACACCTTCTACTTGCCTACTTGCTTCCTCTCTCGCAATGTGATTTCTTCACAGCAATTTCCCTTTTGCCTTCTGCAAGAGTGGAAGCAGGCCTAAGCTCTCACCAGACACAATGTTGTGCCATGCTTCTTGTAAAGCCTGCAGAACCAGGAGCCAAATAAACTTCCTTGCTTTATAAATTACCCAGCCTCAGGTATTCCTTACAGCAATACAAATAGACTAGGACAAGGATACTACATCTGTTGACTTTAACTTGAAGGCAATGTTCATTTACCATTCCAAAAACTCTAGGGCTTTTAAACACCATGCTAAGTCTACTCTGCCTGTGCTCTGTAAATGGTACAACAAAATCTGGATGACAGCACAACTCTTTAAAGCATGGTTTACCAAATATTTTAAGCACATCAATGAGACCTACTGCCCCATAAAAATGTTTCCTTTCAAAATACTAATGCTCATTGACAATGCATCTGGTCACCCAAGAGCTCTGATGGAGAGGTACAAGATTAAGTTGTTTTCATAGCTGCTAACACAAAACCCGTTCTGCAGACTACGGATCAAGGAGTAATTTTGACTTTCAAGTTTTATTAAGAAATACATTTTGTAAGCCTATAGCTTCTATAGATAGTTATTTCTCTGATGGGTCTCGGCAAAGTAAATTGAAAACCTTTAGAAAGGAGTCACTATTCTAGATGTCATTAGGAACATTTGTGATTCATGGGAGGAGGTCAAAATATCAATGTTAACGGGAGTTTGGAAGAAGTTGGTTTCAATCCTCATGGATGACTTTGAGGGATGCAAGACTTCAGTGGAGGAAGGAACTGAAGGCTTAGTTAAAATAGCAAGAGAAAGAGAAATTCAAAGTGGAGCTTCTAATTCTATGTGACTGAATTGCTAAAATCTCATGATGACACTTGAAAAGATGAGGAATTGCTTCTTACGGATGAACGAAGAGAGTGATTTCTTGAGACGGAATCAACTCTTGGTGAAGATGCTGTGAACATAGTTGAAATGACCACAAAGGATTTAGAACATTATGTAAACTTCATTGATAAATCAGAAGCAGGGTTTGAGAGGTTTGACTCCAATTTTGAAAAACATCCTACTGTGGGTAAAATGCTCTCAGACAGTAATGCATGCTACAGAGAAATCGTTCATAAAAGGAAGAGTTCATTGATATGAACAACTTCATTGCTGTCTTACTTTAAGTTATTGCCAGAGTCACCCCAGCCTTCAGCAACCACAACCCAAATCAGTTAGCAGCTATCAACACTGAGGCATGACCCTTCATCAGGAAAAATTTATGATTCACTGAAGGCCCACATGATCATTAGTATTTTTTAGCAATAAAGTATTTTTAAAATAAGGTATATGCATGTGTAGACATATAATAGACTACAGCATAGGTCAACATTACTGTTTTATGCACTGGGAAAACAAAAAACTTTGAGTGACTCATTTGATTGTAATATTCGCTTTATTGTGGTGGACTAGAATCTAACCCACAATATCTCTGAGGCATGCCTTAATGGCTTTCTTTTAGTTCATATTGACTTAATATAATTTTTTTTATTTTTTATAATTAGCTTTTCTTTTTCCTATTAGTTAAAGTATGATTCATGCAGACAGCATGTTGTTAGATCTTGTATTCTTAATCCAGTAGTCTGGTAATTGAATTCAACTTATTGATATTTACTCTAGTTAATATTATAGTAGGACTTCCTTTGGCCATTTAACTTAATATTTTCCATTTCTCTCACTTTCATTTCATTTTGCTTCCCCTGCCTATATGGTCTTTCATTGCAAAGAGTGTTTTTTCCTTTTTTTTTATTTGAAAGGTACACATTCTCACCTTTTTCTTTTTATGGTTAAATACAAATTAAATTATAAAAAATATTAAGAACATCACAAAGACTGCTACTTACATTCATTTCTCCATACGAGTATTTCAAACATCCCTCTGTAATGTCCCTCAAACAAGAAAAGCAATATAGCATCATTTTTACTTTTCTCTGGGCTTCCCTTACTTTCCTTATTAAGAATTTTAACTGTGAATTATTATGAATATACAATTACTCTGACCCTTCTTTTTTTAAGACATTAAAATACCATTATCATACTTTCAGTATATTTCCTAGCATATTTACTTATTTATTTATTTATGATATGCTATCTTAACAAGTGTTTTCAAAAGAAGTTTTGTATGGTAAACCTTCCGATGTTTTATGTACTCCAAAATATCTTCATTGGGACTACATGCAAATGTTAATTAACTTAGCAGGCTTTAAAATTCAGGGTTTCCATCCATTCTCTTTCTGAACTTTGAAATCATTACTTCATTATCTTCAGAACTGCATTTCAATTGAGAAACCTGATGTTCACATGACACCTATTGCTGCAGAGTTCATCTACTCATTCTTTCTTTCTGTGACTTTTTGAATGTTCTCTTTGTAATGTTCTTAATGTTTCTAATACATTTTTTAAATGTGGGGTTTTCCTCTTTCCTATCCTGTTTGCCACACTTTATGGTTTTAATCCAGTGACCTTTCATGGTGTTCACCAATGGTTTTTATTTAAATTCACTTGTTCCTGCTTCAGATTATATGTATTCTTGCATTTTGTTTTCCAACTACTTAGTATGCTGATTTTAAAATCTAGCACTGTTTATTTTTAATTAAGTCTGAAATTATGATTTTGATATATTCTCTTTTGTGTGATCTGCGTGCTCCTCAAATGCCTTGCTACAGTCCCTGGTGCTCACATTCTTCTCAGGTCATAGGCAGGACCACCATACATGACTCTGCCAATTGAAACTTGCATACATATGCACAGTTGAAAGGACCAGGAGACCTGAAATGCACCTGTGCTCCATCACCAAGTTGGTTCCCTGGCACAGGGCTACATTCTCCCAGAAATCAAAATGAACTTTTCTTCACTGAAAGGAGTCATTCACTCGTCAAGCCAGGCCATATGATAATATTTTTTCCTAATTTGGGGGCCCAAAATTAGTACCTGTTTCTAGTTTTCCTGCCCAGAAGTTGTGCCTTTTTTACTCTTACAACCTGTCCATCTTGTGGCAAATACTTTTTCTAATCTGTTCATCCGGAAAGGTACTTTTTCAAATGAAATTTTGAGTAGGGTGACCATGTATCCTGGTTAGCCTGGAACATTCTCAGTTTACACCAACTGAGCCCAGGTAATTATTTTTCCCCTTTTCACTCTCCAAAGTGTCCTGGTTTTAATAATAAATGATATGGCCATCCCACTTGTAGGTTCCCAGTATGTAGCCTAGAATATGGCTTCAGTTGTTAATTTGTACTCAAGGAAGGGTGGTCAAAGCCGAGGCTCTATTCTCTGATTCTCTTGGTGAATTTAAGGAGAGAGGATTTGCCTTGGAATGGATGACCCTTAGTCCAATGATCTTGGCTTGAATTTACCTATTTGTTGCCTAACCCGAAACATTTGCAACTCCCCCTGTCTGTCGTCCCTGGACATTGCTCTTCTTCAAAGGCTTTACCCCTTCGATCATATAACTTCCAGAATGTAGGAGAAAGTAAAAGGCAACTCTAAAGGCTCCGGCAGTCTATTTACACATGAGCCACACTTTAATGATGCCCTGCTGTAACCTGGAGACAAAACTATGCTGGGCAGGTGTTTTTTTTCTTTTTCAAAGCAGCACCACTCCAGAGTTTTCTCTTAACTGATCTCCTAATGGGAACTCCTAGCATAAGCCTGCCTAGACTTCTTTTGCCATTCCATGCCCGGTCACAACCGCCTTCCTCTCCCCAGGAGTTTCTGTAGGATTTAACATTCATTTTTCAGATAGAGATACATTCCTCTACTTTCTCTGACATTGATACAGTTGGATTTTGTAGAAGCAACCAACACCTGTGTCAGTACTCTCTCTTCCCAAAAAACCAAATATCCTTTCTGTCCTTTATTTTCATAATGCCATTGACTCCAAAGAACAAGCCCACAGCTAATAACTGCAGTCCCTAAA
Organism: Trachypithecus francoisi; assembly: GCF_009764315.1. Classification (NCBI taxonomy): domain Eukaryota; kingdom Metazoa; phylum Chordata; class Mammalia; order Primates; family Cercopithecidae; genus Trachypithecus; species Trachypithecus francoisi. The sequence goes on from NW_022681461.1 coordinate 17,505,631, forward strand.
ACAAGAGAAAATACAAATCCCTACATATCACATATATGCAAATGTTGACAAATTTTAATTCTACTAGAATCTGTTAAGTTGGTTTTATCCTCTTCTCTTGAAAATATGCTTAAAAAGAACTTTGAAGGGCTGGTTAAAATTTTGAAACATATCAAATTTTTTATATAATATAATATCAAATATAAGAGCTGGTCATAATCAACAGCCTCCCAACCAGAATGAGCTACATAATTTTTAGGGCCCAGTGCAAAATAAAAATGTAAGACCACTATTAAGAAAGCAGAAGCAAAATATGATTAAATGTACTAAAATATGAAGTTTTTTCTTTTCTTTATCAACTTGTTCTGGGTTTTTGTATTTGCTATTTGAATAAAGAACAATTAAAATTTTAAATGTTTAGCATGAATCTTATATCCTCATGTTACACAATGCCAATTTAAATGCAAATATTTTTATATTGTAATATGCTTATAGTGAACCTTTTTATATTGTACATTGGCAGCTTTATATGCAAATTTAGGCACATTTAACTCGTATGCAGAGTGACCTAAGTGATAAGATTTGCATTGCATAGCTTATATATGAATACATATTTCATTGTTAGCACAATAGTGGAAAAACTGAACAAAATTAATTCAACTCCTTTTTAGTTTCCTTTTTTGTGTGTGCATGTCTACAAAAATTTCTGCCTTTGGCTTACTGATAAATCAGGAAGTACTAAAAGGAAAAGGAACTATGAATTGTCCTATCTTTCTCATTCCTTCTATGTCATCATTTTCAGTGTAAATGATTGGCTAATAAACACAAATTAACATGCACAATAAAGAATATGCTAGGGTTCTTTGATAATTTGTGTTTCTTAGAATGCAATTGCACTCTCTCCACATTTAAAGCAAGTTCTGGTTCAAATGAAAAGCTTAGCCTCTCAGGGCTGTTAGCAGTCCCACTTAGACATAGACCTAACACGTATACTTGTATTGCTTCGAGTCTCACTGAAGTCCTATTCACTGTGGGTCTACTAGATTCTGTGCCAGTGAGGCACCATGATGGTGTATGCAAATGCAGTGGTAAAGAATGGCGGTGGATGTCCACATGTCATGTACTTCCTCTATTCATGTGCTTGCTTAGTTTTCTCACTAGATTTGATGTTTGAAGAACAAGTTCAAGAATGAAATTATTAAGAATACCAAGATAGCAATAGCAGAGTACTAATCTAAGTCTGGAATCTTTCTCTGTGTAGATGCCTGTATGATTACACAGGTTACATACCAGTAAAGTCAGGAGTAGGTCTACCCCACTACTCTTCCCATCCCTGGCTCCATACTGAACACTAGCAAGCATATTTCAGTTCACACATCCAGGTTACGTTTCATTCTCTACAAACAGCTATGTGTTGACCACCTATCCTTGGGAGGACAGAGTTAGGAAAGAGGCCTGTGCAGGTACTCAAAGCAGACTTAAAGCCTTTGGCAGGAAGTTTCCGGATCCCAAGCTACCTAGATCATGGTTTAGATACATAGGATCTGGTCCATGCGGGCATGTGATCTAGATCCCTGATCTCTTCATTCGAACAGGAGGGGAGTAACCAAGGCCAGACTGGAGTGGGACCCTCTAAAGCACAGGGCTCATGGAAGGGACTCCATTTCTCTGGGTTTAGGTAACGGCAATCAGTCAGCCAATGCCATCAATGTTTTTCTCATTCTCATCATAACTCACTTTTTAATTTAGCATTTTACATGTTTTATCTCATTTTGAATTTTTGCTGTATTAGTACCATTTCCCTTTTGTTACATGGATGTCTTTTCACTTTTTGTACATGTCCTTTCTTCAATTAATTTTATTGGAGAGATACTTGAGGAGCCACAAAAGTGTCTATAGACCCCTCTTTTGTTTCTCCCATACTTGCATTATTAATAACAGTATTGTCAGAATTTCATTTTCTGATATTACTGTGAATTGACACAGCTAAGTGAGACATCTAGAATTAGAAAATTGCAAAACTTTACAGTCTTATGTGATCTATGACTCAAGTAGTTACTAAGAGGTTTGTCCTATGGGTAACAGGTAATTGGTGGCATAAAGGTTAGGTCCCAGACCTCCCTCCTCCCAGTCTAATGCCCTGTATTTATGTATGCTTTTTCAAAGCAGAATTAGTCAATGATATCTTGATCATTGTCTTCGTTGATCGAAGTCTTCTTTCTCCTAGACCTTTATACTTCTTTCTTCCATTAACAATGAAAATTGGGGCCAGGCGTGGTGACTCATGTCTGTAATCCCAACACTTTGGGAGGACGAGCAGATCACCTGAGGTCAGGAGTTCGAGACCAACCTGGCCAACATGGAGAAAACCTGTCTCTACCAAAAATACAAAAATTAGCCAAGCGTGGTGCTGCACCTGTAGTCCCAGCTACTCGGGAGGCTGAGGCAAGAGAGTCACTTCAACCTGGGAGGTGGAGTTTGCAGTGAGCCAAGATTGCGCCACTGCATTCCAACCTGGGCAACAAAGTGAGACTCCATCTCAAAAAGAAAAAGAAAAGAGAAAGAAAGAGAGAGAGAGAGAGAGAAAGAGAAAGAAAGAAAGAAAGAAAGAAAGAAAGAAAAGAAAGAAAGAAAAGAAAGAAAGAAAGAAAGAAAGAAAGAAAAGAAAAGAAAATTGGCACAAATGATGAAACCTGTAACCATCCCACCTATATAACTTAGAAACTGAAAATATTACACAGCCCAGAATACATATTTAATATTAAACTGAAAACAACAACAACATAGTTAACTCCTAACATTTTGTAAACAACTATTTCAAAACAAGCTTTGGTCAAAATCCTTGTATCAGTCAAAAATTGCTATTAGATTGGTATAAAAGTAATTGCAGTTTTTGCCATTAAAAGTAATCTAACAATGCTGTGTAACAAGCCATTGAGAAAATGGTTGGTTTACCCACCAGACTTGCATAGATTCACAGAACAGATGGTGCTGTTGTGCTTTGTGCTGCAGGCCTTCAGGTTTAGGTCTGCAACGGGTGTGTTTTATGTCCTTGGACCAGCAAGTAAGCCAGAGTTAGTTCTTCTCAGGGTGATGTCAGAGGTCAAGAAAGCAAGTAGAGGCTGGGCATGGGGACTCATGCCTATAATCCAAGCACTTTGGGAGGTTAAAGCAGGAGGATTGCTTGAGGCCATGAGCTTGAGATCAGCCTGGGCAACATAGTGAGACCCTGTCTCTACTTAAAAACAAAAGAAAAAACAAAAAAATGCAAGTAGATACATGGGACCTCTTAAGACTCAGACTTAGAATTGGCATACCATCACATCTGCCTATGTGCCATTAGCCAGGACAGGTCAAATGACCAAGCCCAAATTCAAAGATAGGGAAAGTCAACCCATCCATAATGAAACCATGGTAAAGGTGTAGATGCTGAAAGGACGGAAAAATCGGAGACACTCTTTCAAACTACCACTGGCCAAATGCCAACAAGAAGAAATAATTTTGGAGCCATGCTTAGAGAGATTAATTCTATCACGCTAAAATATATTTGCTTAGTTCACGTGAGCTTTTAAAATAATCTCTGCTGCTTGTTTAATTAATTGCTGTGTGTAAATATTTCTGTTTTCAGGGAATCTAATGATTCCATCATTTTATAGGAGAGATGAGTTTTTGATTGTACTTGATTCACTGTTGTCTTTCCTGCAATATGAGTACCACCCAGAGGACCCAGAACAGATGTCCCTTTGCCATTTAGTATTATAGATTATAGCCATGCGATTTTAGTAAGACTTGTCATCATCCATTCTGGAAACCAATCTTAAAAGCATGGCTAGGGCCAGGCACAGTGGCTCACGCCTATAATGCCAGCACTTTGGGAGGCCGAGGAGGGTGGATCATTTGAGATCAGGAGTTCAAGACCAGCCCGGCCAGCACAGTGAAACCCTGTCTCTACTAAAAGTACAAAAATTAGCCGGGTAGTAGTGGCACGCACCTGTAATCTCAGCTACTTGGGAGGCTGAGACAAGAGAATCACTTGAGCCTGGGAGGCGGAGGTTGCCAGTGAGCCAAGATAGTACCACTGCACTCCAGTCTGGGTGACAGCATGGGACCCTATCTCAAAAAAAAGAAAAAAGAAAAAGAAAAAAGCTTGGCTGAATTGTATGTAAATTTCAAGTCTTTCCTTTGGAAATCCTGATAAGTTTAATTTTTTAAGCTAAAGTTAAAAAACAACAACAACAAACAGACGCCACTAACAGTATTATTTATATTATAAATAACATGACAGGATTATAAATTATAAAGTGGGGGTAGGGACTATAATTATAAATTATAAAGTGGGGGGGTAATATTTCCTTGGGTATATTAATTATATTAATATCTACCATCTTTGAAAATGAAATATTAGTTATATTAGTATCTACCAAGGAAATATTAATTATATTAATATCTACCATCTTTGAAAAAGGCCATTTATTTTCTTTTCTTAGTATTCTTCAAATGCATCATATACATTATGCAGCCCTTACCTAAAGAAGTTTTAAAAAACATTCTACAATAGAAAGTTCACAGATATGTTTTTTGAAGAAGATTTGGTGGAGGGTGGAAAGGGAAGCAGCTACTTTGAAAATATTTAACAAAACTAAAGCTGCAACTTTGTTTCATTTTAAAAATAGACATTGCACTGCTTCATGTTTTCATTTTATGTCTAAAATACTACGTGTATTGCACTTCATCAGACAGATGTGAGATTCTGGGTCAATTTGAAATTTAGTTAATCATTCATTTTTGGTAGCTACTTTAAAATATTGTTTATATTAAGTTAAATGAAATCAATAAAAGGAAAAATGTCCCAAGCCTTTTATGCAATAAGGTTTCCAGTACAGGCCAGGTCAATTACCCCTCTGATACCTGCAATTGACGTTTTAAATGATGAGGAAAAAAATAGCTGTTAGTGATAGTTTTTCAAAGCCAGCTTGGTTACAAGCCATTTCATAGTCTCAGTAGAAAAGTGTTTCAGGAGAAATTAGATTAATTTTTAAAGGTGCTTTACCCTTGGGTTTACTGTAAGAATTCGTCATCTTTTTTTTCTTTTTTTTTTTTGAGACGGAGTCTCGCTCTCTGTCGCCCAGGCTGGAGTGCAGTGGTGCGATCTCCACTCACTGCAAGCTCCGCCTCCTGGGTTCACGCCATTCTCCTGCTTCAGCCTCCCGAGTAGCCGGGACTACAGGTGCCCACCACCTCGTCCGGCTAATTTTCGTATTTTTAGTAGAGACGGGGTTTCACCGTGTTAGCCAGGGTGGTCTCGATCTCCCATCCTCGTGATCCGCCCGTCTCGGCCTCCCAAAGTGCTGGGATTACAGGCGTGAGCCAGGGCGCCTGGCCAAGAATTCGTCATCTTAACTCATCATGTCTATTAAGCAATTCTATGTTTTATATATAATGTATATAAAATCTGGCTGTGTGAGGGGCTTATATTTCGCTGTATCCAAGGCTGAATGAGACAATCAGGGTAACAGGATGTTAACACATTAAACATATTAGTAAATAGGGCTTTAATTTTAACAGTAGGGCAGACTTGCTTCTATGCCATATATTATTTTGTTGGAATGTTAATTACATCTTCCAAATTTTCCATGATTAATATCTAATGGTCATATTTTCTAGGCATTGGGAAGATTTTTTTTCCCTTAACGATTACATAGTTATTTAATGATAAATTTCTCACAATTACAAAATGATATTTAGTTATTTAACACACTAATGATGAAATTTAAAATTTAAGGAAAAAAAGCCCTCCTAAGAATTGCATTATGGAGAACAAATCTTGCATTGGCCAAATGGTTTTAAAAGGTAAGCCTTTCTGTCTCATTGATAGAACGTAAAGAACCCCTCAGCCACCTCCAGACTTAAAACACTCTGTGGTGCAGAAGAAAATATAAATTCCCACCCTTGTTGCTGCCTAATTTTAGTTTGTCAAATCATGAGTCATTTGTTACTTTTTCCCCCAAAATAGTTTGCCTCATTTATTTTTACACAATTAAAAGAAAGAAAGAAAGAAAGGAAGAAAACTCATGGATAAATGCAATTAGAAAAAACAATGTGAAGTTGGAGAAGAATTACATCCTTGCAGAAGGCCCAAGAAAAAAATGCATGTATATTCTCTACATGCTATTACAAAGTGTTAGTTTATTATTTGTTGTGTTAAACACAGACATACAGATTGGAAAATGTAATGATTTCTCTGTTGTTTAGAGACACGGAGGTTAAAAGAGGACAATTATCCATCCTTCCATTCATTTAGTAAAATTTGAATGAGCACATACTATGTGCTGAGCGTGGACAGATAAGACATGGAGAAAGCTACCACCTCAGTAACATTAGCAAACTGACATCCTCTTTCAGCTGCCTAATTTTAAACAGTGCAAACAGCTGTCAGATTGAAAAGTTATGTTGTCTATTTTCTTAGTAGGAAAGAAGTGGGAGACTCGGCCTTCCCCCTAAAGCTCCCCAAAGGCTCAGGAGTTGAAATTTGTTGTTTACTGTGTAAAGTAAAAACAACAGTATTTGCATCCTGTTTCCACTGGGGGATTAAAACACAATGGCCTTTGGCTCTAGCTTGAGCTCTGCCTTTCAACCATTTATAATACTGAGTATTACTGCCTTGGAATGAGGAGGCTACAGAACAGGGAGACAATGTTAGAGTTAGTACATTAAAGCAAATTTCTAATTCTGCATAACTAGCATGCATTTACTTCATTAACTAGCAGTTACATTTCCCACGCCTTCAATTAACACTGGTTTCATTTTAAATGCTATCAGTTAAGACAAGATGCGATAAGAAAACATCATTGCCAAGCAAGCATTCCTCAAACACTGTCTGATTTATCTCTTTGGCAGTTCATTAAAATGCAAAATATATTGAAATTGATTTCAGCACTTTCAGGCAGGAATGTTTGTAATAATGTTAATTTACAAATTTCCTTTTTTTTTTTTAAGTCTCTGTGCGGTAGTCGCCATGTTTAGCTGGAGGCTATTTTTATTGTGCAGACAGAAAATGAACAGCGAACATTTATTTCTCATATCTTTCTGAGAAACCTGAGGTGCATGAAGATATTTGTGCTGTAACAGGCATAGTCAATCTCCTTCACTCGCTTTCGTTGCTATATATCACCAGCAAACTCCCAGCTAGTCCTGCTGTAGCAATTAACCTGCCAGAGCTCTCTCCTGTCAAGCTTCCTAATAATAAACTCCTCCCCCCACCACCCCTGAGAGAGACAGAGCTATAGATTCTGGCTCTGCAACTTCCATAGAGGTTGAATTATTCAGAATCAGCATGATTAAGAAGATGACATGGGTATTAGTTAAAAAGACACACTTTTTTTCTCTCTCCTCTGACTGAGGTTTAAACCTATTAAGGTTGAAAGCAGTGGGGGCAACAGATCTTTCCCTCTTCAGTGCACCAGTCCTAAAATAGGAATCCTTTAAAGACTATTTACAATACCTTGTCAATTTCCAAGTTTATGAATAAAAAGTATAAATACCAGGAGGGAAGTGTTAGAGTCAAAATGTACAGCTTGTGTAAATCTAGGAACCGGCTAAAAATAATATTTTCACCCCAAAGAGACAAAAGGATCGGGTTTGTTTCAAGAAATTAGTCATGTTTCAATTGTTATTCTTACAAGCAATGAAAAACCTTCTCATGTTTGTGTTTTTTGGGTCAGTTTCAAGTGGACCAAACTGATTAATTATAAATTTAAAATCCGGATACACACTCTGTCAGATAACAAGTCGTTAGACTCTAGAAATAGCATAGCCCTAACAATAAACCTTGTCTTTATGAGGATGGCAGTATTATAAATGTCATAATGGATTGCAAATGAACCAGCTGTTTACATTCTACTGTAGCACATGAATGGGAGACTAGCAAGCCAGGAAATAAAGAGATTGAGGAAAATTTACTGGTACCAAGTCACAGAAAAAAGCCCAAGGAACTCCATTTCTACGCATTCCCGTCCAATTTACCCTTGCTGACTTTTGGGGGGAAGTGTAGCTTTTGAAACCAATTGTATTATTTCACTTTAAGATGCCTTCTAGTATATTCAATAGACCCATCACAGTTATATGTTCCTTTTTCAGTCTCAAGCTGCCCTCACCATATGAGATTGGTTACTGTCTGAGGACTTTCAGAGAAGGATTTGAATGCAATTTCAAAGGCCAGACAGAGCAGCTTTCAAAACACTTCAAGCTTAGGAAAGCAGGGTTAGTGGCCCAGGAGGGGTGAGAGACTGGTTTTCTGTTTCTCATTTCACTTCAAGCTAAAGCACCTTTTGATCCCAAACAGGTGAAATGGAAGCAGCATGGCATTTCTAATTGAATGACCCCACCCATTCAAGCTCTGTAAAATGGCAATTATCAGTAACTACATTATTGCCAGCATCTTCCGCATTAGCCCATGGAGACTGGTGATTCCTTTGAGAACAGAAACACTTTGCTCTTCTATGTATGATTAAATCTAGGTCCACCCATGAGATTTCAGCAAATAGCCAGGCTGCTCACATGTGCTTGTTAGCAGATGGCCATTTTCTGCACATCAGGTATGAATCATAGGTGTTTGTTATGCAAAGATCTTATTTCAAGTTTCATGTCCTCTTTTATCACCCAGAACTAGAACCCAGCAAAGGGATGCAAAGGAAGGGTACAATTTAACATTACAAATTAGGAGTGTTGCTTTACGGGGCATTGCAGCTATTCTGTTTAAAAATCCATTCCAGAAGATAACATTACCACTTTGTTATGTTTGCGTTTTCAGATAAGGCACCTTACCCCTGGCTGCAGGTTTCTTATCTCTCTAATATTCATGGAGTGGTAGCTTTTAATTAAACCATGCACAACTCTGTGTAACTCAAAGTGTATATTTTACTGCTGCGGGAACCAATAGTCAAGAAAAATTCCATATTTTAAATTTATTTTTAATGCCTGGATAGTTTTATTATCAGTGATGTCATGAACAGTGTTGTCTTACAAAAATGACGAAGTGTTGTATTTCAAGAGACACACAGATCATATCAGGGGTCCCAAAAGTTCATGAGACTCTTGATATTCACAGATGGATTATTCAGATTTGACTTTGCCAGAAACCCTTCGAGGTCCGTAATATGTAATCATTTGTCATTTTCCCCAGGCATAATTTTATTCACATGCATGGCAGATCTAGAATATGGAGGTGAGTCACTAAATTACTGATTTCTCCAAATTAACTATCTGTCTTCTTCAAACATAAAATGCATTGACTTCTGTGACATCTCAGACTCCTGATTTTTTTCCAAAGGTCACATTTTCTCGGACTTCTTTTCAATTCCATCACCTAGATATTAAGGTCCACACCTCTTTTTCAGTCTTCACACTCTCTTCAGATCATCTCTTTGATGCCCAGGATTTCAAGTTCTATGTATACATTGATGACTCACAAGTACAAATTACTCACCCGTTATCTCGCTCCTGAAAATCAGAGGCAAATACGCAGCTGCTTCTTGCACACCGGGTATACCACTGGCATTTAAATTCAATATATACAAAATAGAATTCATAATAATAATAGTAATAATGCAGATAATATTTAATGGGCATTTAATGTTTATACTCATAATCTTTACCAAAACTCTAACATGTAGGACATTGTCATATTCCCTATTTTATAAGTGAGGAAACTAGGGTTTAAAGAGGTTAATTGTAAAATGTCAAATGTTCACAGAGAGTTATGATTTGGACCTCAGTGTATCTGCCCAGAGTCCGTGTTGTTTATCACCACTCCCATGCTGACTACCCTTCGTTTCCTCTTTCACTTAATTCTTCCTAGTGGTGTTTCCTATTTGGATGGTGCAACTGCTTCAGGGTGACTTTCCTGTTCCTACAGAGTAGGTTGGGTTTCTAGGACTAAAAAGTCTACAATTAGTTTTTTTAAATTAGCACTTGTTTTTCCCCCCAGAGAATCTGTAATCAGGTATTTGACTTTTAATCCTCTCAATAGGCTGGGAAATACACTGGACAGATATCAGCTCCATTTGAAGTTGAGAAAACAAAGCAAAATAAATTGGTGAGAGAAGGAACAGTTCTGAAAGAGGGAACAGCAAGGGCATAAGCCCTGGTGGGGAAAACATAAAATAAAAGTAGCATTCTCAAGTAACAGAATCATTTATTTTTATTTTTATTTTTTTGAGACGGAGTCTCGCTCTGTCGCCCAGGCTGGAGTGCAGTGGCCAGATCTCAGCTCACTGCAAGCTCCGCCTCCCGGGTTCCCGCCATTCTCCCGCCTCAGCCTCCGAGTAGCTGGGACTACAGGCGCCCGCCATCTCGCCCGGCTAGTTTTTTGTATTTTTAGTAGAGACGGGGTTTCACCGTGTTAGCCAGGAGGGTCTCGATCTCCTGACCTCGTGATCCGCCCGCCTCGGCCTCCCAAAGTGCTGGGATTACAGGCTTGAGCCACCGCGCCCGGCCAGAATCAATTTATTTTTTAAGTTAGAACACAAAGAATGAAAGTGAAGAGGGGCAAGAGGTGAGAGAGGTAGACGGGTGCTAGATCACAGAGGCTTTTACAGGCCATGTTAAAAACCTGAAAATGGCCGGGCGCGGTGGCTCAAGCCTGTAATCCCAGCACTTTGGGAGGCCGAGACGGGCGGATCACGAGGTCAGGAGATCGATACCATCCTGGCTAATACGGTGAAACCCCGTCTCTACTTAAAAATACAAAAAACTAGCCGGGCGACGAGGCGGGCGCCTGTAGTCCCAGCTACTCGGGAGGCTGAGGCAGGAGAATGGCGTGAAACCGGGAGGCAGAGCTTGCAGTGAGCTGAGATCCGGCCACTGCACTCCAGCCTGGGTGGCAGAGCAAGACTCCGTCTCAAAAAAAAAAAAAAAAAAAAAAAAACTGGAAAATGTATTCCAAGAACAACACAGGGAACACTTAAGCAATGGGATATGAAAACCCAAAGGTCATTTATTTAATTCACAGTCATTGATGGGCAAAACTGATCATAAAGACTGAAGGTTCAGAATTTGTTCAATGCATGGAAGATGCTGATGAGGAAGGGCAGAAGAAAAATGATAAATTGTGATATTTTTACTTATGCATTACAGGGGCAAGTACTCCAGGAAACCCTGTGTAAGATTTTAAGAGAACAGGTCTCATAATACTGTGTGTGTGTGTGTGTGGTGTGTGTGTGTGTAGTATTTTTAAAGCAGTTTTAGGTTCACAGAAAAATTGAGTAGAAAGTACAGAGTTCTCATATAGCCCCAGCCTCCACCCCCTTACTCTGTCTCAAACAGCCTCCCCGACCATCCACATCTAGCACCAGACTGGACCATTTGTCACAACTGATGAACCTACATAGACACATCAGTATCACCCAAAGTCCATAGTTTACTTTAAGGGTCACTCTTGGTGATGTATATTCTATGGGTTTGGCAACTGTATGATGACGTGTATCCATCATACCAAGTTGTCTCACTACCCTAAAAATCCTCTCTGCTCTGTCTGTTTATCCATCCTTTCTTCCTAACCCTGAACAACCACTGATGTTTTTACTCTAACCATAGTTTTACCTTTTCCAGGGGGTCATATTGTTGAAATTATATAGTATGAATCTTATTCAGATTAGCTTCTTTCACTTAGTGATGTGCATTTAAGTTTCTTTCGTGTTGTTTCATGGCTTGATAATTCATTTCTTTTTAGTACTGAATATATTCCATTCTATGACTGTACCACAGTTTATCCATTTAACAGTTGAAGGACATCTTGGTTCCTTCCAAGTTGCGGCAATTATGAATAAGGTTGCTATAAACATACATGTATAAGTTTTGTGTGGACATAAATTTTCAGCTCCTTTGGATAAGCACTAACAAGCGCAATTGCTGGATCCTATAGTAAGAGTATGTTTGGTTTTGTAGGAAATAGTCGCCAAAAACTGCTACAACATTTTGCATTCCCATCAGCAACGAATTCCTGTTCTTATTGCTCCATATCCTCGTCATCATTTGATTTTGTCAATACTATGTGTTTTAGCCCATATGATGAAGTACCTATTGTTTTAATTTCCAATTCCCCAATTACATATGATGGTGAGCATCTTTCCATTTAGTCATCATCGGTATATCTTCTGTGGAGAGATGTTTATTCAGGACTTTTGTCCATTTTTTAACTGAGTTGTTCATTTTTCTTATTGTTGAGTCTTAGGAGTTCTTTGTATATTTTAGAATTCTGTTATCACATCTCCTTGATTTTTCCCAGCCACTTGCGGTTTTCTGCACTCCTTGGCTTGTAGCCCCTTCCTGCCCCTTCAAAGCCATCAGTGCAGCTTCAGTCCTTAAGTAGTATACTTCTGAACTTGCACCTGTCATCACATTTTTTAGCTCTCTCTCTTTCTGTCTCCCTCTTCCACTTTTAAGGACCCTTCTAATTACATTGAGCCCACCCAGATAAGCCAGGATAATCTCCCTTTTTTATAGTTAGCTATTAGCATCCTTAATTCTCCTTTTACCATGCAACTTAACACATTCACAGGTCCTGGGAATTAGGAGGTCAGCACTTGTGGGTAGACATTGTTCTGCCTACCAGTTCTCCATAAGTATTTGCTATTTATTAGTAGGAGTAGGAATTTAAAAACAATATAAAGTCTTTACTTATAAAATGATTAATATTGAGTTAATAAAATCTCCCTAATATTTGACAGCTGCCTTGTTTCCACTTAATTCAAAGCAATAGGTATTTTTTTCTTTCTTAGCAGCTTAAATGTATGAATCTGTTTAAAGTATTTAACTTAGTTTTCATAGGAACAAAAACTCTTGTCTTTTTTGCACTCACCTGGGGCCAAGAATTTATACAATACTTAATTAAATTAAATAATGATAGTGATAATTATACCTGGGATAAATGCATGGGGAGAAGCACAATTGACTATTGGTAAGCATAGAACTCAGCTGGAGAAGCAAGAGAGTTTGGGCTCATCAGAGGAAAGCCAACCAGTTGACAGACACACAGCATGAAGTGAGCATTCATCTATGTGCTTTGCAGAGGGAATGAAGATTGTCCATTAATCCGGTAAACCAGTTAAGTGGAAGATTTTTGAAGAAAGCTCCTGCTCTGCTCAAACAATAGAACACAGGCTCTGCAGGCAGACATCAGTTCTAATTCATTCTCACTCGTATCTTACAAGTTAGGTTACTTTGAGCAAATTAATTAATGTCTAAGATGTTCTGTTCCCTCCTCTTGTCAAATGAAGATTAAAATAATATCTACTTCACAGTGTAGTGGTAAGTTCAGTACTAACATCGTTCTTGCAAGTAAAGATGTTCATTGCATACTGCTCGATAATCACAAATATTTGCATACTATTTTCATTAGTTCGTTGTGTGAATTCCTACACATAAATTACTGAATACAAGTGTATACAATTCTCTTAATTTTATATACAGGTATTATCAAAATGATCTCCAGAAATACATACTCATCTCACTTTTGCCTACAATGTATGACAGTGTCCATTTCCTTAAAAAACTTGATGATATTTTGTATCATTTAAAAATTGCCATTTGACAAAAGCAGTGTTAAGGGGAAAGTTTATAGTGTTAAATGCCTACATCAAGAGGACAGAAAGATCACAAATTATCCACCTAACCTCACATCTAAAGGAACTAGAAAAATAAAGACAAACTAATCCTAAAGCTAGCAGAAGAAAAGAAATAACTAAAATCAGAGCAAAACTTAATGATATTAAGACCCAAAAATCCATACAAAGGATCAACAAAACAAAAACTTGGTTATTGGAAAACATAAGCAAGATTGATAGACTTCTAGCTAGATTAACAAAGCAAAAATGAGACAAGAACCAAATAAGCACAATCGGAACTGACAAAGAGGACATTACAGTTGATCCCATGGAAAATACAGAAGATCCTCAGAGACTACTATGAACTTCTCTATGTGCACAAACTATAACACCTAGAAGAAATAGATAAATTCCTGGAAACATACGAGCTCCCAATATTGAACCAAGAAGAACCAGAAATCCCGAAAAGACTAATAATGAGAAATTGAATCAGTAATAAAAAACTTACCCTCCAAAAAAATCCCCAGACCAAATGAATTCACAGCCAAATTCTATATACCAGATGTACAAAGAGCTGGTACCAATCCTACTGAAACTATTCCAAAAAATTGAGGAGGAAGGACTCTTCCCTAACTCATTCTACAAAACCAGTATCATCCTGACACCAAATTCTAGCAAAGACACAACAAATAAAGGGAACTACAGGCCAATATCCCTGATGAACATAAACACAAAAATTCTCAATAAAGTATCAGCAAACCAAATTCAGCAGTTCATCAAAAAGTTAATTCACCACAATCAAGTGTGCTCGAATCTTTGGATGCAAGGAAGGTTCAATGTACATTAATGTATAAATATGAGTCAACACATAAACATAATTTTTAAAAAACCATATGATCATCTCAATAGACGTGGAAAAAGCTTTTGATAAAATCCAACATACCTTTACAATAAAAACCCTCAACAAACTAGGCATCAAAGGAACATACCTTAATATAATCAAAACAATCTCGACAAACCCACAGACAACATCATACTAAATAGGCAAAAAGTGGAAGCTTTCTCCCTAAGAACTGGAACAAACAAAGAATATCCATTCTCACTATTCTTATTCAACACAGTACTGGAAATCCTAACCAGAGCAATCAGGCAAGACAAAGAAATATAAGGCATCCAAACAGGAAAAGAGGAAGTCAAATTATCTTGTCTCATTGACAATATGATTCTATACCTAGAATACCCTAAAGATTCTTTGAAAAGATGTCCCAGTCTGATAAACAATTTTGGCAAGTCTCAGGATACAATACCAATGCATACAAATTGGCAGCATTTCTATATACCAATAAGGTTCAAGCTGAGAGGTAAATCAACAATACAATCACATATACAATTGCCACAAAAAAGGTAAAATATCTAGGAATACATCTTACCAAGGAGATGAAAAATCTCTATAAGTAAAGCTACTTGTAGAAAGTACTGTTGAAAGAAATCATAGATGACACAAACAAATGGAAAAGCCTTCCATACTCATGGACTGGAAGAATCAGTATCATTAAAATGTCCATACTGCCCAAATCAATCTACAGATTCAATGCTATTCCTATCAAATTACTAACCTAATTCTTCACAGAATCAGGAAAACACTATTCTAACATTCATATGCAACCAAAAAAGAAACCAAATAGCCAAGGCAATCTTAAGCAAAAAGGATAGCTGGAGGCATCACATTACCTGACTTCAAACTGTACTACAAGGCTATGCTAACTGAAACAGCATGGTATTGACAAAAAAAAAAAAAATAGACACATAGACGAGTGGAACAAAATAGAAACACCTGAAATAAAGCCACACACCTACATCAACTACTATTCAACAAAATTGACAAAAATTAACAATGGGGAATGGATACCCTATTCAATAAATGGTATTGAGAAAACTGGCTAACCATATGTAGAAAAATGAAACAGGACCCCCACCTCTTATGATATATAAAAATTAACTCAAGATAGATTACAGACTTGAGTGTAAGACTTCAAACAATAGAAATGCTAGAAGAAAACCTAGGAAATACTATTCTAGACATTGGCCTAGGCAAAAAATTTATGACTACATCATCACAAGCAAATGCAACAAAAATAAAACTATAATTCGGGCCTCATTAAACTAAACAGCTTTTGCATAGCAAAATAAAGCTATTAACAGAGTAAACAGACAACCTACAAAATGAAAGAAAATACTTGCAAACTATACATCTGACAAAGGACTACTGTCCAGAATCTATAAGGAACTTAAATCAACAAGAAAAAAACAAATAACCTAATTAAAAAGTGGGCCAAAAATATAAACAGACAGTTCTCAAAAGAAGACATGCAACTGGCATACAAACATGAAAAAATGCTCAACATCACTGATCATCAGAGAGATGTAGATCAAAACTATAATGTGATACCATCTCACACCAGCTAACATAAGCTATTATTAAAAAGTCAAAAGAAAAATAACAGGTGTTCATGAGGTTGTGGAAGAAAGGGAACACTTACAGACTGTTGATGGGTGTATTAGTCCATTCACATTTCTATGAAGAACTACATGAGACTGGGTAATTTATAAAGAAATGAGCTTTAATTGGCTCACAGTTCCAAAGGCTGTACAGAAAGCATGGCTAGGAGGCCTCAGGAAACTTACAATCATGGTGGAAGGCAAAGGGGAAGCAAGCATATCTTCACATGGCCAACAGGAGAGAGAGTGAAAGGGGAGAAGCTATACACTTTTAAACAACCAGATCTCGTGAGAACTCACTCACTATCACAAGAACAGCAAGGGGGAAATCTGCCTCCATGATCCAATCACCTCCCACCAGGTCTGTCCCCTGACATTGAAAATTAAAATTCAACATGAGATTTCAGTGGGAATGCAGAGCCAAACCATATCAGTGGGAATGCAAATTAGTGCAGCTCCTGTGGACAGTAGTTTAGAGATTTCTCAAATAACTAAAAATAGAACTATCTCAACAAACTAAAATCAGAACTACCATTCAACCCAGCAATCCCGCTACTATATATATATCCAAAGGAAAATAAATCATTTCACCAAAAAGACACCTGCACTTTTATGTGTATCACAGCACTGTTCATAAAAGCAAAGACATAGAATCAATCTAGATGTCCATCAATGGTAGATTTGCTAAAGAAAATGTGGTACACCATGGAATACTACACAACCATAAGAAAGAATGAAATAATATCCTTTGCAGCAACATGGATGCAGCTGGAGGCCATTATTCTGAGCAAATTAACACAAAAACAGAAAACAAAATACTGCAAGTTCTCACTTTAAGTGGGAGCTAAACATTGGGGACGCATGGTCACAAACATGGAAACAGTAAAACATTGGGTGTTTCAAAAGGGAGAAAGGAAAGAGCAAGGATTGAAAAACTACCTGTTGGGTACTATGTTCACTACTTGGGAGATATAATCATTAGAAGCCCAAACCTCAGCATCATGCAATATATCCATGTAACAAGCCTGCTATGTACCCTTTGAATCTAAAATTAAAACAAATAAATAATACAATAAAAACTGCCAATTGAATTGCCTAAATAAGTAGTATCTGAAATTATTCTTTCCATTTGAATTTCTGTGATTATTGCTTTTGGGAATTATTTCATGTAAAATTATATTGACCAATTGATATCCTTTTTTTGTGAGTTGCTTGTTAATATTCTTACCCCATTGTAATTAAGAATTTTAAAGTGTTATAATTGATTTGTAAGATTTTGATATATTAAGCCCTGTGTCGTACAAGCCCTTACTTTTTTCTGATTTATGTTTTACTGTCTGTATTATTTATGTGTCCTAAAGATATCCTTGAAAGACAATTCCTGAATTGCCTCTTTCCTTTGGGAGGAAAACAATTTTAAAACACCATCTGCCTGAGATTTCTTATGGTTAGCAAATTTCCCAGTGATACTATGGCATGCAATTCAGTGTTCATCAAAGAGTTCATATGAATCTCTAATAATTATTTGACTTTTTCAGAAACCGTGACTGTCTTCAGAAAGTTGTTTCTTCTTTACATTCTTCTCATACCTTAGGTGCTAAACAACTTGCATTTGTGATCCCTGACTTTTTTTTCACCAATTTCTATGCTTTTTAAATTGCATATTTGAGTAGGCTTTCCTTTATTTAGTAACTGTTGCCTTAAAGCTTATTATGATAGTGCCTCTGTCTGTTAAGTAACGTCAACATCCTTCCCATCACCTCCACACTTCTAATGTCCCTCCTCACAGCCCCCTTGCTGAATGAAAAGCAATGAATTTTTTGTTGGAAGCTTTGAATGAATAATTCATTTGGAAAAAATCATCCGTGTTGTGCATGTTCAGAAGACAGAGCGCTTCTCTTGTCAGTCACAATGGCTTGGGTAGGACTAAGTGCTGTTCTGTGTGTTCTTGGAGTGTGCAGCTGATGGCGGGCTGCTGAGATTGCCAACTGTGTTAATCCCGACCATCCCTCCTTGTCTTCTGTGACAGGAAGATTAAGAATTGGGGTCTTATTCAATTGTTGCAGTTAGACTGTATTTCACTTTGTTGTTTCAAGCCTTCTTTTAAGTTATTGACAGATTCTCATCATCCCTCAAACCCTGTGAAATCCTGACCTGGTGCAATTTACTCCTGGGGCAACATGGTTGAGAGGGGAGAGAGTATGCCTTTTTACATCAAGAGATCCTTAGGTTTGGATTCTACAGCAGCTGTTTATTAACTTGGCAGCTTGGGCCAGCTGCATAACCTTGACCAGCCTCAACTCTCTTATCTGGATATGGAAGGAATTATTGCTACATAGCAGTTTGGGGTTGAGAGGGGGGCGTGAATTTCATAAATAATTTTCTTTATGGAAGCACCCAGCTCTCTGCCTGCAGGTTGGCAGGTTTGTAGTTAATGTTCATGTCCTTTTAATTGATTTTTTCTTCACCATTGTCCCCGTCATCTCTGTTCTTTCTTTATTTTGTTAAACACGTATAGAATACTTAATGAACATACAATCTTTCTGCCTAACAAATAGAAAATTCAGCATTTCCCCTATTTTCATGAGATACAATCTACTCTCCCCAGCATGATCCCAGTGAGTGGCCTCCTCCCTTCCTGCCCACCCAATGGCCCAGTGGCCCATCAACATGGAAATATGTTTCACTTTTCCCAAATCATTTAAGTTCTGTTTCCAGGCCTGGCAACTTCTGCTCTCATACATATCTAATCACAGGATAATTATCTGGCCATGTCTCCACCTCCCAATTGTACTGTGATCTATAAGGGGCATGTATGTACTCTAACGTCTCATTGTTTGACTTATAGAAAATACCTCAATAAACTTTTGGTGAATGAATGAATGAGTAAATGAATAAATGAAATATTGAACATGTTTAAGTACAGTATGGTAGAAATTTAAAAATGCTAAAATCATGGTGATAGACATGGTGACATGGTAACAGAAACAGCAGAAAATGCCTGCTGCACACTTTTTAGATCAGACATCTGTGAAACCAGTCTTTAAAATATGTTGATCAATGCTAGGTGCATTTTTCTTCCTGTTTACATCTGTTCCCCATCTCTTTCCTCCCTGGTTGCTTTCTCCAACTTTTGCCCTCTTCCTTCTGCCTTCTGAAGAAAGAGGAATTAAGAGGGACGATTTGGAGAATCCCTCCAGAGGCTGGTAGCCTCAGCTGTGTTAAAAGAAACCTGGCCTGTTTTACTTGCTGGGTCTATAAAACATCCTCACAGATGTTAACAGGTAAGGAATCCTAGCTCTGTGAACCATCTCCTTCCTGGCTCAGCGGCGGAAGCTCTGTTCTGCATTTTGGAATGTAAGTTGGAACTTACATTCCTTTTCTTCCCTAGGGGGCATGTGTTGTTGTAACTGGTACTGGCTAAAACTAATAGGCAGCAAGCCACATATCATAAAAATCTTAAGGGATTTTTCTCCTGCAGTTTTTACGTGGTGTCCATTGATTTTTCAGGAAGTGTCTCATCACTTTTCCTGTCTTCCTCAGGAGAAAAATCTAGGGTCCTAGAATAGAATATATCGTCTGATCAGCATTTCCATGCTAACATTGGATATAATCATGAATAGAGTCTGTATATGAGAGGCCCTATGCCCTTGCTCAGAAAAACTCAAAGCTAGTGATGTCAACATTTTCTCAGAGGAAATATAACCTAGAACTCATATGTGAACAAGATTGTCTTCTTTTAACTTATGCCTTAAAACACAAAATTAGACTAAGACTAAAAAAAGAATACTGTTTGAGATGAGCTATCGGTCATAATTTCCACTGATGGAAGTGTGAGTGTGTGTATGTCTGATTGATATCTGCCACTGCGGGGTGATAACGGAGAAGCCCATATTTTAATTAGGAGATGCATATGGATGGTTTGATTTTCTTTTGAATTATCAACAATGATAGCAACAATGATAACCACTGTTAATAGACTATTCATTGTCACACTTTTCATCCAGTATCTTATTTAATCAGCAAAACAACTTGTAAAATAGAAATTATCAAATAGAAATTATAATTTCTATTTTACAAAAGAGAACTATACGCTAAAGCTGATGCTAAGGCTCTTGAATGGCTGCCAAATGTCACATAATTAGTAAGAGGAAAAGGAGGAACTCAAACAGTCTAATTCCAAAATCTAACTTTTACCACTGCACAATACTACTTTCTGCCAGTTCAACAATATGGTACTTCTACAGCTTACTTTTTCCAAATTGTTGACAATATAATGCTATCATATGTAACAAATCAATAAGAACTCCTGGATATGATAGCTCAATAAAATCACTTTTTTATTAAATGGATTGTTAAGAAGGCAAAACCCTGGAACCCACCTAGACTCACTAGAGGCAGGACTCTGGAATCGATTACATTACCTCCTCAGTCAATTGTCATATAGCCTGCCTAGCAAGATTTTGTGGGTGCATTGTTGGGAATCATGTCTTAGAATCTAGGCATTTGGTCAGGACAAAAGGACCTGGCTTAGGAGTCACTCAATAAATTGTTGTTGAACTGAATTGTTGAACCTTCAATCTGTATGGTGATATCCCCACAATAAAGCACTGATGAGAACCATTTTCCCCTCTAATATTTTGCAAAGGGAAATCCACTCAGTGCCACAAGGCAGTTCAGCCTCTAGGGTTTGGGGGAGACGCTCCGCCGGCAACAGTGTAGTCTCTTAGCGGTTTTGCATCAAACAGAAATACTACACTCAAGATAGGCATTTTCCTTCCTAGGACAATATCTGCCCCATCATTAAAGTTTATAGGTATTTGTATATGTCATTACTGTTACCAGTTTTTCCTGGGTCCTGGGGAGAGTCCAGCTGAATGCCTGTAAAATACAGCAAGCTCCTAAGAGGAAGATGCTCTCTAAAGGTATAGTATTACTATAAATTTCAACGACTTCCCCAAGCTTGAAAATGCTGTCCTGGAGAGAATGATCACTTAACAATCATTGACGCATTTCCCAAGCTCGTAGGAAACCAGCCTAACTCCCAGGCATGGTCAATGTAAAGGAATGGGATCACTGGGGCACAGGACAGAGAAAATACTAGCCAAAGGGACACTAATCTATTTACCAAATCTGTATCAATCATAACTACAGGCTTATAATGACTTGTTGTAATGATAACAAAAACATGTACTTAAGAAACTCCATTACCTATTCATAAGTGGAAATCCATCTTCTTAAAAGAATGTATTTTCTGGTTTTCTTATTGCTGCTCACAATTTAGCATGTGGCAGTAACAGGGAGACTGATTCTCTTCTTTAACCCTGGAGAAGTGTGTCATCCCAGTCTCCATCAGATTTTCACAGTGGCTATTTGAACAAGGATAGTTCCCTTGGAGTTAATCTTTTAAACTCAAGGCAAAAATCCCTTGAGCCCATCTTATATATACGAGGTTAAACGTCTCTGAACTGTTCATAATCTTGGAGAAGTGCCATCTTTTGGCCTGCAGATAAATATAACACTTCACCAGTTTCTGGGTATCTTAAACCCACATGGGTTTTGATAACGAAGTAAAAATCACTGTTCTAGAGAGAAATGGATACATTTATAGACCAACAATGGGAGTGTAAATCATACAACCATTTTTAAAAGTAATGATGCAATATGATCAAAAACTTGGAAATATTACTAACATACAGTACATGCATTTACATTAGACTTATATACATATCTACGTGAATATTATAAATAAATGGTATATAATTCTTGAAACATGCAAACATAATACAAATATACCTAATGCATTTATATTATTCTCCTGGTGACCTTGTCCTATTTCAGGAATTCTGTGTTTGATCACCATCAGACCTCTCTCCTTTCTGTCTATTCCGATAGAGACCTGCCTTCTCGAGCCCTCTTGGATGACTTACTGGGCATCTCAAAGTAAACTCTTGACCCTCTCTGCCAAACCTGCTCATCTCACAATCTTCCTCATCTCAAAGGGGAACTCTTTTCAATCATTTACTCCAGGCAAAGAGCTTAGGATTCTTGTTGATTCCTCTTTTCTTTTTAGTTTTTATTTCTTTAAGGTAAGGTCTCACTCTGCCACCCAGGCTTAAGGGCAGTGGTGTGATCACGGCTCACTGCAACCTCGACCTCCCAGGTTCACATGATCCTCCCATCTCAGGCTCCAGAGTAGCTAGGGCTACAGGTCTGCACCATCGCACCTGGCTTTTTTTTTTTTTTTTTTTTTTTTTTGTATTTTTTGCAGAGACAGGGTATTGTCATGTTCCCCAGGCTGGTTACCAACTCCTGAGATCAAATGATCTGCCTGCCTCAACCTCCCAAAGTGCTGGGATTACAGGCATGAGCCACCGCACCCGACCAATTTTTCTTTTTTCTACAGCAACCAAGACATTTCATTGTCCGTATACTCAAAATAGATCAAGAACCCAGACACGCTTTATACTTCTATCACCCCCACTCTTCAAAACACCCCACCTTGGAGATCAGAAGGGAGATCTGCCTTGAGTTACCAGCAAATTATGGAGTCACCAGCAAATTGATACATTTGATTGCCTTGGGAATAGAGATCTGTTAAAGAGGAAGTGAGGAGAGAGGAAAGAATAAAACTCAAGAAAAAGCTGTGAGGAACTTTCACTTTAGATCTCTGATATGGAAGGTGGAAATTTAAAAGAGTTAGGGGCCCTTGCTTAGTTAGAGGTGAGACTATGTTAGATCAGCACTGGAGGCAAAGCTGCATATGCTCTAGGGGAAACAGTCACATAATCTGCCTAAAGGCTGTTCTGGAAATGTCCTGTCACACAAATAGTTACTTGAGCCTAGGACCACTGCAAGGGGGAAACTGAGTCTCACAGAAAGTTATTCAGCTCCATCTTTCACCCTAGATTCAGTAGGGCCAGGTCATGTGTTTTTCATGGAACAAAAGGAAGAGAAGCAGTCAAACTGGCTCCAGTTTCAGAAGGATGTTGGGAAACTACAATCCAGGGTACTTAGACGTCTCAGTTGCACCCCAGGGCAACAGCCTCCGCCCAGTGGCCATCACACAACCCAAGTTCCTGTTGGATGGGCCAGGCTGCACCAGTCATTTAATTTAATGGGGGCTGGGATGGCATGAAAAATGATGGAGTTCCTGAGATGAAATTATTGTGAGTGATGTCCCACAGGGAGGCTAGGGAGACTCAGAACAGCCATCCCCACCAAGCTGCGATCCTGCAACACGCTGTAGTCTCTAGGCACATATACTAGGAAGAAGAATCTCCAGAGGAAACCACCCCGAAGGCGCTGGGGGATGAAGGAAAGAAGAGGGAGACAGGAGCCTGCAAGCAGCTGAGTAGTGGTGGTCTTAGGAGCAGGAAGACAAAACAATAGATCACCAGATTCCACAGCAGAGATAACAGGGAGCTGGAGAATAAAACCCTGTTTCTACTCACCCCCCATCCACAGCAGAGATTCCTAGAGGGAATTATTTAGAAATAGAGTCCTAGGGACAGCTGGATTTCCTCTCATCAAAAGAGTGAAAGGTTCTGACATCCATTTAGACTTGAAATGTTCTGATAAATGTAAGTCTGGGGATATATCTATCACCTCTCTTTTTTTAAATTGTCTTTAATAAGCATGAACCACTTTTAATTTTCTTAAATCAATACAAAATAAATTAAAAGAAAATGACTGTGGTTGTTGGACTCATTTTTTTCTCTCTTTCTAAAAGATTTACTCATAGTCATATTACAAACTTCGTGTGGTGTAGTTGGCAACTATCTCATTTCATTGACTGAAAAATGCAGTACTGCAGAGATTAATAAACCTTTTAAAGGTCAAAATTCTAAACTTGTGTGTTATTTTTCCCTAAGTACAAATTCCTGATCCTAACATGTTCGAGCAGTTGTCAAGTCCTAATTCTGCTTTGTCCCAGATTCTAGTTGGGAAGGGCTGAACCAGCTGATTTGCGACTAATTATTCAGATATTTAAAATGGCATCTGGCTTTGCTTCTGTTAAGATGCAGTTGACTGCAATTATTTTTCTTTCTTCTACCTTAAGGCTTCTCTGCAGCTCATGTTCAACTGGCTCTTTCTTGAGAAGATACATCAGATGGGATCTCTGTTTTCCTAGATTTCCTTGAGTGGGAGCATTCTTTTTTGTCAATAGATACTTCAGGGGTAACTCTCCTGGGTGACATAGTCTATGAGAAATAAAATCGTTTTACAAAATCACAGATTCTGGTGTGACTGGGGGTCCATTTACATAAATAACATCTATCTATTTTCCTTAAATGTCATGTTTCACCTGTAATTAATATTAGTAAATATTGTTAAAATACCAATGTTTTGGTTTTAGTTTCCATCTACTTTCCTTCCAAGTACAACACAGGCACAGGAAAAGCGGGAAAAAAGAAAGAAAACAAATTGCAAACCTCAAATTCTAAATTGTCACTTACTACACAGTGTTATGATAATTCCAGAGAGCAAAATATATATTTATGTGTTTCTTTTTCCCGTACCCTTTCTTTTTTTAAAGTATGCCCACCAAGTGCCAGTAATTACTCTTTTAGTCAGAATCAGGGAAACAAAATTATGCTATTAAGAGCCAAGAGCCAAGAAATGTTTTTAGAAAACATTAAATGTATGTGGTTGCCTATTGAGTTACGGTTTTGCCAGATAAATGACTCTTTTGACCAACTCTCAAGTGCAATCCTGAAACAAATAAGCACTATTGCTCAAGCTTCTGGCTTGGGAAAAACATATGCACAATCTTGTCTACTACAAACCCACATTGAGCACGTGTACAAACGATCTTCACTTAATCAATCTGAGGGAGAGGGCAATGAAGGAAGGACCAATAGCTAGCATGAAAGAGCAGGTAGATAATAGCTTAATAGGGACGAAAAAGAACAAACTCAGTAAAGTCAGCTCTGTTACTTCTTGGTAAGACTGGCCAGAGGCTGGGATAGCAGAGTCTGCCCAGAACAGAAGAATCAAAGTTTAATAAGCGTTGAAAGTCCAAGCAAGGTTTGGCAGTCATTTAATTATCTCCCATTTCTGCAGAGAGGAATCTCATCTCTGGAGAAGTAATGTGGCTTGCTCAAAATTAGACAACTGGTAAGTGAAAGAGTTTCTGCTTCTATTGAAAGTTCTTTTTGCTCTTCTCCCAACTGACTCTTTTTCAGGAGGATGCCGATGCTAATGAAATTCACCTGGAGTCTAGTTTGTTTGGCCTTGATATGGGAATTAATGCAGACATTTGGGAACAATAGAAAGACTTTGCTGACAGGGACTAAAACTTTGGTTTGAGCAGAAATAAGTATAGGTCATTTGGAGATACCAAATACCCTGTAACCAGATCAAGCTAATGTGGGTGGGGAGGGTGGGGAAGACAGGAGTTAGATACTCATACAGAAACAAAGCACAGGGTTGAATATCAGGAAGTTATGGTTGTTTGTTAGGAAAGTCTAAAAGAAGATCTAAGGACGATAGCTTTGCATGTCAGGCACATCTATGTAAGAGCTGTAAGTTAGCGGGGGAAAGGGCGGGTTTCATTGACATGGTTCATTGATCCCTGTCACAAGGGCAGGTGGGGACTTCCCAAGCATTCTTACCTGAGAAGTTCTCCACTTCCCCTGGGTCTTAAAAGTACCCTGTGTTCTGAACAGGGCTTTCCACTGCAGTCTAAAATTTTTGGTTCACTACCAGAAGGCAATATTCAACACATTCAACTCAAGAAAAAATATAAATTTAATTTATGAAACTTTCTAGGCATGTGAAGTCTTCTCCTTTTTCTTATCCTCAGTCAGCCTATTTCTGTATATAACTTCCATTATGTTCTAAGTTTATGAAACCAATGGTCTTTTAATACAGTTTTATGCCAATTAATAATAAGTTTCTATCATATAGTTGATGCCTTTTAATCAGTTGGGTTAGCAGAAACATTGACTCCAACATTTTTCATTAAAATAGTAACCATTCTAAAGCAGTAATAGTTTCAGAAACGTCAGACGGGCAGCAACTAGGATAAGATCCCTAATGGCAACAAAATGCCCAGTGTCTTGACCACACCTTAATCCTTGAGATCAAAGTTCAATTACATCAGTTAAAGCTTACCAATTCAGTGAGAAGCATGGGGCTTCACTTTTTCATAGAAATGATACCTGGTTCAAATCATCTACTGTGACTTTTTTTTTTTTTTTTTCTGAGACAGAATTTCACTCTTGTTACCCAGGTGGGAGTGCGATGGCGCGTTCTCGGCTCACCACAACTCCAGCTACTGGGTTAAAGCCATTGTCCCACCTCAGTCTCCCGAGTAGCTGCGATTATAGGCATGCACCATCATGCCTGGCTCATTTTGTATTTTTAGTAGAGATGGGGTTTCTCCGTGTTGGTCAGGCTGGTCTCGAACTCCCCACCAACCTCAGGTGATCTGCCCACCTCGGCCTCCCAAAGTGTTGGGCTTATAGGCATAAGCCACCGCGTCTGGCCTTAAAGTGGCTTCTTTTTTTTTTTCTTTTTTAACCTCATGTGTTTTTCAAGCTTCCAGACCAGAGAATTCTGCTTGAATAGTAAGGTTAAATATTTGGTGGCAATGCCTGTGATTCATTGTGTTCTTGAACTCTAACTCATTACCAATGGTGTTTTATCCAAGTTACAGGAAAAGACTGGGCAACTAATTTTGATGTCATTGAAAAAGCCTTTTACGTACTTTTGCATGCTGGATAGTGCCAGTTTAGTACAAATCCATTATCCCTTAACCACAAATGCAAAAAACAGAAAGTCTAAAAATTAAAAATGTTTTGTTTTATTTTTTACAATTAACACCATATTTATTTAGTGGGAAAATCTGATGAACTGATACAAGACTATTTGAAATCGATTTATCTTCCTTAGTGTAAATATTGATGATTTTTATTATAGAAATCTTAATGTGTTTTATAAAGGGGAGTTGCCCTAGACCCCAGTGGAGGCTGTTACATAATATAAAATGTGTGTGTGTGTGTGCGTGTGCGTGTGCACACACGTGCGTGCACAGACTGTATTACATTGGAAAATATGAAAAGGAAATGAATTTCAAAACATAGCCAGCCAAATCAGTTTTAAATAAGGACAAACCCAAGAAAGTAAAATGTGGATATTTTCTAAGACTGCAGAAAGTGATTTTCAAAAATTGCCTCTACTTAAGTAAGCAGTTCTTATTGTTGTTGCTCATTCATTCACCCTCTTTCCCCCTGGAAGATTTTGTTTGGGTTTTTATTTTATGCTATTTTTATTTTTACTTTAGCCTTCAATTTGCATACTCATAAACAAATCAGCAGAAGGAGAGTACTAGAATCTATCACACAACAAATCCACAGTGGACAGTGGCCACACAGACTGTCTGATGCTATTAGGACAATACCTCATGGTGGTTTACTCGGCTACTCTTGTGATTAGGGGCATATTTATTCAAAGAACGTTTAATATTTGGCTTTGCTGTTGAAAATTTCAGCAAAGGATCTGTAAAAAGAAATGCTGTTTATTTGACCTATGCCCAATGCATACCCCAGCACCTTGTTTCTCATCCATTCCACTGCAATCGCACAATGCGCATTAATCTTACCCACTCATAGTAACTACCTTGAAAAGAAAAAAGAAAAAATAATCTCTTATCTTCCAAGGTGTGTTCTAAAATAAAATGTTTTTTGATCTCAATGTATTACTTTACCTTTCACATTTTGGTTGGAACTAGAACTACACTTAAAATCAATATATTAGTCTTTAGCTGACTTTTACAAGGATAATGGCTTAAAATGGATGCTAAGTTATATATGTTAGGTTCTAGACATAGAATATTAAGTAGATATGATCCTTTATCAACTGTGATATTGACTTCCAAAACGAGAGAGTCAGAGAGAGAGACAGACTAAACACAACTGTAATATCAAAAGGCAGTGTTGTGGCAAGAAAAAGTTTTCAAAATATTCATTATGTACATGATTGTTCATGAAATTCATCTTGGGCATATAACTTCCTATTAGAATGAGAAAGAGAGAGGGAAAGTTCTAGAGGCTGGGAATATTCAACTCAAATTTTGTTCAATAAGAGAGCCTCAGAACATAAAATCCAAATGAACTGGTTTTATTGTCCTCATTGAAAATTGAAAAGAAAGAAGAATTTGGACTCTGTATTTATAGGCTATGGACTGGAAACCAACGACGTTAATTTGCAAATTGACAGAGCAAAACACATGAGAAGTATGCAACCCACATACATTAATCTTGATGCATTTAAAATGCATTTCATTTCAACAAGATCTCTTTAGAAGTCCACTAGCAGTGTATAGTTTGCCTATATAGTCATGAGCTTTCAATAAAAGCTTATGACTGGTTCTTATGAATTCAGTGGAAACCTCAGTGGGGAGGAAAGCAGAAACCATGAAGCCACAGGGATGCTGCAACTCCCACAAATTAGTGCTACTTCAGAAAAACAACTACCAACCTTTAAACAGCTTAAGCAAAATGTCAAGTAAATCAAGTACCAACCATATGCTAAGCCTGTGTTATGAAAATGTTAACAAATAGCTAGGTATTATTACAGTGGATAAAAGAAAACACATTGCAATTGATGGCAGCTGGGAAAATTACTAGCCAACCATATAAACCAGAACTAAAAAATGATTTGGCAATATGGGAGAGAATTTTATGCATCTCCCCCACCCCCTTTCTTTTGAGACAGGTTGGAGGGCAGTAGCATGGTCATACATACTGCAGCCTCAAACTTCTGGGCTTAAGTGATCCTCCTGCCTCAACCTCCCTAGTAACTAGGACTACAGTTGTGTGCTACCATGCCAAGCTATTTAAAAATATATGTGTGTGTATATGTATATGTAGATCTATATATGTGTATATATATGTATATGTGTGTATATATATATGTATATATATTTTATAGAGACAGGATCTGGCTATGTTACCCAGGGTGGGCATCTTTCTTTTGTAATAACAAAAACTGTAGTAGTATCTCTATTAATCTTTTAGGTACAATTGTGTTCTTTGAACCTAATGTGAGGAATTGTGTGAATTACATAAAACGTGAAGTAGCCAGTGAGACTAGTGTACAAATTATCTACCTAGATTTGAAAGTGACATGCATCCTGGATGCTCACATATCTACTCATTCCTCATGTAATTTTCTTTTGAGATATATATGTAAATAAAATTACATATATATTTTGTATATATGTAATTTCATATGAATTATGTATATACAAAATATATATGTAATTTTCTTTACATACATACTACTGCTTAAAAATTCTTATGTATATTTTCTGGAATTTCTATGTAAATTATATAATATAAAAATATATATATATATGTATAGGTAGTGAGACAGGATCTTGCTCTGTCATCCAGGCTGGAGTACAGTGGCATGATCACAGCTTACTGCAGCCTCGACATCCCAGGCTCAAGCAGTTCTCCTGCTTCAGCCTCCCTGGTAGCTGGGACTACAGGCACATACCACCACACCTGGCTAAAATACACAAAAATCAGCCAGTGGTGGTGCTGCTGCCTCCAGTTGTTGCCCAGGCTGGTCTCAAACTCCTGAGCTGATGTGATCTGCCTGCCTCGCCTCCCAGAATGGTGGGATTACAGGCGTGAGCTACGGTGCCTATGGTTCCCGGCATGTTGACATATTTAAGCTGAATGCTTTTCCTCCTTTTTTATTTTTATTTTTTTGAGATGGGTTCTTCCTCTCTCGCCCAGGCTGGAGTGCAGTGGCACGATCTTGGCTCACTAAAACTTTCATCTCCCAAGCTCAAACGATTCTCCCACCTCAGCCTCCTGAGTAGCTAGAATTACAGGCATGAGCCACCTCACCCAGCTAATATTTTTGTATTTTTAGTAGAGACAGAGTTTCACCATGTTAGCTAGGCTGGTCTCAAACTCTTGGCCTCAAGTGATCCACCCGCCTCAGCCTCCCAATTCCTCCTTTTCTTAAAGAGATATTAAAAAGCTTATAGAACTCAGACTGTTCTGACATGGTATACTTTATTTATCCTTAGCTAAATTGTATAATTAAGGTAGGAAATGTACATGCAAGGCAGCAAAACAAGTAGACAGTGAAAATAATTATTTCTGTCATCCTACAAGCCACAGAGAACTACTGCTTAAAAGTTCTTATGTATATTCTCTTGAATTTTCTATGAATATTACTGTGCCCTGTGTTATCTTCTTCAACAACTTTCTTTTTTTCTTCTTAACAATATATCTTACGGAAAGTTCTGTGTCCACGTCAGTACAGAGGTATCCCATTTTTAAAAAGGCTGCAAGGTGATCCATTATATGTATTTTCTTTTTTTTTTTTTTTTAAGACGGAGTCTGGCTCTGCCGCCTAGGCTGGAGTGCAGTGGCCGGATCTCGGCTCACTGCAAGCTCCGCCTCCCGGGTTCACGCCATTCTCCTGCCTCAGCCTCCCGAGTAGCTGGGACTACAGGCGCCCACCACCACGCCTGGCTAGTTTTTTTGTATTTTTTAGTAGAGACGGGGTTTCACCGTGTTAGCCAGGATGGTCTCGATCTCCTGACCTCGTGATCCGCCTGCCTCGGCCTCCCAAAGTGCTGGGATTACAGGCTTGAGCCACCGCGGCCGGCAGTGATCCATTATATGAATACACTATAATTATTTTAATCAGTTTCCTATTAATGAACCTTTTAAAATATTTCTAGACTGTTACTACTAATAACAATGGACATGCATCTTTGCTTACACATCAGACATATCCACAGGAGAGAGTCCTTGATATGGAATTGTCAGGTCAAATAGTATATATGTTGAAAACTTGGAAAGATATTTCCAAATTATGCTTCCAAGCAGATAATCCAATGTACATTCCTGTTAAAATTGCTTGAAAATGTTCATTTCTCCACATCTTCAACAATAATTTTTCTGGTGAATGTGAAAGTTAAAATGGCAATCCACAGTTGTTTTAATTTTAATATAAAATTATGGACGCTACTAAGCATTTGTTCAGATGGTGTAAGTTTTTTTTTTTTTTTTTTTTTTTTGGTCAAACTATTTATTCCTGTTCTTTCCTTTTTCTCCTATGGATTTATTTACTCTTTCCTTAATAATTTATAATATATCTTCAAACTATAAAGAGTATAATTCTAAATACAATCGTATGCACTGCAAATATGGTTTTTTCCTTTTTAAAATTTTCACATTAAGATATTTGACCCTAAAAAAATTGTAGCTATAAAAAGTTTGCCAATTTTATCCTTGGATCAGTGTTTCATTGCTTTTTATCAAAAGACAGAGTAATATTTTTAAGGAAAAAAATGACTTTATTATTTTATGTAATTATAGAACACAGTTTTAGTCGCCTTTCTTTAAGAAGAAATACATTTTGGAGAAAAACACAAATAGCTTGGAAACATATGAACAGATGCTGAATTTCACCCATAATTTAGTATTAAATTTTAAAAATTTTTGTTAAAAATAGATCATGATTTTCATAAATAATAGGTAAGGAAACCTTAGTTCTTATTTTTGAGAGTATAAAATTCTGCATTGAAAAATTTGTTTCTATCAATTTCCTTCTAGATTGAAAAGTAGCAGTTGCCTCAAGAATCTCTGAGGTCTGGTACATGGTAGAGGTTAAATAACAAAGAAGGTCTTTCATCTAAGAAGCCCTACGGTTTCCAGTTTGCTCAGCTATGGAGACCTAGTGGATTCAATAAGGCCTGGAATATACTGTGTCGTGGGGCAGCCTCTCTCACAGCCCGTTTTAAGGTTTAACTTTCCCTTTGTGACTTCATAAGCTGTCTTCCAGCTTCCTGCTCACTTCTGACAACTTGATTGAATTGGACGCCCTAGGATGCTCATGGCGTCACCTATGACAGAGACTCTGTAGGCAAAACCCCAGCCTGTGCTGGAATTTAACATTTAAAAAATAACCTAAGTAGAACACAAGATTGCAAAACTGTAATATAGGAAGATTCTAACCCCAAAAGTGTGACTTGAGCCAATGAAATGCCAAAATCCAGTTCTAGCTGACAACGTCAGTGGTGGGGGAGAGAATTCCACTTGCCATTTGAGGACAAAGCTTGTGGATTCGTGACTGTAACAGCAGACACCCCACTACTAATGACCAAATCCCATGCACATTCCTGTTCTCCAGTCACCTTTTCTCCATAAATGTTTGTTGTATAAAATTAAAACCTTCCCAAATACTAACAAGTAAACCTTTATTCTCTGATTTCTTTCTCTGAACTCGTACTGCCTTCATATCCAGTATCACTGACTTCCACCCAACTTACATTGCATTCTCAGCTTAGGTTGTAGGTGCTATCTCATCTAAAACTGATTCTGTTCTCGAGTCTCCAGAATGAGCACAGCCCTGCCACCTCTGGAGTTCAGCCCAGTGGAAGTGCTTTCACACTTCTGACCTCAAGAACTGTAAGAGAATAAATGTATTTTGTTTCACGCCATTGAGTTTGTGGTAATTTGTTGTGGTGACCATAGGAGACTTATGCATACCTGTGAGGAACTGTTATTCCAGTGAAAACATGGGACTGCAGACACAGTGGAGAACCTGACACAACTGTTAACGTTGATCTGGGGAACTGAAGCTTTGGTTTTAAAGGATTTCTGAAGCCAATACAACAACTGCCACCTTTCCCCATATTCATCCGGGGAATAAATACCTAGACACCTGGCAGCAAGGGTCTTTCCTTCCCCAGAGACCCTCTCTTCTTCTGTTACTTAAAAGATAAACGTTACTGCTCCTCACTGAAGTCACATTGTTCTTTTCCTTTCTACCTTGTTTTCCATTATGCTTCATCAAACCTGTCTTTCTGATCTTTAAGGAGAAGAGAGTGCTGTCTCAGGGGACTTAGATGCCAATGCCATCCCAATATTCCAGCCACGTCTCATGCTCCCTCCCAGGCCTCATCACTGAGAACTTCTGAACTTAAATTCTCCCCAGGTTCCAGCATCACTCATGTTCTCATCTTCCTCTTCTGTCTTTATCTCAGACTCTTGTTAATTTAGTTCTTTCCCTACACATGGCTTATAATAAGGTGATACAGCCCAGTGACAAAAGTTCAGATGGTCTGGTTTTAATTTCTGGTTTTTTTGCAACCTATTATGTGACATTGAATGAGGTATTTAACCTCTCTGGGCCTCAGTTTACTGAAAAAAGGGTGGGATTACAAATGATACCTACCAATTTTATTTTTATTACAAAGATTCGACGAGCTTGTATTTGCTAATCACTTAGAATAGTGCCTGTTGTAGAGTAAGCACTACGAATGTTTTTATTAATAATAAATGCAAATTCCAAGCTCATTAGTTAGTCAGCATTCTGTCATAAGTTTTGAGGTCCATCGAGGCTAGGCTCACAAATATTTTAGCATTTTTGGCCGGGCGCGGTGGCTCAAGCCTGTAATCCCAGCACTTTGGGAGGCCGAGACGGGTGGATCACGAGGTCAGGAGATCGAGACTATCCTGGCTAACACGGTGAAACCCCGTCTCTACTAAAAAATACAAAAAAAAAAAAAAATATTTTAGCATTTTTAAGGCTCACATTTCCCTGCATATGTGAGATATGTATTTGATGAGATCAATAAAACTTCAAGGAAAACAGAAAAACACTTTTTTTTTTTTTGAGACGGAGTCTCGCTCTGTCACCCAGGCTGGAGTGCAGTGGCGCGATCTCGGCTCACTGCAAGCTCCGCCTCCCGGGTTCCCGCCATTCTCCCGCCTCAGCCTCTGAGTAGCTGGGACTACAGGCGCCCGCCACCTCGCCCGGCTAGTTTTTTGTATTTTTAGTAGAGACGGGGTTTCACCGTGTTAGCCAGGAGGGTCTCGATCTCCTGACCTCGTGATCCGCCCGCCTCGGCCTCCCAAAGTGCTGGGATTACAGGCTTGAGCCACCGCGCCCGGCCAGAAAAACACTTTTATAGTGATTGTCAATGTGGCTAACTCAGGTATTTTCACCAGTCAGTGCTTCTAAATTTCTGTACAACAGCCCAAACTAGTCCAATGGCAAATTAGAAGTTGACCTAGTTTGTGTTTTGTTTTAGTCATTTGAGAAAGAGTCTCAGTCTGTCACCCATACTGGAGTGCCATTGTGTGATCATGGCTCACTGCAGCCTTCACCTCCCTCTGCTTGGGTGATCCCCCCACCTCAGCATCCCCAGTAGCTGAGACTACAGGTGTGCAACACTACTCCAAGATAACCTTTTATTTTATTTTATTATTTTTTCTTTTGTAGAGATGTGTTTTTGCCATGTGGCCCAGGCTAGTCTCGAACTCCTGAGCTCAGCAATCCTCCTTCCTTGGCTTCTCAAAGTGCTGGGATTACAGCCGAGATCCACTGTATCCAGTCCAAATTTACGCTGTGAATCCTTAACTTCAATGTACTTCTCCCCAACATCCCTAATCTCTCTGCCCATAAACTTTCATTTGCCTTCCATCTTATGAAACCTACTTCCAAGAAAGGCTCAGATAACAGTCATTTAAAACATAGTATGGATTTAAGGAAAAGGTGCTATTTACCTAAGATAAACCCTTTTTTAACAGACGTTCTCTTTGGTTTTGTTTTTCTGATCCCTCCCATGTCCCTGACCCTGCCTTGAATAAACCCAGGATCTAGATCATGGCTCAAACACTTAGCAGCTATTTGATGCTAGGATCCTCAGTTTCCCTATTCAGAAGGCACTCCTGAAGATGACACTCCTGTTCTGGGACTTCTGGGAGAGTCATTCCCAGCTCTATCTCAGGAAAAGAATGAGCTGTTGTTCAGGAGGCTCTCACTGCATCACATTACCCTGGGGTTACAGCAGTGACTGCTTCTGGGAGGGCCTGGGAACGGTCCTTACAGCCAGGGGCAGTTTCTAGATCTCTAAAATAAAAATATTTGGAGCCAGAAAGACATGCATCCACATCTCTGAAATTCTCACATTTCCCACAAGCTGCTTTCTAGTTCCTGAGAAGTAGATGCAGAAGAGATACTCTGCTTATTAATAACTACTGGTTTAGCCCCACTTCCTATATATAATTATTTATCTGACAAAATGAAATGGCCTTTGGCAAGCTTTCACCTAAGGCCTGAAGCAGCGTTTGGAGGAATATGAAATGTGGACTGTCTGCATCATACTTACCCGGAGTGCTGGTTGAAGTGCAGATTCTTGGTTCTACCACAGATCTAAGAAGTTAGGATGACGAGGTCAGAATTAGACATTTTTTTGTAACGAGTAATTACTGAGCAGCTCTGGTCTTGCCTAAAAACAATCTGAGTAGCTGCTTTGGCCCTCTTTTTTCTGAGACCATGTCCTTACTTTGGCCCTAGAGCTTCCAATGGAGTTGGGGAGGCACAAGGTTTCAGGAAAAGTAAAGGAAGTAGTCACATAAGCAATACTGAGTTTAAAAATACAAAATACATTTTTTATGGGCAAAGAATGCAAGGAGAAAAAAGAGGAAGGGAATTCAAATGGTATGAAAAGCAATAACATCTGTGTGAGAAAAGTACAATTTTAAATAATTGATAGAAAAGACACAAGTTGGGGCCTTCCACCTGCCGAGAAGAAAATATAATCCTATCTCACTATTTTCTCCAGGACTGAGCAGTACTTAAATAGTCAATACAATTTATTAGTTTTCAACCCTGTATTACTCCATTTTCACACTGCTGATAAAGACATACCCAAGATTGGGTAATTTATAAAGAAAAGAGGTTTAATTGACTCACAGTTCCACATGGCTGGGGAGGTCTCACAATCAAGGTGGAAGGCGAGCAGGAGCAAGTCACATCTTACATGGCAGCAGGCAAGAGAGAATTTGTGCAAGGGTACTCCTCTTTATAAAGTCATCAGATCTCATAAGACTTATTTACTATCACCAGCATAGGAAACACCTGTCCCCATGATTCAATTACCTCCCATGAGGTCTCACTCACAACAGGTGGGAATTATGGGAACTACAACTGAAGAAGACATTTGGGTGCAGACACAGCCAAACTACGTCAAACCCTTAGAGTCAACTTAGGGATAAAACATGGGATACTTTGTTGCCAGTGCATGACAAAATGTAAGTGTTTAGGGGGCAGACAAACAAAAGTAAACATTATAGACAGAGTTGAGTTGTGCAAGGAGAAAGGAAAGACAGAGGAGCCATGGGAAAACAGTTTTGTGCATAAAGTTATAAGATTAAAGTGAATGTTGATAAAACAAGAAATTGCTAATAATAGAAAATACTTAAGAGCATCTATGTGTTGGACGCTAAAGTCTGCAAATGTTTTGTTCCACTTAAGCATTACAAGCAACCCCATGTGGCGGGTATTAGCCTTTTCCCTGATATACAGGTGAGGAAACAGAGGCATAGGAAGGCTCCATCAGTTACTTGGGGTTGCAAAGCTGATAAGCTGAAGAGCAAGGATTCCAAACCAAGCTGTCTACTTCAAGAACCAGTGCTTTTAACCACTTTCCCTCATCAATAAAACTAGTAAAATTACATGAAGTTATAAAACAAAAGCAGCAAAATCAATGAAATGAACATGACATATTGGAAAGGAAGAGATAAGGAATATGAGTGGGAGTGGGAGTATGTCATCCTCCCTTATGTTAGGGCGGTAGAAATATTTTCTAAAATGGATCCGTCACGACAGAGCAGAATAAGCATAAAGTTTAGAACTATGGGAGTAAAAGCGAAAGACTGTCTTTGGAACTAGAGTAGGAAAGGTTGAATTTTAGCATTATTCAAATGATATCATCTTCATATATTATTTTGATAAACATAGAAAAATATTTCTATTTGTTTAGAAATAGTTTTAGCTACGTAAGTGCATCAAAACATAAATATCAAAATCATCTTCATATCTCTCACATATTCTTTAAAAATGTGCCTCATCAGAATTATAATTGAAGGCCTTTTTAAAAAATCTCAAGAAATATGAATTTTTAAATTTGTCACTGGTAATATTCCAGGCATGGTAGAGACAGGGTGCAGGACTATTAGAAGCAAACAGATTTTGATCCTGCTTCCAAGAGGCAGTTTGACTACAGAAGGCAGGTGATTTTCTGCAGCCAGTGAGCAGGAACTTTGACCCTCCAGAACTATACTAAACAACTGAGAGTAAAGGAATCAGGCAGCAAGGCACCAGGAGGAGTCCACTAGTCTCTTTGTGATGGTTTTGTTGATACAGGGCTAATCTCATAAATATTGCACTAGGCACAAAGTTGTGCATTTTTTCACTTATCATATTTTATATGTGTTCATTTCATAAAAGTAAGCATTTTTATGCTTCCTTTAAAATAGGGTTATTCTATTTGCATTGCCTAGTAAAGACAATCAGAGGACCACTGCCTAAAGAACTCATTCATGGAATATATATATATATATGCTCTCTATATCTATCTATCTATCTATCTATCTATCTATCTATCTATCTATCTATCATTGATCTATCTATCTGCCTACCTACCTATCTATGTTAGTTAGCTTGGGCTGCTATAACAAAATGACATAGACTCATGGCTTCAACAAAATGCATTTATTGTCTTCTGTTCTGGAGCCTGGGAAGTCAAGATGAAAGCAGATTCTGGTTCTTGTGATGACCCTTTTTGTGGCTTAAAGACTGCCACCTTCTTGCTGTGTCCTCATGTGGCAGTGAGAAGAAGCACTGATGTTTCTTGCTCTTCTTATAAAGGCACAAATCCCATCACAGGGTTTCATCTTCATGACTTCATCTAAACCTAGACACCTCCCAGAGGCCTCACCTCCTATTAACAGCACATTGGGGGTTAGGTTTCCAAAATACGAATTTTTGAGGGGACACAAAATTTCTTCCTATCTATCTATCTATCTATCTATCTATCTATCATCTATCTATCCACCCATGCATCTATCCATCCATATATCCATTTATCCATCCAAATGTACAGAACAATAACAATAATGGCTTATAAGTCATTTCCTTATTTTATTTCATTTTATCCTTTTAGAAATTTTGTCCGGTAAACAGTCCATAGTAGAACTGATTTCACTGAGACTCTTGAAGGTTGGAGTCCACTGTTTGTCATTAAACAATTAATAAGTGGTGGTGCAAGGAATTTACCCCACATCTTCTCTGTCCTCCTCCCCTCCCTCCCTCCATCCCTCCCACGTACTGACTCCATTCCAGCCACATTACCTCACTAGCTGCTCCCTGAAGACCCCAGGCATCCTTCCCCTGAGCCTCTGCAGTGATTATTCTTATTATCTGGGATGCTCTTTGCTCAGATATCTGGCTCAGTTGCCTCTGAGGTTCACATTTCACTTTCCCAGTGAGGCTTGTCTTGTCCACAGTTCAAATGGAAACCCCTGCTTCTCTCTATCCACAATCTCAATCCCCCATGTACTTCTTTATTCTCCATAGCATTTGTTACTGACTAACCTACCAGATAAGTTGCATGTTTGTTGCTTCTTTTCTCCACTTCAACTAGAATGTGGGGTCCATAAAATCAGCAATTTTTCCTTTCTTGTAATAGACACTACTACCTACAATAGTCCACAGCACATCCCAGATGCTCGACAGATACATTAAATTGATAGAGTGAATGAACTGCTTTCCAAATCGAATCTGGATTTTCCATCATCATCTCACACTATGAAAAGTAGAACTTATATTTTTGCCAAAATCCCTCATGTTCGTTTACTCAAGCCAGATGATGAAGATAGCCCTGGGTTTGTTGCTGTCACCCATTTCACTTCCCTCTTCTCTGACCTCCTCACCATCCCAGCTGTCAGGTCCTTTGCACCAGGAGCTCATTGATTCATCTTTGCTTGGCTCACTGTAGTGTCACTAAGTTTCCTTGCCTCTGCCCTGGCATCATTTACTTCTTTCTCACACAGTCACAGAGAGGTTTCTAAAATCTACATATAATCGGCTGGGCATGGTGGCTCATGCCTGCAATCCCAGAACTTTGGGAGGCCGAGGAGGGCAGATCATGAGGTCAGGAGATCGAGACCATCCTGGCTAACGCGGTGAAATCCCGTCTCTACTAAAAATACAAAAAATTTAGCTGGGTGTGGTGGTGGGAGCCTGTAGTCCCAGCTACTCGGGAGGCTGAGGCAGGAGAATGGCGTGAACCCAGGAGGCGCAGCTTGCAGTGAGCCGAGATCCTGCCACTGCACTCCAGCCTGGGTGACAGAGCAAGACTCCATCTCAAAAAAAAAAAAAACTCTACATATAATCTTGTCATGTTTTTGCTTACAATTCCTTCATGACTTCTCATGCTTTCAGAATAATGGATGGGTGCCCCACTGTGGTGTTTAAGTTTGTGTTCATTTTGCTGTTGTTGAACACTGCAGGTGCATCTCCCAGCTTTGGTTTCACTCTTCAGCCACACCTGGCCACCTGTCTAGTGTCCCATTGGCTGGTCATCTCCATTCTTTCCCTAACTTTTCAATTCTACGGATTTAACCTAGAAGTGATCCTTTAACCTAGAAGTGGTTCTCCACTTAACTATTCCCTTTTCCTACTTGTAGGGGCATTTCATGTTTCATTACCCCCAGAAGTATTTAATATTCTTCTTACCTGCTCCCATTATCTCAGCACCTACCTACTTAGTTGAAATTTTGGTTTAGTCATCTGCTTTCTTCGCTACATTGTAAATTTTCTGGGACAAGAGATGTCTCAACTCTGTATCTCCAGGGCCTAGCACAGAGTTTACTATAAAGTCATCACCAGCAAATATTTAATATGCTAGAAGCTTGAGATGCTAGAACCATCTTGAGATGGTTCTTCTGGATTGTGAAATAGCTTAGAAAAGATTGTATTTTCAGTAATTCACTCTAGTGGAGACCTAGAAGAATGCTAGGGTCAGCCAGATCTGGGTGTATTTGTAACTCTTGAGATTTGATATCTTAGTGATTTACACTAGAGGCAGTGCAGTTATTAAAGACAATCTTTTCTGATCATTTTAAGCAGCATGATAAATTCTAAGTAAACACCAATTTTCAATAATTACAGAGTAGGCATGAATGCTTCCTTTCTTGCTTCATCTACATGCAAGAAGCTGGATGCCAAGCCCAACCTCTCTGGGTGAAGTGGGAATCTGTAAGGATGACATGTCTAAGTCTAAATTAAACAAAAACACACACACACAAGACATTTAAACAGTTTTAAAAATGAGAATCAGAAAGTGCAGTATCCTAACACACATTTGGGTGGATATGAACTCCAATTAAGTCAGAGTGGTTGGAGAGACAAACAGAGGGTAGAGGCAAGGGCTAGCCACCTGATATCTCTCCAGTATGAAAGTCATGTCCCACTGCATTGTCATCCCTGATGCTCAAACTTCACACAGAGGCATCAGCATGTGAATTCAGAAAGGGTAGTTGCTTCCAGATCCTATTCCCTGAGACACAGAAAGTTTTGCACAAAGTCTGTCTCAATACATCACCCCTCATGCAAGTGAATTCTTTTTCCACAGTTGAGTCAAAGAGGAAAGACACATGAGCAGCAGCACATTAGCAAAAACAAGGTTTTGATACACACAATGGGGAAAGATATGGGCCCATTGAGGAAATGGGCAAGGGGGAAAGTAGCACCTGTAAATAGCAGTGAGCGTCCTGGCAGTTCAAAGATTAGAGAACTGGCTGGGGACTTGGGGCAGCCAGGTAAACAGTCAAGCCACGGAGAGCACAGCTGACACATGCTGGTTTCTTCTTTCTTCTACTCTGCACAGGGGCCTCATGCCCTCCAAAACACACACACACACACACACACACACACACACACACACACACATACCCATTGAGGTTTTGGGCCTCTGTCTTCTAAAGGGAGACAGAAACTTAAGTTTAACTTAAAGGGACTGAGCCCCTTCCTCTAGGGAGAAAGTTCCTTCAAAGATCACATGAGGGAGACTTGCTTCTTATTTGTCCCTCATCACAGCACCTGTGTGTACCAGGTGGGCCTCAGGTGCTCTTTGTGAATGGGGGACCATAAATGTGGCCACTCACAGCATTTGTGGTGCTGTCCCCCATTACACCATCTGTTCTTTGTCCAGGTCGGCCTTGGGTGCTTGGCTGCTGTGCCAGCACATGAAGGCCTCTCATTATAGCTATGGTGGCATTCACTGCAGATGCATCATCAGACCCACCATAGACTGATGAATAAAGGGAGCCCAAGGGCCTCCAACAATGGGATGTAGTTGTCCCTCTGGGTGCAACACCTGGTTCCTGGAGCAATGCATGCCAGGTACTTGGCATGAAGGTGGAATAAGCAGGGATAGTGCCAGTGTTTGTGACCACAACTGATGTGTGGCCAGGTGAGCCCCAGGTGCTCTTATCCAGGTTAAAAAGAGACATGTCTCCTAACACATGTCTCTTGTTTATGGTGGTAGGCCCTCTAAGTGTTTTGTTTTGTTTTGTTTTGTTTTTATGAGACGGAGTCTCGCTCTGTCGCCCAGGCTGGAGTGCAGTGGCCAGATCTCAGCTCACTGCAAGCTCCGCCTCCCAGGTTCACGCCATTCTCCTGCCTCAGCCTCCGGAGTAGCTGGGACTATAGGCGCCCACCACCTCGCCCGGCTAGTTTTTTGTATTTTTTAGTAGAGACGGGGTTTCACTGTGTAGGCCAGGATGGTCTCGATCTCCTGACCTCGTGATCCACCCGTCTCGGCCTCCCAAAGTGCTAGGATTACAGGCTTGAGCCACAGCGCCTGGCCGGCCCTCTAAGTGTTAAACTTTTCTTCTATCTATGTCTACTCCAGGTGACTTGACTGAAAACAGGAGTACCAGAGCCTCCAACCATGGGTTTGCTGCTATCCCCTACCATACCACAGTCCATGTCCTGGGCAGGTGGGCCCAGGCTACCCCCCAAAAAATGGAGAGACAGAATTGGTGCTGAGTGTTCCCCACCATCCTGGAGTAGCTTCCAGTGTTCCTGATGTATAACTGGGGCCTGAGGCAGACATGCCAACCCCAATGTTTCCACCATCTGTAGGGGCTCTAGGTCTGATAGTCTGCAGTAGGCCTAGAGTAGAATTGCAAACCACTGAGGTTATTGTCCCCAGTGTCAAGCATCCCGGTGGTAAATCTAAATGTGGAAGACTTGGCTTTGCCCATGGGGAAGGCACTTGGGTTTCTAATCATGTCTGGATGCATTTGACAGGCAGGTCAAATGCAGAATATGGTGATGCCACACCAGTGAGATCTGCTGCCACTATGCTGCCACTGGGTGGCCGCGCTGCAAGGAAACCTTAGGCCTATAACTGGTGCTGGGGTTGCAGGGTTTTCCAGAATAAAAGAATGGCCTGACTTGTCCTGCCCATGAGAAGCCCCAAATATGGGCTGGTAGATGAATCCTGTACAGCATGGCAGGAAGTCGGTTTTTCCTACGACTGACTGTGCAGGCAAACTGGTGGAGTCGTAGGCTGAGGCAATGTTGCTTTTGGGTTCCCAGGACTACGGAACCCCAGGTAAGATTAACTAGGCATCTTCCTTAAGACAGAACAGACTGAAAGGTCTGCAGCATCATCGTCCATCATCGTTTTGAATAAGGGGTGGTAACCACAGCACCGCTGTCAATGGTAGGAATGAATGATCATGTTGCAGATGTGATGCTCCCTAAACTATAGGTGTCTGGAGGAGTCACAATGGCAAGGCTCAGAATAACAGAGGTACTGGGGAGAGAGGCTTTCCACTGTGCTCATCAGGGGCCCCCAATGTGAGCTGAGCCGTGGCTCCCATACTACAGTTGCAGTTGGTCCTATGACTGACTGCGTAGACAAACTGGTAGAGATGTGAACTGAGGCAATGTTCCCACTGGGTTGTGTGTTCCCAGAACCAGAGAGTCCTATATGAAATAGGCTGTACTTCTTCCATGAGACAGTAGCAGACTAGAAGATGACAGCTTTTGAATAAGGGGTGGTATCCAGAGCACTGCTGTCAATGGTAGGATGGATGATGGAATGGATGATGGCGCAGCATAACAGAGATACTGGGGAGAGAAGCTTTCCACTACTGCCCATCAGGGGCCCCCAAAGTGAGTAGAGCAGTGGCTCCCAGATTTCCCATGACTGGCTGTACAGGCAAACTGGTGGAGATTTGGGCTGAGGCAATTCCCAAGTCAGGGATGGGAGGAGGAGCTGGGACCTAGGAAGTGAAGGTGGCCAGGCACAGAGAGTCTGAAGTTTCTGCAGGTGGAGAGACAGCAGGGACAGGTGCTGCAGTTTCCCTTGGCCAAAACAGGGGCCCCA
This sequence comes from Trachypithecus francoisi, assembly GCF_009764315.1. NCBI lineage: Eukaryota > Metazoa > Chordata > Mammalia > Primates > Cercopithecidae > Trachypithecus > Trachypithecus francoisi. The sequence goes on from NW_022681461.1 coordinate 17,548,945, forward strand.
AATTTGTGCTGAGGGGTCAGGCTGCGGAATATAAATGTAGCTGGGTAGATGTAGGTTGAGTCTTACTGGGGGGGCCTCTGCTGTGCACTGCCATTAATTTGAAAAACTGGGAGAGCTCTTCTCCTGGAGCTTGGAGAGGTTCTGAACACAATAGCCTTAGGAGGAGAAGTGGTGTCTCTACCAATGACCTGAGAGTCTGAAGGAGGCTGCAAGTTCGGGTGGGCAGATGTGTTTAGGTGCACGGACACCAGAGACTGAGTGGAGTAAATTGTATTAAGTGAAAGGAAAGCTCTCAGCAAAGAGAGGTGTCCTGAAAGCAGGTTGCCAGTTGCCCCCTTCACAGCTGAATATCAGGGCTTAAGGCATGAATTTATGGCCGCTTTACCCCATCCTTCCAGTGTGCATGCACACCATTAGTCTGAGATGCTCCATATTGATTTATTGCCCTTGTTGTGCATGTTTTAAGGAATGAGTTTTCCACTGTGGGCATGTTTAGGCAAGCCCCCTATGCAAGTTCCCTTATCTGCACAAAACATCTGGTGTAAGCACTTGTGGGTGGGGGTCAGAGGTTCTGTGGGGCCTCTTCCCTTACTATCTGCCTAAAGCAAGCTGGCTAACTCCTCTCGTTCTCCCTTTGGGAGTGGAGACCCCAATTGCTATTGAAGAAAGTGGATGATGACTGCTCTTACTTGTGTCCTGCTGACAGGGGGCACTGTTTTGGGAAAGCAGAAGTTAGGGCTCCTCCTGAGGTTGGTTTAAAGGTCCCCAGAAGAATGGTGCATCCACGCATGGTTCCATTTGCATCACTATTTGAGGTTGAATGGCCTCTAAGCAAGAAGAAACAATTCAGGTTATTAGATGACATATATCAAAAGAAACAAGGGGCTAAGGACAGCGAAAACAATCCAAGGCTGGCCGGGCGCGGTGGCTCACGCCTGTAATCCCAGCACTTTGGGAGGCTGAGACGGGCGGATCACGAGGTCAGGAGATCGAGACCATCCTGGCGAACACGGTGAAACCCCGTCTCTACTAAAAAATATAAAAAATGAGCCGGGCGAGGTGGCGGGCGCCTGTAGTCCCAGCTACTCGGGAGGCTGAGGCAGGAGAATGGCGTGAACCCGGGAGGCGGAGCTTGCAGTGAGCTGAGATCTGGCCACAGCACTCCAGCCTGGGCGACAGAGCGAGACTCCGTCTCAAAAAAAAAAAAAAAAAAAAAAAAAAAAAAAAAAAAAAAATCCAAGGCTGCTGACACATCCAGATAACTAGTGGCTATAGTTATGCCTGCTAAGATTTGGGTGCATGGGGCTTGACTTTGGTTAGCTCCCTTGATCTTATTTTCCCAAATACATAAACCTGTGGGTTATAGGCACCCTATTTACTCCTATCACCTGGCAGGATTTACAGGATATTTACCCAGAACTAGAATATTGATCCACATTTTTACATTTCCTATCCCTTTTGTTTCATCTGGAGATTGCTGGTTGGTTCACAGGAATAAGCAGGGTTAGTCTAAAATGTAAGCAAAACCTAAAAGCAACTAATGAGATTAGAATTTAATGACAAGTGTATGATAAGTTTGGAAATATCATTCTTCTCTCTCCAGTCCTCATTTTTGTCAAAAACAAATTATGATGAGACTGAGTTGTTTGCAAAATAAACTGTAGTCTTATACTGGGCCTGATTATTTGCATAAAGTACAGTAATAATAATTTTTTTTTCACATGGGCTTTTTAAATTGGCTTTGATGGAACTCTTTTCCACAAAGAATCTCAGATAAGACCTTTTAAAGCTGAGCCAAGCCACGGGTTTGTACCCTCAGACACCTATGAGTTGGGTAAATTCATCCTTTCTTGAAGTCCCAAGAACATGGGGCTCCTGGACCTGTTAGAAAGTGGCATTCTTTACTCAGCACAGATTAGGAACCCTGTATGGGGACTGTGTAGATAAGGAATGAGGCCACTTTTCCCAAGGGGCTTTTATTGGCTCTGCAAGTCAAGCTTGATTCCTTAAAAGGAAGCACACTCTTCCAGTCAAAGCCTTGATAAAACTATCAGTTTCTCTAATTGTGTCCTGTTGCAAAATAAAATGAATTCTTGTTGCACTGATACACCTATATTGCCATAAGTTAAGAATACTCACAAATATTTCCAAATTCTAGAGAAACAAGGCAGAAAGAAACAAATATGCTCCAAATTTTGTTCACAGAAGTATACCTTACTCAATTGTTAAAAGCAGTAGATAGCACAGAAGTTTCCTTGGCTCTGAAAAGCAAAACAAGGATCAGCAATGTTTTAAGAAAAAGTTAAAAAAGATTACTTCAGTTTTCTGTTAGTTCAGTCCATTCACTTAACTCTTGTTCTGTTTGATATTCATTAACATTTCACCTCTTCATGATTCCTGTATGTTTTTCCTTAATTTGAATGTCACAGTTTCCAAATATATCAGAAATCTGCATTTGAGAGCGTCTATCAAAGTCCTGTAGCTGACTATAAAGCATCTTTTGAAAAGGATCAAAGCAAGAAAACAATTGTCTATGAATGACAAAATATCCAGGGTAGCTATAGTCAAAAGCACAATTCGCAAAGAAATTTGGTTATTTCTGTGGTGTACAATCACTTAATATAATAACCTTAATTATTATTGATAGCATATACATTAGAATTTTAGAAATACCATATAATTTTGGGACATATATTAACATTATTCACTGAAGTATAACCTGGAGAAGGTTAAACATTATTTTTATTTTGTCAATCCCACATGACTAAACATGTAATATAAACCTGTCTAACTTTCTTTTGGATGCTCCATGGACCCTCTGTAGTATCTAAAAGTTAGGGGTCAGAAAAGTCAATTTTGGAAGCTGAAGTTTGATTTTGGGAAGCATATCAAACAGGTTAAGGTTTATAACACTTGATATTATGACACAGCATTCCAGATTATCATAAGTTTTAGCCAATATTTAATTAGCCAAAATGATGACTCAAAAATTTAAAAGAAGGCAAAAACCTTTGCTTATTAATTGGTAAGAGTTAGCTTTCCAAGCAATCTGTCTTTGATATTACATGAAAATCTTGTTCAATTGAGAGAAAGCCAAATTTTACCTTTTCATTAGTCTACTATTAATGTTCAAACTAATTTTTAATGAAAGCTTATAGATAACCTTAGAGATAATTCTATTCAATATTAACCAGTTTGATCATGAGGTGAGATTCTTATAAATCTCTTATAAACCTTTATAAATTTCTGCTAAAGAGCAGATTGGTACCTTAGGAAAACCTTGTTGTGCTTTTATTTCAATGCTCAATTTACAGAAAACCTATATAATACCCTTTTGAATTTAGTCAATATGTTCACACACAGAATTTCTTTTGCAAGATAAATTTTTACAAACCTTCCACCACTTGTTTAAGCCTTTAGGTTTATCTTAATCTAATTTAAAACAACCTTTAACCCTCTAAACTAAACAAAAATTTACATTCCCATGCATTCCTATAATCTTTTACCAAAAACACATTTTACTTTCCTTACACACCTTGCATGTAAATAGTTTCAGTAGTCTCAATTACATGTTATAATGGCAATTCTAAGCAATTTTTAATTTTAGTGTAAAGCCTGGTAAGTTGTTTAATTAGGTACTAGGTGCAGATAAAGTCTGAGTCTTTTCAGCATAGTTAAGTGTGTGATTAAATTCCACAGGTACCCAGGCCTTATTAAGTTGCAAAGTAGGCAAGTCAAACAGTTCTCAAAAGCCAAAGAAGCAGTTTATAACCTTACAACATTTAGCAAACCTCATATCTGACTTGCATGATTTAGACCACACATTTACATTTTGAAGACTTTTTTTTTTTACTATTTATCTTCAAAACTGTTTTTATTTCTCAAAGATTAAAGTCATGTGAATGAAAAGGTATTATGGCTTTTATGTTTCCTTCAAAAAATATTAGATCGAAACACTTATTTTTAAGCCAATTAATCAGAGTTCTGTTTTTTATAAACATCACATGCATAACACATATATGATTACACGGACAGAAGAAGATCCAGTAGTTGTAAGATTTTTCATTTGCCAATCTCCTAATTGGATTACTGGCCTCTGGGTGGCGCCCTTCAAGAAACAGTGCTAGGAAAACATGCAGTTTCTAGGGCCTAATAAACAGGCATAGCTGGAAGACAACAACAGATTTTGAGGGGGATGTATTCACTTTTAGTTTCCAGGGTTCCATGAGGAAAACAGAGGTGTTTATTTGTTTGTTTGTTTTTCAAAATGTGTTCCATGGCTCCTTCCAAGGAGTCCCAGGCTGTAAGAAGTTATATTAGCACCTCTCATGTGTGCAGTAAGAGTGGCCAAGACAAAATGGAGAAAAATAATTAGGTCAACTGAGAAAAAAATCTTTTTCCAGAAAAACAAGGTCCATGAAAAGAAAAACATACAGGCCTTTTAACTATACCTATGGCTTTGATATCTGCTTTTAATTCAGCTGACTTCTAACCATAGATCTCTTTAAGAAAATCCTTTTAAATCCCTTATTACCTGACTTTAGCCACACCAAATTGCCAATATTTCTAGCTTTTAAACTTTACCAAAAGTAACCTCACAGGTGAAACCAACAAGCCTCAACTAAGGTATGAGTTAACGACAAGTGTACAAGGTATTTCCAAAGAGGTGCTAAGCAGTTTTTACAAAACCTAGAATCTTTAATGGTAGCTCAGAGAAAGGAAGATTTAAGAAAGAAAGCTAGAAGTTGTTCATGGAGGGGGAATCAGCAAATGGTAAAAGTCCCACAGATATTAATCAGAAAGCACTCATTCCCTAATCCAGGATTGAACCCAGGCTGCCATTGTAAAAAAGGCAGAGACCAAAAGAAAGTACTGCCATGTAGTTATAAGGTCAAGCTTCCAAGGGTATAAAACAAGATGGAGACCAGCAGCAAAGTTTGTTACTGACCAGTTTGCTCAGCCAGCTTGAACAGTGGGCTTATGGGGTCCTAGGCTCACATCTACCTTAGGTACCCCTCTTTATGACAGAATCGTACAGAAAGACACAGAAAGCACACCAGATTAGCTACAGCATGAGACTAGCCTCACAAATCATTTTTTTCATTAATCAGAACTTTATAGAGAATATAAACAGTGATTTTAACATTCATTCAACCAGCTTGCACAGGGAGAAGGAGACCAGAAGTCTGGTAGAAAAAAAAACCTTTTACCCTTTTGCCAGCACATGAGGCTTCTGGATTCCCTTTCCCTGACTTCAATTTTAAGTCAAGCAGTTCAAGGTTTAAGGAAATTAACTTTTCCTGGTTTGGGGGATCCATCCAAGCAGAGCGTCCTGTGGTACAGGAACACAATTACCCATCCGTGAAGACAGGACAGAGGAGGAAAAAGGAAAATAAAGACTTTTTTTTTTTTTTTGAAGAAGTCCCAATGATTCAGGAGGCATTTGAGAGAAGTATAGACTGAAGATGATCGGTGAGTCATCTAGAAAGAGGGGGACAAGATGACCCTAGTTCCTTTCTCTTCCTAGTGAATACCTAGGGTATGTGAGGGAGAGAAAGAAGAGGCATCCTCTTTCCTTCTTCTGTCCTCATATTCCCATGTCCTGGCAATCTCAGCAGGGTACCACCCATGGGTGCCAATGTGGCTTTTCACCCATGTTAACAGGGAGGCTTAGGGAATGGGAATTATCCACACTCACCCACGTGCTGCCTATTCTCCTTGCTGTCGGTAACCTTTGAGTCCCCCAGACCTTGTCTATGCCATGGATGTGAGCATTGCTTCCATCCACAAAGTGAGAGGGCTGACTTAGGAATTAGTCGTGCTCACCTGCGCTGTGCCCCCAGACTTTCACTGTTGTCTGCCTGTGGCTTTGAACTCGGGCTGTGTGATTCCACAGCTTGCATTCCAGCCCGTGTGCCTCCTTATTGTCGAGATATCATGTTTTCTCATTCTTTCCTGTTGCCCATAGGGTACCTAGCACAGTGGCATATGTGTAATAAGCACATGCACACCTAAGAGGAGGCCTTTACCTCAACTCATAATTTGTCTGTGTGCCACACTGGGCTCCAGCCCTCTAAGAAGATGTGGGACAGGGACCAGCAATTGTCACACAGTGTCATGCCACATTTCTCTTCTAACGGAGCCTTGCAGCCCAGATGGGTTTTTTTTTTTTTGGTTCCATGTGAAGGATATAATATGTAAAGATCATATTCTTGATCCATTTTGGTATACCCTGCAAGAATTTCACCAGTGGACCATTCAATATGGATAATAATCCAGTTTCTCTGGCCTTCCTGGAGTATGTCTAGAAAGCAAATACATCATTTATTTGCCAGTTAATAGTGGAGCAATGTACTGGATTAAAATATGATCAATACAATTTTGTCATTGTGAGCATGCCTGCTGGGCTCACTCTTCACCACACATTATTGTCACCTAAATATCACTCTAGACTTTCTTACATCCAAGAAAGGAGACATGCTCTTTATTGTCAGGACTAGAGAAATGTGTGTTACTGTCCTAGGATTTGGAAGCTTCAGCTTGACAAGAAAGGTTTAGAAAATCATACAGGAATTTGTCTAGTTTGAACCTTGTTTATCTGACTTATTTCTTTGTGTGCTTTTCTCTCTTGGGGCTGATGTTGTGTGCAAGACATATGATATGCAGAAGTTTCAGAACCAAGAACAGAGCTCTCTAAAAATATTTTCATATATTTTTACATTTGAAAACTTTTATTTAAAATAACATTGGACATAATTAACATACTACAAAATTGGTTTTAGCCCTATGCTCATAAAATTCCTTTTATAGCATGTCAGAACAAATTTGGAGTTCCATCCCCAACCAGTCTGAAGTCAGCAGAACACAAAAAGTTTTGCTGAGGCCCCAGTTCTGTTTGAAAAGAGGAGAAATACTGTAAGCACTTTCTAACATCTCCAGGGTCAGAAATCATTTACAGATATAGCATTTAACCACAATTTATTGAAATCATTTTTGAAGAGTTCAAATCAATCTATTGATTTTGTTTGTTGATACAAAAATTATGAGCTGATACAAATTTTGGACAAAGATTTCCTATTGGAACTCTGAAAAAATGATGATTATGTGTCAGACTGATTTGAAAATAATAAGTTACAGTTATGTTATTTCTATTTTTCCCCAAAGAGGATAAATTCATTAAAAATATAATCCATATTGGGGCTTCCAGACAATATAAGGAAGTTTGGACAAGGATATTCCACCAAAAAATCACCTATTTATTCTTCTTGCCCAGTGAGAATAGAGAGATAATACATATATTTTTTTGAGATATAGAATATCCTTTTTCTTGTCCTTGTAAAGTCAAATAACATCAGAGAGTAAGTGGTTATCCTGAGATCATTTAGCTTTGCAGAAGCAAACATATTGAGGTAAAATTTGTCAAAGTGATATATTTTCTTAAAAAATAATTTAATAATTAATAGAAATATTTACAGTTGCCAGGTGAGATTACTTTTCATTTGACAAAGCATCAATCTCCAGTCATATCAAATGAACCTGGGAATGGCCAGCTTTGGGTAAAATTGTGATGGTGACAAGAAATCATAGCTGGTAACCCTCACACCCTCACTCCCTCTTTTCTCGTCTTCATCACCAACAATGCATTGTAATGTGAGGACATACAGAGTTCTCTGGTCTCTAACGATCCATGGAGCTCATTAAATGAACTTTTTTTCCCCTCTAAAATACCTATTGTCTCCTTGTTTTCAGCCACTACACATTACTCTCCTGTGAACAAAAGTAATCTGAAAAAGGAATCCGAAGGAAAGAAACTTTATTCCGGTGAACAGTTTAGAAACAGCAGCCTCTGGTGTAAAATGAAGGAGTGTACCAGAAAACAAAAGAAGGACTTTGTTTTTGTTTTGGTAGTTTCCAATTTTTATTTTTGATTCAGGACATACATGAGTGAATTAGTTACCTGGGTGTATTGTGTGATGCTGAGGTTTAGAGTACAAATGATCCCGTTAGCCAGGTACTAATCATGGTACCCAACAGTTAGTTTTTCAACTTTTGCCCCCTTGCCCACCCCACTTCTTGCAGACCTCAGTGTCTATTTGTTACCATCTTTATGTCCATGAGTACCCAGTGTTTAGCTCCCACTTACAAGTGAGAACATGCTGTATTTGATTTTCTGTTCCTGTGTAAGTTCACTTAAGATAATGACCTCCAGGTGCACCCATGTTGCTGCAAAGGACATGATGTGTTTGTGTGTGTGTGTGTGTGTGTGTGTGGCTGTGTAGCATTCCTAGGTGTATATGTAACCCATCTTCTTTTCTTTCTCTTTTCTTTTCTTTTTCTTTTTTCTTTTTCTTTTCTTTTTATTTTTTGAGATAGAGTCTCTCTCTGTCACCAGGCTGGAGTGTAATGGCTGGTGATTCTCTAGTTCAAGCGATTCTCCTGTCTCAGCCTCCCGAGTAGCTGGGATTTAGACATGCACCACCATGCCCAGCTAATTTTTGTATTTTTAATAAAGATGGGGTTTCACCATGTTGGCCAGGATAGTCTTGATCTCCTGACCTCACGATCTGCCCATCTCAGCCTCCCAAAGTGCTGGGATTACAGGCATGAGCCACCACTCCCGGTCTATAAACCATTTTCTTTATCCAATCCACCATTGCTCAGCACCTAGGTCGACTTCATGACTTTATTATTGTGAATAGTGCTTCAATGAACATGCAAATTCATATGTGTCTTTTTGGCATAACTTTATATATATATATAAAACATGAAATGGGATTGCTAGGTTGAATGGTAATTCTGAGTTCTTCGAGAAATCTACAAACTGCTTTCTACAGTGGCTTCCCACCAACAGTGTATAAGTGTTTCATTTTCTCTACAGCCTCACCAATATCTTTTGTTTTGACCTTATTATAATAGCCGTTCTGACTGATATGAGATGGTATCTCATTGTGGTTTTCATTTGAATTTCTCTGATGACTAGAGATAAGTATTTGTTCATATGTTTGCTAGCCACTTGTATGTCTTATTTTCAGAAGTGTCTGTTCATGTATTTTGCCCATATTTTGATGTGGATATTTAGCTTTTTCAGTCATTTAAGTTCCTTACAGATTCTGGATATTAGACCTTTGTCAAAGGCATAGTTTGTAAATATTTTTTCCCATTGTGTAGGTTGTCTGTTTACTCTGCTGATAATTTCTTTTGATGTGCAGAAGCTCTTTGGTTTAATTAGGTCCTATTTGTCCATTTTTGGCTTTGTTGCAATTGCTTTTGGTGACTTAGTCGCTGTATTGGTCCATTCTCATGCTGTTATAAGGACATACCCAAAATTGAGTAGTTTATAAAGGAAAGAGGTTTAACTGACTCACAATTCCACAGAGCTGGGGAGGCCTCAGGAAACTTTCAATGATGGTGGAAGGGGAAGCAAATACGTCATTCTTCACACGGTAGCAGCAAGGAGAAGTGCAGAGCAAAAGGAGGAAAGTCCTATAAAACCATCAGATCTGGTGACAACTCACTATCACAAGAACAGTAGCATGAGGGTAACCACCCCCATAATTCAATTACCTCCCACTGGGACCCTCCCACGACAGGTGGGGATTATGGGAGCTACAATTCAAGATGAAATTTGAATGTGGGCACAAACAAACCATATCATTCTGCCCCAGCTCCTCCCAAATCTCATGTTCTCACATTTAAAAACCAATCATGCCTTCCCAATAGTCCCCTCAAATCTTAACTCATTTCAGCATTAACTCAAAAATCCAAAGTCTCATCTGAGACAAAGCAAATCCCTTCAGATTATGAGCTCGTAAAATCAAAAGTAAGTTAGTCATTTCCTAAATACACTAGGGGCAGAGGCACTGGGTAAACACACCCATTCCAAATGGGAGAAATTGACCAAAATGGAGGGGCTACAGCAGAGCAGTCAAATTTTAAAGTTCCAAAGTTATCTCATTTGACTCCATGTCTCACATTCAGGTCATGCTGATGCAAGAGGAGTTCCCATTGTCTTGGGCAGCTCTGACCCTGTAGCTTTGCAGGGTACAGCTTCCCTCAAGGCTGCTTTCACAGGCTGGCATTGAGTGTCTGAATTTTTTTCAGGTGCACAGTGTAAGCTGTCAGTTGGTCTACCATTCTGAGCTCTGAAGGACAATGACCTCACATCTCTACTAGGCAGTGCCCTGGTGTGGACTTTGTGTGGGGGCTCCCACCCCACATTTTTCTTCCACACTGCCCTACTAGAAGTTCTCCATGAGGGCTCCTTCCCTGTAGCATACATTGGCCTGGACATCCAGGTGTTTCCATACATCCTATGAAATTTAGGCAGAGGTCCCCAAACCTCAATTCTTGACTTCTGTGCACCCACAGGCTCAACACCACATGTAAGCCACCAAGGCTTGGGGTTGCGCCCTCTGAAGCAATGACCTGAGCTGTACCTTGGTCCCTTTTAGCCACCACTGGAGCTGAAGCAGCTGGGATAAAGGGCACCATGTCCTGAGGCTGCATAGAGCAGAGGGGCCTTGGGCCCAGCCCCTGAAACCATTTTTCTCTCCTAGACCTCCAGGTCTGTGATGGAAGGGGCAGCCGTAAAGGTCTCTGACATGCTCTGAAGACATATTTCCCATTGTCTTGGTAGTTAACATTTGACTCCTCATTATTCATGCAAATTTCTGCAGCTGGCTTTAATTTCTCCCCAGAAAATGAGGTTTGATTTCCTATCTCATCATCAGGCTAAAAATTTTTCAAACTTTTATTCTCTGCTTCTTCTTGACTGCTTTGTTGCTTAGAAATTTCTTCTGCCAGATACCCTAAGTCATCTCCCTCAAGTTCGAAATTCCACAAATCTCTAGGGAAGGGATAAAATTCCACCAGTCTCTTTGCCAAAGCATAACAAAAGTCCCCTCTGCTCCAGTTTCCAATAAGTTCTTCATCTTCATCTGTGACTACCTCAGCCTGGACTTTTGGTCAAAACCATTCAACACATCTCTAGGAAGCTCCAAACTTTCTCACATCTTCCCATCTTCTTCTGAACCCTCCCAACTGTTCCAACCTCTGCCTGTTACCCAGTTCCAAAGTGGCTTCCATATTTTAGGGTATCTTAGTAGCAGTACTGCACTCTACCAGCACTAAGTTACTGTATTAGTTCACTTTCATACTGCTATAAAGAAATACTTGAGACTGGGTAATTTATCAAAAAAATAGACATTTAATGGACTCACAATTCCACATGTCTGGGGAGGCCTCACAGTCATAGTGGAAGGCAAATGAGGAGAAAATGCATGTCTTACATGGTGGCAGGCAAGAGAGTATGTGCAGGAGAATTGCCCTTTGTAAAACCATCAGATCTCATGAGACTTATTCACTATTACAAGAACAGCACAGGGAATCCCCTGCCCCACCATGATTCAATTACCTCCCATGAGGTCCCTCCCACAACGTGTGGGGATTATGGTAGCTACAACACAATATGAGATTTGGGTGGGGACACAATCAAACCACATCAGCTTGTTCATATTTAACTGTTTGTTGTTGTTGTTTATAATTTTTGTGAGTACATATTAGGTTTATATATTTATGGGGTACATGAAATGTTTGGATACATGCATACAATGCGAAATAACCATATCATGGAGAATAGGGTACCCATTTCCTCAAGCATTCATTTTTTGAGTTATAATCAATCCAATTGCACTCTTTAAGTTATTTTAAAATGTACAATTAAATTATTGACTATAGTCACCCTATTGTGCTATCAAATAGTAGGTCTTATTCATTCTGTGTATTTTTTTGTACCCATTACTCATCTTCACTAACCCCCAATACCTTTACCAGCATCTGGTAACCATCTTTCTACTCTCTCTGTCAATTAGTTCAATTGTTTTTTTTAGATCCCACAAATAAATAAGAACATGTGACATTATTCTTTATATGCCTGGCTTAATTTACTTAACATAATGATCTCTAGTTCTATTCATGTTGTTGCAAATGACTGGATCTCATTCTTTTTATGACTGAATAGTACTCCATTTTTCATAGGGACCACATTTTCTTTATCTAATCATCTGTTGATGGATACTTAGGTTGCTTCCAAATCTTAACTATTGTAGACAAACAGTGCTGCGACAAACATAGGAGTGCAGATATCTCTTCAATATACTGGTTTCCTTTCCTTTGCACATATACCCAGCAGTGAGATTGCTGAATCACATGGTAGCTCAATTTTTAGATTTTAAGGGACCTCCAAACTGTTCTCCATAGTAATCGTACTAATTTATGTTACCACCAACAGTGTACAAGGGATCCCTTTTCTGCACATTTTTGCCAGCATTTGTTATTGTCTGTCTTTTGAATATAAGCCATTTTAAGTGGGGTGAGATAATATCCCATTGTAGTTTTGATTTGCCTTTCTTTGATGATTAGTGATGTTGAGCACCTTTTCATATGACTGCTTGGCATTTGTATGTCTTCTTTTGAGAAATATCTATTCAGACTTTTGCCCATTTTTGATCATATTATTAGATGTTTTTCCTATAGAGTTGTTTGAGCTCCTTATATATTCTGGTTATTAATCTCTTATCAAGTGGGTAGTTTGCAAATATTTTCTTCCATTTGGTGGGTTGCCTCTCACTTTGTTGATTGCATCCTTTCCTGTTCAGAGGCTTTTTGACTTATGTGATCCCATTTGTCCGTTTTTGCATTGGTTGCCTGTCCTTCTCGGGTATCATTCAAAAAATTTTTGCCCAGACCAATGGATTTTTTCCTCAATGTTTTTCCTTGTGATTGTTTCACAGTTTGAGGTTTTAGATTCAAGTCTTTAATCCATTTTGATTATTTTGTCGTATATGGGCTAGAGACAGGGGTCTAGTTTCATTCTTCCACATATGGACAACAAGTTTTTCCGGAACCATTTCTTGAAGCACCATTGTCTTTTTTCCAGTGTATGTTCTTGGTACTTTTGTTGAAAATGAGTTCACTGTAGGTATGTGAATTTGTCTCTGGGTTCTCTATTTGTTCTATTGGTCTATGTATGTGTGTTTTTATGTCAGTACCATGCTGTTTTGGTTATGAGAGCTCTATAGTATAATTTGAAGTCAGGTAATGTGATTCATCCAGTTTTGTTCTTTTTCCTTAGGATAGCTTTGGCTATTCTGGGTCTTTTGTGGTTCCATATAAATTTTAGGATAGGTTTTTCCATATCAGTGAAGAATGTCATTGGTATTTTGATAAGGATTGCATTGATCCTGTAGGTTGCTTTGGATAGTATGGACATCTTAACAGCATTGATTTCTTCCAATCCATTAACATGGAATATTTTCCCATTTTTTGGAGTTCTCTTTAATTACTTTCATTAGTCTTTTATAGTTTTTATTATAAAAATATTTCACTCCCCCAGTGAATTCCTAGATATTTAATTTTATGTGTGGCTATTGTAAATGGGATTAAGTTTTAATTTCCTTTTCACATTGTTCACTGTTGGCATATAGAAATGCTACATTTTTATAGGTTGATTTTGTATCCTGCAAATTTAATGAATTTGTTTATCTGTTCAAATAGTTTTCTTGTGGAGTTTTTATCTTTTTCCAAATATAAGATTATGTCATCTGCCAACAAGGATAATTTGACTTTCTCCTTTCCATTTTGGATGCCCTTTATATATTATTCCTGTCTGATTGCTCTAACTAGGACTTCCAATACTACGTTGAGTAACAGTGGTGACAGGGGGCATCTTTGTCATGTTACAGATCTTAGAGAAAAGGCTTTCAGTTTTTCCCCATCTGTATGATACTAGTTGTGGGTCTGTCATTTAGGGCTTTTGCTATGTTGAAGTATATTCCTTCTATCCCCAATTTTTGATGGTTTTTTATCATGAAAGGATGTTGAATTTTATCAAATGCTCCTTTAGCCTCAATTGTAATAATCATGTGATTTTTTTCGAGGCTAATCACCAGTGCTAAACTCATATGGTTTTTATCCTTCATTCTATCCCAGGGATAAATCTCACTTGATCATGATGAATGATGTTTTTACTGTGTTGTTGAATTTGATTTGCTAGTATTTTATTGAGGAATTTTGAATCAATATTCATCAGGGATATTGGCCTGTAGTTTTCTTTCTTTACTTTACTTTTTTTGTCTTTTTTATTAATGTCTCTTTGTCTGGTTTTGGTATACTGGCCTTGTAGAATGAGTTTGGAAGTTGTTCCCTCATCTCTATTTTCTGGAAGTTTGAGTAGCACTGGTATTAGTTCTTCTTTAAATGTTTGCTAGAATTCAGCAGTGAAGCCAGCAGACCATGGGATTTCCTTTAGTGGGAGACATTTTTTTATGACTTTACTCTTATTACTTGTTACTGGTCTGTTCAGGTTTTGGTTTTCTTCCTGGTTCACTCTTAGTAGTTTGTATGTATCTAGGAATTTGTCCATTTCTTCTGGGTTTTTCAATTTATTGGCATATGGTTGCTCATATTAGACACTAATGATCCTTTGAATTTCTACAGTATTAGTTGCAATGTCTCTTTTTTCATTTCTTATCTTATTTTTTTGGATCTTCTCTCTTTTTTTCTTAGTTAGCCTGGCTAAAAGTTTGTCAGTTTTAACTTTTTAAAAAACCAACTTTTTGTTTCATTAAACTTTTCATTGTTTTTCATTTAAATTATATTTATGTCTGCTATGATCTTTGTTATTTCTTTTCTTCTACTAATTTGGGGTTTGGTATGCTTATTTTTCTAGTTCTTTAAGATGCATTTTTAGATTTTCATATGAATATTTTCCTTTTTTTGATGTAGGCACTTAAAGCTATAAAATTCCCTCTTAGTACTGCTTTCAGTATATTCCATAGATTTTGGTATGCTGTGTTGCCATTATCATTTGTTTCAAGAAATTTTTCAATTTCCTTCTTAATTTCTTCATTGACCCAGTGGTCATTCAGGAGCAAATTGTTTAATTTCCATGTAGTTACACAGCTTCCAAAATTCCTCTTGTTACTATTTTCTAGTTGTGTTCCATTGTGATCAGAGAAGATGCTTGATGTCATTTTAATTTTTTTGAATGTTTTAAGACTTGTCTTGTGACCTACATATTGTCTATCTTTGGGAATAATTCATGTGCTAACAAAAGTGTGTCTATTCTACTACTCTTGGATAAAATGTTCTATAAATATCTATCAGATCCATTTGGTCCACAGTGCAGATACTGTCTGCTGTTTCTTTGTTGATTTTCTATCTGGAAGATCTGTCCAGTGCTGAAAGTGGGGTGCTGAAGTCTTCAGCTATGATTATATTGGGGCCTATCTCTTTCTTTAATAATACTTCCTGTATATATTTCGGTGCTCCAGTACTGGATGCATGTATATTTACAATGGTTATTATCCTCTTGCTGAATTGACCCTTTATCATTATATAGTGACCTTCTTTGTCTTTTCATTTTTATTAGTATTATTATTTTTATTATACTTTAAGTTCTAGGGTACAGGTGCCCAAGGTGCAGGTTTGATACATAGGTATACATGTGCCATGTTGGTTTGCTCCACCCATCAACTCGTCATTTACATTAGGCATTTCTCCTAATGCTATCCCTCCCCCAGCTCCCCACCCCCTGACAGGCCCTGGTGTGTAATGTTCCCCACCCTATGTCCAAGTGTTCTCATTGTTCAATTCCCACCTATAAGTGAGAACATATGGTGTTTGGTTTTCTTTATTTGTGATAGTTTGCTCAGAATGATGGTTTCCAGCTTCATCCATGTCCCTGCAGAGGACATGAACTCATCCTTTTTTATGGCTACATAGTATTCCATGGTGTAATGTGCCACATATACAGCAGGCTGGGGGAGGGGTGCCCGCCATTGCTGAGGCTTGAGTAGGTAAACAAAGCTGCCGGGAAGCTCAAACTGGGCGGAGCCTACCACAGCTCAGCACGACCTACTGCCTCTATAGACTCCACCTCTGTGGGCAGGGCATAGCTGAATAAAAGGCAGCAGACAGCTTCTGAAGACTTAAACATCCCTGTCTGACAATTCTGAAGAGAGCAGTGGTTCTCCCAGCATGGCAGTTGAGCTCTGAAAATGGACAGACTGCTTGCTCAAGTGGGTCGCTGACCCCGGTGTAGCCTAACGGGGAGACACCTCCCAGTAGAGGTCAACAGACACTTCATATAGGAGGGTACCCCTCTGTGATGAAGCTTCCAGAGGAAGGATCAGGCAGCAATATTTGCTGTTCTGCAGCCTCTGCTGGTGATACCCAGGAAAAGAGGGTCTGGAGCGGACCTCCAGTAAACTCCAGCAGACGTGCAGCTGAGGGACCTGACTGTTAGGAGGAAAACTAACAAACAGAAAGGAATAGCATCAACATCAACAAAAAGAACATCTGCACCAAAACCCCATCTGTAGGTCACCAATATCAAAGACAAAAGGTAGATAAAACCACAAAGATGGGGAGAAACCAGAGCAGAAAAGCTATTTTGAATAGTGTGTCTTTTGGAGCCAGGAGCTGTGCAGCCTGGGGTTAGGGGAGGGATGATGCCCGCACTTCCTTAGCCATCCCAGCTGGTGTCTCAGTAGGTCACATGCCCCGCCCAGTGCAATGGCTCTGGGCCTAGTTCAGCATTAGGACTCACCTAAAAGTTGCAGTCCTCATGACTTTGACTGCCTTTCAAGTTTACTTGCAGACACAAAGTGCTTTAGCCCTCAGTAGTGAGGTTTGCAGGCACTCAAGCTCCCATCCATGAGATCTGCTTTTCTCTCTGGCCAGGGCTGCTTTCAATGCTCCCTCTGTGAGCAGACGGCAGCAGAGTTTCGTCGGGATTTCCTTTCTATGCTAACAAGGCAGCCCTGTGTTCAATGCCTCACAATTGCTATGTTCTCCTGCCTCCAGCATTCAGAGGCTCCCAACACCAAGCCACTTCTGGCTGGGGTTGGGGAGGGGTGGCATCAGTGATTCAGAACTGTTTTTTTTGTCTTCAGTGCCTCTTTCAGCAAAATGAAACTGCTCACTTGATTTCTGGCTCTTATGAAGGTGTTTTTTCCTTGTAGACAGTTGTTAACTTCATGTTCTTGTGAGGTAGACAATTGGTGGAGCTTTCTATTCCACCATCTTGCTCCACCTCCCACCTTAACTGCGTTATAAAGGAGGCTATTCTTTTAGGTCTTCCAACTGACAGCAGGAAGTATTGAAATTCTTGAAAGATCACCTAACTTTGTGAGATTTCCAGCTCTATTTTCATGTCAAGCATGTTGTATAAGTGCCAGATAATAACTTCTCATTGCTTCTCTGAACTAGCATTCTGAACCTTTTTAGGTTTGCTCCTTGCTATCTGAAGTTTATCTCAGATAGCAAGGAGCAAACTGAGGAGAAAAGAGAAATTTTCTTTTTAAAAATAGAAAAGTGATTAACAGGGTTTTGATACCAAATAAATATTTATATATTTACCTGTAATACAAGAATGTATTGTACCTAATAACTGTGTTCTCTTTGGAAAATGTAAAGCTATTTGAGGTATAAGCTGGGTTTTTTTTTCCACAAAGACTCTAAGCTTCTGAGGTAGAACTATATTTCACTCACATCTGTAACCAGAACCTAATATGATGTCTGAAAAACAGTCAATAAATAGGCAACAGATAAATTAACAGATAGAGGCATGACTTTCTTTCCAGATGAACATATTCTTTAAAAAGTGCCAAGACATGAACACAGAGAAAAATTTTGTTTCCAGGCACACAGTGGCAGCTGACATGTAAATGATACAGATAACAAGTGCTACAGCAATTCGAAGGAGGTGCAAAAGTTCCCATTGGGTTTCCATAGGAGAAACCACTTGAAAAAGGGAAAGATGGCTTTTGAGTTAATCTATAGGGATGCATTACAGGGAAATTCGCTTTTGGCCTAACCTTGTTTTTAAATCAGCTTTGCAAAGTGATTATACTACAGGTGAAGTAACGACATAACTCACTATACTGAGACTTGCAGAGCTTATGATTATGGTCCAAGATATAAAAACAAGTAATGGTGGACTAAAATTACAACCAAATCCTGATGAACTCAGAACTCCAAGCTCTTTCTGTGTCATCAAGTGGCCTTTGAGAGTAATTTTTGGTGGAATGGTAGAAACTGCCTGTAGAATGTGGATGGAAAATAATAGCATCGAGGACTTTTGAAAATGTATATAGGTGACATGTTACAATGAATGGTCTCCATCATGTTATCAATGAATGTGGAGGACACATTGAAATGTTCAATGGAAAGACTAATTGACAACAGTGACATTAGCAAAATGGCAGACTAGGAATCTGTAAGCTTTGAAAATACCAAAACACCAAAAAATAACTAGAAACTGGCTGAACTAATCTTCTAAAAGCTCTGAAAAAAAGATTTATGGCAAATGAATGTGTGCTCAATCAGGAGAAAGCTACCTTCAAATGGTGGGAAATTCTGTGGTGTTTTCACCTGCCTTTTCTCAAATTCCAATCCCTCTTCTTGTGTATCATGGTCTTGGCCTGGAAGAAGTGGCAGCCTAGTTACCAATTCCCCCTCTCAAACTTGGGGGAGAGGAGGTCTTATTTGCAATGTTCTAAACTGTATGGGGACTGCTTAAAGGCCTGGTTTCTGTTACTCATAACTCACATCTCAGGTAGTAAAAGAGTCAGTCTCTGCTTGTACAAACTGCAGAGAGACTTTAGACCTGATGATATCTCTGATGAAAGATTACAGGTGGAGACATAGAATAGACCATCTAAGGCCCCAAGGAGAACCTAGAGTGAGACTCTTTGGGAAATTTAGACAGCTGAGAGAAGTCATGTATATGGTAGAGTTGAGAAGGCCACTTTCAGACCCAGGAAAGACACATACTCCAAAAACACGTTAAACTTCCACCTTCAGCTAATCTCTAGGCTCAGAGCCAATCCAGCTAATGAGTGAAGTACAGTCCTAGACAGAGTCTGTCTTGAAAAACTGGAAGATGTGGCTGTTTCCAGATGCCCAGTTTTCAACAATGACAATAAATCATAAGACATGCAAAGAAATAAGAAAACATGATCTGTTTAAGTGAACAAAATAAATTCACAGAAATCCTTCTTGAGAAAGCCTGGGGAAAAAAATGAAGAAAGAGATCAGAGATTAAGGTACCTGTGGCACACCACAAGAGGACCAATATATGCATTATGAGAGTTCAAGAAGGCAAAGAGAGAGAACAAAGGGCAAAGAGATTATTTGAAGAAATAATGTCTTAAAATATCCAAATTTGATGATACATATGAATCTATACATCCAAGAAGCTCATTAAATGCTTTGTAAGGTAAACCCAAAGATAATGCACTGAAGCACATTATTACCAAACTGTTGAAAGACACAAACCAAGAGAGGACCTTTCAAGCAGCAACAAAAAGTGACTCATTATGTGCAAATCAATCAGTAAGATTCTTGATAAGGCTGGGCTGCATCCCCGCCCAAATCTCATCTTGAATTGTAGTTCCAATAATCCCCACCTGTCATGGAAGGGACTCGTTGGGAGACAGTTTAATCATGAGGACAGTTACCCTGACACTATTTTCATGATGGTGAGTGAGCCCTCACGGGATCTGATGGTTTTATAAGGGGCTTTTTCCCCTGTGCTCATTCACTTCTCCTTGACATCATGTGAAGAAGGACGTGTTTCCTTCCCTTTCCACCATGATTGTAAGTTTCCTGAGGCTTCCCTAGCCATGTGGAATTGTGAGTCAATTTAACCTCTTTTCTTTATAAATTACCCAGTCTCAGGCAGTTTTTTAGAGCAGCGTGAGAATGGACTAATACAATTATTAACCGCTTTATCAGGTAGAAACTTTGGAATCCAGAGTTGGTGAGCCGATATATTTAAAGTGTTACAAGAAAAAAAAAAAAAAAACTGTGAACTGAGAATTCTATGTCAGCAAAACTGTCCACCATAATGAGGGAAAATTAAATACATTTTCAGATAAGCAAAAGCTGACATGTTCATTACCACCAGATCTGCTTTACAAGAAATGACAAAAGAAGTCTTTCATATTGAAATGGAAGGATGCTACATAGTAACTTAATGTCAGCTCTTCTCAATCAATCTCTTCTAAAAACACAAAGAGGAGAAAATGGCTTTTTAACTAATACTATGAGGCCAGCATTACCCTGATGCTGGAGCCAGACAAATATGCTGGCCAGTTGTGGTGGCTCATGCCTGCAATTCTAGCACTATGGGAGGCCGAGGTGGGCAGATGACTTGAACTCAGGAGTTTGAGACCAGCCTGGGCAACATAGTGAAACTTTATTCCTACAAAAAAAAAAAAAAAAAAAGTCAGGCATGGTGATGCACACCTACAGTCTCAGCTACTCGAGGGGCTGAGGCAGGAGGACTGCTTGAGCCCAGAAGGTCGAAGCTGCAGTGAGTCAAGATTATGCCGCTGCACTCCAGCCTGGATGACAAAGTGAGACCCTGTCTCAAAAAAAAATGCTACAAGACAAAGAAAACTACAGATTAATATCCCTTTTGAAAATTGATATAAAAAATTTAAAAGCTTCAATAAAATATGAACAAACTGACTTCAGCAGCATAGTAAGTTTATACACCACAATGAAATGAGATTTATTTATGAAAGGCAAAGCTGGTTCAATATATGAAAATCCATCAAATGCACCATGATTTAGCAATTCCAAATATATACCCAAAAGTAATGAGATCAGGGACTTCAATGGATATGTGTACCTCAGTGTTCATAGCAGAATTATTCACAATATCTAAAAGCTAGAAACCACCCAAATGTCCATATGTGGAAGAATGGATAAATAAAATGTGGTAGATATGGGATACTTGTTTTATTGTGCTTTGCTGTATTGTATTTCACAGATATTGCATTTTTTACAAATTGAACATGTTTGGCAACCTTGCCTTAAGCAAGTCTATTGATACCATTTTTCTAATAACATGTGCTTACTTTTGTTCCTATGTCACATTTTGGTAATTCTCACATACCATTTTTCATTGGTATTATATCTGTTGTGGTGATCTGTGATCAGTGATCTTTGATGTTCTTATTGTAATTTTTTTGGTGTGCCATGAACCTTGCCTAGATAAGATGGAGAACTTAATCCATAAATGTTATATGTATTCTGACTGCTCCACTGACTAACCATTCCTCTGTCTTTGACCCTTTTCTTGGGTTTCCCTATTTCCTGATACACAACAGTATTGAAAATTGGCCAATTAATATCCCTACGGTGGCCAAGAAGTGTTCAAGTGAGAAAAAAATATACAAGTCTCTCACTTTAAATCAAAAACTAGAAAAGATTAAGCTTAGGGAGGAAGGCATGTCAAAAACTGAGATAAGCCAAAAGCTAAGCCTCTTGAACCAAGCAGTTAGCGAAGTTGCAGATGCAAAGGAAAAGTTCTTGAAAAAAATTAAAAGTGCTACTTTACTGAACATACCAATGAAAAGAAAGTGAAATAGACAATGCTGATACGGAGCAAATTTTAGTGGTGTGGATAGCTCAAACCAGCTACAACATTCCCTTAAGCTAAAGTTTAATCTAAAACAAGACCCTAACTGTCTTCGATGCTGTGAAGGCTGAGAGAAGTGAGGAAGCTGCAGGAGAAGAGTTTGAATCTAGCACTGATTGGTTCATAGGTTTAAGGAAATAATGTATTTTCATAACGTAGAAGTAAAAGGTGAAGCAGCAAGTGCTGATGAAACTGCTGCAAGTTACTCAGAAGATCTAGCTAAGATAATTGAAGGTGACTACACTAAACAGATGTTCAGTATAGATAAAACAGCCTTCTATTGGAAGAAGATGCCATCTAGGACCTTCATAGCTAAAGAGGAGAATTTAGTCCCTGGCTTCAAAACGTTAAAGAACACAATGATTCTCTTGTTAGGGGCTAATGCAACTGATGACTTTAGGCTGAAGCCAAAGCACATTTACCATTCCAAAAATCCTAGCACCCTTAAGAATGATGCTAAATCTACTCTGTGCCCTTATAAATGGAACAAGGCCAAGATGACAGCACATCTGTTTACAGTATAGTTTCCTGAATATTTTAAGCCCACTGGTGAGACCTACTCCTCAGAAAAAAAGATTTATTTTAAAATGCTAGTGGTATTGACAGTGAACCTAGTCCTTCAGGAGTTCCAATGGAGATATACAGGGAGATTAATGTTGTTTCATGCTTATTAACACAATGTCCATTCTGCAGCCCATGGAACAAGGAGTACTTTCAACTTTCAAGTCTTATTATTTAAGAAATACATTTTATAAAACTGTAGCTGCCATAGATAATGAGTCCTCTGATGTACGTAGGCAAAATAAGTTGAAAATCTCCTAGAAAAGTGCTCACTTCGGCAGCACATATACTAAAATTGGAAAATCTCCTAGAAAAGACTCGCCATTCTGGATGTCATTAAGAACATTTGAGAATTACGGTAAGAGGTCAAAATATCAACAAGAACAGGGTTTGGAAGAAGATTCCAACTCTTAGAGATGACTTTGAGAGTTTTAAGACTTCAATGGAGGAAGTAACCGCAGATGAGGTACAAGTATCAAGAGAAATAGAATTGGAAGTTGAGCCTGAAGATGTGACTAAATACTGCAATCTCATGATAAAACTTGAGTGGATAAGGATTGCTTCTTACGAATGAACAAAGAAAGTGATTCCTTGAGATGGAATCTTCCCCTGGTGAAGATGTTATGAACATTGTTTAAGTGATGACAAAACAATTAGAACATTACATAAACTTGGTTAATAAAGCAGTGTCAGGATTTGAGAGAATTGACTCCAATTTTGAAAGAAGTTCTACCATGGGAAAATGCCATCAAACAGCATTGCATGCTACAGAGAAACCTTCCATGAAAGAAAGAAAGAATATATATGGTAAACATTATTATTCTCTTAAGACATTTCCATAGCCATCCCAGCCTTCAATAACCACCACCCTGATCAATCAGCACCCATCAACATCAAGGCAAAATACTCCACCAGCAAAAAGATTACAACTAACTGAAGGCTTAGAGGATTGTTAGCATTTTTTAGCAATAAAGTATTTTTTTAATTATGATATATGTACATTGCATTTTTAGACATAATGCTGCTGCACATTTAATAAACTATAGTGTAAACATGATTTTTATTATGTACTGAGAAATCAAATATTTATGTAATATGCTTTACTGTGGTCGTCTAGAATCAAATATCTCCAAAGTATGCCTGTATTCTTCAACCTTTGGGCTCCAAGCTATCTATACTGTTGTGTTGTTTTGTTTGGTTTATTTTTTCCAAAAGCATGTAAAAATCTCTCTGAGACAAAATTTTGTCTCAGTTTTCAGGGTCTTCTTGGTGTTCCTCCCTTAATCTGCAGTCCAGATGGATTTTCTGGATATCTATATTTGTGGACAAGAGAATTTAACCTTCCAGGGAGCAGACTCCTTGTGTTACTGAGCTCTTATTGCTTCTCCCGTTCCATCTGTTCTTTAGATGAAGTGGAGATTGTGGTTCGCGGACTTGTACCTAGAATGCCAGGCATCAGCTCTCACAGGGAGGAGGAGGTTAAGGAAGTGGCCCCACAATTACACTGGCTGGGCTTAGACATCGGACAAGCAGGGAGACCTTGGGGAAGGTGCTGTTTCTGTTAATCCTCAGAATCCTAATTTATAAAATGTGGATTATCAGATTGAGAACTAAATGAGATAATCTGTTTAATATTTTTATAATAATGCCTGGGACTCAATAAGTCCTCTATAACTCTGGATATTGTATTTTACTTCAGTCTTTCAGTGTGAGGAGTTGTTTCAGGGCAAACTTGGTGAGCCTCTGGTGAATCCCACCAGGTAGGATATAATTTCAGCTAGGTGGGAAGAAGGTGGTATCTAGGACCAGTCCTACAATGGCAAATCCTAAGATTACAGTATCACAGTTCTAAATAGCTACAGCAGAGTCATGAGTATTTTGTTAACCCAGAACTGGAGAGGTTAGTAGAGTAAGAGGTTCCCATTAAGAATCTCTTATTAAGATAGACTAAAAAAGAGAGTTGAAATTCTGGAAGCTAGTTTAGAATATAGAGTAAGTGCACTTTTAGAAAGTGGAATAAGGACTCAAAATATGATAAGAGAGTTTTTACAATGTCTTCAGAAAACTGTTGAAGGAACCCATGATGGCTCAGGTCCATGGAACAAGCAGTGCTTAATCCCTCTAGAGTAAGGGTCTGAAAATGTGTTTTGTAAAGAGCCAGATAGTAAATATTTTCAGCTTTGTGGGCCATATAGTCTCTGTTCCAACCACTTAATTCTGTCATCATTATATGAAAGCAGACATAGAGATATGCAAGCAAATAAGTATGGCTGTGTTCCAGTAAAACTTTATGTATAAAAGCAGGCAGTCACTAAATTTGGCCAATGGGCAAAATATCCCAACCCTCCTTTTTTTTTTTTTTTTTTAGAATAACAACACAAATATTACTACTGCTACTACTATTACTATGCGAGATGCTTACTATGTGCCAGGCACTATCCTGGCATTGTTTTCATTTTTAATTTTTCTCGTAACACTATGAGGAATATACCATTATTAGCCCTTTTTTACACAGGAGGAAACAGGCTCAGAAAGTTTATCTTGCTCATAGTCACACAGTCAATCAGTGTCAGGCAGGATTTATGCCCAGGCAATTTGGCTCCAGAGATTGAATATCCTTAATCATGGACCTTGTTGCCTCTTGAGGAGCAACAGAGGGGAGGCTATTCTAACTATCTGTTCACCCCCATCTTGTCCTAAAAGGACTCCAAATCAACTGAGGTCTTCCAAGACATACTCAAAATTAACCCACATAGCCTAATACCTATTTCTAATTCCTGCTATGCCTATTTCTGTAGCACACCATAACCTCTACTCTTTCTCTTCTTAGAAACCTTCCTGCCAATAGGCCAAGTTCTTTGTTGAGTTTTGCTACTCACGTAGCCTAGCACCAATTATGTTCAACCAAATGCATTCAGGTAAAGTTTTGTCTTATAAACTAATAACATTTAATACCATATCTATAAATTAATAGGAAGAGTCACTTTCAGGTATGACTATGATTTTTTCAAAAATTGCGAAGGTAAAACCATTCATAGTTCCTGCCCCATTTCAGAAGACTGCTGATTCACTAGATACTGTGATAATATTATTTCATCTAAAATAGTTCCAACTCAAGCAACACTTCACACATATTTCACAAATCCAGCTGCCCATCTCTAGAGTAAATAACATTTGTTTTAGAGAAAAAGCAAATACAGACAAGAAACTAAGTAATTAAGAATTTATTATAAGTGTTTAGATTTCTCCCAGACAAATTCTCAATTCCCAAGCTTTCATGTGTATGTGTGCTTTCTTGACTCACAAATTCTGATCTTCACCTTCTACTGTCCTTTTCTTGAGAATCAACAAAAGACAAGTACTAACATTTTACTAAACAGGACAAATAGTTTTTCTATGTTAACAAGGAAAGCTATAGTTTTTAATTCTTTAGGATTTTTTTTAGCTAAAAAACACTGTTATTTAAACATATCAAGATGTTTAAAATAAGCCTTACTTTTTCTGAAAAGTCACAGAGCTTACAATTTTTTTTTTTTTTTTTTTTTTTTTGAGACAGAGTCTCACTGTCTCGCCCAGGCTGGAGTGCAATGGCGCTATCTCAGTTCACTGCAAGCTCTGCCTCCTGGGTTCACGCCATTATCCTGCCTCAGCCTCCTGAGTAGCTGGGAATACAGGTGCCTGCCACCACGCCTGGCTAATTTTTTGTATTTTAGTAGAGACGGAGTTTCACCGTGTTAGCCAGGATGGTCTCGAGCTCCTGACCTTGTGATTCACCTGCCTCGGCCTCCCAAAGTGCTGGGATTACAGGCACGAGCGACCGTGTCTGACCTAATTTTTGTATTTTTAGTAGAGACGAGGTTTCACCATGTTGGTCAGGCTGGTCTCAAATTGCTGACCTCTTGATCTGCCTGCCTGCCTTGGCCTCCCAAAGTGCAACCCTGTCCAGCCTCAGAGCTTGCAATTTTATTGATAAAGACAAAATCTTTTTATATCTGTAACCTTTTCTTTTCTTTTCTTTTTTTTTTTTTTGAGACAGGGTCTTGCTCTGTCACCCAGGCTGGAGTGCAGTGGCACAATCTCGGTTCATTGCAACCACTGCCTCCCAGATTGAAGCAATTGCCCTGCCTCAGCCTCCCAAGTAGCTGGGACTACAGGCACCCACCACCATGCCCAGCTAATTTTTGTATTTTCAATAGAGACGGGGTTTCACCATATTGTTGAGGCTGGTCTCAAACTCCTGACCTTGTGATCCACCCTCCTTGGCCTCCCACAGTACTGAGATTACAGGCGTGAGCCACTGCACCCGGCCTATCTGCAGTCTTTTAAGAAAATGTAGAAAAATGAGTGTAAGAAAGACAAGTACTCCTAGCTCTTCTACAGAGAAGGGAGAGGAAGCTACTAGTTCCTGGAAAATAAAGTCTAGACTAACTTCATTGCTTCATTTTTCTTGGGAAGAAACTTGTTTGTGCCTATATTTATTATACTCTTTCCTAGTCTCTCTTACACTCTATGACAAGAGATCATTCCAGAGTAATATACATGAGAAAATGTGATTACTATAAAGTCAAATGTAAAAATTAGAAATTATGTAAAAATGTAATATAAATAGTGGCATAAATAAATTGTACTGTGGAACAATGAAAATAGTAACATTGGCTTGGCAGTTTTGAGGAGAGTCTATTATTTAAAAACTCAACATTTTCACAACAAATTAAAGGGAAAAGCATAATAAATAGAAAGTTTCTTCTGTAGACTTTAAAATCATTATGGATATTGTATTAGTCTGGCTTCACACTGCTGTAAAGAACTACCTGAGACTGGGTAATTTATAAGGAGAAGAGGTTTAATTGACTTACAGTTCCTCATAGCTAAGGAAGCCTCAGGAAACTTACAATCATGGGGAAAAAGGAAGGGGAAGCAAGGCATGTCTTACCATGGTGGCATGAGAGAGAGAGAGAGAGGACAAAGGGGGAAGTGTCACAGATTTTCAAACAAATTGATATCTTGAGAATTCACTATCACGAGAACAGCAACGGGGACATCTACCGCATGATTCAATCACCTCCCATCAGACCCCTGCCCCAACACATGGGGATTACAATTCAAGACGAGATTTGAGTGGGGACACAGAGCAAAATCATATGAAGTGCAATCTATTCGATTTTGTGACCCTTGAACTTGGTTTATAGCAGGCTCTCAATAGACATTTTGTAAATATGAAATGGGGGTTATCCCGCTTTGGTAAGAGTAAGATCGTTGGAACCATCAGGAACAAAGTAAATAGAAACAATAACTTTATTTCCCATGGATCATGGGATACTTTTGTGCATTCTACATAATTCAGTAACCAGTAAAAAAATTTTTTTGAAATAAAGACATCAGATTAAGCTCCTCAAAAAACGTTTTCGACTGGCTTCTGTACACGAAATGAATAAATTAACGAAGATACTCTTTAAAGTCCCTGGATATTATCATGATTTAAAAAACAGCAAGTTTGGCTACCCTAAAGAGATGAACAAATTTAGATCAGATGTAGACTGAAGTTCCACATCTTCTTAACTTGAAATATAGATAAATATATAAAGAGAAGACAAGGCCTTCTCTAGAATATGCCTTGAAGTGAATCCAAGCTTTCTTCCTTCTTTCCGTGACAGTAAAATAAATAAGTTTGGGTTTGAGGAAACAATGAAGCACATTTTTAAAATTTCCAAATGTATTTTTATATAAAATTTCAAATGTACAGTAAAGTGGAAAACATTTTACAGTGAACACCCATATACCTACCACCTAAATTCTACCATTAACTTTTTGCTATATTTACTTTACGACAGATCTATCCATCCATAGATACATATCTATCCATTCAACCATCAATCATCTTATATTTTAGTGAAACTGCAAGTTCAACATACATATTTCTGACAACAGTTTAATTAAATTTTCAATAGTTTTCTTCTTTTGAAATTAAATGTACACATAATGAAATGTAAAATTCTTAAGGTGTATCCACTGAGTTTTGATATACATCTGGGTATTTTAAACCACTATCAATATATAACAGTTCATCATTCCAGAAAGATTTTCACCCTCCCTCTGTAGCAATACTCATCCCCCTCTAACCCTGAGACGCCCATTGTTCTGACATTTTCTCCCTTTATTCTAGTGCTTTGTAAAGAAAATAATATGTTAGCTTTTTCTAGAAATTCATATTAACAGAATCAAAACATAGGCACTCTTGTCTGTATGATTTGTTACCTTCAGGATAATGTTTTTGAAATTCACCATGTTGTTGCATGTAACAACATTATTTTACCTTTTTTAGTGTTGAGTATTGTATTCTATTATATGAATACACCACAGTTTATTGTCCCTGCAGCCATTTCTCATTTGGGGCCTTTATGAATAATACTGCTACGGCTACTCATGTATAACTTATTTTATGGGCATATATTCTCTTTTGTTTTGGGTAAAAATGAAATTGTTTGGTCATAAGGTCAATAAATGTTATAATTTATAATAAACAGCCATCTATTTTCTTAAATAGATCCTACCATTCTATATTCTCTCAACAATTTATGAAAGTTTCATCTGTTTCATATCCTCACTAACATCCAGTGTTGCTATTCTTTTTCATTTAAAATTAGTTAACTGCATGCATAAAAATTAATTTAGACCCTTCGCATGAGACACAAAATTAATTCAAAATGGATCATAGACCTGAATGTTACTGCTAAAACTCTAAAACTTTTAGAAGAAAACACAGGAGAAAATCTTTTTGACCCTGAGGGTTAAGAAAAGATTTCTTAGATACAATACATAATAGTATTTTATAATACCTAGAAAAGCATGGCTTATAAACACACAAAAAAATTTAATTGACTTTATCAAACTAATAAACTTCTGTCCTTCAAAATTATTAAGAATATGAGAATATAAGGCACACACTTGGGGGAAATATTTGCACATCCTATGTCTCATAAAAGACATGTAACCGGAATATATAAAGAACACTAACAATTCAATGATAAGAAAGTTAGTGGTCCAATTTAAAAATGGGCAAATAACTCGAATAATTATTGTTTCAAAGATGATATACAAATGGCAAGCAAGCACATGAAAAGATGCTCGATGCCATCTGTCATTAGGAAACACAAACCAAAACCACAATGAGATACCACTTCATACCCACTAGATGGCTATAGTAAAAAAGATAATAAGTATTATTGAGATGTGAAGACACTGCAACATTGGATATAGAAATGTAGAATGGTGCAACCACTTTGGAAAATGGTTTGGCAGTTTCTTAAAGTGTTAAACATAGATATACCATACGATATGACAATTCCATTCTAAGAAATGAAAATGTGTATGTACAAAGACTTACACATAAATGTTCATAGCAACATTATTAGTAATAGCTAAAATATAAAATGCCCTCATCAACTAGTGGATATATAAGCAATATAAACTATCTTCATATTGTCAAATGCTATTCAGCAATAAAAAGGAATGAACTGCTGATCACCTAGCTATGATATAGATGAATCTCAAAATTATTATGTTAAGTAAAAGAAGCTAAGGACAAAAGCTACATATTGTATGATTATATTTATACCAAATGGTCAGTAAAAGTAGACCTATAGGGATAGAAAATAGATCAGTGGTTGCCTGGAGCTGGGGGTTAGAATAAAAGTAACTACAAATTAGTATGAGGAATATTTCTGAGGTGACGAAAATGTTCTAAAATTGGATTTTGGTGATGGCTGCACAACTCTGTACATTTTACTAAAAATCACTAAGGTTTACATTTAAAATGGGTGAATTTTATGGTATGTAAATTATGTCTCAATAAAGCTGCTTTAAAAAAAATGTTTCCACAAAGAAAACTGCAGGTCCAGATGGCTTTCCTGTGAATTCTACCAAACATTTGAGAAAGAAACACCACCAATATTACAAAAACTCTTACAGAGAATATAAACATAGGAAATGCTTTTTAAATAGTTATATGTAGGCCTGAAAAGAGCATAACAAGACGGGAAAATGACAAGCCAATTCCATGAACATGGATACAAAATTTCTACACAAAAATTAATAAATTGACTCTAATGTTAGATAAAAATAATAATATATCACAATCTAGATGGGTTCTTGTCGAGTAATAACTGAAAATCATTCCATGTCTTGGAGGATGCAAAAAATGAATAAAATTCAATGTCCTTTCATGATAAATGAAGAAAACCCTCTTAGCAAACTAGTAATAGAAGAAGCTTCCTTAATCCATTAAAAAGTATCTTTAAAAACCTTCTAGCAAACTTAGAGCTCAGTGATGAAATACTGAAAGCTAGTCACCTGAGATTAGGAAGGAGATGAGAATGTCTAGTATAATCATTTCTAGTTGACATTGACCTAGAGATTTTAGTGGATGATGTTAGGCAAGAAAAGCAACAAAAGGTATAAATAAATGTTTAAATAAATGAAGATTGGGAAGCTGTCATTATTTACAAAGAATTATATATGTAGAAGAACGCAAATTAGAATTAAGAATTTATCAAGGACACTGGATAAAATCAGTATGTAAAGTGAGGATCAGTTTTATTTCTGTATACCAGTAACCCAAAACTAGAAGATGGATTATATAAAAGATACCATTTATAATAGCAAAGATATCAAGGCACTTTGAGTGATAGCCAAAATAAATGGCAGATAGCAGAATTATATTTAGTAGGACTTCAGATATCATTATCAAATGAAACTGTGAAATAACTGTATTTCTACATTAAAATAAAAATGACTTAAAATATAAGCAAGAAAAAAAGACTATAAAAAGACAAAAGAGATATAAAAAGTAACTAATACTTATTTTGGAAGTTAAAAAATGGATACAAAAATTTTAACAGATAAATCATAGATTATATAGACTGATATAGTTTATTCAGAGATATAAATACTTTTTCTTTAAAATGTAACATAAAACAAAATTGATGAAAAATATTGAAAAGAAGTTAAGAGGCCAAGTGTGTTGGCTCACACCTGTAATTCCAGCCCTTTGGGAGGCCAAGATAGGAGGATGGCTTGAGGCCAGGAGTTCAAGCCTAGTCTGGGCAACATAATGAGACCTGGTCTCTAAAATTAAAGAAAAAACTTGGCTGGGAATCATGGAGCTATGTCCCTGTCATCCTAAGTGTTCTAGGGCTGAGATGGGAGGATTGCTTGAGCCCAGGAGATCAAGGCTGCACTAAGCTATGATCATGCATTGCACTCCAGCCAGAGCAAGACCCTATCTCTAAATAAAATTTTTAAAACTACAAATGAAATAGAAATAATAAAGAAGTTAAGAGTCATGGAGATCAGGATAAGGAATTCTGGAATGAAGAGTGTAACTTTTGAAGAGACAGTACCAGAGAATTTTTCAGAACACTAGAAACACACTCTTAGGTATAGATATTGGTGAATATTAAAAAACATATAAAAAAGATTTTTGAGTGAGCAAAAAACAATCATATCACAAATATATACATGTAGTTTGGTTTCATACGTAGAAACCTAAAAGGCATGCAGAGCTAAATGATCTAACATTTAGGGATTTATCAAATATCATTAAACTATTGAAAAAAGCAAGAGAATAGAAGATGCCATTCAAAGTAATCATGATCTTTGAATGCTGAATAAGAAATGGGAACCATCCACAGAGCTTTTTTAAAGAAAATCACTAATGTTCTACACATGAAGCTAGGTGGTACATAGATGAATATTTGCATTGTTATTTATATTTCTATCCTTCAAAATATATGAGCAGTTCCAGGCACTTCACAGAAGAAATTATGAATTGCTTTCTAAGATATATATGCAAAATATAAATGAAAACAATAAGCAAGCATTCTCCCCGATTAGATTCAGACAAACATTTTAAAATGTGATAATATAGAGTTGACTAAAGGACAGGGAAACAGACATTCATACATTTTTGGCCAAAGTGTAAGTTGGTTCAAACACTTCACAGAGCATTTGATACTATTGTTTGTAAAATAAAAAATATTACAACTCATGTCTACCTGTGGGTACTCATTTAAGCAAACTATGGCACAGCCATTCAATATAACATTATGTAGTCACTAAAAACAATGAAATAGGTCTATATGTGTTGATATAATGACCTCAAAGAAGCATTAGCCAGTAAAAATAGCAAGATATAAAACTGTGAATTTATAGTATGCTGCTATTTATGTGAAAAAATAAATATATGTATTTTATGTTTGTAGAATCATGTAGTATTGCCAGAAGGATAGCCACATAAAACAAAAATCTGGTAAAAACGGTTAACTCTGGAGATCAGCAGGATAGTGACTCTCGGCTAGCAGGTTTACTGCCTTTTCACGATCATCTCTTTTTTTAACCTTCTGTATCTTTTATCACATGCTAAAAATTACCTTTCAATTGAGAAAAAAAGACACTTTGTACAAAGATTCACATATGTACAGAGGTGTAATATGAGCATAATATGGGAGCAATCATGCTTGTCAAAGTCATTGTAATAATACTCTCTATATTTGGAATTTATTTATAACTGAAGTAATAATTCAAAACCATTTATAATAACAAGAGTGACTTTTTGTTTTATCAACATTTTACACTACTCAAGTGTGATCATCAAGAAAAAAAACCTATTGCTTGAAATTTCTAGTGCTTCCTGGGTTTATCTTGCTCAGAAATAACAGGGGGAAATGCTGTTTCAAACATTAAAAAATAAAGGTTGGCTGAATCTCTTCTTTGAAATGTATAAACATAAAAGCAAAAAATGGAAATAATTTTAAGATACCTATTTGGGGATTCCTTCTCTAAAGTAGGGTGTGTTTTTTAATTTCACTTTTTATCAGTTGTACATTTGGGGTCAAACTTTCTACAGTTCCGTAATGGAAATTGCCACTCTATTTTCAGAGGCGCAGATGGTGGAAAAACGTTTCACAAGTAAACCATTTTATTTGAGTGGAACTGAATTAGCTTTTCCAACCCACAATTTCCAAATACGATGTCAGAAGTGAAATACACCCTTCTACACCCTAGTGATGTGGCTCTGGGAAAATCATGCCATCACTCAAAAATACAGACCTTTTTCTGCAAAATGAGGACCCCAATGCCTTTGTTATAGTGTTGTGAGGATTAAATCACATGGCATATTCCTCTGAAAGTACCTGCAGGCTGCCTGGCACACCTCGAGATACCCCAGCCTGGCTACTTCTCAGAATCACTGGCCAGCACCTAGCACTAATGCCCAGGCCTCATAGAGACCAATCAAATCAACATCCCTGGCTCTGGGCCCTGGCATCTGCATTTTTCCAAACTCCCAAGGTGATTCTCATATGCAGCTAGAGTTGAGAACCACAGACTTACACTGTACCAATTTCTATCATATCCATCAACTGTTAAAAACACTGACAATTTGACTGATAAAATACTGATGAAGTTGTAAAAATCCACAAGCAAACAAACCGAGCAGTCATCCATTGGTGGTGGCATCTGTACATATTTGACTTAAGAAACAAGAAACGCCTACACTAACCCGAGCGGATGCCACTTTATCAGCCTTTAGCTGTGTAGAAGGTAGAAGTGACATGTTAAGAGAAGAGTAGGAAGAGAAGTAGGAGGAAAGGAACTGGTACTTTAAAAGCAGAAAATCTGCTATTGTTTTAATGTAGCAGAAAAGACATACAACAAGTGAGGATGCCACAGGTATCTGTTGTTGCAGGTCCAAATCAAGCGTAACCTGCCATAATGTTTTTTCATAACAATAACAGCTACTCTTAACAATTGCTACCTATCTCCTTACCCGCAACTCACTTGGAACTCTCAATTTCCCTTTACTTGTTCTCTATTTTTTCCCACAGTACATAGTTCACTAATTACGTTTTTTTGATTGACTCTATATTTGCATCAGAATATGAACTTCATGAGAGTAGCTCTAAGGTCCTAGTTATCTCTTACATTATCACATTTTCTTCCTAAATTTCTCCAAAACGAGAGATCTACCTCTAAGGCACGAATTTTTTTTTTAATAAGAAGAGATTATGCCATGTATCAAAGTGTAGCACAATAGGAAGAATACAAACTAGAAGAGATACATTTTGAATCAATTATTTTAAAAAGAAAAAAAAATGTATTCTCAATTGTTGTATTTTCCATACACGAGACATTCTTTCACATATGTTGGCCTATTTTGATTTAAATTTTTTTTTTTTCTCCAATACTGAATCCTCCAAAATATTTTCTCTGGCTGTTGCTTAGAAATCGTTGTTATTCAAACTGGTCACTAACTAATTCTCTGTTATGGCTTTAATTCCTTTCTTTAATAACTGGATTTTGCCCACTCTTTTCTAGCCTTCAATATTTCCTCCAAACCTAAGTCAACTTGTAATAAGATAAAGCTTGTCCTCCTTTTGTCTTCACTTTCTTTAGTCTTACCAAATATCTCTATACTCCTGGGCCTACAGCAAGTTATCCTTTCCCATTGTTTATTGGAGAAATCACGTATGTGTGTTGTGTAACCTTAACCAGTGCAACATGTCATTCCATTAGTAAAAGGTAAGTTTGACCTTGCTCCAGACATCCTGCACATGCTTCAGTGTCCTATTAAACTGTGTGTATGACCTGGGCCAAGCAACTTCCCCTGTATGAAACTCAGTTCTGAAACTCACTTACAAAATGCTAGCCAAGTCCACCTCAAACTTTTTTCCTCTATGTTCATGATTGTTTTATAAAAATAATTTTGCGACATGTAAATCATTGAGCCAACTTGCTGAACTCCTTAGGGTACAAACAACATTAGTTTAATTGTTTTCCAGTGTTTTAACGTTTCAAAATGTTTTCCAATGTTTCAAATGTTTTAATGTTTCAAAGGACTCTGTAGGAGGCAACAGTCTCTCCTCCAGACAACATCTTCAGCTGGTCCTATACATTTGGAAAGTCTCATTTTCTGTGTTAAAAGCTCTACTCTAGTCTGTACCTAAACTTTCACATCGTACCCAATGTAGAGTGGCTTCTCTGCTCCCCAAGTTCAAGGCTGATCTGAGGTTTGGCAAGTACTAGCCCAGAAGGCGAAACAAAACCCATTTTCTGCACCTAATATTCAGCTAGTACATAGTGGCCCTGGAAGGCATCTTTTCTGGTGGTCAACCTGCATGTCCCACCAAATGTAAAATGGTTTGAATATCACTCCTGGTTTTTTCACTTTTCTTTCTCTTCTAACTCCTCCACTTCTTCTGGCCAGAGCTTTTAGTAGTCCTTTCTTAGACAGCAAATGTCTTCTGTCTATTATGATAAACATCTAAAGGATAGCCTGCTGTATAGCATATGAATTGGCTCTTCGAGATGCCCCTCTTTGTCAAGATCCTTTCAAGACTTTCCAAGCCTGGTTACCTCTCATAGTGTCTTACAGCAAAACACCTATCCTGGCTCTCCTAAATCTACTGATTTTCTGTCTTTTTTTTTTTTTTCTTTACAGCTTCTTCCAGCCAGCCCTGAGGGCTTGCAAACTTCTCCATGTGGGACGTTTTATGCCTCTCCTCAGATCCGGAGGACACATTTCAAATTCTCCCAAGAATTATTGCCTCCTGCACTCCAGGAGTAGCTCTGGGTGGCCTAAAAGTCTCAGCACTCTTCAAGCCAGATTGAGATGCTAGCCTCCCTCTTGCAGACAGCATCATATTTCGTGACTGGGCTCCACTTTTTTGGCATGGAGGCAGGAAGCAGTCCCTTCTCTTTCTAAGAGAGACAGTCAAGAACTGTCAGTTTTCTTCAAAGAAAATTTCCCTCACCAAATTTACTTTTGAATATTTGATCTTCTCATACCTGGGCTGTTGGAGTGACCATGGTCGAAGAGGGTTTCCACTTCCCACAAATTCTATGGAATTAAGTTGGATTTTTTTTAACCCCTTAAACCCTTCACAGCTTTAGAACTTTTGCTGAAATTCCAACATAACAGAAAGGTGTCATTCCCAATATGTTAAATTTCACGATCTTTTGTCTTGCATGTTTTTCTTTAATGATTAAAGGATACTCAGGCCTTCGAATTGTTCACTTCATCATTAAATGATCTCAGAAAAATACTTAGTCTCTCTAAATCTCAGTATATTATATGTAAAATGAACTAATAGGAAATTGCTTGACACGGTAATTATGAGATCAAATGAGACAATCTGTGGGAATTCTAGGTAAACTTTTAAGTGCTATTGAAAGATTAGTTAGTATGTTTAATATAACTCAAGTAAAATGTAAATTAAAGTCAGTTAATAAAGTGAATCAGGCTTTTAAAATGTCTCCCAGCAGGAAATCTACATAAAGATACACACCTGAACATAGTCTGATGCCTACACACAACATCCCAGCCTTCAATCTAAGTTCTTAGATAAGGCCTACAGTGTTTTAAGATTGATATGTCGTGTAGAAGAAAAAGAAAGAAGGGAGTAGGGAAAAAAGGGCTAAGAGAAGAATTTTATTTTTAAAAAGAAAAACTAATACCATCATGCTCATTATGACTGCACAAAAACCCCTTCTCTTGGCGTATGCTATCACCACCAGGTTTCATTTCTCAAACGTCTCCTCTAATCTTTCCATCCAGTTACCCTCTTGCCCTAGCATCTCTAAAATTGCTCTTTCCAAAATGCTAACACTGCCATACATTTTACTTTCAGTATTCCAGTTACTTCATGCATTAGTTATTTTGTCTCTCCAATTAAAAAATTAAGATGAAGGCTGGTCTTCATATTCTGTGGCTTTTGCAAGGCATGACAGGGGGTTAAGTCCACAGGCGCTATTTGATAAATGTATATTTGTTTGCCTTTATTCAAATCAAAGTGTGCCACAGATTGAGAAACCTCAAAGTAAACTAATTTATCTAGAAGATTTGATGAAATCTATGAAATGCTAACATGTTTTACAAAATATACAGACTGGATAAAGACCTGATATAAAGGATCACAGCGCACTGTGTGGACATGGGAACCTTTAAGATTCTTGATACTTACAGTAAAACTGGAAATACCTTGTGATATTTTTGTATTTCTATTTTTGTATTGACACTTAAGAGGAAACAAAGCATATTATTTACATACACACAAATATCTGCCAAATGCACATCACCATGTGACTATTTATGTAGAATTGTTTTTTCAAAACCAAAAAAACTTACTTTACTTTCAAGTTAAGTCTTTTTTTTTTTGGAGATAGAGTCTTGCTTTGTTGCCCAAGCTGGAGTGTAGTGGCGTGATCTCAGCTCACGGCAGCCTCCACCTCCCAGGTTCAAGTGATTCTCCCACCTTAGCCTCCCAAGTAGCTGGGACTACAAGTGTGCATCAGTATGCCCGGCTAATTTTTGTATTTTTTAGTAGAGACAAGGTTTCACTATGTTGGCCAGGCTGGTCTTGAACTCCTGACCTCAGGTGATTCGCCTGCCTCAGCTTCTCAAAGTGCTGGGATTACAGGTGTGAGCCACTGTGCCCGGCCTATTCAAGTTTAGTCTTGATTTGAATCAATTACCTCATGCTTACCTTTCTTGATGCATAAGTTATGTGAATCCTGTTTGGTAAAATGTACATTCTAAATGTGCAGGGGTGACAAACCAGTAAAAAATAAAAGTTAAACCAAAATAAGCATTTAAAAAATGACTATGATCAGGGACTAGGCTGCCAATATGCATCTTTACCTTTTAAAATTACAACAAGCCTGTAAAATAGCCACAATAGGCCTTGAGGAAATAGGTTCAGAGAAGGCTAAACAGTTTTCCCAAGATCACACAAACCAAATTGCTGAGTCTACTTTCTGATCACTATCCTATTTTGCATCCCAAAACCAACTTAACCAAGCCTGCTGAGTGTTGGCTACTAATATTCCACTTCTGTGTGAGAGGAAAGAAAATGATGGGATTATGAATGAAGCTGAGAAGTGATGAATTCCCAACTGGCCCTAGTCTAGTCCTTGGTTTCACTTTATCTGTTCTCATGCCGGTTTTGTAGGCCACTGACTTATCTTGTATAGACTGTGTGGTTATTCCCTCTTCAGGGTTCAAGTGTCTGACTCATGGCCCCCAGAAGAGAATCACGTTGTAACAAGTGTACCTTGGGCATGGTGGAAATGGGAGTGGAAGGAGGGAAGAATGAAAACCCAGAGTGTTAGACTCTCAAGAATAAAGAAGAGTGAAGTGATGGTCGATCAGTTCATTCTTACATTCCAGTCAGCAGTAAAACGTGGTTGTCCTTAGACAAAGTACAAAGCAGTGTGTGACAGGGAGGTTTCCTCAGCCCTCCTTCAGAGGACGCTCTTCCACTGGCTTTCTGTGTTCAGGTGATTTCACATCACGCCTCATCTCTGAACCCTCTAAATGTCCATGTGATTTTTCTCTCCTTTGCCCACTCGCCCTTTCCAAGTCTCTCTGTCTATTACCTTCTCAGTGCTAACTCTCCTTTACTTTCTGCTTTCACTGCATCTGGTTCTTCTTTGGCAACAAAATGGAATCCAATATTAATAAAAACTGTTGCAAGTATTATGTTTAATTCTCACAATTCTGGATTGGAAATATGATTTTTCGTATTTTGTAAACGGGGAAACAAGGAGTTGGAAATGTAACTCATCATACCGATGTCATCCAACCAAAACATTCAGTCACAACATGCATGTAGGTTTCTCTTTTTTTTTTTTTTAACAGCTTTTAAAGATGTAATTCACATGTTATACAATTCACCAGCTTAAATTATACAATGCAACTCAACAGCTTTTAGGATATTCAAGAACTGTGCAAACATCGCCACGATCAATTTTGTAATATTTTCACCACCCTCAATACAAATCCTGCACCATTTATCCGTCAGATTCCAGTTCCCCCGTCTCTTCAGCCCTAGGCAATTTGCTCTCTGGCACCATAGATTTGCCTAATCTGGACACTCTACAATATCTGGTCTTTTTGACTACTTCTTTCATTCGACATGTTTTCAAGGTTCATCCATGTCATAGCACATGTCAGTACTTCATTTATTTTGTGGCTGAATAATATTTTATTATGCCCATTTTGTTTATCCATTCATCAACTGATGGTAATTTTGGTTGTTTCTACCTTTTGGATACCAGAAAAAATGCTGTTATGAATATTCTTACATAAATGTTTGTGTAGACATATGTTTTTATTTCTCTTTGATATATACCTAGGTGCAAAATTGCTGAGTCATATGGTAACTTTATGTTTAATCTTTTTTAAAAAACTGTTTTCCAAAGTGGAGGCATCATTTTGTATTTCTACCAGCGGTGTATGAGGGCTCCAGCTTCTCCACATCATCACCAATGTTTGTTATTATCTGTCTTTTTTGTTATGCAGAATCTTGACTAATACACCGTTTTAATGGGTCTGAAATGGTATCTCATTTTGGTTTCTATTTGCATTTCTCTGATAGTTAATGCTAGGTTTTTCTTGAAGTGCACCCTAACATATTTATTACAGTTTTTCAATTCAATGTTAAAATACTTAAATGAGTAAGATAGAAATAGGAGAATATATGTATACACTAAGCTGATATAAATGTGCATGCATGTGTGTATACATGCGTATTGGGACATGCTTATACTGCTTGTGTGTCTTACAAGTATGTATACGTGTACATGTAATTGTATACATCTCAGAACTATTGAAAGCATGGAATCTTGGGTTAAATTGCTTTAGATCAGATCCAGGCACTGCCATATACTACCTGAATGACCTGCAGCAGGATGCTTAATTCCTGTAAGTTCATTTTCCCTATCTACACGTGGAAACAATAGAAGTAGCCCTACCTAACTTGCTTCTCATAGTGCCTGCTAAGTTGTTTGTTTATAGCTATTAGCTAAGTACTTCTACATTCACTGACTCTTTAACAATGAGGAGGTGTTTCCTGTACTGTGCAATTAAAAAAATCAATGAATTGTACATTTTATAATTGTACATATTATTTGCTTCTAAACATTTCCAATCAATATTTTCATTTAGGCTTTAATAGATTTCTTGTCAGAGATCAGTGTCCCACCAAACCTAATTGGTCACCCTGTTCTTCAGATTAGTCAAAAATTCTCCATACAAACAAAAAAATAAGAAACGGATAATTTTATTGCAAAACAGCATCATCAGTTTTCATAGCAAAATGCCTCTCATTTTGATACAGCTCCAAGCGGGGTCTCAAACCCAACCAAAAGCATAAGAAGGAGCCACCCGGAGCCTCTGACAGTGTGTGTCCTTGAAGGACAGCTTTCCTTCTTTTCTTCTCCACAGCCTCCCGATTTAGCCCTTGCACTCCCCACTCGTCAAACCGGGGGAGCAGTAGAAATAAGCAGCACAAATTGGCAGATAATGCACCTTATTTCCATGTAGAAGCAGGTGCATTTTCCTCCGGATAAGTGGTGCGGTGACACTGATCCGCTCTGACAGGCCAGCTGATCTAAAATAACTCAGCACACATCACCACTAGCAGGGGAAGCTTCTCCCAAGAGCTTATTCCGAAACTCTTCAATCCCCCGGGTGCTAATTAAAATTTACTAGATAATATTTGCAAAGCTCAATGGCCCTAGTTACAGCAATTATCAGTTACTAAACGTTAGTGCCAGAGATGTCACCTGATGATTGGCTTTTTTAAAAACGAGGATTTTTCCTCTTCCCCATCCTCTTATTCTTTTCCTCCAATTCTTCAAGAAACTGAATGAACTAAATGTCTCAATTGGCTGAAGATGGAGAACTGGGGGAATTCACCATTCTCCGCTTAAAATATTCTTTTCTCATTGGATCACTATAAAAGTAAGGGGCGAAATTGGAGGACCACCTTTGAGCCATAATCCAGTAGAAAATGTACCCCTCACTCATCCATTTGCCTCATGAGTGCATCAGTTTACACAGGTAGAAAAAGGGCCTGGCCAAGACCTGCTCATCTTATTCTATTATTGCTAATGATTGCTCCTGAAATGGAGGTGATATTTCTATACAAAGGAGATTCAATCAATTTATTGAATTGGCCACCAAATCAGCCATAGGCAAAGGGCCTGACCACCTGCATCCTGCTCTGACCATTTTCTGCAGACCACATGGGGAGATGCTTGCTGCAATGACATACAGATATATTTGCTGTGTTAAATTGTTTTCGTAATGCACTTGATGCCCTTTATTTTATTTTATTTTATTTTATTTTATTTTTTGAGATGGAGTCTTGCTCTTGTCACCCCAGTTGGAGTGCAGTGGCACAATCTCAGCTCACTACAACCTACACCTCCCAGGTTCAAGTGATTCTCCTGCCTCAGCCTCCCAAGTAGCTGGGATTACAGGTGAGCACAACCAGGCCCAGCTAATTTTTGTATTTTTAGTAGAGACGGGGTTTCACCATATTGGCCAGACTGGTCTTGAACTCCTGATGTCAAGTGATCCACCCGCCTCAGCCTCCCAAAGTGCTAGGATTGCAGGCATGAACCACCATGCCTGGCCTAATGGCCTTCATTAAGCAGATAATCTGTGACCAAATTCTCTTTAAATTGATGACCCTTATAATTAATGATCAAATGTCTTTAAGTTCTAATTCAGGAAAGACATCGTATCCACAGGCAGGCATAGCTGAAGTCTATTCTGGGACAGTGGCAGCTTTTGCTCCTTGTTCATATACCAGTGACAAACTTTTGCCAAGACACAACGATCCCAATTATTAATTTGTTTATTTCCAGAGGAACATTTTTTCAGAGCTCTCTTCATGAGGAAGAGCAACTAGTATGTATAGAATATCTTCTATTTGCCAGATAATAATGATTGCCACTTTTAAAAAAAGACATCTTTCTTAGCGTTGGCTCAACAATAATATTCCTTATCCTTAACCTTTTAAAATCAGTCTCCTTTCAGAAGCACAGGGAAAGATGACTGTCCATTTATTTTATAATCAGGGATATATGTAGCAGCAACGTGAAGCAGTGGAAGAAAGACCAGACTTTATGACAGAAGACCAGGAGGTGATTTGAAAACTCTACCCCCTTCCATCTCTGGGGCCTTCACCAAAGTATTTAACATTCTAAGCTTCTATTTACCTCACTACGTCAAGATGAAACAAGACATGTGAAGGAACTTAGAAAGATATAACCTTCTATGCAAACATTTAAAAAAAGACAGGACTTGGCCAGGCGCAGTGGCTTTGGCCTATAATCCCAGCACTTTGGGAGGCCAAAGTGGGCAGATCGCTCGAGCTCAGGAGTTCGAGACCACCCTGGGCAACATGGTGAAAGCCCATCTCTACTAAAATACAAAAAATTAGCTGGGCTGGTAGAGCACGCCTGTAGTCCCAGCTATGCAGGAGGCTGAGGCACGAGAATCACTTGAACCCCTGAGGCGGAGGTTGCAGTGAGCCGAGATCGCACCACTGCACTCCAGCTTGGGCTACAGAGTGAGACTCCATCTCAAGAAAAAAAAAATAGGGCTTTTACTCAAATTATAAGGTCAGTAGAAGTGACCTTCACAAATACTTGTAATGCTCATTGAGATCAAACTGAAGTGTCACCAAGTTAAAAAGGTACAGCTGGTGATATCCTATGGTTTATGATGATCATCAGTAGTTTAAATAATTTCTGTTCCTGATCCATAAGGTTTTCTTCAGAAGCAAGCCGGTTAAAACCAACTCATAACAACAATTAATACACTAGACCATTCAATTTCTTTCACTTCTCATCTTCTCACTTTACTTATATATACTGAACAATATCATATAGGAACAAACTTACATTCTCCTCTTTAAACCTCTTCTGTATTTCTTATAAAATTTCTTTCTTTTTTTTTTTTTTTTTTTTTTTTTTGAGACAGGGTATCACTCTGTCACTCAGGCTATAGTACAGTGGCACCATCATAGCTCAATGGAGCCTCGAACTCCTGGGCTCAAGTGAGCTTCCTGCCTCAGCTTCCTGAGTGGCTGCGACTACATGCCCGTGCTACCACACCTGGCTAATTTTTAAAAAATCTTTTTGTAGAGACGGAGTCTTGCTATATTGCCCAGGTTTGTCTCAAACACCAAGCCTCAAGTGATCTTTCTGCCTCAGCTTCCCGAAGTGCTGAGATATAAGAGTGAGCCACCATCCCTGACCTACCCATAAAATTTCAAAAGGATGAAATTTATCTAGTAAATTCTAAAAAAAAAAGTCTTGTGGTCAGACTTATCTGATCTTCCACAGGTTAAAATAATTTTCGTAAGTATGTCCAATAAACCAAAGAGTGAAAAAAATTTTTAAAGAAGCAAATTCATCTGAATTGTCAATAGCATTTTACCTGGACTAAACTGAGGATGAAGCATTT
Organism: Trachypithecus francoisi; assembly: GCF_009764315.1. Lineage (NCBI taxonomy): Eukaryota > Metazoa > Chordata > Mammalia > Primates > Cercopithecidae > Trachypithecus > Trachypithecus francoisi. Next base: position 17,592,315 of record NW_022681461.1, read on the forward strand.
GCGTGAGTACTATCCTCAACCACAAAGTATTTACTAGGTGTCGAACATTTGCTGGTAACTTCTTGGTGCTGATCTACAAATCATTTCAAATACGTGGGGACTCTTACTTAGCCAGGTAGTAGTGTAAGGAAGAGCAGTCTAGGCAAAGGCAGCAGCACATGACCTTGAGTGGGAGAAATCATGGCTGGAATATAGGTGAAATGTAGCCAGGGCAGGTGGGAGGTTAGTTCATAAAGGGCTTCACAACCTCAGCCTCTTGGTCAAGGTTCTAGGAAGAAACAAATCACTCAAATGGTTTCATAAAGATATGTTAATAAAGGTGATACTTACACATGCGTAGGTAGTATTTAGGAGGCACACAAGGGGTATCAGGGAGCTGCCATCATCCCCTACCCTCGCCCCTAGAAGGAAGGAGAGGGGAATAGGGCTCTTAGAGTCCAGTGGTAGCAGGACCTGTAGAGGGAAGGCTGCCCACATTGCTGGCAGAGAAGCAACACAGAAACAGAGAGGCAGCAAGACAGAAACACCTCTCAACTCTCTCCTTCCACCCTGCCAATGTCTCCCAGGCAGGGCCTTTCTTTGAACATAGAGCAGAGCAGAGAAAGGAGGGGGAGGAAGACTGGTGAGCAGAAAATAACTAGTATATTCTATTTTGTATTTTATCCTAAGAAAAATAGGAAGCCTTTGAAAGATTTTAGTCACAGGAGTTAAGTGGTGAAATTGAGCAGTTAGAGCTTTTTTGTTATAGATTTTATGAGACCACAGCATTTAAAGACACATATTTTTCCATATTGGCATTCATTCACTTCGTTTTTTAAAAAATGTGAGATGCTTCTGGTCTGTTTCAAGTTTAAAAATGAATGGAAAATGAATATCAAGACTGAAGACAAATTTGGATACTCCAGTAATAAATACAAATCATGCTATGAAAGTTCGTAGGTGATTCATAGTGTCTAGTTAGAGAATAGCAGTGAACTCTGTCGATGATCATGTGTGGAAAATGGGGGGTTTCATTTACGTTGTCTTTTAGAAGGAGTTAGTTTTGCAAATTTTCATCAAAGGATTTGTTAAAGTTCAGATGTTTCCTGTTTTTGACAATGAAAGCTATTCTTTTTTTTCCTTTTTTTCTGTGTTGGGTGGTGTTTCTAACATTTGTTGGAAGGAAAAAAGCCATTTAGGTTCTATGGAGATAGGTTAATTTCCTGCTAGAGTTCATTTTTATATGCCCATGTTTACCTAAAATTGAGATATGGGAGCATTTTGAGAGAAATTCTAGACCTTTAGTTAAAAAAAAAAGAGAGAGACAGAGAGAGAGAGAGAGAGAGAGAGGAACATATAAATATATGAGGTGCATGTTTGTACAGTGAAAGAGCCATGAAGAATTTGGTTTTCTAAATTAGTGATTCTACTACTTTGCTGCATGTCCTATATAATCTAGGATCTTTTTAACACTGTTAATTCCCAAGGCACCCTAAAAGCCAACTGAAACAAAATCTGAGTAAAACCCGGTGTATTAGTCCATCTTCAGGTTGCTAATAAAGACATACCCAAGACTGGGTAATTAATAAAGAAGAGGTTTAATGGACTCACAGTTCCATATGGCTGGGGAGGCCTCACAATCATGGTGGAAGGCTAGGAGGGGCAAAGTCACGTCTTAACATGGATGGCAGCAGGCAAGAACTTGTGTAGGGGAACTCCCCCTTGTAAAACCATCAGATTTCATGAAACTTATTCACTATCATGAGAAAAGCATGGGAAAGACCTGCCCCATGATTCAGTTACTTCCCACCAGGTTCCTCCCACAACATGTGGGAATTGTGGGAGCTACAATTCAAGATGAGATTTGGGTGAGGACACAGCCAAACCATATCACCCATGGATTTTTTTAAATGATTCTAACATGCAGTCATGTTTGGTGATCACCAAAGATATAATTCAAGCCATAAACCATACTTATTTTAAAGTTCCAGACAGTTAAAATCCTGGTGATGCACACACATGTTTATCATAGCACTATTTGTAATAGCAAGGACATGGCATCAGCCTAGGTGCCCATCAATAGTGGAACATGGAATACTATGCAGAATAATAAGAAAGAGTGAAATCATGTCCTTTGCAGCAATGTGGCTACAGTTGGAGGTCATTATCTTAATCTTAAGCAAATTTAACACAGAAACAGAAAACTAAACGCTGCATGTTCTCACTTACATGTGAGAGCTAAATATTAGGTACAGGTGGACATACAGATGGGAACAATAGACACTGGGGACTCCAAAAGCTGGGAGAAAGTGGGAGAAACAGGAGTTGAAAAACTACCTATTGGTTATTATGTTCACTGTCTGGGTGACGGGTTCAATAGAAACCTAAACCTCGGCACCACGCAACAAACCTGCACATACACCCCCTGATTCTAAAGATAAATAAAAATAAAGTAAAATGCTAGTGATGTCAGCCTAATAAGTTTCCAGATCTCTCCACCTACAGTCTACTACCCTTAATATTCAGTTTCAAATTTAAATGCATAGAGATGGTTGAGTTGACCTCAATGTGTTGCCTCCACATTGTGCAATGCCTCTGTGTGCATCTTTGGTAATAGGCTTTTATAAATAGCACATACTTTTTAAAATGCCTGATTTTAAATGTGTTAACATTTTATTTTATTATTTTTGTACTTTGAGTGACTTCCGAAGTGTCCTGAGTACCCAGGCTTGGGTTGGACACATCAAAAGAGTTCAAGAAATATAATGATCATTATTATTTACATACTATGGATAAAACATTGGTCTGTACTTTAGTTGAGAGATAATTGCAGTCTCTTTCAGTGATGGCTACAATGAAATGTCAATCACTGTCAATAAACACTATACTGAAAGCAACCCAAATCCTGCACTTCAACGTGGTTTTTGCCTTCAAACTTCTTTCTGTCATCAAATACTTGCCTGTGTCCTGTGTTTTTGAAAGAGGATTTGTGCGAGATGTGCCCTGACTCATTCTGAAGCATTTCTCTGATTTGAGCTCTAGCTCAGTCTTTGTTATACTGTTCTCTCTTTGTTTTGGCTAACCAAGGATGAAATATTTAATCAGACTCAACTTGGAATAAAAGTCAGTCTCTGGAAATTTCATGCTTACCCTCGTATCCTCATCCTTTTCCCCACAGTACACATGCACCATCATTATGTGCTCTGCGTCAACTTCTCCAGAGCCTTTTTTCTCTACAATTTATGCTGCTGCAACATTGCGATCGTCGTTGAAAAACTATTAAAGCAGAGCGAACTGAGTATAAGCAACCACTTTCACCCCAGTCTAAAATCCATTGAAATGAAACATAAACTGTTTCAAAATATTTTATAATGTTACGGAAAATAAAAAAGATTGCCTCCGATAAATGCAGAAGTTCGATGAATTTCTAAAGAATAGAAAGCTAATAGGAATGAAATAGGAACCTAAGGCTACATTGAATTGTAATGAAAATATACAAAGTAAAGAAATGGTACTGAAATCAGAGTGGTTTGGGGCCAGGGTCCCCAACCCATGGACTGCAGGCTGGTACCGGTCCCTGGCCCGTTAGGAACTGGGCCGCATGGCAATGCTACATCTGTATTTACAGCTGCTCCTCGTCGCTGGCATTACTGCCTGAGCTCTGCCTCCCGTCAGATCATCAGTGTCATTAAATTCTCACAGGAGCAGGAACCTTATTGTGAACTGTGCATGCAAGGGATCTAGGTGGCACTCCTTATGAGAATCTAATGCCTGATGATCTGAGGTGGAACAGTTTCATCCAAAACTATCTAATCCCCAACCCACCCCCTCTCCCAGCACCCTGGTCTGTGGGAAAATTGCCTTCCACGAAACTGGGGGACCGCTGCTTTGGGGAACATTCAAAGCCAAAGGATATAGGTAATGATGATGAGGCCTTAGGTAGTTATCAACTGGAGCTATTACTTTCTTTGTAGAAATGTTTTGAGAGGACAAAGTAACTAAGTTTCCTCTCAGAGGTATCAGTGAATGGAGCAATAAAGCCAGAGAATTCCAGATATATAAAGATTCAGTGAGAGATGGAGAGGGTGCCTTCAAAATTGCAAAGCAGGCTGCAGCACGCTATATTCCACAGTGTTTCTATCTCTCAAAAGACTAGGTTCTACAATCAAAACATGCATCCACAAACAGGTAATAGTGCTATGATAAACATGGGCGTGCATCACCAGCATTTTAACTGTCTGGAACTTTAAAATAAATATGGTTTAAAGTTTGAATTATATCTAAGAATCAACAAATACCTGATGAAAACCAAAACCACAAAAGAAAGAACCCCCATTCAAAAAGCACAAAACTAATGTGAAAAAACATTTAATGGAGCAAGCAGACTAAATTCTAATGAAATTATATGAATATGTTTATCATATCTATAAAAGAGCATTTTATGAAAAAATAATCTGAAGATTTTGGAAATAAAAATACTATGCATTCAAAAGGTGAGTTGAATGACAAAACGAATTAGGCCGAAGAGTAAATAATGAGCTAGATGATCCTGCAAATAATTTCACAGAACAGTGTGAAAGGAAAAAAATAATGGAAAGTACAATGAAATAAATAGTTGCAGAGAACAGATGCAGTACACCCAAAATCCATTTAATAGGAACATCGGGAAAAGGAAACCTAGAGAATAGAGAAAAATACATAATCAATGAAACAGAAAATGTTTACAGAGCAAAAGAAACACATTGAAAAGACCCAAACTTACAAACCTGGAGAATGAGTACAATGTCACAGCTAAATACACCAAGGTGCGATTCTTCTACAAGCCAAGACTAAAAGAATACCACTCCTAAAATATTCTAGAAAGATATCACTTTCGTAGCTTCCCTACAAAACAGAAAGAAGCATATTCACATCAGGCTTCTCCTCGACAACACTGCATACTGTGAGACAGTAAAGCAAAAATGTCAAATGTCTAAGAAAAAATCCCATTTGAAATATATTTGATTTCTGCATACATATTTTGAAAAGTTATAAGTAACCTCAATTGTTTTCAAGATATTAATATTAAGTGATGGTGAATCAATATTACGGAATATTAGTCTATGGCTTGATAACAGCACAGCAATAATCATTTGGGGCAGCTCCTCTCAAGGTGATTGCCACTTCCAAAAGCAGTGGCTGTAAGGTGGAGAAGGCAAGCACAGTTTTCAATAGACTCATAGGTCTGAGCCCAAAATGAAGCTCGGATCCTGCCTAGGCAGAGGGTCCTTGTAAAAACTCATGTCTTTGGGTGGTTCTGAGGGTAAACATTGAACCACAAATAGACCAGCCCACACAGGAAGCAAAGTCTAGGTTCAAATAATTTTAAACCCTTTGAGATTTAGATAACCTGAGATTCTTAGTGTCCCTAGAATAACTGCCAGTCAGAAATAAAGTGAAACTTCATTAGAGGAAGAAAACATCCTCCTAAGCCTCAAATGATTTCTGATGTTTTTCATATGCAAGCTTCAGCATCCTGATTAAACAAAAACAGAGTATTCTGGAAACATAAATCAATCAACCAATCAATAATAAATAATCAAATGTAAAGAACAACCACCAAACATAGAAAAAAAGTAACTAAAATCAAAGGAAAAAAATCAGAAAATAAAGCAGACCCATAAGGTAGTCAGATAATGGAGTTATAAAACATGTAATCAAAAATAGCTATCAGTAATCTGTCAAAAAAACAGAGGACAAAAACACAAATTAGAAAATTTCGTTTAAAAAAATAGATCACCTGAGTCATTTCATATCTATTTGAGAAATGTCTGGGCATGGTGGCTCACGCCTGTAATCCCAGAACTTTGGGAAGCCGAGGAGGGCAGATCACCTGAGGTCGGGAGTTCGAGACCAGCCTGAACAAAATGGAGAAACCCTGTCTCTACTAAAAATACAAAAAATTAGCCAGGCGTCTTGCTGCATGCCTGTAATTCCAGTTACTCAGGAGGCTGAGGCAGGAGAATCGCTTGAACCCAGGAGGCAGAGGTTGGGGTGGGCCGAGATCGTGCCATTGCACTCCAGCCTGGGCTACAAGAGCGAAACTCAGTTTCAAAAAAAAAAAAAGAAGAGAGAGAGAGAAATTTATGGTAAAATCCTCCCAAATCTCTCAATGTGAAAAGCTCTAGGCTCCTTTAATATCTCACAGTTCTCTAGGGCAGAATTTGACGTACAGTGGGCTAGATTCTTTGCTCAGGATCTGGCTAGTCTAAAACAAGGTATTAGCCAGGCTGTGTTCTCATCGGTAGCTTCGGATCATCTCCAAATTCACATGGTTGTGGCAAAATTCAGTTCCTTGTGGTTGTAGGCCTGAGGGGCCCACTTCCTGGCTGGCTCTTAACCTGTGGTTACTTTCAACATCCAGAGACCACTCACGTTGTTTTCTTCTTGGCCCTCTCCATCTTCACAGTCATCAACAACAACAACAAAACCCTTGCACATATTCCTTCTTGTTCTTTGAATCTCTTTCACCAAGAAGAGCCCAGTTTCCATTAAGGCCACAGTGGATAGGGCTCTTGATAGGGCTCTATCAAGAATAATCTGTCTACCTCCAACTCAGATAATTTAAACTCTTAATTACATCTGCAAAGTCCCTTCACAGCCCCACCTAGATTTATCTTTGATGGACTAACTGGAAGAAGGTCAGTGTACACCAGGGGTAAGAATCTTAGGGGCCATTATAGATTTCTGCCTACCCCACCCATTATCATTCTTTTCTAAGTATTATATGTTTACTTCTTCAACACAATGGTTATTTACTAATTTTTACTTAGCTTACAAATAAAGATTATTTTAGTTTCCATTTTGTTTTCCAATTTTACTACATTATGTTTAAAAATCCCAATAATATCAATGGTTTTAGATTGGTTGTACATCGACTCATGGCTTAACAGTCGAATTTTATAAAAATTTCCAAGGTTGTACATTTTCTATTTACGAATTATGGAGTTAGATGTCACATATGTACAAAATATATGTGCCATAATATAGGTGTAATATAGCTTAAACCTTTGATATAATTTAAACCTCAAATTGTTCAAGTATTTGACATCTATTTTTGTCTGTTTCTATAATCTGTTTTTAAGAAGGATGTGTTTGATATAGCTATTTTTCTCTAGAGTACTGTCAGTTATTTTAATTATACTTTTAGGCTTTATTTTTGAGGGCATAGAATTTACTATCGACATGATTTCTTTTATCAATATACAAAGGTTTTTTTTTTTTTTGCTCTTAATACATTGCTTACCTTACTTATATATTACCAGATATTAAGATTCCCACATCAGTATATTTTTATTCTCTTTTTAAGCCACAAACATTCCTTGTGTCTTGGTTTTAAGTATGTTTCTTGAGACACGTATTGTTGAATTATATAATTTATGCAATCTTAGATTTTTTACATTTTCTACATCTATTTATTATTCATTCCTTCAGTTTTATTCTCTTCCCCCGCCCTCCAATTCTTAATGTCCATTGGATAGACTGAGTTTCCTTTGGCTTATGTAAAAGTTATGTATTCTGATTTTGTTCCCATGTTTGCTCCCTGTAGACTAAGACTCAAACTCATATTTACCTTCTCTAATTGATTTATTACATCAATATTCATGTCACTTTCATAAGACAGGAAGTTCAGCATGTTTACGTACTCCTTTGTCTGCTAACCTCAACTTCTCAATGATGTCTCCTTTGGCCAATTTGTATAAAATTGTAGTGTGCACCTCCCTGTACTCCCTATTCTCTATCCTTGATTTATTATTCCCCAAAAACATTTATTAATTTTTAATTTGCCATTTTTTTATTTTTTTGTTCTGTTGCCCTCTTAAAGGAACACAAGTTTCATGAAGATGGGTAGGGTTTTTGTTTGTTTGTTTGTTTAACTTTTATCTTAGGTTCAGGGACACATGTACAGGTTTGTTATATAGATAAACTCACACATGGGAGTTCATTGTACAGATTATTACTAAGCCTCGTACCCAATAGTTATTTTTTTTATCCGGTTCCTCCTCTCACCCTCTATCATAAGTAGGCCCCAGTGTCTGTTGTTCCTCTCTTTGTGTCCATGTGTTCTCATCATTCAGGCCCCACTTATAAGTGATAACATGCAGTATTTGTCTTTTTGTTCCAGCATCAGTTTGCTAAGAATAATGGCCTCCAGCTCCATCGCCGTTCTGGCAATTGACAAGGGCTCCTTCTTTTTTATGGCTGCATAGTATTTCATGGTGTATATGTACTACATTTTCTTTATGCAGTCTGTCATTGATGGGCATGTAGGTTGATTCCAAATCTTTGCTATTATGAATAGTGCCACAGTGAATATATGTTTGCATATGTCTTCATTGTAGAATGATTTATATTCCCTTGGGCATATACCCAGTAATGGGATTGCTGGGTAAAGTGGTAGTTTTATTTTTAGCTCTTTGAGGAATCACCACATTGCTTTCCACAATGGTTGAACTAATTTGCACAGGAAAGTGGGTAGTTTTGTCTGACATGTAGGAGATGCTCAATAAATATTTGTAGAATGAAGAAAAAATCAGATATCTAATCTCAATTTGATCTGAAACTAGCTGTGTGACCTCAGATGACTCATCTGATCACTCTGGGCCTCAGTATATTCATCTGTAAAATGAGAAAGTAAGATGAGATTTGTGCTATTTGCCTTGTACTGTGCATGTGTAAATCACCTGGTGGTATTTTTGAAATGCATGTTATCATTCAGCTGGTCTGGTATGTACTGCCTGAGACTCTCCATTTCTGATACTCTCTTAGATGATGCCAATGCTGAGCACAGACGAACTGCTCTTTGAGATGCAAGGGATTAATCTTTAAGGTATCTTTCCTCTTTTTAACCCTACAGAAAGACTGGCAAACAACAACTTGTCATCTGTTTTTGCAAACAAAGTTTTGTTGTAACACAGCTATGCTCATTCACTAACTTTTTATGTACGTTGCTTTTACATTACAACAATAGAAATTAGTTGCAGTAGAGACCATGTATGATTTTAAAGTTGAAAACATTGGCTATTTATCCCTTTACAGAAAAGAGGGCTTGCTTTAGTATCAATCGCCTCTGGCAAATATTTTGGAATTTTAGTGTATTAACTATGGTTCATTATTCTAGTTTTTTCATTTTTTCTTAGTTGCTTTATTTTTCCTCATTAACAGTTTCAATATCCTCTAAGACATAAATCATGCCATTTGCTTCTTTAATGTCCCCATGAGCACATGGTTGGAGAAATCTAAAACTGGAAAATGACATTGGAAACTAGTTAGTCTGAATTTGCATTTAAGAGTCAGGGCCTGGTGGTGGGGTGGAGTAATTGTTCAAAGTCACCTAATTGCTAAGACAGGCAGAAGGGAACTCAGGTCTCACGTGCTTTGTGTTATACAAGCTCCTTGCCTTTATTTCTAGGATTTAAATGAGACGTATTTGGATTGTGCTTATGGCGGTGGTCCAACTATGAGCATTGGCAATCATTTATCCGAGGGCTCAAAGAGGACTCAGGTGATGCAGCTTGCCTTGATTTAGGGATCTTCTTTAAAAATAATTCAGCCTAAGAAGGAAAAGTGTTGGGCCAAGGTCAACAAACAAAGTCTATAGCAAAAAGAAGAGGGAGAGAGATCAAGCCAGATGCCCCTTGAAGACCAAGATACTCATTCCCCCAGTTTAACAGAGTTTGCTACAGACCACTCCCATCTGAATCCCTTGGGACTTGCCTTTGGTTGAAAAGAACCACCTCACTCAAGTTTATGTCTCCTACCTGAGACAATCCTCATCTCATAACTGCATGATTCTAGCTCCTTGCTTCAGTGATAGACAACTCTGAGCAGCCAGGCCAGCTCCAGATTTCCCCAGTGCAATCGGAGAAGGCCTCTGTTGCAACCTCATCACAATTAATCTGCTTCCTCTTCCAATCCCTGCTGCCTCACTCCCCCACAGATTATTCATCTTCTTCTCCCTCTACCTTATCAGCTTCTTTATCTCCCCTCACACAGTCATCAGTCTTTAAAAAAAAAAACACCGTAATTTTTTATAGAGATAGGAGTTTCACCATGTTGCCCAGGCTGGTCTTGAATTCCTGGGCTCAAGTGATCCTCCTACCTTATAGGCATGAGCCATCGTATCCTCCTTACCTCCCTCCCTTCTTACCTCCTTACCTCCCTCCCTCCCTTCCTTCCTTCCTCTCTCTCTTTTTCTCTTCCTTCCTCCCTCCCTCCCTCCCTTTCTCTCTCTCTTTCTCTCTTTCTCTCTCTCTCTCTTTCTTTCTTTCCTTTCTGTCTTTTTTGTTGTTGTTTTCAATCGTCAGTCTTGAGTGTACTCCCAGTACATACCCTGCACACAAATCTCCTTCTGGGTCTATCTCAGGAGACCCTGAACCAAGGCATTAACAATTACCCAGACCAGCCTCTGAACCAGTCACTGCCCATTCTTGACTACAGCTTTGAAGGGGTGGGTGGCAGTGATGAGGAAATAGAAACACAAAGATCAGTTTCACTGAAGTTATCGTGGCATTGAATTTGCTTTAAGAAGGAATCCACTGGATTAAGAGTGTTGGTGCCGGGCCTGTGAACGCTAACTTGAGACTCTCTGTGGCATTATAGGTGCTAGTGTCAGTGGCAACAACATCACAGTGGCACCAATGTTTGGCATCAGGGACTAGCTCAGGAGTTGGTAGCCTCACCCAATAGACACCAACACAGTGAGCAGAAGGGGAGGGGAACCTTAGATGTGGTGGCCAAGGGCACTGTGTTCAAAAATACAGGAGGTATCCCTTGAGGTTTCAAGAAACAGTTGGCCAGGTGGGGGGAAAAGGAGGGTATAGTTCCTGCAGTTTTGCCACAGAAATATGATTCTGGTGAGAGCATGACCTTATTTATGCTCCTTGGATGGTGTGGCCTGGGGAGACACTGGCTAACACTCATGGCTTCTTTCGCTATTCAATTCTATTCCCAGCACTTTCAGAGCAAATAATTTCACATAACACTGTCTGCTTTCTTTGATCCATGTGAGGGGAAGGATGAATCGTCAGTTCCCCTCCCCCATCAGCCCTGCCATTGCCCAAGGCACAATCAATTTCAATATGCAGGGGAAATAGACCACACAGGATCTATGGCCTCCCTACAGGGACCTGACATATTAACTGTTGTAATGCCTCTAATTCAGTCTATTTACTTTGGGATCAGCCCCGTCTCTCCTGCTCATCATTTTAACCCATACACTGGCAGTGTCATGACTATTTAGAGTGATGGGGGTGATCCTCAGGGCATAGTCATGAGAAGCCTGATGAGGGAACAGCTACAGCCAGCCCATGTTGCTTCAGGGTAATGATGACTAATTTCATTCACGTCCCTCACCCCTGCCTTGAAATCTTCTCTTGCCTTTGAAATTGACGTCTGTCGGAGGGAATGAGACTCTGCTGGTGTCACAGCTTGATGTATTGGCCCTGTGGAGGCACTCCTTCTTGTCATGACTGGAGACAAGTGAGAGGGGTAAAGAACAGCAGAGGAGGAGAGGTGGGGGAGGGAGAGAAGGAGGACCCTCCAGGAAGATGAAAAATGAGCAGAGAAAGAAGGAAAACATCTTCAACAAAATGCCACTATTCTGATTCGAACACTTTTACAGCTTTTCCGATGTAGAAGCAGACTATTGAGATGATCTCACCGCATGTATGTCTTAAAGAAAAAAATTACTCAATGATGCTTGTTAAAGTATGATAAGGCAGACTTTATTTAGATGATTACTATAGGTGTAGAGACCTCTACAGTGACATTTTGCTGTGGGAGAGAGAGACTGGGCTCTACTTCAAATACAGCATAGGGAAATGGTAATTGATACCCAAGGAGCAGCATGGCATCAGTGGATAGAAAATTGCTAAGAGAATCCACAAGGGTAAGGGGGAATCCTGGCTGAAGCTACTTCATGACATTCTTGCTGAAGGCAGGCCAGGGTGCTCAGATATCACTTGGGGGATGGTGGAGGATGAGAAACCTGATCAGATACCAAGGATAATCAGAGATCAAGGTTGAACGGATATTGGCAGGCAGTGTATTTGGTAAACTAACTTAGCAGGGTTCTTTGCTAAGATTTCATGTTATGAGGAAGTGAACTAATGGGCCTAGGAGAAAATTTAGGAGGCTGAATAAAGTTTGGTCTAGCACAGAACCTCTGTTACATGTGACAACCTTAAATAGCCCAGGTTGGTGTATTTTTCAGAAAGTATCTCTATGAGAAACAAGTAAATAGGTGCCATGTCATGGCAGGTGATACCATCAGTCAGCCCTTCCCTTTTAAACTCCTCAGATCCTATAATAGCATGCTGACCCTTGATGCATTTTTAATTAGCTATAATGAAAAATGGTTTTTCAATGCAGCAATTTTGAACTGATAGTGATGTAGCTGATTATCTTTAGATAAGTAAATGGGCATGTTTGAGGTCAGGTTTAAAAACAGAAAAAGAAAACATAAAAATGCTTTTAAATTGTGACTCAATGTTTCAATTTTTCTTTTACTGGAGAAAATTTTTTTATTTTGATTTTGCTTTCATTTAAACTACAAACACTTATAGGTTTCAGCAGATGAGCAGATACAAACTCCAGCTTGGCAGAGTCTCCTGATAACATGGTAGAATGCCACTAATTAATATCAAAAGCTAACAATGGTTATGTTCTTTAAAGTGAATGGTCAGATATTAATATTTTCTTACCACATAGATAAATCTCTGTGATTCAAAAATGTGTTCCATTACTTTTGATATAATGAACCTACAAAAGACAGCCATGGCTGGGAGAGCTAGTTGATATTTGGGCAAACTTCTACTCACCTCCCAACTTGGAATAGGTTCTGGCTCAAAACTGGTTCCCCAGCAAGACCAGAAATCGCCTGAGTGAGTCTGGCCGTGCTCCCAGGAATTGTGGTTGGGCAGATTCTCAGGAGGCCAAGGTGTTCCTGAGGATAACTCAGGCAGCTCCCTGCTGGCCAGGATGCGTTCTGAAATCGTGATCTGGAATCATGCCCTGTCAGTCCTGGAGAAAAACCAAAGCCATAGACTGGCTTTAGAAGGAGTCCAGCAGCAGGGATGGCTGAGGTCAAGGGCAGGCCCTGCAAGGCCTCTTTATACTCAGAGGAAGTTCCTGCTTTCCTTCAGCCCAGAGCTTGGCCAGGGGTAGGAAAGTTTAGATAAGCTGAGATCTGCCACTGCCAGATCTGCTCAGGCTGAGGGCTTCAGTTCATGTCCCATGGCTTGTGCCTCCAGCATGCCCAAGACAATGGATAATAATAATACTCATTACCATTTACTGAACAGCTTCTCTGCCAGGCACTGGGCTTGTTTAATTACAAAACATCACTAAAGTTAAACGTGATGCTACCTTTGTTGTTGGTGTTCATTTCTGAACTGTGAGCTCTCTGAGGAGGGGCTTTAAAAAAAAAGGTCTTCTATGCTTTAAACAAATTGTCTGGCAATAATAATGGCTTAATAAAGATTTAATAAGCTCTAGAAGGTCACATAACTTACCCAGGTTTACACAGCTAGCCAATAATAAAGTTAAGAATGAAATCTAGACCAGAAATGGCGGCTGACGCTTATACTCTCAGCACTAGGGGAGGCCAAGGCAGGAGGACTGCTTGAAGTGAGAAGTTGGAGACCAGCCCTGGCAACATAGCCAGATTCTGTCTCTAAAAATAAATAAATAAATAAATTAGCTGGGCATAGTGGGACATATCTGTAGTTCCAGCTACTCAGGAGGCTGAGGTGGGAAGATTGCTGGAGCTCAAGAGTTGAAGGCTGCAGTGGACTATGATTGTGCCACTACACTCCGGCCTGTACAACAAAGTAAGACTCCATCTCAAAAAAAAAAAAAAAAAAAAAAAAAGAATCCGATCTAGACCCATATGAACGCAAAGTATAAAGCAGCCCCCTGTGTTACACTCTTATCCTGTCTCTACCCTTTACAGGGTCTGGGTTTCGGTGTATGATCTTTAAAGTAGTAAATACCTAGAGAAAAGTGGGAAAGAGTCAGCTCACAAAGGTAGCAGCAATTCTGACAATATCACTATCTCCACCATGCCCTGAATGGAGCCAAAGAACGGTAATTTATCAAAATGTTGTAATGCTTCTTTGTACAAACACAGACCACCAGAGTGGAAGGGAGAAGTCTGCCAGCAAAATCACTCTATTTGGATTTTTTGTTCTCTCTTGGGCACAGATACTCAGGTGGGTAATTTACTAATTCACTTATTTCATACTACTTTAATGAGATGATTAGAAATGGAATTGAATCATGACTATGAGTTCATGGTAATAAGGAAAATAGTATACTGTCACTCTTCATAATTTAGAAAGTACTTCTTTACATACATTTTTCCTAGTATCAAAATTGTACTAGAAACTAGACAGGGAGAATATTACTATACTTACTATATGGGTAAAAAAAACTGAAGCCCAGAGAGACTGCATGCTTTGCCTGAAGTTACATGATTAATTAAAAGATACAGTATCAAAACTCAAATTCTGATTCTAGATTACTGTTCTTGTTCACTTCACCAGTGGTTCTCAACCACAGTTGAATATTAGAATGACTCAGAGATACTTATTCCATTGCACTGGGATTAGGCCCAGGCAACAACATTTTAAAAACAAAGCCAGATATACGTGCAGCCAGGGCTGGGCAGCAAGTGCGCTACGTGATTCTGTCTGTTAATGAACAGCACACTTGGCCAGGCATGCGCTGAGATTAACTGTTTTGTTAGCCTAACAGAACTATCTCAATTATGACCTGATATTTGCAGAATCATTGATATAAGATATGAGTTTCACAAGGCCTATTGATTTTTAAAGACATCTTACAGGTACCTTGCCATTCTCTTGCATTTGCAAAACTGAAAATTTAATTATTGAGTTTATGACCATTCTCTCCATTACTAACCACACACAGAAAAATTTCCTGAGGCTAGAAACCATGTCTAATTAACCTAAGGGTTATTTAGACTAAAGAAAAGAAGACCGAAAAGCAACTTAATGAGTCCAATTATTTCCTTTAAGCCCAGGGAGGGCATTGGCAACATGCCTCCCTTGGATACAGAGCAGATGGGCCTCCTCCCCAGCCTCCTTGTAGTCATTCCGCCAACAAACTGAGGCTTGGCTCAAGAGGGACTGATTGAATAGCTACCAATAGTTTGTTGTTGTTGTTATTTTATATGACTTCCAAAAAGTAAAAAGGATGTGCACAATTAGAATCATTGAACGCAGAGAAGAGCCAAGATTCGTGAAGATTATATTGTATTAATAGTCAATCATAGTGTTAGCTAATTATATTTGTCAAGATAACTAGCCCCTGCTGCAGAAGCAACAAGACATAATCCTCAATGGTTTACTATTTCTCAGGCACACTATATGACCCATGTTTGTTGGTGAAGAGCAGAGGGAAAGGCTCTGCCCCAGTCTCCCTGACACACAGAGGCCCTACCTTCTTGTGGCTGGCCATCCATAACAAGTAGCCTTCTCAGTCACCATGTTAGGGGAAGAGAGAGAAAATTGTTCATGGGCTTTTCACTCCTTCCCTGTGCAATTGACGCACGCGTATTCACGTTTTCCTGACCAAGACTAGTTCCATGACCCTTTTCTTATTTCAAACACACTGGGAAATATAGGGCAGTGAATACAGAACTTGGAGAGCAATACTCTCTTTGCTGCAAATGCCATATATATGACTCTTCCCAGTATTTGACTTAGATTGACTCCCTAGGATACCCCAGAGTAGAGCTTTTCTGCCTTTTCTTATTAAGAGGGGCAAGTTCTTCCCGTTTGTTTATGCCATAGATGGGAACCATAGAAGAGCTATTGAGAAGATATTGTTTATTTTCACAGAGAATAGGATGAGTAATAAAATACTTATTCATGTGGGAAAGGTGACTGTATAATGGTCCTGGTGCCTTTCATATCTGTTTGTTCATTCATTTATTCCTTTATTAATCATAGATTATTTCCTATGATTCAAAAATGAGAATAGACTTGTATTGTATGCCTTATGCACAATCATGCCTAAATTTGGTAGCTTCTTGAGTGCCCTTCTAATTCCACTAAAGGATTGGAATTAGAAGAGTCTTTAATTGAGCCAGGTTTTGCACAGTTGAAGAAAATCCATAACAAAGAAAAAACTAGACAATTTTAAAAAGAGCATTACATTAGTTTCTCCAAAATGCTAAAGGCTGAATTCTCAGGAAGCTGTCTGCTTAATGAGGTGCCCTTAGGAGAAAATAAGAGCTCCTTTTCATCATATCTCCATTTGGCAACACTTGTTCCCAGCATCCAAATTTCTCTTCATAGAAGTCATCAGGCCAACAGAAAGCAGGCAAGCCAATTTCATAACTTAAGGATGGTTTTGGAAATATTCTACCATTATAATGCACAAGTTTTAGGACAGTTCCTCTTCAAAAATTCTTTATGGTAGCTTTTCCATTATGAAAATTAGGCCTAAGATCTGTGTTAAGAGCAGAGGATTGCATACAATAGAAAAAGTAGAGTTGAAAAGAATTCAAATGGTATTGATCAATTTTTAGAGTCTTGAAAAAATATTAAAACTTTGCCTCTTTACCAATTCACATTCAAAAGTAGATAAAATCTGTATCCATTATAAATAAGCAATATTTTTACATTCTGTTTCAATGTGCTAATGAATGTTATTGTTGCATGCAGTGCCTTATAGGAACCAAGTCTTGGATTACTATAACTTGTTAAAATATACAGTGAAACAATCTCACAAAGGAAAACATTTGTTTGATGAAATATTTTAAATAAATTGATGCATGTCAACACTGACAATATACAAAATCTATGTAGCCTATTCCATCAAGACGTTTTCTTTTTAATTGAAAATATGATGTCTTACACTTAAAAATTCTCAAAACCATCCAGTTATTATTGATAAGGATTTAGAAGACTGGTTTTCATCCATGGATATACATTAAGATCACAGGGAGATTTTAAAACATGGTGATAATGGAGCCCCAGCTAAACTACTTGAGTCAGAATCTCTGAGAGTGAGGCCCAAACACTGATATTTTTTCAGTGCTCCCCTGTGATTCTAATCTGCAATCAGGGCTGGCAACCACTGATACGGAGCACTTCCTTGTCTCTCCAACTAGCAACAATATTCAGTTCTGCAAAATCCCCATTACACTTTCCACCATTCACAAAAAGTAGATGTGTAGATACTACCTCTTCTCTATTAAAGAGTAAGTTCCTGGAGGGCAGAGCCTCTGTCTCACTTTTTTATATGCTCAGTTTCTAGCAAGCCACATGGCAGAGATCATGTTGAATAAGTATTAACTGATTGAGTGGCACACTGATTGAGTAAATCTAATTACAGAGTTTTAATTTTATAAACTCTAAGAAGTCCCTTTCAATGGAGCAGCAAAGTAACGATGTATGAGGAAGTGAAAAGTGAAACATCAAGATTGATAATTTGGCGATTCTTGTTTAGATAACACCTAAAATCTCATTACAGGAGATTTTCCTGGCATGTTCTTGGAGGCAAAGAAATAAATGATATGATGGATTTCTTCTAAGACATTCTGTGTGTTGAGTGCTGCTATAAGATTGCATTTGTCTTCAAAGCAATAGTATCAGGAGTAGAAAGGCAGTATTTAGGAGGTAGAGAAAAACCTACTTTTTTGTCCTTCGGGAACTATAATAAAAAGGTGATTAGTATATAATTGTATTTGCTATAGGTAACTAAAAATAATGACTGAATTAGTTAAAATTAACCAAAATAAAAAGAAGCTGCTTATTTTTTCCATTTTCCTTCCATTTATGCATCCAAGAATCTCTTCTTTGTTGTTACCAACTCTGATCTTGTCAAGGCAGCTTACTTGCAACGCAGCTCAATACTGATGTCTTAGTCAGTTCTGGCTGCTATAACAAAACACTTCAGATTGAGGTTGTTTGAAAACAATACAAAAGTTATTTTTCAAGTTCTGGAAGCTGGGAAGTCCAAGGTCAGGATGCCAGCATGGTTAGGTTCTGTTGAGGGCCCTTTTCCAGTTTACAGATGGCCAACTTCTTGCTGTGTCCTCACATGAAGAAGAGAGGACCAGGGAGCTCTCTGGGATGTCTTTCATAAGGGTACTAGTCTCATTTATGAGGGCTCCAACCTTATGACCTAATTAGCTCCCAAAGTCCCCCCTCCCTAATACCATCAATTGTGCATTAGGATTTTAATGTATGAATTTCGATGGGACACAAACATTCAGTTCATTGCAACTGGTAACTCTAATCAAACAAACAGCGTATTACCTGATGGATCAGCTACTCAACCAAGACAGCTGTAAGTGTCTGCAGAAAGGGCAATGACTCTTTCTATCCCAGTTGTGACTGGAGAATTACCAATCCTTACTGACAGTGACAGGAGGCAGCCAAATGCATATGTAGATAGGAGTGGGTCCCTGGCAAAACCCCACCTTCAATCCAAGACTGTTTAAAGCCTGAAAGTCAAGCTACAAGTTAAATCCTCCAACCAGTTTGAAAACCCACCTTCCCATTTGGTGTACTTTCCTCTGGTTGATCTCCATCCTTTACCTGTTTTACATATACCTACCCTTTCCTAATTGGTTTTCTATACCGTCACTTTCTATACCTTCACTTTGACCTTTTTTGCATACTCACAAACCAATCAGCACACACTCCCTATTCTAAGCCCATAAAAAGTCCCAGGCTCAGCCATATTGAGAACTCTCCTGCCTTGCCTTCAGGTAGGGGGACCACCCCGATATCCCCGCCCTGCTAACATCTATTTTATCACTCAATAAAACTTCCCATCTTGCTCACTCTTTGAGCGTCCTTGTGTCTACTTCTTCCTGGTCATAAGATAAGAACTCAAACCTACCTGAGCTAAGGAATAACAAATCCTGCGTCATCACTACTTTATAAAAAAGAAAAATTGCATTTTTGCAGTATAGTTGCTCATATACTAAGAAATCCTAGTACCATACTCAAGATTTTTGCCATACATTTACAACTTCTATACTATTCATAACTCGCTTAATATTTTTAAGACGAATCACTCACTATCTTTACCTAAATGAATTTGAAAGAGAAACTTCAAATCATTGTCATAAATAGAAGCTATCTATAATAGGACATATATAAATATTAAAGCAAAACATGTTTCTCTCACATCCCACCAATAGTATGAGAACCACCACACAACAGAAAACACCATAAGTAAAATCATATTATTTAATTATCAGTTACACTAGATCTGCATGATGTTGCCAGAATTCATGCCATTGGAAAAGTGCCTGAATTTAGAAATACCTCTAAACTTTAATTAATAAAGGGTAAACTTAGATGGGCAAAGAAAGAGTGTAACCTTTATCTATTTGCAGGATCTTGAGGAGGTGAATAAGCTTTGATAAATTATATGAAAAGGAGGACCATGCCCCTGACAACAAGCCTCCTTGGAAGCATTTTACCAGTGACCAAGCTGAATTTACAACATCCAGACAAAGAGCTATTAGGATATGGACTACAGCTCTTTAGAATTTATTAGAGTGTGTAATTGTTTATTTTGTGCCCATTTTCTCTTTGTTTATTGGTTTACTGTGTCTAGACCACCACTCTAAGTTCTATGGGAGTGAGGACCACAATCACTGGTGGGGGACCACATTGTCTGTTGGAATCCCACTGATTAGCATATATTGATTGCCAGATTAACACCAGTTACATAAATGACTAAATATTCTCTTTCATTCTGTAGAAACCTCCCTTTCCAAAGTTATAATATGCTTGATTAGTGTTCTACCCCAACTGTATTTCAGCTGTGTCTAAAATACACAGCTTTAAATTCTACTCAGTAACAACATTTCTATGTACCTCTTATAGCATCTGCAAACCCACACTTTCTCCCACTCCCAAAATCCCCCATGGCCATTTTCTTCCCCACCCATGAAGTCCTCACCTACTAGCCTCACCACTCTATGGCAGCTTCCCTTTCTACTCAGACAAGCTTGTATCAGTATCTGGGGTCCTAGATCTTAGACTCTCAGGAGGCCATGCCATGGGAGGGGTGATGACTATAAGATAAATTTTGTCATCTTACTTTATAATCCACAGCAGCGCAAAGGACAGGATTGGCTTAACTTTCTGACATCAAGGAATAAAAATGATAGAAGACCTGGCAAGTATCCTAAGTGATTTAGCAAGGAGCTTCCACAGCTGAAACAGTATCTTAAATGTTTCTTCGCCCACCCCATTTCCATTCATCCTGTTCTGTCATCACTAGCATCACCCTAACAAAGAATCTAGGGAAAGTAGGGCAAGGAAAAAGCTCTGAGAGAGAGAGAGAGAGAGAGGGGCGGGGGGGGGGCTGGGGGTGGGGGATGTGGTTAGGAACACCCTGCTATCCAATACCCATAAAAAATTTGTTTTTAATTCCCTGGCTATCACAGATAGAGGCTGCTGCTAGCATTTAAGATAAGATTAGTTGGTGTTGTGCTATCAGCACCTCCACATTTTCCCTGCAGGGATTCCTTCTGGCAGGCTGAAGCTGGAGGCATGTCTCAGGATTAACACGAGCTAATGATTATACACTAAAGCTTTGGAACTGTCGGACTAATAGGATTAAGCAATAGCAGATGCAGGTCCCCGTTCAGGTTAAAAATGCACTTTTTACATTACAAAGTCAGACAGATCCCTTTGAACATGCAATGAATATGGATGTTTTCAATTATCACAGTCTTCCAGGGCTATACGATATGGTAAATTAATCCCTTTAGAACATCGGAAACAGGACAAAATAGCCTTCTTGAAGCTGAAATCCCTCGTTTTGGATTTTCTTTCATGGGGATAAGCAGCGGTGCACCTCACATAATTAATCTTATTACAAACAGAGAAAGGGGAAATAAAAAAAAAGTGTGTAAAAATTGTTTAAATATTTGAGAAACTTAGAAAAAACACTTTGAAATCAACATCTCTTAATTAATTTTCAAACAGTCAAAAATACAAACATAAGGCATGCCAGGCAAATGTCTGGATGTGTTTTGGGATGGGTTTGTATTTCTCGATGCCTCAGGCTGTTAGTGCAACAAGAAGGAGAGAAAAAAAAATTAAGGTAACTTTAAAATGAACAAAATAATAACTACCAGTAGAAAGCACTATCCCTAAGAGATTTGAGTTGATCTGATCTCATGCTCTGGGCCTTGGGAGGAAAGGAGAATGAAAATGGCATTTTGAGATATTTATATTTTTCTGCTGCATGAAAGGGTCTCTGTCGCCCAGTAGATAAAACCATCCCTCAGAATAGCTCAAAAGTAAATCTCCATTACTGCAATTAGATGGGGTTGGACTTGGACATTGGTGGGGGATGAACCTAAGAAGTTTCATGTGTTTGATTGACTTAGGTTTGGGTGGGGGAGGGGGAAAACAAGTTTTTAACAGGAGGACTTTCCAGAGAAAGCTGTTTGAGCTGCCAGCAGGGAATGGAAGTAGTTTCATAACAATCTGAATAAAACAGGTTTAATATCACTGGTTTGACTCTGACAATTCTAAAGCCAAGTATCTTTACATTTGGGCTGAGTAATTGGTATTTACTGTCATTAACAGGCCCTAGAATCACACTGCCTAATATTGCTCCTCGCTTCACAATAGAGACAAATAAAACACATGGGAATTTCTCCAACAGAGAATCTCATTTTTTTAAAAAAATGCAAAATGAAAGAAAGAAAGCAAAAAACTAGGTTCTACTAGGTTTCTTTATTGAGTCTACACTTTGTTTTTTATTATGTCTTACATGGTTTTTGTCTAGAAAACTGCAGGAATACTTACAACCTAGGATACAAAAAATATCTGAATGGAACTAACAGTTACAACAATAGAAGAAAAACATGATCCAACTGTGGACCATTCCCTCAGGTTTTAGCCTTACCAGTCAATCAAAAACACCCAGAAGTCAAAGTGAAATGTAACTCCGAAAGTTTCCCTGATAATACAGTACATCTGTCTACCCCATGAGCAGGATTTTCTATGCATATCACAAGTCTAAAGTACCTGCTCTGAAAACACTGCCTGGGCAGACTAAAATATAATACCTAAATTGAAGATGCTAGCAAGCTTCCATAAATGTTCCTATTTTTTTAAACTTTTGATTGAAAATGTCACTTCTTGACAGAATGAAATGAAAACAATTGTTATTTTAACTGGACTACTTGGTAATCCTTTCTCCCCCCTTCTGGCAGTTGCACAATACATTTCAGAAGATATAAACTGATTTTCAGATAAATACTGCTATCCTAGAAAAAGATATACAAAAAGCTGTTGTGTTAAATATGTATGTCCTTCTCCTTTGTTGGAAGACAATGACAATTGATTCATTGTTCAAATGGACTTAATCTTCCATAATTATCATGCGTATTTCAGTGACATACATTAAGACAAGTGCTACTCAGTTTTAATGTACATGGGAATTATCTGGGACTTTTGTTAAAATGAAGCTACTGATGGCCGGGCGCGGTGGCTCAAGCCTGTAATCCCAGCACTTTGGGAGGCCGAGGCGGGCGGATCACGAGGTCAGGAGATCGAGACCCTCCTGGCTAACACGGTGAAACCCCGTCTCTACTAAAAATACAAAAAAAAAACTAGCCGGGCGCGGTGGCGGGCGCCTGTAGTCCCAGCTACTCGGAGGCTGAGGCAGGAGAATGGCGGGAACCCGGGAGGCGGAGCTTGCAGTGAGCCGAGATCGCGCCACTGCACTCCAGCCTGGGCGACACAGCGAGACTCCGTCTCAAAAAAAAAAAAAAAAATGAAGCTACTGATGCAAATGTCTGGAGAGGTGTTCTAGAGTCTGTGTTTCCAACAAACTCCCAGGGAATACAAATGCTGAGGGTCCAGGAGAACACACTGAGCACCAGCACGTCACTAAGACACCAAAGTCACTTCATGAATGACGTGTTATAGCGTGCAGACTTGAGGCAATTAAGCAAGCCAACTCCATGCATTGCTTTTCTAACAATGTATTACAGTTATCAACTTAGGAGTGAATTTAATGATAACAAAAACACCCTATTTCTTGGCCTTTTTCCTACATAGCAATTCCTTACCTGTTCTACTAGGTTTATTTTTAATGGGTTTAGTTTTTCATCCTCTAAAACTATCTTATGATAAGTTTATCGTATGAGTAGCTTCTAAGCTATCATCTTAATGAAATTATTACAAGTTCATTACAATTTTTGTTATTCCTTAACCATCCTGAAAACTGGCAATATTAATTATATAATTTTGCAGTGAAATTTATTAGAATAGTATTACATTTAGAGGCATTTTATATATTACATTAATTTATCTGCAATAATCACATTAAAATTTCCCATTAGCTATGAGATTATTTTCAGCAGAAAACAAACTATAATTTTGGTATCAATGCTGAATCATGTTTCCTCTGAAAGTTTTAAAGAAAATCTTCATTTTTTCCCCAAATTGAATACATTTCACAATGTTTACTGAGTATTGTATGACTCTGTATATATCCCTGGCACTGGGAAGGAAGAGAATAGAGAAGGAAGCATTGATACAATGAGAATTACAGACTTCATTTTTGCCACCCAACAGTTCATGTAGTAAAAGAAGCCCGTGTTTACAAATCAATGACACATTTACAATAGCAAAGCCAAAACCAAAGTTTTATTAGAACACAGGCAAGTCAATGAACAAGTGGTGATTAGAGCTGGAGAAAGGTATTGCAAAGAAAATAAAGAATGAGAAAAGTTTTGAAGGATGGATAGAAGTCTTAATGTTAGAATTTGATTTCTGGTGGGCGGGAGGGAAGAGAAATAGATGAATAGAAAAGAAAATTGAAAACATCCTGTTAACACAGGTAATAAAAGAGAGAAATACATTAAACATCATTGCATCATAAGATGAGGGTGACATCAAAAGATACAGGACTCTACATTCAGCACAGCACAGAATCCCTTCTCCAACACAGGTGTTGAATTAAGAAGGAACTAAATAAATGAGGAAATTATCTGCTTCCCTACGGAAAGCAGTATGACTAAAATGAGGTCTCTATATCCTCGTTTCTTTGTCTTCTCTGTGAGTCTCTGTTTAAAGCACTCATTTTGTACAACGTTTAGCTAACAATTTTTTTTCTTTTTTTTCTTTCTTTCTTTTTCTTCTTCTTTTTTTTTTTTTTTTTTTGTGACAGAGTCTCACTCTGTCACCCAGGCTTGAGTGCAGTGGCATGATCTTGGCTCACTGCGACCTCCACCTCCTAGGTTCAAGCAATTCTCCTGCCTCAGCCTCCTGAGTAGCTGGGATTACAGGAATGTACCACCCCACCCAGCTAATTGTAGTTTTAGTAGAGACAGGGTTTCACCATGTTGGCCAGACTGGTCTCGAACTCCTGACCTCAAATGATCCACCTGCCTTGGCCTCCCAAAGCTCACAAAATTTTTATACCAGTTTATGAATTCTCAGAACCTTAAGAAGTCAGAAGACTCCCAAAACATGGCACGTTGGGAACTCTCAGGGCACACACTTTCTATACCAATGCCTTGTGTCCATAAATAGGATGGGTGGAGGTTGAGAAGAATCACAGTCTCTTGCTCCTGCCTTAAACTTAGGGCTGTGTGGCAAATAGCAATAATAGTCATAACAGTAATTTAATCCTATGTCCAAAGGAGTTCAAAAGTGACTTTAAAAATTTGTTCATCAGCCACTGACCGTATTCTCAGCACGCGTGCCGGGTGTGTGCCAGGTGTGAGGGTGGATAAGCAGTGTGAGGGTGTATAAAGGCAAGAGAAAAAATTGAGCACTGCTTTCCAGTGAAGTACAGATTAGCTGTGAAGGTATGACAGGAATATATAAAAGAGGATACATAATAAGATTTGAAAGATTATAATTTAGAAAGATTAATTATAATTTAGAAAGATTAAACATAAGAAATTAACTGCACAGGTGAAAGTCTTTGCATACTTTGCACTAGCATCAGCACAAAGTTTAATATAAAATCAGAAACAAGTTATTATGTTTCTTACAATAGACATGCATTGGATATAATGGCAATCACCAAACAGTGAAAAGAGACGTTATGTTGCAAAAAGTGTTTCAGAGCCCTTGATGTAAATGCAGGCACACGATTAGAAGAGCTACACTCAAAGACTAGAAACTCTGCAGCTGGAGTATGTCCTTCTGTTGTAGCTACTTTAAATGCAAGCAGTTTTTAAACAAAGTTTTATTATTAACTAATGTGATGGATTCCATTTTCCTAATTGCCATCCCATTCTACTCTCACACTTTCTGTTGCAATCTGCTTAGGCTGTTTTCTTTGAACTATGTGCATTTTCAACATGAATTTTATGAAGCTAGAAATTACTGAGTCCTTGGTGATTTAAAACCTCTGAACCCTATCTTTTCTAGTGCCTAAATCACTCCTTAGGTGGCTGGCAGACACTTATTTCTAATCAGAGATGTTCATTAAATACATGATTAAAAGCATGGTAGATGTGGCTAATTGTTGAAGGCCCAAGGACAGGACATTAAATGTATCTTCTTTGAAGGTTTAGTCGATTGTTGGTAATGCATTAAATGGTGCCCTGGTGTCTTGAACTAGTTAATGGTATTAAGCTTGTAAGTAGAGTGACTCTGACTCTGGGGAGAAACTAACTCAATATTATTTTTCCACAGGGCTCAAAACCTTTACACAAAAGCCAGCCAAATGTTCCTAATTCTAGGGAACATGTTATTTTAGTCTTGGTGATGATGACTCAACACTGAGCCTTACTGCTATGTAAGATTCCAACAGAGATGACATTTTGCAATCCACAGCAGCAACATGTCCCCTGTCTGGAAGCGAACTGAGAAATAGTTCACTTCAAATGGGCCTCTAAACAGCTGTCAGGTCAGAATAACTTTAAGTCATTACCTATCTGAGCCATGTTGAGCCAGTGACTTCTAAGTGGTGAAAATCTCTGTATCATGTTACTAATCTCACTGGCCAGCAGTGGCTATGTCAACAACCAACATTCCCTCTTAGTAAGCAGGCAAAAATAATACACTGCTCATTATTTGGAAGTTAAGGGAGCAGTTGAGAGGTTGAGAGGCTCAGGAAGTGAAGAAGTTGAAAATAGGCCTCCTCAGAGCTTTGTCTCCAGAATGATGACAGTCTTTAAATCACAATGTGCCACAAAAGAATTCACTCTAGCTTCTGATCAGCTAATGGTTAGCCATGCAGACCTTCCCCACGAAGACCCCTAAGCCGCCTTCCTCTTATCACCACTCTAGAGCTTAGACCCAATTTCCTGACAAATTAGTAGCTCAAGTGTCTAAAATTAAAGAAGTAGGGAGCGGCTGTAAGTCTCCATGATTACTTATAAACCCTTCAAATCTAGACTCAAATAGCTTCCCTATAGTTTTGCTCAATTGATTAACTCTGACTGGTTTATCACTAAACCATTCATTTACTTTAACAATCCACTAAAGCCTCAGATAAAATGCATTTCTTGTCCCTTCTTGGGCCTTTAATAATTAGCTGTGTCTACCATGTCTTTTAATCTCTTATTTAATGAGTGCCTCCAATTTTTACTAATTTAAAAGGATATCAAGCCAAGTATCAATTAAAGAAAACTGTTCCAGGCAACATAAACAACAAGTATTAAGTCTGTGGAGAAAAGCACATGGAGCCCTGTTGCTTTCTATTCAAGAGCACTTGAAAACTATGGGATTATTTCAAAACATTACATTTCACTGCTTTTTATTTTACCTAGCTTGCAGGCAAAATTAAAAATAAAAAATGAGCATGAATCATTTTGTACAGATTCAAAAGAGAATCATGCATGGCAACATCCAGCCCAATTCTTATTTCTGAATATATTACGACTTTCTCAGCTCATCCCCACTGCCCAAGAACACCAGCTGGCTTCAACTACAGTTTAACTATTTGTTTTTGATCCTTCCAATTTCTGGATCCATCTTAAAACTCTTGATTGGTCCAAAATATCTGACTCATGGAAGTGATTTATACTACCTCAAAGGACATGACCTCTACACCCATGAATGGATTTTGTTAGAGATCAATATTACACCACTAGTATTTCCCCATTCCTAGGAGATCATTAGAATAAAGTTAACTAGGCTGGGTGCAGTGGCCCACACCTGTAATCCTCACACTTTGTGAGGCTGAGGCAGACAGATTGCTTGAGTTCAGGAATTTGAGACCAGCCTGGACAACACGGCGAAAACCTGTCTCTACAAAAAGTACAAAAAGTTTAGCTGGGCATTGTGGTGCGTATTTGTAGTTCCAGCCACTGGGGAAGCTGAGGTGGGAGAATGACCGAAGCATGGGAGGTCGAGGCTGCAGTAAGCCAAGATCGCACTTAATCACAAGATCGCACTCCAGCTCGAGTGACAGAGCAAGACTGACTCAAAAATAATATTACTACTAATAATAAAGTTAGCCCAAACGGTTGGTTGTCTTTTTAATAGAAATGAAAGAGCCTGGGTAACACAGACCAAACTAAACTTCAGTCACCTGAAGGAGGCATTTGATAGGCTATAAAAATGGCCATAGTATTTCCCTTCCTAAGCCACCGTCTTTACAATGTAACTTTGTGGTGTTTTCCATTTTGAGGTGGAGTCTAGTTTCACACTCCTCGAATCTGGGATGGACTTGTAATTCTCTCTGGTGAATAACATGGGGTAGAAAGTGAGGTTGTGCTTCTTTCAAGTCAAGACCATAACATGTCTCATACATGTCTGCTTGCCGTTTTGAAAACTTGCTCATGTGCCTTGTGAGAAACCTGACCTACCCTGCTGGAGGATGAGATACTGTGTAGAGGAGTTAACTGTCACAGGTAAAGGCCATCCTCAGGAGCCAACTCAGCTAAGCTAGCAGCTGAATATAGACGTGTGATAGAGCTGACCCCAAAAGCAGAAAGACCACCCAGTGGAGCCCACCCCAAGCTTCTGACCTACAGATTATGAGCCAAATAATCAGTTGTTATTGCCTTAAGCATTTAAGTTTTGGGGTACTCTCATCTAGCAAAAGCTAATTGATGTCATGTCCCAGATTTTACTACTTAACCTGCTGGTGGTTTTCTGTATAAACCAAGGCCCCATACTGCGCAGCACCAACAAAATCAAAAAGATTTTCGAAGCTAGACTCAATTTTCCAAGTTACCCTTGACTTAGGGGATACTAGATCAGTGTCTTGAACAATTTCTCAACTACTTCCAAATGTGATTACCATATACATTTCTATGTGTCCCAAGATACCATATTCACAATAATTATCCATATTACTATAAAATCTGAAATCCTAACATTTCCCACACATGGAATTTCCTCCATTAATTGACAAGTACATGGGTTAGGTAAAAAATTTTAATTAAAAATATCACCATCATTATCAATAATGTTGATATCCCACATGTATTCCTTTGGATATCTCGGTAGCAGTCAGAGGATGTCTCTGGAACTTTCAAAGCAGCAGCCTCTTTAGCATTATTCAGATACACATGCAGATCACGCTGTCAATGTTTTCATAAGCAATCAATTTGCAAGATAATAGTAGGAGTAACTCATATGCCTCTTCCCTAATGCTTCAATAAATAACTACTGCCCAGTTCTGACACTTTCTGATGACACCAGGATATAAAGGCTCCACATGCTTTGGGTGTAGCCATACCACTGATGTCATCTGGCTTTGCTTGCTGGTGAAGATAACAATGTTGAGATGTCAGTCTTGATGTCTGTATCTTAATATATTTAAGCACTGATATCCTAGGGCGCAGGTCAGAAAGAAGAACGTGACACAGGAGGGAAAGGTGAAAAAAAAATCTCCTTTCTTTGTTCCACCCAGCCCCATGAGTTCAGTGGAAGAAAGACCCATTTGTTTCCCTTATCTTTCAATCAGCAACCATGGTGGCAGCACTACCACTGCAACCCAGGCTCCTCTGCCTATATCTTCTGCCTCATCTGCATATCATGCCATCACTTCCAAAAGATTAATTCCGATGAAATGCACCCTGGATTCATATTTTTTACTGTAAGCCACTTAGAATATAAATTTCCAAAACTGTCAAGAATCCCTAAACACTATTTTGTTTGGAAGGCTAGTCACTGTTCAAAGAATCCAAAATACCAATCTGTTTTGAACATGGATATTAAATTGCACAGTTCATCTTTGTTTTGACTCCTTGTTGTATTTTCTAAGAAGTAAATAGCAATTTTCTATTTATTTAGAAAATTAGCCACTCTTAATAGCTTATTGTTTTCTACAATGGAATTACCACTCCTGATATTTCCACAGGTGTTTAAAAAACAAGGCATTATTAATCTTGTGAAGATGGGAACATAGAACGATGCATGTGGCCATGTGTAAATTAGATAAACTACAATGCAGATTGTTTTGAAATTTGGTCTTACAATAATCATTAGCTATTCAATACGCCAAATTAAGACAAGGAAAGTGCCAAATTTACTGCTTATAATAAAATGTAAGCCTATATTTGAAACAGGAAAAATATTAACATCTTCTTAAAATTGCATGTGCCCTCTTCCCAGTTTTGTAAAGATTGGTATATTTTTACAATAAAAACTGTGATATTAGAAAAAAAAAATCTGTATGTGGTGGCTCACACCTGATATCCTAAACCTTTGGGTGGGAGAGGCAGGAAGATTACTTGAGGCCAGGCATTCAAGACCAACCTGGGGGACATAGTGAGAACTCCATTTCTACACATGCACAAAATTACCCAGGCATGGTGGCACACACCTGTGATCCTAGATACTCCAGAGGCTGAGGAAGGAGCATGGCTTGAGCCTAGCACTTTGAGGTTGCAGTGAGCTGTGATTGCACTGCTGCACTCCAGCCTGGTCAGCAGGGTGAGACCCTGTCTTGAAAACAAAAATGAAAAGGATGAGTTTACGTCCTTTGTAGGGACATGGATGCAGCTGGAAACCATCATTCTTAGCAAACTATCACAAGAACAGAAAACCAAACACCGCATGTTCTCACTCATAGGTGGGAACTGAACAATGAGATCACTTGGACTCGGGAAGGGGAACATCACACACTGGGGCCTATCATGGGGAGAGGGGAGGGGGGAGGGATTGCATTGGGGAGTTATACATGATATAAATGATGAATTGATGGGTGCTGACGAGTTGATGGGTGCAGCACACCAACATGGCACAAGTATACATATGTAACAAACCTGCACATTATGCACATGTACCCTAGAACTTAAAGTATAATAAAAATTAAAAAGTAAAATAAAAAAATAAAAAAATGAAAATAATTCAGTGAACATTTGCTAGGACATAGTCAAGCACTATGTTATGCCCATCAAGCACACTATCTCATTTAATTTTTATAACAACCCTGTGATATAACCAACATTATTTCTGTTTTTTAAGCAAAGAGTAGTAAACGTAACCCAAAACTTGCTCACTGTCACACACACTCAGCTCTTCTAACTCCAAACATTCCTTCTTAATAATGAGGACACTGAGCACATAAGAACATTTGTGCTTTTGAGACTAGATCATAAAAATGTGGATTATTTATTTTACTTCCCTTGATGTTGACACATTATTTTCTAAAAAGAAAATAAAATGAGTCAACTGATTTTCTTTTATACACTAAGGTCTTCGGCTATGTTGGGACTGGTTATAGTGCAGCTTTTCATAATACCCCACCAGAAGCTACTCATTGGCCCAGGATGACTGGGGAATGGATATGTCATGGTTTGTTTTATAAACTCAAGAGATCTATCACAGCTGTCTTCAAAAGTCAGGGGACTTTACATATATATTTGATGTGATGTTTTAATATATGTATACATTGTGAAATTATTACCACTATTAAGCTAATTAACATATCTATCACCTAATATGGTTACCATTTTTTTGGTGTGGTAACAGCATTTAAGATTAACTCTCTTAGCAAATTTCCAGTATGCAATGTAATATTATTAATTATAGTCATCATGCTACACATTAGCTCTCCAGAGCTTATTTATCCTGCATAACTGAAACCCTTTGACCAATATCTCCTTATTTCCCCACCCCTCACTCCTTGACAACCACCATTCTACTCTTTTCTTCTATGTGCTTTACTCTTTTCAATTCTACATGTAAGTGAGACCATGCAGTATTTGTTTTCTGTGGCTGGCTTATTTTGCTTGGCTGAATGTCCTCTAGGTTCTTCCATGTTGTCACAAATGACAGGATTTCTTTCTTTTTTTGAGGCTGAATAATATTCTATTGTATACACACCACATTTGCATTTTCCATTCATCTATTGACTGGCACATAGGTTGATTCTGTATGTTGACTGTTATGAATAATGCTGCAATGAACATGGGAGTGCAGATATTTCTTTTGCATACTGATTTCATTTACTTTCAATAGATACCCAGAAGTGAGATTACTGAATTATAAGGTCGGTGTATTTTTAATTTTTTAAGGATCCTCCATATCGTTTTCCATAAAGGCTACCTCTTATATTCTAGGGATTCCCTTTTCCCTTTTCTCCACACCCTCACAACTACTTGGAATTTTTTGTCTTTCTTATGATAGCCATCCTAACAGGTGTGAGGCAATATCTCACTGTGGTTTTGATTTGTATTTTCCCAATGATTAGTAATGTTGGGCATTTTTTCACATATCTGTTGGCCATCTGGATGTCTTTTATAGAGAAATGTCTATTCAGGCCCTTTGGCCATCAGGCTTGAGGGTGGGGCATTTGCTGGGGAACCACCATCTTCTACCCAGTATTTCCCTGTCTCCTGTTTGTATCAGTGTAATTCAATTTGCCTATTTTTAATTTTTTTGAAGGTGCTTTTAAGGTTATATCCAGTAACTGTCCAAACCAATGTCATGGAGCTTTTCTCCAGGTTTTCTTCCAGTAGTTTTAGTTTCGGATCCTACATTCAAGTATTTGATTCATTTTGAGTTGATTTTTTATATATGGGTATGACGAAAGTGTTACAGTTTATTATTTTAATGCAGATATCCAGTTTTCCCGGCACCATTAATTGAGCAGTGTACTCTTGCCCCAAAATATGTTCTTGGCACTTTTGTCAAATATCAACTGACCCTAAATGCATGGGTTTATTTCGGGGCTCTCTATTCTGTTTCATTGGTCTATATGACTGCTTTTATGCTAATACCATGCTATTTTGATTATTTTAATTTTGTAGTATATTTTGAAATCAGGTATGTGTCACCTCTAGCTTTGTCCTTTTTGCTCAAGATTTATTTGTATATTTGGGATGTTTGTAGTTTCATACAGATTTTAGGGTTTTTTTTCGATTTCTTTGGAAAATGTCATTGAAATTTTGATATGGATTCCATTGAATCTGTAGATTGCTTTGTATAGTATGGACATTTTAACCATATTAATTCTTCCAATTCTTGAATACTGGATATATTTACATTTATGTATGTTTTCTTCAATTTTTTCATCAATGTTTTATGATTTTTATTGTACAGATAGATCTTTCACTTCCTTGGTTAAATTTGTTCCTAAGTATTTTTATGCTACTGTAAATGGAATTGTTTTCTTTATTTTTTGGATAGTTTGTTTTTAATGCATGAAAACACAGCTAATTTTCATATGTTGGTTTTGTATCCTATAATTTTACTGAATGCACTTATTAGTTCTAACAGATTTTTGGTGGTGTCCTTAGGGTTTCTTTCTTTTTTTTTTTTTTTTGAGATGGAGTCTCGCTCTGTCACCCAGGCTGGAGTGCTGTGGCCGGATCTCAGCTCACTGCAAGCTCCGCCTCCCGGGTTCACGCCATTCTCCTGCCTTAGCCTCCCGGGTAGCTGGGACTACAGGCGCCGCCACCTCGCCCGGCTAGTTTTTTTTTTTTTTTTTTTTGTAGTTTTTAGTAGAGACGGGGTTTCACCGTGTTAGCCAGGATGGTCTTGATCTCCTGACCTCGTGGATCCGCCCGTCTCGGCCTCCCAAAGTGCTGGGATTACAGGCTTGAGCCACCGCGCCCGGCGTCCTTAGGGTTTCTATACATAAAATTATGTTGTTTGCAAAAGACACAATTTTACTTCTTTCTTTCCTATTTGAATGACTCTTGCCTTTTTCTTACCTAACTATTCTGCCTAAGACTTTCAGTACTATATTGACTAGAAACGACAAAAGTAGGCTTCCTTGTCTTGTTCCTAATCTCAGAAGCAAAGCTTTCAACTTTCACCAATGAGTATGTTAACTGTGGGTTTGTCATGCAAAGCCTTCATTATGTTGAGGTGCATGTCTTCTACACAGAGTTTGTTGAGTTTTTTTTATTATAGAATATAACGTTGAGTTTGTCAAGTGCTCTTTCTGTATTTATTGAGATGATCATATGATTTTTATACTTTATTCTGCTAATGTGGTGTGTCACAAGAATTGATTTGCATATGTGTAATCATCCTTGCATCCTGAGGTTAAATTTCACTTGATCATGGTATATAATCCTTTAAATTTCGTTGGCTTATATTTTGTTGAGGAGTTTTGCATCTATGCTCATAGGGATACTTGCCTGTAAGTTTTTTCTTTTGTGGTGTTCTTGTCTGGCTTTGGCTTCAGGGTAATGCTGCCTCATAAAATGAGTTTGGAAGTATTCTTTTCTCTTCAATTTTTTGAGAGAGTTTGGGAAAAATTGGCATTTATTATTCTTCAAATGTTTTCTAGATTCACCAGTGAAGCCATCAGGTCCTGTGCTTTTCATTCTTGTGAGATTTTTTATTATTGATTCAATCTCTTGACTCATTATTGGTCTGTTCAGATTTCCTATTTCTTCATTCTTCAGTTTGTGTAGGCTTTATGCTCCCAGGAATTAATCCATTTCTTCTAGGCTATACAATTTGTTGGCATATAATTATTCATAGCAGTCTCTTATAATAATTTGTATTTTTGTATTACTGTGGTATTAGTTGCAATGTCTCCTCTTCCATTATATTTTATTTTAATATTCTCTTTTTTCAAAAGAAAACTCAGTTTTATTAATCTTTTTAATTGTTTTTCTAGTCTCTAACCATTATTTTCTTCCTTCTGGTAATTTGAGGCTTAATTTGTTCCTTTTGCTTTTAGTTTTTTGAGGTATAATATAGTTAAGTTGTTTATCTGAGATCTTTCTATTTTCTTAGTGTAACAATTTATTATCAATATAAATTTCCCTCTCAAAACTGAGTTTTCTGCACTCCGTAAGATTTGGCAGACTGTGTTTCTATTTTTGCTCTTCTTTTTTTTGTTTGTTGAACTTATTTTTAAATTTTTTCTTGTAATTTCCTCTTTGACCCATTGGTTGTTCAGGTATGTGAGGTTTAATTTTTGCATATTTGTAAATTTTCTAATTTTCTTTTTGTTATTGGTTTTTAGTTTCATATCATTTTGTTTGCAAAAGATACTTGATATAATTTCAATCTTCTTAAATATATTAAAACTTGCTTGCCACCTAAGATATAATCTGTCTGGAAGAATAGTCCATGTGCAATTGAAAAAAATGTGCATTCTGCTGCTGTTGGATGGAATGTCCCACATATGTGCATTACGTACATTTGGTCCACAATATTGTGCTAGTCTACTGTACCTTATTGATTTTCTGTCAGATTATCTATGTATTATTAAAAATAAGGTACTGAAGTCTTCTACTATTATTATATTGCTGTTCATTTCTCCCTTCAGTTCTTATATCTTTGGGTGCTCTGACGTTGGGTGCATAATATATTTACAATTGTTATATCCTCTTGATGGATCTATCCTTTCATCACTATATAATCACCTTATTTGTCTCTTTTGATAATTTTGACTTAAAGTTTTTTTTTTCTGATATTAGTAAAGCCACCCCTACTCTGTTTTGGTTGTCATTTTCATGGAGTATCTTTTTTCGTCAATGTGTTCTTAAAGGTAAAGTAGGTTTTATAGGCAGAGTATAGTTATATCTTGCTTTTTATCTATTCAGCCACTGTCTTTTGTTTGGAGAATTTAATTCACTTGCTGCTTAAAGTAATTATAGAGACGTAAGTGCTATTGCTACTTTGTTCATTTTTTCTTACTGTTTTGTCATTCCTTTGTTTCTTTCTTCCGCTATTGCTGTCTTCTTTTGTAATTTGATGTATTTTTGTAGTGGTGTGCTTTGAGTCCTTTCTCCATCTTTGACGCATCGAATACAGGCTTTTTCCTTGTGGTTACCATGAGGCTTACATAAAACACCTTATAGTTACAGCAGTCTATTTTAAGCTGATAACAACTGAACTTCAACCACATTAAAAAAAACAAAACAAAACTCTACATGTCAACTTTTCCTCCCTTCTCATTTTATGTGATTGATGTCACAAGTTATATCTTTTTATATTGTGTATCCATTTAGAAACTATTGTGGCTATAGTTATTTTTTATTCTTTAGGTTTTTTCAACTTTTATGCTACTGTTAAAGTGATTTATATACCATCATTACAATATCAGACGATTCTAAATTTTACTATATCCTTACCTTTACAGTGAGACTTGTATTTTTAATAAGTTTTATGTTGTTAGTTAGCATTCTTTCCTTTCAATATAATGAACTCCATTTAGTATTTTTTATAAGATTGTTCACATGGTAATGAATTCCCTCAGCTTTTCTTTATTTTGGAAAACCCTTATTTCTCCTTTATATCTGAAGGAAAATTTTGCTGGGTGGAGTATTCTTGGTTGACAATTTCTTTTTCCTTTAGCACTTTGAATATCCCATCCTATTCTCTCCTGTCCTGCAGTTTCTGCTGAGAAATTCACTTATAGTATTATAGAGGTTCCTTTGTGTGTGATGAGCTGCTGTTCTTTTGATGCTTTTGAAATT
Source organism: Trachypithecus francoisi (assembly GCF_009764315.1). Taxonomy (NCBI): domain Eukaryota; kingdom Metazoa; phylum Chordata; class Mammalia; order Primates; family Cercopithecidae; genus Trachypithecus; species Trachypithecus francoisi. Next base: position 17,628,163 of record NW_022681461.1, read on the forward strand.
CTCACTTTGTCTTCGATTTTTGAGAATTTGATTATAATGTTTCTGATTGAAAATCTGTTTATGATACATTTATTTGAGGTTCTTTTGACTTCATAAACTTGGGTGTTCACTTCCTTCTGTAATCCTGGGTAATTTTCTATCATTATGTTTTAAAATCAGCTTTCTTTCCTCTTTTTTTTTTCTGCACTTTTGAAAATTCCATAGTGTCTGTGTTGGTTTGCTTGATGGTGTCCTATAAGTCCCATAGAATTTCTTCACTGTTTTTTATTCTATTTTCCCCTCTGACTAGGTCATTTTAAATAGTCTGCCTTCAAGCTCACTGATTCTCTTCTTCTTGAGTCTGCAGTTGAACTTCTGGAAAGTTTAGTTCAACCATTAGTTATTCAGCTCCAGAATTTCTGTTTGGTTCTTTTTTATGGTTTCTCTTTTTTGAACTTCTAATTTTATTTATATATTATTTTTCAAATTACATTTAATTGTCTGTATTTTCTTGTAGCTTATGAGCTTCTTAAAAATCATTATTTTTAATTCTTAGTTAGGCAGTTTGTTTTTAAGGTCAGTTGCTGGCGCTTTATTTTGTTCCTTCGATTGTGTCATGTTTCTTGATTATTGGTGATCCTTGTGGTCTTGCATCGGTATCTGTGCATGTAAAGAAGCAGACACCTTTTTCAGTCTTTACAGGGAAAGCCCTTCACTAGTCGTCTCCTATAGATTTTGAGCCGGGCGCGGTGGCTCCCGCCTGTAATCCCAGCACTTTGGGAGGCCGAGGCGGGCGGATCACAAGGTCAGGAGATCGAGACCATGGTGAAACCCCGTCTCTACTAAAAATACAAAAAAATTAGCCGGGCGCGGAGGCGGGCGCTTGTAGTCCCAGCTACTCAGGAGGCTGAGGCAGGAGAATGGCGTGAACCCGGGAGGTGGAGCTTGCAGTGAGCTGAGATCGCGCCACTGCACTCCAGCCTGGGCGGCAGAGCGAGACTCCGCCTCAAAAAAAAAAAGAAAAAAAAGATTTTGAGCAGACTGGCTGGGAGGATCTGATGGGCTTGTTGCTGGAGTCTGAGAGTAGGATGGCCTGGTTCCTCAGTCAGTGGGCTGACGGGCCTGGCACCTAGGCCCACAGAGGCTGGCCTGGAAACTGGGTCTGCAAGGACCAGTCTGACTCTGGGGTTTACTGAGGCAGGCCTGGCACTGGGGTCCGTGGTAAAGTCAGGTTCTCACTTCACTCTCCTTTCCTTATGCAGGTGGTATCTCTCTCAATCCTGCACTGTGTAAGCTTGAGGGAGGAATCTCATGAGTAATGTGAAACTGTTCTTCCTACTCTCCTCAATGTGCCTTTTATTATTTGTTCACTTCCAAGTGCAGTGATCTCTCTCATGGATCTTTTAATTATTCTGAAGGTATTTTTTTGCAAGGATGATTGTTCAAATTAATGTTTCTGTGAGAAGGCAAGTGCTGGAAACTTTTACTCAGCCATCTTTCTGACATTAGTTTCCCCTAAAGATTATTAAGATAATAAAATGGTAAAACAACCCAGAGCACAAATGGAATACATGACATCAGGACATGTCCCTGTTCCTCACCGCACATAACCATTAACTTCTTATAATTCACAGGATTCTATAGCTGATTTTATCAAAATATAGAGAAGGGTTTTCAAAAACAAGCTTTCTTGAAGAATGATATTTTCATCCAGTTGATTAGTTACTATTACAAAGGTAATCATGTACCATTATAATAAAGAGATATGAGAGTCACCATCTTAGTCAAGTGATAATATGTGGCAACATCAATAGTGGAACAACCTGACATTAAAAGTCCCTGGTTGTAAAGCAGCACAAAACACTTATAAGAACTGAAGATTGTTCTTACCGAAATCTTTTACATAAATCTAAGCACAAGGAAACACAAATACAGCATGTGGGATGCTCTACAATGCAACCTACTTGGATACTTGGACTGTTTTTAAAAAGTTAATGTTATTAAAAATACACAGATTAAAAGTTCAGTGAATAATATTCTAGATTAAAACAGACTAAAGGCAAATATAATCAACCCAAAGAGTAAATATTGATTAGTTTCTGAGCTTAAAATAAGTGGCTATACTTAATATTTTTTCTTCAGCCAAATGAAAATTATGCAAGATTATGTATTAAATGGTATTAGTGAATTAATAATTTTTAATATGTGGAAAAATTATGTTTTGGTAAATAAATGTTTTTATCCTTAGCATATATACATATATTGAAATATGTAGTGTGATGTTATGTTTATCATTTACTTTCATACGGTACAGGAAAAAATGTACCTAGACATATAGAGATAAACATATACATAAGCAAATATGGCAAAAAATTAACAGTTGGTGAATTATCCTCTCCAATTCTCTGCTTAAAGCTATATCATGCAAAGCTCTCAATGAAAAATATTAATTAATGTTAGAGTAACCATCTAACAGGTGATTCTATGCATAGCCATGGTACACTTCACTCCCACATTTTAAAAATAATAAAATGATAATAAACTGTGTTAAAATATAATGAGGAAAATATATAACAATTTGGTATTTTGTTATTATATAAATTCACTCAGGCTGCTAGTACTTTAAATACTGGAACATGTGTGGGTTCTGGGAGACATTTATATTCTTGTAGGCTCATAAAGTTCCAGCTGGTAAGTCATGAAGACCATAGGAGGCAGCCAAGATTGGTCTCCTTAATGGCAAATGTTCACGTGCTCCACCTCAGACAGAGAAGGAAAGTGAGTCCCGTGTCCCTTAACTTCTCTGGGATGAGGGAGATCAGCAGATATTCTCCAAACCAAAAGGGATCCAAGGCGCCCTTCCTCTCCACAACACCTGCGAACCACGGGTCCAGATCTCTGCTGCTAGCCTTTAGGCTTAGTGCTTTTCCAGAGGGGAATGGGGTCTTGGAGGTCCACTCTCTTTCCTCTTCTTTTCCTCTAAGGCACTCACTGTGGGAGCTGGAGGATTCTCACAATCAGCTCATGAATGGCTGTTGATCAGACTGAAGCTTAGAAGGGAGGATCATCGCAGTGACGCATAAATGGACAACCTACTGGAGCCCCACAGTCACCCTACAGCCATTGCCCTGAAACCAAACTCCCCTCAAGAAGAGTGTGCTCTCAAATACCCCAACAATTGGTGTGGGTCTGAACTTATGCTGTCCTGTATGTGTGTCATTTCTGCAACATTCCCACCCTGCACACATATTGTGTAGCTTGTATCTATAGAATGCTTTAAGTGAATTAAATTCATCTCTCTAGTGCAGATCCCTGGGGATCATCAGGTTAAGGAATCAGAGTCTAAGAATTAGACTCCAGCCCCCTGATATTCTCTAAAACAAAATGAAACAGAAGTGCCCACAATGTTAGAGTACTGGACAGTGATTTCCAGGAGCACCTTCCTATGAATTCCAACTGAATATAAACAAATTGCAGTTTCATCATCTTACAAAACCTTTAGACAAATGGCTGTTTATTTCTTAGATTAATCTGATTGATTATACTTATCCCATTTTAGAAACAGGAAACTAAATATCACATCCAAAAATCCACCCTCCTTTCCCAGCACTCGCACATGGTAATACCAGAAAGCCAGGAAGATATGGATCACAGTTGCCTTCAAAGCTTTGAGAAATCTGTGGAAATTCATAGCCATGGTTTCCAGATCATATTTTTAACCTGATTCTGAGAACTTCAAGTCACTGCTATTCAGAAGAGTGTGGGAACAAAAACACTTCTAACTTTCTAAACTTGGAAAAGTTTTTTTTTTTAAATAATCCAACTTTCTTCCAGCTTGGAAGGGCCTAATTTACATAAATCCCCTCACCCCCACCTTACCTCTGACAGTGGAATTCTAAACAAAGCAATCAAGCTGGCAGATGAGTCAGATTTGCTTATTGTATTGTATGCACGCCTGTTAAAGAATGGTACTAGCTCTCTCTTGTTATTTATTGGTGTCAAGAGGTACAATTTTAAAATTCTGCTCTTTAATTTTTTTTCTCTCCTATGACAGGCAGATTGCTTCCCCCTACACCTCCTTGAGAGCTTGCTAAATATTTGAGCATTAAGAAACCTTAATTTCTCCTCTTAAAACTAACTAGAAACATTTATTTTGATTTAACTTTTTAGACAAAGAGAACCCTTTGATTTGGGGGCTTTCAGGTTTTGGAATAAAATGATTTTTGGTAAATTAACTGCTTAAATTACTATTATTATGCTCATAAAAGCTGCTAAAAATAATCAGTTCATAGGGCAAAAAAATTCATATATATATTTTGTTCCTGACAGGTATTTCAGAAATTTGGCCTATAATAGATGTTAGTTTTTTTTTTTTAACTTGTAACAGAATTAAATTACCAAGAAAATGACTGTTGCCTCTATAAATCTTTAATAGCACTGGTATTTACTAAGTTGGGCTTTTCGGACACAAAATGATAAATGCCCAAAGACAATTTGAACCGTATGTGTCTGCCTTTGTTTCTGATCCAACTCAAGAAATGTAGGTAGGCGATAACAAACATCACATTACAAATTGCTTTGCTTTTACTCTTAGGCATTTTTTGTTTTGTTGAGCAAATATGTCCACTGGATAGTGGCTATCCCCCATCTCTTCTCAGTCCCCATTAGAGCAGGAGCTATTTGAACATGAGAAATAGAACTCTTCCAAATAACAAATCTTTGCTCATATTTTCAAGCATGCAGGCAAACATTGGCAGCAAACATGAACAGCAATGAAAAAAAGTCATTTGAAATGTATTTTTCCTCTCTTTAGAATCAGCAGCACATTGGTTGGTGCAGTCACCACAGCAAAGAAGTGCATCCTGGTGACTAATGCAGATGATCTTGACCCTGAAAAGGCTTCCCAGAGGTTGTTCTCCTCTATCTCCCACTTCTGGAAGTAGAGTGGGCCACATGCTTTTCCTTTTCAAAACATCAGCTATCTGCCTTTTCTTGTTAAATATACAAAAAACAAGACAACAAAACCTTGCTTTATACTTTGTGTCAACAATTCCTAATCCAGAGATTGAAGAAACTCTAATATCCTATTACCTTAATTCCATTTTTGACAGTTCTAGACATTTCCTTCCTGTCTACTGAGTAGAAACATAAACTTGGGCTATATGACACTCTAAAATTATTTTTTCAAGAAACATTCAACAGTCTAAGTTAAATGTGATTTTTTTTGAATTATTAAAGATTTGCCTTATATTTGAACAACATTTTATAGCTTATAAAAATTATTTTGAGGCCGGGTGCGGTGGCTCAAGCCTGTAATCCCAGCACTTTGGGAGGCCCAGACGGGCGGATCACGAGGTCAGGAGTTCGAGACCATCCTGGCTAACACGGTGAAACCCCGTCTCTACTAAAAAATACAAAAAAGCTAGCTGGGCGAGGTGGCTGGTGCCTGTAGTCCCAGCTACTCGGGAGGCTGAGGCAGGAGAATGGTGTAAACCTGGGAGGCGGAACTTGCAGTGAGCTGAGATCCGGCCACTGCACTCCAGCCCAGGCGACAGAGCGAGACTCCGTCTCAAAAAAAAAATTATTTTGTATAGAATCTCATCTGACTCGACTATCAGCCTCCCAAGAAGGGCAGAAGAGATATTGTCTCCAAGTGCAAATAAAGAACCTGAGGCTCTGAGAAATTTAATAACTTACCTCAAGAAAGTAACCATGTCAATTCAGAGTCAAGACTAGTATTGACTCATCTGATTTCCAGTTTTGTGCTGTCCACTCCAGTAAATTGTCTTTCTTTCTCCATTGCATTTGGTGTTAATTTCCCTTGAACCTTCTGAAACTTCTTTCACTTCAGATAGAAAAAACTGGAGCAGAATATGGTGGATTTTTTTTGTTTCTTGTTTTTTGTTTTTGAGACTGGATCTCATTGTGTCACCCAGGTTGGAGTAAAGTGGCCCAATCACAGCTCACTGCAGCCTCGACCTGCTGGGCTCAAGTGATCCTCCTGCCTCAGCCTCCCAAGTAGCTGGGACCACAGGCCAGTGTCACCATGCCCAGGTAATTTTTTGTAAAGATGAGGTCTCCCGGCCGGGCGCGGTGGCTCAAGCCTGTAATCCCAGCACTTTGGGAGGCCGAGACGGGCGGATCACGAGGTCAGGAGATCGAGACCATCCTGGCGAACACTGTGAAACCCCGTCTCTACTAAAAAATACAAAAAACTAGCCGGGCGAGGTGGCGGGCGTCTGTAGTCCCAGCTACTCGGGAGGCTGAGGCAGGAGAATGGCGTGAACCCGGGAGGCGGAGCTTGCAGTGAGCTGAGATCTGGCCACTGCACTCCAGCCCCGGCGACAGAGCAAGACTCCGTCTCAAAAAAAAAAAAAAAAAAAAAAAAAGATGAGGTCTCCCTGTGTTTCCCAAGCTGTTCTCAAACTCCTGGGCTCAAGCAATCCTCTCACGTCAGCTTCCCTAAGTACTGGGATTACAGGTGAGAGCCACCACGCCCAGCCTAGTGGTTTTACATAAAGTGTATTTATGTATAAGAATTAACATACTTCTGAATAATGACTTTATATTTTAGCACGTCAGTGGTAATGTAGATGTAATTTGAAAACCATGATGCCTGTAGATATTTTTCTAACTTATTTACATAATATTAGTCCTTGAGTGATCAACAATTCCTAAATTTTATTTGTTGTTGTTTTATTTATAAATAGTGTTGGTGTTGATATGAATGGCAATATCAGGAGAATGCAAGAGCTGACAATGAGAGGGCTAGTTTTGATACAGTTTTATCATATGTGATTAGAAAATATATATGTGACTAGTGATGCTTTTCTGAAGTTTTACGTTTTTACATAGTCCCCTTGCAATGCCCTACAAAGAGAAGAGACCCTTTAATGAAATGGAGATTCATCCTGTACCTTCGCAGCTGCCTTTCCATTTGGTGTGCAGTCAACTGTGTATTTAATACAAATATTGCTTCAGGATTTCCATAGCAGATAAGAAGGCTGCTGATGTCAGAATGCAGTACAGAGAGAATCTGCACACAGGTAGCCCTGTGAAATTTAGCTTGGTGAATAATTACCGTGATGATCATAATTAATAATTATCTTGTGCCAGTGGAGAATTGTACTAATTGGTAATCTCTTCTCTTAAAAGTCCTAATATTTTATTTCTGCTTATTGCTAACTATCAAGTGGAATGCTAATGGAAGTGTGGATGGCTGGTATTGTAATAATTATAACTGTAATCACATTCAGCAGCTAACCTCTAATTAAAATAAATCAGATGATGTAGCAAATTGGCTACGTAGACTTGTGTTTCCAATAATATATCTTATTGAGAAAAATTATTTTTTTCCCACAGAAAACCTTTGAAGATCAGATTAAAAATTATGTGGATGTGTTGTATTTCTAAGGAGATGTTTTCTGTGGTAATAAGTAGGTTAATTGCATATTCATCAGGTGGTGGAGTTTCAGGACAAACACAAGTTAGCATGTAATAAGTACGACTGTTTCTAATGGAATTATAATATTGTTATCTTGCAAATATATGCAGGTCACTCTTGGATATTCAGTCAGTAATGAATATATGTACACAAACTTCAAATTTCTTGGCTGAATTCTGAAAAGCAATCAGGTTAAACTATTCCTGTGATTTTTAAAATTTTGAATCGTGTGATTAGGGGATAATCATGTTTTCTTTATTTTTGAGCATTTTCCAAAAAGAGTCTAAAATTAAAAATGATATGTGTCATATACATGTGCATATATGTATGTCTCTGTGTGTATGTGTATATATATATATACATGAATGGATGGATGGATGGATGAACGGATGGATGGGTGGATGGCTACATTTCCCAAATATCAGTTCAAGTTATCTTGGACTGATCACTATTATCATTCACCATCAATAAAGACAAGAAATCTGACAATAACTGCATATATTCCTATCTTCGTGTGGATGGAAATGGAGGACAGGGAAAATCTCCTGAAATGACAAATGTGAGTAATAACTAAATATTTTAAGAAACATTTTATGCTGCTCTCTAATCTTGCCTCTCCCTGCTACACAGCCCATTTTCATTCATTTGGTCAGAAAATTTTCTGTGGAAAGTGCCGCATAGTAAATATTTAGGCTTTGTGGGTCATACAGTCTCTATCACAACTACTCAACTCTGCCATATAGAGAAAGCATCCATAAGCGATATGTAAAGGACTATGTGGCTGTTGTTCTGGTGCGGTGGCTCATGCTTGTAATCCCAGCACTTTGGGAGACCGGGGTGGGTAGATCACTTGAGCCCAGGAGTTTGAGACCAGCCTAGGCAACATGGCAAAACCTCATCTCTACTAAAAATACAAAAACTATCTGGGTGTGGTGGTATGTGCCTGTTGTTCCAGCTACTCGGGGGTGCTGAGGCAGGCGGGTCACCTGAGCCTTGGGAGTTCAAGGCTGCAGTGAGCCATAATTGCACCACTGCACTCTAGCCTGGGTGACAGAGTGAGAACCAGTCAAAAAAAAAAAAAAAAAAAAGAATATATGGCTGTGTTTTATTAAATCTTTATTCATAAAAATGAGTATCTTTAAGAAAGGAAGATATAAACAGCTATTGCATAAGATTTCATGAAGATGTTGCCATTTGAAGATTTTCAGTCATAGTTACATCAAAGACAAAGAGCTACAAAAGATGAGGGCATATTTGAGACCCAGTGAGTGTCCTGGGAGAACACTAGTTAATAAGATCAATGACGATGAGCCTGGAAAGTTAATTCGGACTGAATTGTGGATGCTCTCAATCTCCGTATTGAAGACTTTAAACTTTCCCTAGAGTGACTGGTGTGAAGAAAGTGGAGCATCACAGAGTGTTTCTAAGCATTAAAGACCGTGATTTGATCTGAGTATCAGAAGAATGAGTGTGGGGAGAGTATGGAAAGTAGATTCGGAGGGGAGCTTTGTGGGACCACAGGTTAAAACTACAATTCAGAGTGTAATATAATAGCCTTATAAAATACAATGAGGGCCTGAGGTCACTTGCTGTCCAGGGTTATGGAGAAAAAGATGGCTTCTAGAGGCTTCGTCTAGAAGGGGGTTAGAAGATCTTGGCCTAAAGCAACTCATCTTGCTCTAATCACAGTCTATCTAATGCTTACACTTGAGTTCAGCTGTCTTATCACACTTATTGTTAGCTTTCAATGAAAGAAAATGAGGAACGAGTAAGTGATGACAAACAGCTCTTAGAGACAGGTGCAAAGCTTATGTACTTTTTTTTCCAAGTCTGAGTGGGAGCAGGAAAAGAGGGTCACAAAAGCTAGTAAATGCTATCCATTTTTAATATGTTTGCTTCCTTTCTAAATGGGCCTGAGTTCATCTTCACTGCCTTTCCTTTTCTAAAAACAAAAACAAAACAAAACAAAACAAAAAAACCAAGCTTAAAAAAATGTTTCCTTGATGTTCTTGCCTGTCGAGGTGAAAGCCACATGATCTGGGGTCATTGGATTCCAGGATTAGTTTAAAGAAGGACCCTGGCACCTGGATTTGCAGCACTGCAATCTAAAATGTCTACAGGTTTCAGTGGTTTGTGTGTTCTAGAAATACGATAAAGATGGCTGAGATTCATTTATTAAATGTATCACTCCAAAAAGTAACCCAGTGGAATGATAAAACATGGAAAACTATTTCAGCGATACAATGTTTAACTTCAACAAATTTGAATTCAGGTATTGTGTAGTAATCACATCTATTCACATTATCAGATGATTTTTACTTATCTATTTTTTTTTGGGAGCCAAAAAACCAAAAGTGTTACATGAACATGAAAAATTTGCCAAAATGGGTGTAATTCTACAACAACATGAGGAAACTCACCCCCAAATACAGACATGCATGAATGTTCATACAAATTCTATTTGTTAAAGAGAAAAATTAGAAACTACCTACTTTTTAATCAACAGGATAACAAAGAAACAAAATGGAACAATATATAGTAGCTGAAAGAAATGAAACAGATACATATAAACATGGCTAAATCTCAAAAAGCATACCATTAACTAAAGTAAGACAAATTACAGAATGGCATATTTTATTTGACACCATTTATAAATAACTTTCAAGACACAGTAACAATATATTGTCCAGACATACAGATTAAAATGTATGTAAATTATTTAAAATGTATTAAAGTAATTGTCTTTGGAATGAGAGATGGTAATGAAACTATTGAGGACTTCAACTTCATCTGTAATATTTTATAACTTTTTATTCTACAAAGATTTGAAGGAAATGTTAAAAATTAGCAGATCTGTGTGGGATTATTCTTTGATCACAGTCAGATTTCTTGGAGGCAAGAAATACATTTTCAATCATTTTAAAAATAGTTATGTTGTAAGGGCATACAGGTTTATTTCAAGCTAATTTTTGTCACATATATTTTCTTTGTATTTATTCAGTTTGTGACATTACGTTCACACATTTTACTTAAATATTACTGATTAAATAGCAATTTTTTCAATTATGTGCTGTTTTTCAATTAAAGCTTCTATATAATGAGAAACTTTTAAGATCAAATTTTGACCAGCAGTATTTACCTAAAAACTTGCATTTTGACTCAGTAATGTGTACAGTGCTTTGGAATCAATGGAGGTGATGGTTTACCAATAAAATCAAGGTATATTTTGCATCTAACTGAAAAACACACACCAGAGCTAGGAGAGTAAATGAAAAGGCTGAGTATATCTAAAGCACAAGCCAAAGAAAACCACTAAAGCACTAACATCTGTGAAAAAGTTATATATATATATATATAATATATATATATATATATATATATTTACATATATGCTGTGTGTGTGTAGGGGAATGGGGAATATGATACATACGAGGGGACGTCAAAAAGTTTGTGGAAAAAATGAATTAAAAGGTAAAAATAAAAAATATAAACCTTATTTCTCAACATGAACTCTGTCAAGTTCAAGACATTTTTGGTATGCAATGATATCAGCTGTTTAGTCCATCCCTGAAGATCTGAGGGTCTTGGGAATTTAATCAAGTCAATGCAACCATTTTTACACTATTAATGGAAGAAAAATGGGTGCCCTTTAAAAAAAACTTTTAAGAATAAGAAACAACAACAACAATAAAACCAGAAGGAGCCAAATCTCATAGTCTTATAGCAGACTAAAGCCTAACGCTTTCCTGTTGAAACGCTCACAAAATTGCCCCTGTTTATAAGAGGAATGAGAAGGGATTTTCATGGTGGAAGGCTCCCTAGTGAAGCTTTCCTGGGCATTTTTCTGCTAAAGCTTTGGTTAACTTCCCCAAAGCACTCTCATAATAAGCACATCTTATCTTTCTTTGGCTTTCCATAAAGTCAACAAGCAAAATGACTTGAGCATCCCAGAAAACTGTTGCCACGACCTTTGTCCTTGACTGGTCTGCTTTTGCTTTGACTGGACCACTTTCCACCTCTTGGTAGCCATTGTTTTTTTTTTTTTTTTTTTTTTTCCCGAGACGGAGTCTCGCTCTGTCGCCCAGGCTGGAGTGCAGTGGCCGGATCTCAGCTCACTGCAAGCTCCGCCTCCCGGGTTCACGCGATTCTCCTGCCTCAGCCTCCCGAGTATCTGGGACTACAGGCGCCCGCCACCTCGCCCGGCTAGTTTTTTGTATTTTTAGTAGAGACAGGGTTTCACCGTGTTAGCCAGGATGGTCTTGATCTCCTGACCTCGTAAAATGACTTGAGCATCCCAGAAAACTGTTGCCACGACCTTTGTCCTTGACTGGTCTGCTTTTGCTTTGACTGGACCACTTTCCACCTCTTGGTAGCCATTGTTCTGATTCTGTTTTGTCTTCAGGATTATACTGGTAAAGCCACACTTCATCTCCTTACAGTTCTTCAGAGAAATGCTTCAGGATCTTGATTGTACTTGTTTAACATTTTCACTAAAAATTCTACTCTTATCTGCAGCTGATCTGGGTACAGTTGAGTCGAAAGTTTCCTCAACTTTAATTTTTCTGTTAGAAATGTGTAAGCCAAACTAACTGAGATATTTGTAGTGCTATTGTTTCTGCTGTTAGTCACCCATCTTGTTCAATTAGTTCACAAACAAGGGTGGGCACAGTGGCTCATGCCTGTAATCTCAGCACTTTGGGAGGCCACGGCAGAAGGATTGCTTGAGCCCAGGAGTTCAAAACCAGCCTGGGCAACATAGCGAGACCTTGTCTCTATGAATTTTTTTTTTTGAAAAATTAGCTGGTTGTGGTGGTATGCAACTGTAGTCTTAGCTACTTGGGAGACTTAGGTGGGAGGATCTTTTGAGCCAAGGAGGTTGAGGCTGAAGTGAGCCATGATCATGCTACTGCACTCCAGTCTGGGTGAGTGAGTAAGACCTGATCGCAAAAAAAAAAAAAAAAAAAAAAAATTAAGAATACAAACAAGATTAATTTTTTTCCAGCAAATTAATGTGGATGTCATCTTCAACATCATCTTGTCCCTTCTTAAAACAAGTTATCCATTTGTGAACTATTGATTTCATTAAGCCCTTGTCTCCATAAACTTCATAAAACGTCAGTGATTTCAGCATTCTTCCACCCAAGCTTTACCATAAATTTGATGTTTGTTCTTGCTTCAATTTTGGCAGAATTCATGTTGCTCTGACAGGGCTCTTTTTAAACTGATGTTTTATCCTTCTTAGTGTCTCAAACTAGATTCTGTTCAGACATGCTGTAACAAGTTAGTATGAGTTTATTTTGGTGCAAAAAATTGGAATTTATGCACAGTTTTTTTCATCATATGCACTTTCCATGTACATTTTGAAGGCCCACATACATATACACATACACATACATATTTGGAAAAAATTAGAACACTATTTGACTTCTTTATACATATTTTACTATTTAGATTTTTTTAAATTTGACATCATATGATTGGTTATTTTCTATAATGTTTTCAGTGTTTTGGGCGTCTTAATCTAGTTCTGCACATGCTTTTTGTCTGTTCAAGTTTACATAGGGAGAGACTCTTCTGGACTTTTCCAGATCTCTTTGCAAAATGGTCTTCTATCAGGGATCAACTAGCTCTGTTTCATATAAACTTGAACTTTTCAGAGTCCAAAGTGAGTACAGGAACATGGGGCAGGCTGTACTCATAGACTCCACAGAAATGACCTCAAATTCACAAAGCGGAAGGAAGGTCTGCTCCCCAAAACCAAGGCGATTGTGGGAATGATGAACACAGGCCAGTCGGCCCGTGCAGATGCCAATCAAAAGGCAAAAAAAGCTCTTCACCAAACGCTGCAACCTGGGAGAACAGCAGACGCTTGAGAGGTTTGACTCCAGCACGTCTGTTTTCCACTTTGCCTGAGATCTCATGGAGGCTGCTCTTTGTTTTTCCCTTGGAGATCATGCAGGAATCAACTGCCAAGCATGCCTTACACCTCCATGCCATCTAATTATAGCCTGTAACTCTCCGGAGTGCTGACAGTGCTGAGCTATTGACTCTTGACACTCTCTAAAGCTCTTAATTATCTTTTCACATAAGCCCCTTTCAGACCTGTCAACTTCTTTGTATTGTTTATGGAGGAAAAAAAGTAGCATATTAAGATTTCAGGTCTGTGCACTCAGAGGCAAACTTGCAGTTACACTTGTGAGTGTTCTTGAAGGTCTGTGCACTCTCACACACACAGACAAGTGAAAAGTGTGGAATACACCTGCTGGATGACAATTCAGATGCCAATTTGCCATGGGGATAAGTAAACTTAATCAGGCAAAATAAAATTAACCCAAACCTTAATTCATATATTTGAAGTCATTTTAACCTTTTTCAAAATTCAAATACATAGGGATATAGATATAGGTATACACATACACACATTACAATGACTGAAAATGTTTTTTAAAATTTATTCAAAACCTTACAAAGTTTTTTAGCTCATCATGGAATCAGGGAATTTCAAAAGGATATCAATGCTTTGCATTCTCTTAGAAATTATTATTATATAACTCAAATGTTTAAGTACTTAAAATATGCACATATATTTTTTCTTATTAAATATTCAAAACCTCTGAAAGACACAGACATTTGGGCATTACTGCTAACTGTGAATATTTCAAATAAAGTGTAGCTCAAAGATCTAGTGATGTGACCAAAGTCCTCTAATAAATAGCGAAATAAAACTACATTTTGGCTGGGTGCAGTGGCTCATGTCTGTAATCTCAACACTTTCGGAGGGCGAGGCAGGCGGATCATTGGAGGTCAGGAATTTGAGACCAGCTTGGCCAACATGGTGAAACCCCATCTCTACTAAAAATATAAAAATTAGCTAGGCATGGTGGCGCATGCCTGTAATCCCAGCTACTCAGGAGGTTAAGGCAGGAGAATTGCTTGAACCTGGGAGGGTGAGGTTGCAGTGAACTGAGATTGCGCCACTGCACTCCAGCCTGGGTGACAGAGTGAGACTCTGTCTCAAAAAATATATAATAATAAAGACTACATTTTGGCTGCTTTGTCTATTGAGTAGCCATTCTTAATTTCCTTTTCTTTCTTAATGAACTTGCTTTCTAAGAAAACAAACAAACAAAAAAACCTACATTTCAACTTAAAAGAGTTTATATCCTAAAGTTAGCATGTATTGCAAAAATTGTAATTAATTAAAATTACCATTGAAAAATCTATTCTATATCATCCATAAAATAGAATGCACAGATGCATTGTGCACCAGTTATTTGGCTGGTCTTGTCCTGGATGTTGCTGCCACTGCTATTTGTTTCTCTTACCGCTAGAATCAACTTCTGCCTCCTTGGCAGAGAATTCTGTAATGTTGTTGGTTGGCATTTAGGTACCATGTTGAATAGGAAACATATCTGAAAACCCCAGAATCCCTGTCCAAATGTGGGGATGCTCAATGAGAGGTAACAGGAAATGAGGCCGTTTTGAAAGGTCAGGGATTTACATTCCATAAATCACCCTCCCTCCGGGGCATACCATCACCCACCAGCATCACTGGAATTATTCCATTCCCCTAACTTTCTTACTATTTCTTTGCTGACATGTACGGTTGAAGTCAAGTAAGTTAAATAGACGTATCATGACCCTCTGCCAAATGAGGCTTTGGACCCTGATTTCAGCCCTTTCCTCATATGCTCTTTCATTCATCTCTAACTTGCTGAGCTGTGGAAGCAAATGGAATAAAGCCTGGCACTGAAAGAACACAAGCCTGGGCAACATAGTGAGACTCCATCTCTACAAAAAATTAATTAAAAACAAATTAGGGGACCGGATGTGGCAGCTCATGCCTGTAATCCAGCAGGAGGCTGGAGGTGGATGGATCACGAGGTCAGGAGATCGAGACCATCCTGGCTAACACAGTGAAACCCTGTCTCTACTAAAAATACAAAAAATTAGCTGGGCATGGTGGTGGGCACCTGTAGTCCCAGCTACTCAGGAAGCTGAGGCAGGAGAATGGCGTGAACCTGGGAGGTGGAGTTTGTAGTGAGCCGAGATCGCGCAACTGCACTCCAGCCTGGGTGACAGAGCGAGACTCCATCTCAAAAAAAGAAAAAAAAATAGCCTGGCATGGTGGTGCACACCTGCAGTCCCAGCTACTCAGGATTCTGAGGTGGGAGGTGAGGTGACCTGCCTGAGCCCAAGAGGTAAACGCTGTAGTGAACTGTGATGGCCCTACCTTACTCCAGCCTGGGCAACAAGGTGAGATCCTGTCTCACAAACATAAAATAAAATAACAGAATAAAAGAACACAGACTTCTTGGTTTTCCTTATGGAACAGAAAAATAGTGAAACTGCCCATGTTCAGCAATGAACCTACCAAATGCTTCAGGCCTAAAAGTAAAACTGAGAACAGGAGGGCAAAAAGATACCAGTGACCACGAAATGGGAAAGAAACATTCATTTACAACTCAGGATGATGCTTATTTAATTGGGAGAGACAGAAGGGGTCATCTTTCATTGGATGGTTTATACCCCAGACACGATGTGAATGAAGAGCAAGGAGCCTTAGCTGAGATAGCAATGTGAGTAACACACCTAGAATAAAGTTCTGGCCCTTACCTAAATTGTGGTACTTTGTCCTAAGATAGTGAGGGGTGCCCAGCAGGCCCAGGTGTAAGCAAATCTCAGACTCAACCATGTGTAGTTAAACAAATTCTCTAACTCCTTGGGTATCAGTGTTCTAATCTGTAAACTTAGAGTCATGATACTTAGTTCACAAAGTTGCTGCAAAGATCAAAGGTGGAAATAGGTACAAAGTATCTGCAACATGAGGTTTGGCATTCGAGTCTTATCTTTCACCAAAATCTTGCAGGGGCAAAAGGGACACAGAAATTCACAATAAAGAGATGAAACTATCAAATGCATCAGCTCTAATCTCACAATTGCATTTAATAATGATTGAGAATAAAATTTTATCAACATAATAATGACTGTAATCGCTTAGATAGTATATTATAATGGGATTAAAATTATAAGAATTTTAAGAATAAGATAAAATTACAAGATTTTTTGTGCTGCTTACATATGAAAGACATCTTCTATCAAAAAAAGAAACCATCATATTTCAAGAAGCAGCGTAAGACTGAATTATCAATTCTCTCATTTGTAACTCCGTTGTAGAACCAATTTCCAGACATTCTTTTCTTTCTTTTTTTCTTTTAAGAAATGCCATTTCTTAGCATGAAAAGACTTGTAGGTTGAAAATCTGAAAAGTTTAATATAGAAGCAGTGGGTGATAGTTCCACTGCATAAAAGCAAAACCAGGACTGTAAGATGGTTATGAGTGTGCTCATGATCTGGTGGAAGACCACCAATATGTTTTATTTCTCAGTCTAACTTTTGCACATCCCTGCAGGTTTCTCCTTCTTCTAATAGCAATAATGCAGAGTGGACTCCAAGGAGGAAAGCTGCACTGTAACTGCCTTGAAAAATTCACTATGAGGTAGAATTTTATAGTCTGGGTTAGAAAAGAAGAGGAGGCCTCCGGGCAGGAGGCGGTAATAGGGCGGTAAAGAAGAGAGGTAGCAAAGCTCAAAAGATCAAAGGGCTGAGCAGAACATAGAAAGCTCAGCCTTAGTTTACATCTGCCACTCAGACGTTAGCTCCAACTCAATCTCATTGGATATTAAATGAAACATTTTCCAGAGCCACTTCCTAGCAGGGGTACAGCATCTCCAATAGTCCCACCTTCCGCAAGCTGCTTTCATATGACATCAGGTAATTGGGCTTTATTGGACATTTGATATAGAAAGATATAAGAGAATATATGTGATATTCAGAATAAGTGAGAAGACCAAATGTACCAGTTAGGATGATTATCAACACTGGTAAATGCTGGCTAGTCTTCATTTCACAAGTAAGCTGTGTTAAAAATAATTTTGTAAATCAATGTCTAAGAATTTAGAATATATTTTTCTCATAGACACTAAATCACCAGTAATTGTCATTTTTGAGACTAGTCTCCACAGTCTATTTTACCCGTATTCTAACAAACATGTTTTGCAATGTGCATGGTAGAGGGGACAGTATAAGGAAATGGAACACGAAAATAGCTTTGGCTTAATTCAAATTTTTCGTTAGAACTTATTACAAGATAAGTCAAACTTGTTAAATTGCACATTTTAAGCTTATGCAGTTTACTGTATGTCAATTAAAATTCAGTGAAGCTATATTTTTTTAAAGTCCAAGAAGAGTTAAAGGAGCTCTTTCTTTTTCCTGTCTTAGGCATCACATAATAAGAGAGAAGACAGTAAATTTCAGTTTCTTTTATCAGTGCTGAAGCTAAACTAAATGAAAGTTTCAGAGGTCTTTGTGAGCTGACCTCAAATCAAAATAGAATTTAAATTGTCATCTTTATCTAAAAACATGGTCTTATCTACAATCAACATATTTGCCAATGAATTAGGCTTATTCAGAATTTGAGAATTGGCTCTATCTGTTTATCAACAATTATCTCCTTTAATTTGTGTACTAACCTGTGTTAATTGTAGAACAATCAGAAAATAACAATGTGCAGACAAAAATCACATTAAATCCTATCCCTGGAGATCTTCTTACCATCAACTTTTGATTTTTTAAATTCTGCTTAAAGGCTATGGATACAAATTATCTGAAGTGGTAGAAAAATAAAAAATAATATATATTTGGCTTTAGAAAATCCCTTGGATTTGATTTTTATATATTGGGAAATCATTCACCTATCAAATTACTACTATCTTCCTGCCTTGAAAAAGTAATTATTTCATTATAAAGGACTGCTTCACCAGCTCCTTATGAACTAGAATAAGTAGTAAGATTTATGCCCTTATTATTAATTCACATAAATTAGATACAGTTGCAATATGATGATTTTCTCAATTCAGAATTTACTTCCTACATGCATACTGATAGGTAGATAGGACACCACAAAGATCCCATCCCTGCCCCACTCATCACAGACACACACTTAAACAGGATATTGTGCAGTCTAGCTTGTTAACATTGCACTACTTGTGACATTAAAAAAGAATCACTGAATTCTGATTATGCTTTTTATTTACAAAAAATATAAATATTTGGAAGCAAGTTTTATCAATATTACTTCAAGAAGTTACTGCCATGATTTTTTAAAAATTTTCTGATGCCTAAGAATGGTGGTGGTAATAAAGCAAAATATAACAAATGGTCTGTTTTTCCTTTCACTTCGTTTTGGCTTCCACTATTGTCTTTTCCTTGCCTTATTCATTTCTTTGTCCTCATTATTTTCTCTTTCCTTACCTTCACAAGAACACAGCCCATTAGCAAAAACCCCTGTTGCTTCATATATTCAATTACATGGTCTTTCTGACTCTTGCCTCTAATTCACCACCACCAACAACTTTTATTGCAAATCATACTCTAATTTTACTTTTGTTAATCTCACAGAATAAACAAGTTTGGAAAACACTGGTATGGATTCTACTAGGGAAAGAGTATTTGTGAATTAGAAAGCATGGTCTCTGAGATCGAACACACTTGGGTTGTAATCCCAACTCTTTCATTAACTAATTAGGTGACTCAGTTAATAGCTTAAAAACACTGATGCTCATCTATAAAATACTATGAAAATGTATACTTCATAGGCTTCTTCTTCTCTCTGTCATTCATAGAAACAGAAGTAGAATCAAAACCTAAAATCAAAATCTCTCAGAAGGATTTTTCCTTTGACCTACAGCAGTCCCAGAACTTCAGGGTACCTTACCTGTCTTCTCATCTGTAGGCTGCTCTTCTCTTGCTGTCTCCTACCTTTTCTGCTGTCTCTACTACGTCCTCAGCTCCAGCATGTATCTCCTGCCGTGACTCACTCGAGATACCAGTATCCCAGCCAGAAGCTGGTTTGATCTAGAGCAAATGAAAAGGCAGAGAACCAGAATCAAACAGTAGTATACAAATCTAGACTCTGCCACTTACTATCAAACTTTAGCAAGTGATATAGTTTGGAGGTTTGTCCCTTCCAAATCTCATGTTGAAATGTGATTCCCAATGTTGGAGGGAGGTCCCAATGGGAGGTGATTGGGTTATGAGGGCAGATCACTCATAAATCATTTAACATCATCCCCTTGGTAATAAGTGAGTTTTTGCTCAGTTAGTTCACAAGAGATCTGGCTGTTTAAAAGCCTGGGACCTCCTCATTTCTCACTCTCTTGCTCCGACTCTCACCATGTAATGCATCTGCTCCCCATTTACTTTCTGCCATGATTGTGAGCTTCCTGAGCCTCTTACCAGAAGCATGCTGGCACCATGGTTCCTATGTGCTCTGCAGAATCCTGAGCCAATTAAACTTCTTTTTAAATTACCCAGTTTCAAGTACTCCTTTGCAGCAGCACACATACACTAATACAGAAAATTCATACCGAGAAGTGGGATGTTGCTATAAAGATACCTGAAAATGTGGAAGCAGATTTTGAACTGGGTAATGAGAAAAGGTTGGAAGAGTTTGAAGGGCTCAAAAGAAGACAGGAAGATGAGGGAAAGTTTGTCACTTCTTAGAGACTTGTTAAGTGGTTGTGACTGAAATGCTGATGGAAATTTGGACAGTGAAGGCCAAGCTGATGACCTTCACTGTAAAGTTTACCCATGCTATACCTTAGCAAAACACTTGGCTGCATTGTGTGTATGACCTAGGGATCTGTGGGAGTTTGAACCTAGGAGTAATGACCTGGGGTATCTGGCAGAAGAAATTTCTAAGCAGCAAATCTTTCAAGATGTGGCATGGCTGCTTCTAACAGTCTATGATTAGACAATGAAGTAAAAAAAAATGACTTAAAGTTGGAGTTTTTATTTAAAAGGGAAGCAGAGCATAAAAGTTTGGAAAATTCACAACCTGGCCATGTGGCAGAGAACAAAAAAAAGCATTTTAAAAGAAAAATTCAAGTAAGATGTAAATCAACCACTTGCTAGAGAGATTAGCATGACTAAAAGGAACAAAGTGCTAATAGCCAAGGCAATGGGAGGAAGTTCTTGGAAGCACTACAGAGATCTTGGAGATAGCCCCTCCCATCCCAGGGCCAGAGGTCTAGAAGGAAAGAATGATTTCAGGGCTCAAACACAGGGCTCTGTTGCTTGTGAAGACAGGACACTGCTCCCAGCATCTGGGCTGCTGTGGCTCCAGCCTGGCTCAAAGTGCCCCCAAGTACAGCTCAAGCTGCTGCTTTGGAGAGTGCAAAACCACCACAAGCCTTGGTGGTTTCCACGTGATGTTAAGTCTGTGGGCACAGAGAACGTAAGTGTGAAGGAGGCTTAGCAGATTCTCCCTAGATTTCATAGGATGTATGGAAAAGCCTGGGTGCCTAGGTAGAAGTCTGCAACAGGGGCAGGCCCGCACAGAGAAACTACTAAGGCAATGTCAAGGGGAAATGAGTTAGTGCCCACACACAGAGTTCCCACAAGGACACTGCCTAGTGGAGCTCTGGGAAGGGGGTCTACTGCCCTCCAGACCCCAAAATGATAGATTCACTGGCAGCTTGCATCCTGAGCCTAGAAAATCTGCAGACACCCAACTCCAGCCCATGAGACCAGCCGCAGATGGTGTACCCTGCAAGGCCACGGGGGTGAAGCTCCCAATGCCTTGGGAGCCCAGCCCTTGCACCAGTGTGCCCAAGATATGGGAGATGGAGTCTAAGGGGGTTATTTTGGAGTTTTAATATTTAATGACTGCCCTGATGGGTTCAGACTTGCATGGGGCCTGTACCCCTTTTCTTCAGGCCAGTTTCTCCCTTTTAGAATGGAAATGTACACCCAATGCCAGTTCCACCATTGTCTTTTGGGAATAAATAACTTGTTTTTTATCTCACAGGCTCATATGTGCAAGGAACTTATCTCCAGGTGAGACTTTGGAATTGGAACCAGGAAATTGGGACTTTTGAATTAATGCTGGAATGAGTTAAGATCTCAAGGGACTTTTGTGAAGGAGTGATTGTATTTTGAAATGTGAGAAGGACATGAGATTTGAGGGGCCAGGGAGGGAATGAAATGGGATTCCCAGTGTTACAGGTGGGGCCTGGCGGGAGGTGGTTGGATTGTGGAAGTGGATCACTCATGAATGGCCTAGCCCCATTCCTTTGGTGATGAGTGAGTTATTGCTCATTAAGTTCAAGTGAGATCTAGGTGCTTAAAGGCTTGGGACCTCACCCCTCCCATTCTCCCACTCTCAACATGTGATATGCCTGCTCCCCTTTGCCCTCTGCAATGATTGTAAGCTTCCTGAGTCCTCATCAGAAGCAGATGTTGGCATCACACTTCCTGTACACCCTGCAGGACGCTGAGCCAATTAAACTTTTTTTCTTTATTAATTACCCAGCCTCAGGTATTCCTTTATTGCAGTGCCAATGGAAATACAATTGAACCCCTTTGTATTGCAGTTTTCTCAACTATAAGATTGACTCAATGATAGCCACCTCTGTTGGTTTCTTCGAGACATGAATATAAAGTGTCTGGTGCAGTACACTTTAGTGGAAAATAGCTGGAGTGATATCAGCATATCTCTTATAATGCCCACAAGTTATATTACCTGTTTGATCCAAACCTATTGTACCCTTGCTGACTTCCTAAAATAAAAAATAGGAGCAAATATTCACTTGACAATGATAATCATGTGATAGTTTGTCATGTTAAGAGATACAGAAAGCTCTTTGTGTATACTTTACACAAACATGAGCAAATGATATTAAATCACCAAATCTGTATTTCTCAAAGTAGAAGGAATTATTTTGTATGAGGTTTGTATTAAAATTCACATTCCCAGATCTCATACTTACTGATTCAGAATTTCTTATAGGGGCCATGGAGCTAGAACTCTGGAATTTTTGGATAATTTTATGTTGGCTTTAATTTTTTCCAAGGTTTACATACTGCTGCTAAGTGAAGGTCATTCACTGAGCATGAGTAGTAAATTTATTTGAAAAGTTTCCAGTGCATAGAATTATTCTCTGACCACATATATGGGGGGTTTCTTTTCTTTTGAAAAATAAAATAAAATAGTCATGAGGAATAAAAATGTGTGGGAGCCTGAAGCTAACAAATCCAAAGTCAACATTGTTATATTTGCTTAAAAAATCCTGGTTGAAATGCAATTATGTGGTACTTGGAGGTGCTTGTAATTCAATGGCTGAATGCCTTTCATTCTTGTGCCCACCACCAACCCAATGGGTCAGTTTCCCTCAGTTCATGGTCCTTTCATATCATGAGTTCTTATATGCACATACCTTCAGGAACTATAGAATTATATATTCATTAACAAGGCTTATTTTCTGAGGCCAGCCCTTGACCATGAAATCCCTTCTGCTTGAAAGCTAGACCAGGAGATTGCTGTCCACATATAAATGGTTTTATGGTTCACATTTTTTTTCCAAAAGAACTAGGAAAGCTTACCAAGACAAGTCAGTCAACAGGGGCTGTACTCTCTTACAGATCTTTTCATCACATTCCTGGAACAACAATTTTCCAGAGAGTGTTGTGAGGTAAAACAATCTCAGGGGATTATTGAAGCATTTTTGTGTTGAGCACTAGGGATCAGGGTCTTCCTTCTATGTACAGCCAAGCCAACGCAGTCAGCTCCTATGAGAAGACAAAAGGGAAAACATTACACCTGAATTGGGATTACCCTCTGCCGATGCCTCACACAAGCATACACATATCCACTACTGCTGAACACGGCATTCCTGAATGCCCTCTGGGGATTCCTGAAAAGCCTGGTCTTTTTATTCCCGTTAACTGATACTTCAAATAAAATGATCAACTTACCTGTATTGCAGTCCAGATACTTCATGAATTATTTTTCTGACCCAAAATTTTAGTAGATACTAGCTGGCTGCTTACTAATCCCATTTCATCTTCTCCTCAGGCACAAAAATCAAGCGTATTCTCTAGCCTTCCTTGCAAAGAGACATGGTTGTAAGCCTGAGTTCCAGCCAATGGAATTAAACAGAAGGGATGTGTGCCACTTCCAGAGCTGGCTCATAAACAGCCTTCCACACCATATACACTATGTTCTTTCTCTATCCAGTGGCTTGCATACATAGCTATGTAGGAAGCTACGTGTTAAAGATAATAAAGCGAAAAAAAAAAAAAAAAACCACGAAATTCTTGAATCACCACTTGAAGAACAGCCCACCAATCAAGAATACCTATTTTATATGTGCAAGAAAAACACTCCTATTGTATTAAAGAATTGCAATTTTAGCTTTTTATGTGGTATGGTGGTTAGCATTACCCTAATACATAAACTTAGCACACGAGTGTATCATATGTTGGAAACAAACCAGTTACAGCCACCAGATATTGAGTCCTCCAAAACATACTGCAACTCCACTGTACACAAAAAAAGTTTTACATAGTTCTAATATTAAGAACTATTTTTCTCATAGTTTACTTAATTATCACTGTGAAAGGAATTCAGTTTTAAAATAATGATAAGCCTTGACAAGAGTTTACAAAACATTTGCACATTGTCCTCAGATAAAGATGACAGAAAACATTCTCATTTTCTCAGGAAAAAGAAAACTAAGTGGAGATGAAATGACATTTCCAAAATAATCCTGGTAAGTGCAGAAACTAGAAATCAGACCTTGGTCTTCTGACTCCAGATCAGACCAATGTTCTAGAATTCAGAACTTGGTCTTTTGATTACTTCCCTCAAACTAACTTTTTCCTTTGCAGTCTTGATGAAAACTCATAGGCACTTCTCATAGACAGCAAAATCAGCTCAAGCCTGTTTGCCATAAGGCAAATATAGCACAAAACACTCCTATTTAGTGTTAAGGTCAATTGATAACTTGAATAGAAACCAGTGCATTGAGAATTTCTTGCCTCCCCCTAAAAGTCTATGGGGTCCTATTCCTGATTCTCATTTTCATTTTCGAGTTGCTAGTGTTGTCTTAAAAATCATCTGGTCTGATTTGAGGCTCCTGATTCCAAACTCTGACTCTCAAAACATATTATACTTGCCTCAAGCTAACATCCTGTATCTAAACCTATTTCGTTTCATTTAACCAAGTTTTCTCAGTTGAAATTACCCGATTTTGAATCCTTTCTTGTGTAAGAGGTCAGAACAAATGTAAGCAACCAAGTTTGTTTTGCTGAGATCCAGTAGAATGACCACAGCTGGATTTGTTCTGATTCTAGACTCAGAAGAACATTTCTGTCTGTCACTAATTTTTCACTTCCCTTAAAAACTTCTGCTGGCAAAGGATTAGATGTTAGTTTGTGTTGTTCCACAGGCATTTTTCTTTTAAGCTCAACAGATTTTTCTCTCCATGAGATGCACTGACTTCTTAGCGGACTCTAGGATAATCCATCCCATTGGAACACCCAGTTTGCATCTCAGTGTGACAGCAGCCCTAGCACGCCAGCACCATCATGGTAATAACTTACAGCTGAGCTTGCTGCATTCTAGCCCTTTTAATGTAACTGTGTGTGTACAAGTATAAATATACCCAGAGATGAGGAAAATATGCTCAATTATTTTATTGCATTATTCTACAATGTACATCGTGTCTCTCCAGGCATTGAAAATAGCCCAAGTAAACCACAAATAAGATAAATCCTGTGATCATCAAAATGAGGACACAATCCAAAATATGACTTTGGTTTGTGGTTGAATATGTTTGAGTGGAAGATTATTGTCTGTTTCATCTTGATTCTGTTTCTTTTATGTTATATTTAAATTAATTACACATGGAAATACTTCTACATGAGATATGGTGATGATTTCCTAAGAACAAAGTGTGGTGGAAATCCCCGGATTTATCTGGGAAACATTTGATGTGAAATTACTTGAATTTTTATTTAGTTATAACTCTGAAATCTAACAACAACAACAAAATGCTGCATGTGACAATTCTCATTGTCAATCTTGTTTCTTCTTATTCAAAGAGAAGAAAAGAAAAGAATGAAAAAAACAAAAATCATTACTGTAATGATATAAAGGTCAATTAAAAAAATATATTGCAAGACCCAGGTAACTGGACCTGCCAATCATAGTTTCCTTTCTCATGTATTACATTATTTAGTGTCTATTAGGAATCCTTAACTCACAATATGTTACTTACCACATAAGAAAGGCATGAATAGTTTTTACTCTAAGTGGAATACAAGTTCCTATTTTATGCTGTGTAAATATAGTTTCTAAAAGCATTAGGTCCCACTTTGAAATGCCTATGTGAGCCATAGATGAGGTGAACGTTTCATTTCTAAAAAGCACTGTGCTTTGTCTCTTTATCTTGCCCAGAAAAGATGTCCAGAGAACTAGCCTGGATACTCAATCAGAAAGAAATAGCCAAAGTATTTCATTAATATACTTCCTTAGTTATCGTAAATAATAAAAAGACTAGAAAGAATTGCTAGGTTTAAACAGAACATAGGTGTACAATAATTAATTGTTGAATGAATGCATGGAGGGATGAATTGATGAATGATTGGATGAAAATAGATGGATTATTGCTGCTGGGTAGGTCCATGTCTGAGCCAATGTCAAATGTGATGATAGAGGCATGAGGAAATTTCCTATGGAGACCTTGCTGAGGGGGAAGGGGCCCACTGTGATGGTTATCATCAGTATGGAGCTTTCACAAATCTAAATAAATTTCTTTCCATAAAAAGTATCTACTATTTTTCCTTACATGACCCTTTACAACGACATTCTGGGAAAATAAGACTTCATAGAGGAAAGTGTTAACATGTTCTTCCATAAAAAAAGGAAAAGTCTGAAGAAGGAATAAGATTTGGTGAGTGTCACCATCAGAAATACCCGTGGTGACACAATGAGAGAACACTCTATACTTGTTAGGATGGTTATCTTAAAAAGAAAGAGAAAGAAAACAGTAAGTGTTGGCGAAGGTGTGGAGGAATTTGAATTCATGTGCATTGCTGATGAAAATATAAATGATGTATGCACTTGAAAAAAGGGATGGTGACTCCTTAAAAACATTAAACCTATAATTACCATACAATCCAGGAATTCTATTTCTGGATATATACCCAAAAGAACTGAAAGCAAAGACTCAGATATTTATGCACTCATGTTTACAGCAGCATAATTCACAATAGCTAAAAAGTAGAAGAAAGCTAAATGTCCATTAATAGATGAATGGGTAAGCAAAATATGCTGTATAAATATAGGGAATATTATTCAGCCTGAAAAAGAAAAAAACTTGACACACACTACAACCTGGGTGAATCTTGAGGACATTATTTTACGTGAAATAAGCCAGTCACACAAAAAGACAAATATTGCATGATTCTACTTGTACAAAATAACTAAAGTAGTCAAATTCAGAGACAGAAAGTCGAATGGTGGTTTCTAGGTGTTAGAAAGTGTGGGACAGGAAGGGAGGAATGTGGAGTTAGTTTTTAGTGGGTATAGATCTTCACTTGGGAAAGAAAAAGTTCTAGAAAGGGATGGTGGTGAGGGTTCACAACAATGTAAATGTACTTAATGCCACAAAACCATTCACCGAAAAGTTATGTGTATTTTACCATAATAAAAATAAATATTCATTAGAGCAAAAGCAATTATGCTCAATTAAATATTCTCCCAGCAGAAGTCCAGGAACTATGAATCAAAGGCTAAGATTTAATGACCTTCGTAAGAGTCACTGGATCTTTGCATTTTCTTCTTGTATTAACACTTTTTCTCTCTGACCTCACTTATTATTAATAATAACAGAAAAGAAACTTAAAATTCTAATGTCTTGTTTGTTGATCTTTAGGAGGAAGAAAACTACCAGACTTTCTTTAACTCTGAAGCAAGCAAAAAAGGCAGAAAATGCTAAAGGAATTCATAATTATTATTATAGACAAAAAGGAAAAGAAAACTAGGACTAAAATACTATGACAAGAACGAAACAGTACTGGATGACATCATGTTTTATATGACTTTCCAATAACAGTTCAGATAGAGCCTACAAGAGACCAAAACCTCACCATCAAAAGAAACAGAAGCAGAAAGAATAAAAAGGGCACCAAGGAAGCACAACATAAAGCTGAGATATGGCAGATCACCAGCTCTTTGCTGTATCTCGATTGTGTCATTCTTCTACACTGAATTCTACTTAGAAGTGTTTGTGCCGATCTTGCCTACTAGGCTTGGAATTCTCTCAGTTGGTATGTAGTAGTCATTCAATAAACATATGCTGAGGAAATGCATGATGAATAAATAAATATGTGAATATGCTAACATCAGTTGGAATTCAATTCAATCCATAAAACCTTTCAAGTGCCTATGATGTGCAGTGAACGTTCTTCTCCAGGAATTGCAGTGTATCAGGCAAGCCAAATACATAAATAATTAATAGTAGTGGACTCTGATAAATGTATAATAGAGTTGAAAAGAAGTTAAGAAAAATGAAGACCACAGAAAGGCTTTTCAGAGGAGGTTAGATTTTAACAAGGCTTTGAAAAACGGGAAGATTCTGGAAGGTAGCGAAGAAGCAATTAGAATCCCAGAAAGAAGGGAAGACCAGTGTGCTTTAGGACACAGAAGCAGGAAATATACAAGCTGTCATTGGAGAACGGCAAATACCGTTTCTAGTCTCATAGAATTAAGAATGTATTAGTGAAGGTCTTTTGGGAGTTTGGGGAAAATTGTAAAAGTTGAGTTGGAAGCCTGAGAAGCTGTATGTTATTTTTCACATAATGTGAGACTATTGGAAAGTTTTGGGTAGGAAATAAACTTAGTTCCTGTGATGGTTAATACTGAGTGTCAACTTGATTGGATTGAATGATGCAAAGTATTATTCCTGGGTGTGTCTGTGAGGGGGTTGCCAAAGGAGATTAACATTTAAGTCACTGGACTGGAAACGGCAGACCCACCTTCAACCTGGGTGGGCACAATCTAATCAGCTGCCAGTGTGCCCAGAATAAAGCAGGCCAAAGACTGTGAAATAACCAGACTGACTTAGCCTCCCAGCCTACATCTTTCTCACATGATGGATGCTTCCTACCCTCAAACATTGGATTCCAAGTTTTCGGCTTTGGACTCTGACTGGCTTCCTTGCTCCTCAGCTTGCAGATGGCCTATTGTGGGACCTTGTGAGCATGTGAGTTAAAACTCCTGAATAAACTCCCCTTTATATATACATCTATCCTATTCATTCTGTTCCTCTAGAGAACCCTGACTAACATAGTCCCTTTAGGTTTAAAAAGGATAACCCTGGAAGCAATGTGGATTATGAATCTGCAAGAGGGAGTAATGAGAGTGATTATGAACAATAAGGAGGATATTTCAAACAGCCAGGATAAGCATCAAGGACCCAACTAGGGTGATGGCAATGGAAATGGGGATGCACATGAGAGACTCCTACAATTCTATCTTCTGAATGGTTTGGGAACTTTGGGAAATGGAAATATAATGGGCATGAATACCTTTGTGAGGTAAGATGGAAAACAATGAATGCAAAAGAAAGTGGTTGAAATAATATTTTTTACTATGTAACAATTTCATCCTTAGAAAATTCCTTTAACGTAGCCCCCTACAGTGTTCTGCTGAGGTTTTTTTTCACCTTACATGGTTTCTGCACTGATCTTACTTGAGCAATTGTAAGTTTATCAGCACAGTCTTTCTTGGAGAGCATAATCCATCTGTACTGATCAAAAATAGCTGTGGTCCCTAATTTCAGCCCTAAGCACTGTGAACATTATCATAAGCTGGGACAGGACCTGAGATGCTGAGTGGACATTGACACAGGCTTATAGGAGGAACAACTGACAAAAAATGGGAATAGTTCACCTAGAAATGGAGGGAGGTTTGGAGAAAAGAGTCCCAACAAATGAGCCAGAAGAATCTTGGCTTTTCCTTTATTTTAGCTGAACCTCATTTTCCTTGCCTGTAAACAATTAATTTCCCTTACCTCAGAGGGCATTTCAAACACGATTTTCAAGTGGTCCATAAAATTAAAAATAAGAAAGAAATAAGGGTTATTTTTATTGTATTGGAAGAGTCATGAAGGTTTCTGAATGCTCTCTGTGTGGAAGAAATGGGAGACATTTTCATATCCTCTTGGAAGGCTCGGGTAGGATCAGAAGCTTTGTGCTCAACAAAGGAACAAGTTTGGTACAATGGGAAATGCTGTGAAGATGCAGTAGCTTGTTTTAGGGTATGGAGAGTGGTCTGTTGTGTCTCTAGGAAAGCATGCCAGTGTCGTGGTTGGTGAGATTAAAGCGTGAAATGGGGAAGTGGAGTATGTGTTTCTTAGATCCCACATTCTGTAAGTCTAAGAAAAGTTTCTCTCTCATTATGACTGAACAATTTTAGATGGCACTTTAAAATGCGGTGCCAACAGGTTTCAAACAAACTAAAAAGTAATGTGAACACAACTATTTTCTTAACAGCAAAACAAAGAAACAAACTTCTCTGTGAGAAGCTGGAAGAAAAGCAAAGAAGTCTAGTTTCCCAGTGATTCTTCAATCTGGAGAATTTGAATGTGACTCTGTTGGAAAAAACTCTCAAACCATTTTTCCTCTGCTTTCTTAGCAAAAGAACAACAACCATCAACACAGAAGACATCTGTGACCACAAAATATGTGGTGATTTCTCCCCACCAGCAAGAAAGCAATCAGTTCTGCAGTAGATACCAGCTGAGTGTCTTCCAATGCAGTTCTGACCCTACCTACTTAGAGATATTGTCAGATCCCACAGGTTGAGGGCTCAGTCCCCAAAACTGCCTCCTGCCTTCAGACACTTCAGTCACAAGTTTGGGCCTCCAGAACCTCTGACTGGCTACAAGTTGGGGTTCCTGTGACCCCTCTTTGGGTTCAACTAACTTGCTAGAGCAACTCACAAAACTCAAGGTAACACTTGTTTTATGTTTATTGCTTTATTATAAAGGATATCACAAAGGATACAGATGAAGAAATGCATAAGGTAAGGTATGGGGGAAGGGGTACAGAGCTTTTATGTCCTTCCTGGGTCTGTTCTCACACTGCTAATAAAGACATACCTACCTGAGACTGGGTAATTTGTGTAAAGAAAGAGTTTTAAAGGACTCACAGTTTCATGTGGCTGGGGAGGCCTCACAATCATAATGAAAGGCAAAGGAGGAGCAAAGTCATGTCTCACATGGTGGAAGACAAGAGAGTGTGTGTGGGGGAACTGCCCTTTATAAAGCCATAAGATCTCATGAGACTTACTCACTATCATGAGAACATGGGAAAAACCTGCCCCCATGACTCAATTACCTTCCAGCAGTCCCTCCCATGACATGTGGGGATTATGGGAGCTACAGTTCAAGATGAGATTTGGGCGGGGACACAGCCAAACCATATCACTGGGTGTGCCACCGTCTAGGAACCTCCACGTCCTCAGCTCTCCAGAAGCTCTCTGAACCCTGTCCTTTAGGCCTTTTACAAAGATATTATTTGTTGTCCATAATTGACAACCATGTAGAAATGTGATTGGACAAAAAGGGTATGATCTAAACCCAGTGAGGCCTGTGTGTTCAGATTCCTCTTGGTCCCTCTGTGCAGCATGCCTTTCTCTGGGGTATGGGCCAGGATTCTCTTTGGAATGATAGGTTCAGATGTAATGATGACAGTCAGATAGAGTCCTGCCTTGGGCAGGTGAAAGGAGGGCAGAAGAAGGTCAGAGAAAGACATGCTGTTTCCTGAGACCATCTTCTGAAGGCTAAAGGACCACAACATTATAACCAGGGCTGTGGGAGTTACAAGCCAGTAACCATGAATAAAAATCTATAAAATATCACATAATCACTTCCTGATGAATGAGAGAGTAAACAAAGAGGATAGAGATCATTTCTCCTACCACTTTCTACAAGAGTTTTCTCCAGGAAATGCTACATTTTTATGCCATATCACAGATTTAATGGAAAAACAAGGTGCAGTAGATATGGTCTGGCTTTGGAATCTGTACTCCCTCTCACTGGATGTGAGGCCCTGAGCAACTTCTGTAAACTCTTTAAGGCCAAGTGTACTCAACTGTAAAAATCAGGTAATAATTCATAACCTTTATACCTAGTATTAATGTGGCAAAGTGGGGAAGTGTCCAGGTTTGAGTCTTAGTGGGATACATAACTCATAATGTCTAGCAGATAGTTGGCCCAGTCTTCCATAAACACCTTGAAGTAGAGGCTGAGGAGCTGTCCATGAGAGAATCCAAGCTCAGTTCACCACTGAACTGATATAAGTGGACATGTCTTGTAAGCTGTCAAGTTTTGTGCAATCAAAGCCAAGAATAGGCTGGGCACAGTGACATACACCTGTAATCTCAGCACTTTGGGAGGCTGAGGCGAGCAGATCACTTGAGCCCAGAAGTTTGAGACCAGCCTGGGCAACAGGGCAAAACTCTGTCTTTACGAAAAAATACACACACAACAAAAAATTAGCTGGGCATGGTGGTGTGCTACTCAGGAGGCTGAGGTGGGAGGATTGCTTGAACCGGTGAGGTTAAGGCTGCAGTGATCATGCCACTGCACTGCAGCCTAGGCAACAGAGTGAGAACATTTCAAAAAAAAAAAACAAAAAACCAAGATTATTTATTGGGAATAAAAGACTCATGTTAAGTGAAATTGGAACCAATGAAAACAGTACAACAAGAACAACAAAAATAAATAAATATAATAGAACAAAACCTCCATTTGTGGAATAGATGAATGAGATATGAGCCACAAAAATCTATTTGTAGTAGCAATTATTAATAAGAGGCTCCTAGGGGGAACGTGACCTTAAGCAGTAACAGAACAAAGGGTTATGAGTTGGTCCATTCACAACACTCAGACTTCTGAATGACGTCTGCCATTCACAGTGTCTCCTGACTCGACAAGAGGAGTGGTGAGAGGGATGAAACTGAAATAATAATTTCTTTTAAAACCCTAGCATATATCTGGCTGCAGCCATGCTATGTGATATTTTCCAAACACTCTAACCAACAGGGGAGAAATGTTTTGTTTCACTTTGCCATGGGTGGCCATGTAGGTTTATCATCACCAGGACTCCAAGGAATCAGTTTGGAAGCTCCTAGTTGAAGAGTATGGGTGAGCACATTCAGTGTAGCCTGGAGGTTCCCTGGCAGGTTCCCAGGAGCCAGGAGGCTCCACAAGAGAGCATGATACTAAGAGGGCGCCCAGCAGAAGGACCTGGTAGAAGACTGGAGTGCTAGGAAGGGTAATATTCATGGTAGAACAAGGCAATATCCTGTACCAGAGTGAAGAAGTCTCTGCTTAATGAAAATATTCTTTCAAACCCTGAATGCATAATAGTCAGTAATTAGAAACCAAAAAAGAAAAAGGTATATATCAGGGATGAAAAGCCACAAAATGTTCACCCATCACTTCTTAAGGAATTTTTAAGATGTTACCAATGTATGCAGAAGTTGACTGACAGACTAGGTGTCCTTTCATAATGCAATGCTCCAAAAGAAGTCGGCCTGATCACAGAAACGACAGAATCAGAATAGCTAACACACTAAGAAACCCCAGGGTTTCCAGTTCTTATGTTTTCTGTGACCTTCAAGTTTAACTTCAAATCTCAGATTTATGTGAATTTTAAAATAGATTCATGAGTTTCATTTTAAGTCACTGTGATTTCCATGGGTTTCTTAAAAAGACATTAGCAACAAATCACTCAGGGCTCATTTCAATTACACCCCAGTCTTTTGATACTTCTGGAACCTAAAGAAGCAAGAAAAGTTTGGGGAAATTTGTTTTAATGTATTTATATTTTTTTCCTATGGATACAAAACGTGCCGGGAGAAAGGATTCAGGTTCACGCTCGTATGACAATGGTTGTAAAGAACTCTAGCTCTGATTATAGTAAAGGGGGAGATTAACGGGTTGATAAGACTTCACTGATCAAACGCATACTTTAGTATTTAGTTTAAGAATCTGAAGTGAACTCCAGATGTGTTTATGTGAGCCAGGCACCCTGGTAACCAGACTGTGAAATAAACCTGCTTAGGCAATGTCTAGGTGAGGGTAAAATAACTGGTTGACTCGGGAATTTCAATGATCAGACAAGACATCGTAAAATAGAAAAGCCATCAATTCGTTGCTAAATTTAGCTAGCCAGTTTGGTCAGAAAGATCATTTTGTTAGAACTGACCTTTGAATTATGAAATATCTAATAAGAAAAATTGTGATATAATAAAATATAAAATTTCTTGGGTAGCCAGAGAACTGTGTACAATGCAGACACAGTTTTGAAACAGAAAATGTAAAATAGATAGCAATCACCAGGAACAGCATTAACAATTTCAGCAATTGCTAGAGAAGTAAACTAAATGAAAATATTTACAAAAATTATTTAGGTAAGATCCAGAAAATATTTTGTAGCACTCCTCAATTAAAATAGCATTCTATCACATAGGGCCAACAAGAGAATGCATTTTTATAACCCTGGATATCTCTCCCAGTCCTACTTTTGGAAATGTAATGGATGGAAAGAAGGTAGGCACTGCAGTAAAAGGAAACTCCATTTAATTGACTCACCATTCATTTACAAGGAAACTCTACTCCTTGAGTAACATGCAGTGTTGGGTATGCTGGATGCTAGAGATCAGAGGCTGGCTCTGACACATCTACTCCTCATGTCTCCTACCACCTATGCGGCTACATGCTTAACAAGACGGGTAGTGTTTGTTCCTAAAACTATTACAGCTACTCTTAAGTGGATGAAATATGAGGAAAATAAAAATATTTTAGAAAAATTGTCATTTCTCTGAAAACTAAGTTGAATGCTTAGTAAAATCTCAGTAAAAATGAGTACTAAAAATGCTGTAACATTAAGTTTGAGGAAGAAAATTGTAAGGTGTCCTGTTTTAAATTGTCCTGCACGTGTGTTTAAATTGTCATTCATCTTTAAATAAGCCAAATCTGGAAAAGGTATGTAATGACTTATGGGCTTGATCTACACAATAAATATAATATTCTAACTGATGATGCCAAATTCCAATAAGTGCAATAAAAGAGCTTTGATTGATGCCACATAAGAACTCAAACTGTATTGACTGATTGGCAGAAACTCTACAAGTATATAGTTCACATTAAAATAAAATGTGTAAGATATAGGAATACATTGCATGATATTGTGTATATATGTGTATGTATTACTGTATGAATCATACTGTATGATTCCCTGCTTTAATTGAAATTTCTGCTTAACTGGCCAAATACTTAGGGAAGTCATTTTCAATAAGAGGACTTCTACAGAATAATCATGTACCCTTTTAAACTATCAGCCTAAAATGATAGAAATTCAAGAAACCCTTGATATATAAGACCATTTATTTGTTCCACTTAAAGGAAAAACTAGAAGTTGCTTCACCCTGCCTTTTTCCAACATAGAGTGGAACTTTGTATAAAAGTACAAAATGAAACAAGTAAAAAATTCTGAGAAATTGCAAGATCAAAAAGAAAATGTGAACACAATGCAATTGAACAAACTGAAGTACAGTATAATTGAGTAGACAGGAGTGAGCTCAGAATCAAAAGACAGTTTGGGTATCAAATATCCTGGCTGTGATTTTGAACAAATAAATGACCTTCTCTGTCTTACTTTCCTCTTCTGTTAAATAGTAAATGAAAAAAATACCTAATCTATAAAGATATTTTAAGTATTAAATAAAATACTATGCTCAAGGTGCATAACAAAATACATAACACATATATGGTATTGAATAAATGCTATCATTAGCAATTTAAAAAAACATTTGTTAACAGTACTAGTAGCTACTTATATGTTGTGCTGTTAAAATCTTCTTTTCAGTTATGAAAACTTTTCCCAAGTAGATGAAGAGTTATTTCTCTGTTCTAAAAATATACCAGACTCACACAATACAATGTACTTATTTTATGTATAAAAATAACATTTGTCTTCATACAGTGCGTGTTTATGTGTATCTATGTGTATCTATAAGGATAAAGTAGAATTAAAATTGATTATAAATGTATATCATATGATTCCTTATGTAACACATACTTTATATTAGATTTAAATGTATATACATATATGTGTGTATACATAATACATATACATATATATAGTGAGTGTTTGTATGTGTAGTTTTTTCTGCTGGCCTTAAACCACCAAACGTATTTTGCCTAAGATGATGCAGTCTTTAAAGAATACTGCATAGCTACTCATTCACAGATGCATCTGTCTCTGAAATGGGATGTACAAAGAGCCTAGAAGCCACTCAAATCAGGGTCTTATAAAAACTTTATCCCCTTAGAACCAATAAAAGAGAACAATGAAAGATGAAGGAACACAAAATGCATTTTTCCCCTAAGATGAAAACAAATCTAATTTTGTTCTTATTTTATGGAATTACTGTGTCTTCCAAAAATTGATGAAACTCTGTATCCAATTTTTAAATGCAGATTGAATAATTTACATAGAAAGTTATTAAAATAAATTAGCACAATGGTTATGCTATAATCCTTTTATAAAAAGTACATATATGTATATAAGTTTGTGTATGTATATATAAAGGTAAATATAGAGTTATACATACTGGAGATTCGGTATTTTAAGGAGCAGAGGTTGGTCAAGGACGTGAGAAAATGAGGCGAGAAATTATTGCTTTTATTAATATATTTTATATTACTTAGTATAGTAGAGTAGATACATATTTTTCTTATCTAATTTTAAAAATCCAATGTAATAAAATGAGTAGAATAGAATCCAGGTTGTTCTCTACAATGATTGACAAGGGTAAACTAATTTCACATTCTCAGGTGACAGAAAAAAATAACTGTTATTCCTACTTAAATAATTCTAGGGTGTTCTATTGCAGTAATGATACCCTAGGCATTTTACACCAAATCTCCCATTGAAAATATGAACAAGATTAAAAATCTCTTTGAAGGCAATGGGGAAGTAACCTTTCCATGAAGAATTACATTGCCAAGACCCAAGAAAAGAAGAAAATCTAGAAAGTTGAACCCAGCATTTCAGGTTGCTTTTCTTCTGGGTTTCTTCCAGTTTCTAATAAGATAGTTAAGAAGCCAACTTGTTGATCTGCGTAACCAAACCCTCACAGATCTAGAGAGATAAAAATTAGAATTTGGGTCTTGGCAATGTAGGTAATGGGTCCCTGGAAAACTCTCCAAGTTTTCAATTAGGATTCTGAGGGGCCACATACCCCTAGAAGCAAGGTAAGCCAGAAATAAAACAATCCTAGCAAAGTCTAAAACTTATCTTGGCATCATCTCAATTTTTGATTGGACTAATATGACCTGGGATGGCTAGTTCCTCTGTCAAAAAAATATATATATTTTTTATTTCCAGATGCAAATGTAATTCTTTTCAGAAGGAAGATACCATTAACAAGAGTCAATTTATCTTTTCAATTTTTCATATACAATGTCCAGCATTCAATCAAAACTACTCAGTATATGAGAAGACAGGACAGTGCAATGAAAATCCAGAGAAAAAGACCCTATAGGAACAAACCTACAAGGATTCTAATAAATAGAGATAACAGACACAAACTTTAAAATAGCTGTGCTTAATATGTTCAAGAATAGCAAAGAGTTAGAATTTCAGTGGAGAATTAAAAACTATTGAATAAAAAGATTCCCTGTAAAATAAATTGCTTTTTTCTATATTATGTAATTTTGTATGACTTTCAGAACCTTTGAATTAATCATATCAGTAGCTAAGACACCAATTAACCCAAACTTAATGACCTTATGATGTTTCTCATCACAGTATCTGTTTTCCTAGACATTTTAAAATTGGGAGGATCAAAAATTTATTTAACAATATCAATTTCATAGTTTCCAAAGATTATGGTTCTTTCTGATCACATTATAGTTTGGAAACACTGTTTTACTCTTTTTGATAAGTGACTCATTTCATCCAATTTTTGGTCTCTCCCTTCTTATTCCCACATAATTTTCAGCTTGATTCCCTTCCTATTGAAAATGTCTTCTAACAATTTCCTAATTATAAGTATTATGAATATAGATGAATAGCTACAGAAAACGAGCTATATAATGTCTGCACTACAGATAATATACCATTAAACCATAAAAAC
Organism: Trachypithecus francoisi; assembly: GCF_009764315.1. Taxonomy (NCBI): domain Eukaryota; kingdom Metazoa; phylum Chordata; class Mammalia; order Primates; family Cercopithecidae; genus Trachypithecus; species Trachypithecus francoisi. The sequence goes on from NW_022681461.1 coordinate 17,665,647, forward strand.
CGAGAATTTAATGACAGAATAAGTGTTGAAAGGCATAAAATTACATGAAAATAAATTAAAAATTAAAATCAAGCTTATTGTTTCTTTTATTTAGAGAACAGCAGCTGCTTCTGCGTTATTTTTATTTGAAAAGTTTCATTCTGTATTGATATCTCAGCTTTCTCTATATATGTATGCATGCATACACATTCATCATATTTACAAACCATGGACTATATAGAAAACAGCAGGCCAAATTGACATAAATTTTGTGTTCTAAAATATCTCCCTTGGCCCAAAATTAAAAATGGAGAATTTCATCCAAGAAAAAGAAATTCTAAAATTATGAAGTTATGACATGTTTGAAAGTACAAGTTTTCCTTTTTGAAACAACTTAAATGGGTACACTTTAGTCATAATCATAGTAGAAAGAAAGCAACCTTTGATAAGAATTATATGTTAAAAGGTTGACTGGGAGAATTCTGCTGTTTCTTGATGCTGTAGCTTATAGCATACCAGTGCTGCCGCTGAGAAAAACGTTTAAAGCCCTCAAAATACAAAACATCTGTTTGTAGACATCAGCATGCTACTGTGACAAAAAGGACTGAAGGACCCAGAGTATACACCAAAGGAAAGCTCGTTGAAGTGAGCTCAAATTCTGCCTGTTGATATATCCTACAGCACTTTTGAGCCCTGGCATGAGATGATGGCCTAGAAAGGAAGGCAAAGTTTGGTTGCTAAGACATGGGAGTGCTTTAGGCAGTCTCATGAGCATGGGAAGACAAAACTTGAAGTTTAAGGCTGCCAAAGCAGCCAGATATTAAGGATCTGAAATGTAGGACAGACACACTGAGCATGGTGGCTCACGGCTGTAATTCCAGCACTTTGGGAGTCCAAGCTGGACAGATCACTCAAGACCAGAAGTTTGAGCCCAGCCTGGGCAACATGGTGAAACCCTGTCTCTGCTAAAAATACAAAACTTAGCCAGGTGTGGTGGCACAAGCCTATAATCCCAGCTGCATGGGAGGCTGAGGCACAAAAATTGCTTGAACTTGTGAGATACAGGTTGCAGCGAGCCAAGATAGCACCACTGCACCACTCCAGCCTAGGTAACAGAGCAAGACTCTATCTCAAAAAAAAAAAAAAAAAAAAAAAAAAGGATAGTATTGAGGTATAGAGAACCAAGACAAATACACTAATATTTGGAACTCATTTTCTTCTTGAGTCACTTGCTTAATCTAAGAAAGGCAACAGGCTAAAATGTCAAGATTAAGATGGCTGAAAGGCATAAGAAAACATTATCCCTTTTTGCTAGGGAGCAAAAATTAGAGTTTATGACATGCAAAGTTGGAAAGGGCTTAGGAAGTTCCAGGCTGTGAGTTGAATCCACTGAAGGTGGATGAGTGGAAGAAAACCAGAAGTAGAATGATCCTTACAAAGATTGCAAACCAGCTTTGAGTCAGGACAGTCTGAAACTTAGATTGAGTTGATCTAACTTTCTGCTGTCTGCCAGAAGAAAGAATGAATCCACTCTGGAGGAAGATGACATTATTCAAAGCCTCTACAATTTTTCATCATAATATTCAATATTTAATGAGAATTACCAGCATACCGAGAAATAAGATGAAGAGAAAATAGAAACAACACAAACAAATCCAAAGGAGACTTAGATATTGATATAATCAGAATGTATTTTTAAATAGGTTATACATTTCAGAAAATAGAGAATAATGTGACATACCTCAGGAAAGAACTTTAATATAAGAAAAAGAATTTAATGGATGTTAAAGAAATGAAAAATATGGTAACAGCAATAGGAACTCAATACAGTTGGCCCACCATATCCATGAATTCTGCATCATGAATTCAACCAACCATAGATCAAAAATACTTGAAAAAATAAAATTAAAAATAACAATACAACCACAAACATAATCCAAATAAAATATGCAGCGTATCGACTATTTACATGGCATTTACATTTCATTAGGTATTATAAGTAATCAAGAGATAATTTAAAGTATGCAAGAGGATGTGCATAGTCTATATGCAAATACTGTGCCATTTTATATAAGGAACTTAAACATCTGTGGATTTTGGTATCCACAGGAGGTCCTGTAAGCAATTTCCTGTGGATACTTAGGGATGACTGTACATGGTTATAAAAGGAAATTGATCAGAGTTAAAGAGAGATTTAGTGAGCTGAAGAAAGTCAGTAGAAAATATCTAGACTGAAGCATGCAAACAAAATATATGGAAAGTACAGAAAATAGCATTAGAGATGTAGAGAATCTTATGCAAAGGGTGAATATGAAGGAACTTGGAGACACAGAAGGGAAAGAGAAAGACAACAAGTTAGAAGCAGTAGCTCAAGTGTGGTGGCTGAAAATTTCCAAACAGGTAGAAAACATCAAACCCCAGATTTTTTTTCTTTTTCTTTTTCTTTTTTTATTATACTTTATGTTCTAGGATATATGTGCACAACGAGCAGGTTTCTTACATATGTATACATGTGCCATGTTGGTGTGCTGCACCCATTAACTCATCATTTATATTAGGTATATCACCTAATGCTATCCCTCCCTGCTACCCCCACCCCACAACAGGCCCTGGTGTGTGATATTCCCCTTCCTGTGTCCAAGTATTCTTGTTGTTCAGTTCCCACCTATGAGTGAGAACGTGCAGTGTTTGGTTTGCTGTTCTTGCGATAGTTTGCTGAGAATGATGGTTTCCAGCTGCATCCATGTCCCTACAAAAGACATGAACTCATACTTTTTTATGGCTGCATAGTATTCTATGGTGTATATATGTCACATTTTCTGAATCCAATCTGTCATTGATGGACATTTGGGTTAGTTCCAAGTCTTTGCTATTGTGAATAGTGCCGCAATAAACATCCGTGTGCATGTGTCTTTATAGCAGCATGATTTATAATCCTCTGGGTATATACCCAGTAATGTGATGGCTGGGTCAAATATTAGTTCTTGTTCTAGATCCCTGAGGAATCGTCACACTGTCTTCCACAGTGGTTGAACTAGTTTACAGTCCCACCAACATTGTAAAAGTTTTCCTATTTCTCCACATCCTCTCCAGCACCTGTTGTTTCCTGACTTTTTAATGATTGCCATTCTAACTGGTGTGAGATGGTATCTCATTGTGGTTTTGATTTGCATTTCTCTGATGGTGAGTGATGATGAGCATTTTTTCATGTGTCTGTTGGCTGTATGAATGTCTTCTTTTGAGAAGTGTGTGTTCGTATCCTTTGCCCACTTTTTGATGGGGTTGTTTGTTTTTATCTTGTAAATTTGTTTGAGTTCTTTGTATGTTCTGGATATTAGCCGTTTGTCAGATAAGTAGATTGCAAAAATTTTCTCCTGTTCTGTAGGTTGTCTGTTCACTCTGATGGTAGTTTCTTCTGCTGTGCAGTAGCTCTTTAGTTTAATTAGGTCCCATTTTTCAATTTTGGCTTTGCTGCCATTGCTTTTGGTGTTTTAGACATGAAGTCCTTGCCCATGCCTATGTTGTGAATGGTATTGCCTAGGTTTTTTTCTAGGGTTTTTATGATTTTAGGTCTAACATTTAAGTCTTAATCCATCTTGAATTAATTTTTGTATAAGGCGTAAGGAAGGGATCCAGTTTCAACTTTCTACTTATGGCTAGCCAGTTTTCCCAGCACCATTTATTAAACAGGGAATCCTTTCCCCATTGCTTTTTTTTGGTCCGATTTGTCAAAGATCAGATGGTTGTAGATTTGTGGTATTATTTCTAAGGGCTCTGTTCTGTTCCATTGGTCTATATCTCTGTTTTGGCCACTGTGGCCTTGTAGTATAGTTTGAAGTCAGGTCATGTGATGCCTCGAGCCTTTTTCTTTTGGCTTGGGATTGTCCTGGCAATGTGGGCTCTTTTTCGGTTCCATATGAAATTTAAAGTATTTTTTCCAATTCTGTGAAGAAAATCATTGATAGCTTAATGGGGATGGCATTGAATCTATAAATTACCTTGGGCAGTATGGCCATTTTCACGATATTGATTCTTCCTGTCCATGAGCATAGAATGTTCTTCCATCTGTTTGTGTCCTCTTTTATTTCACTAAGCAGTGGTTTGTAGTTCTCCTTGAAGAGGTCCTTCACATCCCTTGTAAGTTGGATTCCTAGGTATTTTATTCTCTTTGAAGCAATTGTGAATGGGAGTTCACTCATGATTTGGCTCTCTGTTTGTCTGTTATTGATATATAAGAATGCTTGTGATTTTTGCAAATTTATTTTGTATCCTGAGACTTTGCTGAAGTTGCTTATCAGCTTAAGGAGATTTTGGGCTGAGAAGTGGGGTGCTCTAAATATACAATCATGTCATCTGCAAACAGGGACAATTTGACTTCCTCTCTTCCTAATTGAATACCCTTTATTTCTTTCTCCTGCCTGATTGCGCTGGTCAGAACTTCCAACACTATGTTGAATAGGAGCAGTGAGAGAGGGCATCCCTGTCTTCTGCCAGTTTTCAAAGGGAATGCTTCCAGTTTTTCCCCAATCAGTATGATATTGGCTGTGGGTTTGTCATAAATAGCTCTTATTATTTTGAGATACATTCCATCAATACCGAATCTATTGAGAGTTTTTAACATGAAGGGCTGTTGAATTTTGTCAAAGGCCTTTTCTGCATCTATTGAGATAATCATGTGGTTTTTGTCTTTGGTTCTGTTTATATGCTGGATTACATTTATTAATTTGTGTATATTGAACCAGCCTTGCATCCCAGGGATGAAGCCCACTTGATCATGGTGGATAAACTTTTTGATGTGCTGCTGGATTCAGTTTGCCAGTCTTTTATTGAGGATTTTTGCATCGATGTTCATCAGGGATATTGGTCTAAAATTCTCTTTTTTTGTTGTGTCTCTGCCAGGCTTTGGTATCAGGATGACGTTGGCTTCGTAAAATGAGTTAGGGAGGATTCCCTCTTTTTCTATTGATTGGAATAGTTTCAGAAGGAATCGTACCAGCTCCTCCTTGTACCTGTGGTAGAATTCGGCTGTGAATCCATCTGGTCCTGGACTTTTTTTGGTTGGGAGGCTATTAACTATTGCCTCAATTTCAGAGCCTGCTATTGGTCTATTCAGGGATTCAACTTCTACCTGGTTTAGTCTTGGGAGAATGTATGTGTCCAGGAAATTATCCATTTCTTCTAGGTTTTCTAGCTTATTTGCCTAGAGGTGTTTATAGTATTCTCTGATGGTAGTTTGTATTTCTGTGGGGTCGGTGGTGATATCCCCTTTATCATTTTTTATTGCGTCTGTTTGATTCTTCTCTCTTTTCTTCTTTATTAGTCTTGCTAGTGGTCTATCAATTTTGTTGATCTTTTCAAAAAACCAGCTCCTGGATTCACAGATTTTTTGAAGGGTTTTTGGGTCTCTATCTCCTTCAGTTCTGCTCTGATCTTAGTTATTTCTTGCCTTCTGCTAGCTTTTGAATGTGTTTGCTCTTGCTTCTCTAGTTCTTTTAATTGTGATGTTAGGGTGTCAATTTTAGATCTTTCCTACTTTCTCTTGTGGGCATTTAGTGCTATAAATTTCCCTCTACACATGACTTTAAATGTGTCCCAGAGATTCTGGTATGTTGTATCTTTGTTCTCATTAGTTTCAAAGAACATCTTTATTTCTGCCTTCATTTCGTTATATACCCAGTAGTCATTCAGGGGCAGGTTGTTCAGTTTCCATGTAATTGAGTGGTTTTGATTGAGTTTCTTAATCCTGAGTTCTAGTTTGATTGCACTGTGGTCTGAGAAACAGTTTGTTATAGTTTATATTCTTTTACATTTGCTGAGGAGTGCTTTACTTCCAACTGTGTGGTCAGTTTTGGAATAAGAGCAATATGGTGCTGAGAAAAATGTATATTCTGTTGCTTTGGGGTGGAGAGTTCTGTAGATGTCTATTAGGTCTACTTGGTGCAGAGCTGATTTCAATTCCTGGATATCCTTGTTAACTTTCTGTCTCGTTGATCTGTCTAATGTTGACAGTGGGGTGTTGAAGTCTCCCATTATTAATGTGTGGGAGTCTAATTCTCTCTGTAAGTCTCTAAGGACTTGCTTTATGAATCTGGGTGCTCCTGTATTGGGTGCATATATATTGAGGTTAGTTAGCTCTTCTTGTTGAATTGATCCCTTTACCATTATGTAATGTCCTTCTTTGTCTCTTTTGATCTTTGTGGGTTTAAAGTCTGTTTTATCAGAGACTAAGATTGCAACCCCTGCCTTTTTTTGTTTGTTTGTTTTCCATTTGCTTGGTAGATCTTCCTCTATCCCCTTATTTTGAACCTATGTGTGTCTCTGCATGTGAGATGGGTCTCCTGAACACAGCAATCTGATGGGTCTTGACCCTTTATCCAATTTGCCAGTCTGTGTCTTTTAATTTGAGCGTTTAGCCCATTTGTATTTAAGGTTAATATTGTTAAGTGTGAACTTGATCCTGTCATTATAATGTTAGCTGGTTATTTTGCTCATTAGTTGATATAGTTTCTTCCTAGCATTGATGGTCTATACATTTTGGCATGACTAACGATACAGACTTAACAGAATTAGTTTAGGAAAGTTACTAAAGAACAAAGCAGCAGAAACAAAAATAAACAGTAGCAATGAATTCTAGAGATGGAGGAAAAATTTTATTTTCAGACTTATATTAACTTATGTTAATATTAATCTATTAATAGAATTATATTAATTAGAATGAGCAATTTTTGACAAAATTAAGAGAGACACAAAATGAAGAAAGTAAGAAAGTATGGCTTATACAGAGAAAGAAAAAATTAATCAATAGAAACTGTCCCTGAGGAAGAACAAACATTAGACTTACTAGGCAAATACTTTAATTCAGCTTTTTAATTTAACTTTAAATATGTTAAAATAATTAAATAAGACCATTTTATGAGCTAAAGAGAGTATTAAAATAATTTCTCACCAAAAAGAATATTATTAAATAAGGAGAAATTACAAAAATAGAACAAAATAGAAATTCTGGAGTTAAAAGAAAAATAACTAAAACGAAAACTTTACTAGATGAGCCCAATAGCAAATATAAGCAGACAGAAGAAAAAAATGAGCATACACAGAAACAAGTCAATTGAAATTATCCAGTTTGAAGAACCAAAAGAAAAGGAAAGAAGGAAAATGAACAGAGCCTCAGGGACCTGTGGGATATCACTAAGGATATCAACATACACAAAATGGGAGTCCCAATAAGAGGGGAGAGAGAAAGGGGGCAGAAACGTGTTTGAAGAAATAATATCCAAAATTTTCTCAAATTTCTTGTAAGACACGAATATTCATATCTAAGAAATCCAACAAATTTCAAGTAGGATAAATTCAAAGACATTCACCCCTGGACACATCATTTGAACTGTCAAAAGAAAAAGACAAATAAAGAATCTTGAGCAGCAAAAGAGAAGTGACACATCATGTACAGGTAACTTCATAATGATTTACAGCTGATTTTTCATTAGAAACCATGAAGATCAGCAGGAAACAGCAAGGCAAATTCACAGTGCTGAAATAAGTCAGCTCTTAATCAAGAACTCTACATCCAGAAACATACTCTTTAAAAATGATGGAGACATTAAGAGAGTCTTGCATAAACAAAAACTGAGGTATTCTTCAATGGGATGCCCATCCTACAAGAAATCTTAAAGAGAGAATTTGAGGCTGAAATGAGAAAATACTGGAGAAAAACTCAAACACACATGAAGAATTAAGAGGACTCATAAAGGTAACTGCATTGGTAAATGTAAAGGACAGAATACATCTGTTTTTTATTTGTCAATATTTTGGTCCTCTTTGATTTAAAAGACAACTACATAAAGAAAAATAGTAATAAATCTGTGTCAATGGGCATATACAAAGATTTAGTTAGTATGGTAATAGCATAAAGAAAATGAGAAACAAAAGAGCTACCCATATAGGAACAAAACCTGAATAATATTGGAATTAAATTGATAATATTTCACACTAAATTTGTATAAGTTGATAATTGGAAACCACAGTGTGACTATTAAAAATATATTTCAAAAATGTAGTAGAAAACCCTAGAAAATCAAAATTATACACTAAAAAATACTTATTGGCAAAATAGATGGCAATAACGGAGAGATTGAGAACCAATGTAAGTATAAAGAATGTGGAAAACAAATAGCAAAATGGCAGATGTAAATTGTACTTATCAATATTTACTTTAAATATAAATGAACTGAATACTTCAATAACAAGGGAGATATTAGAATAAAAGATAAAAGAATGACATGATACCATTATATGCTATCTACAGGAGATACACCTTAATTTCAAAAGCACAAACATATTGAAATTAAAGGATGGAAAAGGGTATACCATGCAAACAGTAGCAAAAACAGAGTTGAAATGTCTACAGTAATATAAAACAAAATAGACTATAAGGAAAAAGATGTTACTAGTGATGAGGAAGGATATATTACAATGATAAAAGAGTCATTCCATCAAGAATCTAGAACAAGTATAAGTATGTATGGGACTTAATTGCCATTTGGGATTAACAACACAGTTCCAAAATACATGTAGCAAAACATGATAGAACTGAAGAGAGACATAGATGAAGATTTCAATACTCCATTTTCAATAATAGATAGAACAACCACACAGATAATCAGTAAGAAACATAGGACTTCAACAACATCATAAACTAATTTGGACTAACAAATGTCTATAGAACATTTTACCCAACAAGAGAAGAATATGCATTCCTTTTAAGTGCATGTGAAACATTCTCTAGAATAGATCATATGTTGTATGGTCTCAATATATATTAAAACAATATCAATATTTTTAATTGAAATGATACAAAATATATTTCCTAAGATATATTTCATAACCACAATGGAGTGAAATTAGAAAGTAATAACAGAAGGAAATTTAGCAAATACACAAATATATGTATTTTCAATGACACACTCCTAAATAGCCAATGAGTGAAAGAAGCTATTATAAAGAATATTAGAGAATACCTTGAGATGAATGGAAACAAAAGTACAACATACCAAATTTTTAAGATGCAGTGAAAAGAGTGCAAAGAGAGAAATGTATGTCTATGAACACCTACATTAAAAAAGGAGAAAAATTTTAAATCAATAACCTAATCTTCCATCTTAAGAAACTAGAAAAAGAAGAGTAAATTAAACTCAAAATAAGCAGAAGGATGAAAATAAGGATTTGAGGGAAATAAATAAAGTAGAGAATACAAAGACAACAGAAAAAAAACAAATATAACCAAAGTTGGTTATTGAAAACATAGACAAAATTGACAAAATTTTGGCTAGACCAACCAAAAAGGGCATGGGGAAAAGAAGAAATTAAAATTACTAAAATCTGAAATGAAGGAAGAGGCAATACTATCAAGCTTACAGAACATCTTTCAAAGGATTATAGAGAAATACTGTGAACAGTGATATGCCAACAAATTAGATAACCTAGAGGAAATAGACAAACTCATAGAAAACAAATTATTGAAGCTGATTCAAAAGGACAGAAAATCTGAATAGACAGTGATACTTAGTTTTATGTGTCAACTTGACTGGGCCACAGGGTGCCTAGATATTTGGTCAGACATTATTCTGTGTGTTTCTGTGAGGATAGCCTTGGATGAGATTAATATTTAAATTTTAGACTGAGTAAAGCAGACTACCCTTCTTAATGTAAATGCCCTCAGGCAGTAAGTTGAAGGCCTGAAGAGAACAAAATACTAACCCTCTCCTGAGTAAGAAAGAATTCTCCTGCCTGATGGCCTTTAAGGCTATCAGCTCTTCCTGGTTCTATAGCAGCTTCCAGCCTTTGGACGTGAACTGGGACATCTGCTCTGCAGATTTTGGACTTGCCAGCCTCCATAATCATGTGAGACAATTTCTTATAATAAATTATACACACACACACACACACAAACACACACACACAGAAACAAGATATATATATATATATCTTGAAACAAGATATATATATATATCTTGTTTCTGCTACTGCAGAAAATCCTTACTAGTGCATAGGCCTATAACAAATAAAGATATTTAGTTAGTAATCAAAAAACTTCCCACAAAAAATATCTGAGGTTCAGATGGCTTCACTGGTGAACTCTACCAAACGTTTGCATCAAAGGGCACTATCAAAAGTGTGATAGGACAATGCACAGAATAGAAAAGGAAATTGCAAATTGTATGTCCAATAAGACTAGTAGTCAGAATATTTAAAGAATGCTCACAACTCAACAATAAGAAAATAACCTAATTTAAAAATGGGCAAAAGACCTGCGCAGACAACACAACAAAGAAGATATACAAATGGGCAAAAATGAGAGAGAAATACTCTGAACATTACTAGTCTTTAGCGAATGCAAATCAAAGTCACAAAGAGATACTACTTCACAGCACTAGGAGGGCCATAATTTAAATAAAAAGGAAAAGAGTAAGCATTCACAGAATGTAGAGAAATTAGAACCTTTGTAAATTACTAGTGGGAATTTAAAATGGTAAAGCTTGGCTGGGTACAGTGGCTCATGGCTGTAATCACAGCACTTTGGGAAGATGAAGTGGGTGGATCGCTTGAGATCAGGAGTTCAAGACCAGCCTGGCCAACATGGGAAAACCTCGTCTCTACTAAAAATACAAAAATTAACCAGCATGGTGGTGCATATCTACAGTCCCAGCTACTCAGGAGGTTGAGGCAGGAAAATTGCTTGAACCTGGGAGGCAGAGGTTGCAGTAAGCCGAGATCACACCACTGCACTCTAGCCTAGGTGACAGGACAAGACCCCATCGCAAAAAATAAAAACAAAAATAAAAATAAAATAAAATGGTATAGCTGCTGTGGAAAACAATTTGGAGGTTCCTCAAAAACCTCAACATAAAATTAACATATGACTCAGCAATTCTACTCTTAGATATATACCCTAAAGAAGTAAAAACAGGTACTCAAACAAATACTTGTACACAAATGTTCATAACAGCATTGTTTATAACAGGCAAAATGTGAAAACAACCTAAATATCCACCAGCTGATGAACAGAGAACCAAAGATGGTATATCCAGATATATCCAAATAATGATATACTATTCAGTCATCAAAAAAAGTGAAGTACTATATCCAAAAGAAAGGAAATCAACATATCAAAGCAATATGTGCACTTCTGTGTTTGTTGCAGTACTATTCACAATAGCCAAGATACGAATTCAATCTAAGTGTCCATCACAGATGAATGAATAAATAAAATGTGGTATATATACACACAATGGGATACTATTCAGCCATGAAAAGAATGAAAGCCGGTCATTTGCAGCAACATGGATGGAACTGGAGGTCATTATATTAAATGAAATACGTCAAACACAGAAAGCAATATAGCATGTTCTCACTCATACGTGGAGCTAAAAATGTGGATCTCTTGCCAGTAGAGAGTAGAATGGTGGTTACCAGAGGCTGGGAAGGAAAAGAGGAAGGGGAATGAAAAGAGCTTGGTTAAGGGGTACAAAAATGGAATAAGTTCTAGTATTCAGCAGTACAGCAGGAAAATTATAATTAACAATAATTTATTTTATATTTCCAAATAGCTAGAAGAGAAGAATTATAAGGTGTCCAATACAAAGAAAAGGCAAGTGTTTGATGTACCCCAATTACCCTGATTTGGTCATTACATATTGTACACTGATATGAAAATATCACATGTAACCCCAAAATACATACAACTATTATATATCAATTAAAAAATAAATAAAAAAATGAACAAAATGCATGAAATGGTGGTTTAAAAGACATTACTTATCAACCAGTGAAGGACGGTAATACCCAAGACATGTGAAAAAAAATGACATGAGCCCAACTACTGCCTCCTGTTACTGCTTTGAGGGAGCTTCTCAGCTGTGTTGTGGTAAGGACCTGGGAAAATTTTCTGAATTACAAAGGCAGAACTAAGAGTCTGAAGAACAAAGTAGTTCAATATCATTAAGTCATTCTCCACATTCAGTGATGAGAAAGGGAGAGAAGCCATGCCAGTCCCATGCAGACATAATTGCTTGTTTTGTCATTAGTCTATGGAGACATGGGTCATAAAACTACAGGAACAATCCAGAAGAAAAACAAAAGACACAAGGAGAAGACCTTCAACCCTTTCATTGTATTCCTGACTGCAAAAACACAAGGTACTTTGCATGACATGGACATCTTACAACAAGTTCAAGAATGAAGGACTACCCATTAGAGATGAAGGAGATAATGTGTATAAGTAGTTTGAACCACCCCATGTGGACCATAACCTGCACTTCCTGTGATTTCTTGCTATGTGTGGCTGATAAACGTACGACATTATGAAATTGTTTTAAAAAAGAAAGAAGGGAAGTACTAACACTTGCTACAACATGGGTGAATCTTGAAAACATTATGCTAAGTGAAACAGCCCGCCACATAGGATGACTTATTGTATGACTCCATTAATATGAAACATCTAGAAGAGACAAATCTATAGAGAGAGTAGATTTCTGGTTTTCTAGGGCTGGAGACTATGAGAAAATTTGGAAGTGATACCTAAAGTTTTGCGGGGCTTCTTTTCATAGTAATGAAATAACTCTAAAATGTATTGTGATGATGGATGCACAGCTGTGTCAATCCACTAAAAGCCCCTGAGTTGTATAGAATATAAATGGGAGATTTGTATGGTATGTGAATTATATCTCAATAAAGCTGTTTTTAAAAACTTGTGAGATTCTATTGAAGCAGTCATAGCATATACAAAAAATAAGTTAAATGATTTAAGATCATCACAAAATGGTCTAAAAATTCACTTCGTAAAAGGGAATAGGCAAATGGATACTAACTATGAAAAATTTCTCAAAATTAGAGAAACGCAAATTTAAAATGCAAGATATTACTACATACCCATCATAATACTTAAAATGTTAAAAACACTGTCAAGTCAAAATTCTGGCTAAGTCCTATGATTACTTCATAATAACTAGAACGCTGATATAATGCTGGAGGGATTATAAATTGAACATTTTTCTTTGGAAAACTTTTTGGCAATAACTAATAGAGCTGAATCTGTGAAGACTTCTGATGCAAAAATTCCACTACTTAGAGGTATTGTGAACAGAAATGTATACATGTAAAATAATCAGATTGGTCCAAAGTGAGGAACATTATGCTAAGTAAATACCCGGGATGCTTCAAAAATATTAATGTCAAAAAAGACAAGAAAAGGTTAAGGAATTTCTTTTGACCAGAGGAGATTAAAATAACCTGGCACCTGAATGCAAGGTTCTTAATTCTAGATCTTAAAATAATAACCATTGTTTTTAAAATGGCAGCCATAAAACACATTATTAGGATAAACAGAGAAGTCTCAATATTGATGGTATATAATTATTAAATAATAGTATCCCACCAAAGTTACATTTCCTGAGTGTGATAATTGTATTTCTATAGAAAAAAAATGCCTTTGTTTTTAAGAGATAACTCAATAAAGTACTCAGAGGTGAAAGAAATAGAAACAAAGAGAAAATGTGATAAAATGTTAATAATTGGGAAAAGTAGATGAATGGCATATGGCTATACATTGTACTATTTCTCAATATTTTTTAACTTTTATTCTTTCCCAAATGAAAGATTGAGGAAAATTTTTAAAACTCCATATAAATGTACACCAAAAAATGCATGCACAATATTCACAGTAGTAATATTTTAATAGTCAAAAATGTAAAAGTCCCTGACAACCACCGATAGTAGAATGAATAAATAAATTGTTATAATGAAATATTTTACTACAATGGGAATGGATGAATTCGTGCCAGAGAACATAACATGAATGTTTTTCATGAACATAATAGAGACAGTAAGAAGCCAGCCACAAAAAATGGAATAGAGAATTTGATTACATGAAGTTCATAAACAGGAAACACTGATGCGGATAGACATTAGGACTGTGGTTACCTTTGCAAGTATAGTGGCTGGGATGGTGCAAGAAGGGGCTTCTGGGATGCTGATAATATTTTTAATCTGAGTCATATTTATAAAGTTATATTCTTTTTAAAGTTACATTCATCAATCTATACATTTAAGAGTTATTCATCTTTCTACATGTAGGTTATTCTTCAATAGATATTTTTTTAAGTTTGGTGGCTTAAAAATTATGAGTAAGAATCCAATATAAAGTTGTTGATGTTTCCCCAAAATATCTTCAAATCCCAATTGAAAATTACTGTAATTTGCCAGGCACTGTGCTAGTTATATTTACATATTATCATTTACATTTTTATCCCTGTACTGTGAAGAAATCAGTCTAGATGCTTATGCCAATGAGATAACAGAAACTCACAAAGGTATTGGCTCAAGATTCATCCCCAGGTCATAGAGCTTTAATTTCAGTGACTTTTATTCTTCTTTACAGAGCCTTACATATTATAAGTTACAACTAACTTTGAAAATTACCGTAACAATAGAACATAAAATTTATTCTCACCATTTATCTAAAATCACCCTGCTAGCAAGTCTCTACCAACTAGGTCTTCTGTCTATTGTGACAAAGCCAACAAGCTGTCATCTAAATCACTTTGCTTATTTGTGTCATTATTTAGACTGTGCTTGTCAGTGGCAGCAACTAAATACATCACCAGCTTGGAAGAACAAGTCAAAGAAATTATGGAGATTATTGACTAGCCAGAGACAAAATGAAAATTGGTTGATGCAGAAAGAGACTTAAACTATGGATTTCTAAGGTTAAATGTTTCCTTAAAAAGCCTTGGCCACAGCACTGCAAAGTTAATCAGAAAAATTTTACACTTTGCAATCAATAGTGCTTCCTAGTTAAAATGAGTATTAAAGAAAGAAAGAAAAAGGTGCTGAAATTTGTCCAGGTAAAATAAAACAAACTTCAAAATGCTGAGTGGGATCTTTCCTATTCAGGTGGAACATTGCCATATTATAAAAGGCTTCTGCCTCACACCTGACATTCTACTTGTTAATATTTAAAATAAGTATTAAATAAAATGTGTTAAGTGGGCAAAGCATACTTCTTCTCCACACTACTCCTTTCCTCTAACATGACAGCTTTTACTCCAAATAGCCAGGATTCTTTCCTCTTCTCTATCTCCATGTGCTCTTGAAAATGATCTGAAATTAGGCATGTATACCTCAGAAACAGCCCATTTATACTTTTGGAGTCAGATGCCCCATGATCCAGCCTTTTTTCCCCTCAGTGAAAACATCTTCCAGCAGCTCTTTGGGCAGACAGAAATAGAATGCTACCTTGATGCATATCATAAGTAGCACCATTTGACAAAGGTGAGTAGAAGAACCCCTGGCCTGGAGAGGAGCAACATTAGTTTGAATTAGCAAACAAAAGCATGCATTGTGAAATGACGGCATCTGAGGAAGGGAAAAAACTGTCAAAGGAACTCAGTGGTGCTTCCAGGAGAGAAGAGAGTTACATACAGCAAATCTCTCTTCTCTCTAGGATGTAGAGTGAAGGAGATAGAGTAGGACTGTCAAAGCTCAACAAATGTCCAGTGGAAAGGAATGAGAACATCAAAATGAAGCCCCTAAGTAAATTGTGTGTATTGAGAAACATGATACCAATGGCCTTCGTTCTCATCATTGCTGCAACCTGAACATTCTACACCTGCTAGAAGAAGCTACCTATGACAGTGACTAGTCAACTCCAGATATGACACGTGGACATGACCTCCAGAGGTCAGCTCCACAATTGTGAACAGGGCTGACTTGCCAAGCCTCCAATTCAGGATCCAGAGAGTGTAGCTGCTCTTCTGCTCACTGCAGAGCTTCACTGCAGAGGCTCTGCTACCTGCTGTAGGTAACTCAGTCTCCTTTCCACCCCATCCAGTTGCTTCTTCCCAAGGCAGGGGCATACCCAGTGTGTTTGCTGAACATGAAGGACAAGCAGTAAAGAGGGACAGTAATAGTTGACAAAAGAAACAAGCAAGAGCCAGATCTTGTATGACTTTGTAGTTACAGTATGAATTTCAGCTTTTATTTTGAGTGAGATGGGAGGCCATTGGCAGTCTGTGTATAGAAGTGACATCATCTGATTTATATTTTAACAGGATTATTCTAGCAGCTGGGCTGAGAATAAATGACAGAGGAAATAGTGGAAGCAGAAATACCAGTTTAAAAAGTAATGACTAATAGAGGGAAAATATGATGGTAGTTTGAAATAAAGTGCTTGCATTGAAGGTGCCAAAACCAATATTTATATACTTTAATGACTGCAGTTTTTTTAGTATATTATAATATCTGCTCTCTATTCTTACTTTAAATTATTTCTAGATTTCTGTTGATGCTTTTGTTCTTTCAGATGAACTTAGGAGTTCACCAAGCAATTTCAAACACACAAAAAAATCATATCTGTACTTCAATTAGAATGATTATAAATTTGATCCATTTGGGAAGTACATTCATCTTTACAATATTGAGGCATCTTATTCAAAACAATTTTCCATCTTAATTTGTGTCAATAAAAATTATATTTTGAAACAAGTCATGCATATTTTAGTTGAGTTTATCTATGCATGAAGCATATTGATTACTGTATAGTGAATTATACACACAGCTCACTAAATTCGTCTTACTAGTTTTACTAGTTTTAAGGTCAATTCTCTAGGCAAATATAGATTATCTGAAAATAGTAATGCTTTCAACTGTTTTTACAACATGAAGGTGACTCCTAATATTGAATAATAGACAAAGAACATTTAAAAGTTATGATCACTATGTTTAAGGATTGGAAAAGCGATCTTAACAAATGAAAAGATGGAAGATATCAGCAGAGAATTAAATACTGTTAAAAATAAATAAATGCAATCTGGTACTAAAAAGTGTAATCTTAAAATAAAAAACTTATTGGATAGGCAAAGCACATTGAAAACAGAAGAATGGGCCAGTGAACTTAAAGGCAAAATAGTAAAAATTATCCTAGCCAAAGGAAAGAAGAAAGATGAATTAAATAAAATAAACATAGTTTAATGACTTATGAGCTAGTATTAAGTAGTATAATACATGTGTAACTGAAGTCCCAAAAGGAGAGAAGAGAGAGAACGTGAAAAAAAAATTGGAAGAAAAAACTGCCTTACAAATGTCAAATTTTGTTCCAGAAATATAAACAAAAAGATTGAACAATCTCAGACATCCCAAAGTAGGATAAAACAAAGAAAATCATAACCAAGCACAGCAAAGTCAAACTGATAAAAATCCAAGAAAACGCCAGGCATAGTGGCTCACGCCTGTAATCCCAGCACTTTGGGAGGACGAGGTGGGTGGATCACGAGGTCAGGAGTTCAAGGCCAGTCTGGCAAACATGCTGAAACCCTGTCTCCACTAGAGATACAAAAAATTAGCCAGGCGTGGTGGTGCGTGCCTGTGATCCCAGCTACTTGGGAGGCTGAGACAGGAGAATTGCTTGAGCCTGGGAGATGGAGGTTGCAGTGAGCCAAGATCATGTCATTGCACTCCAGCCTGGGTGACAGGGCAAGACTGTGTCTAAAAAAAAAAAGTCAAAGAAAACAAATCTTGAAAGCAGCCACAGGAAAAAGACACATTCTGTATACAGAACACTATGAAGAACAGCTAATTTCTCATTAGAAGCAATGGAAGACAGAATATGGTGAAAGAATGTCTTCAAAATGCTGGAATTAGAAAAAAAAGTCTCAAGAAAACAAGAAGGCTGGGAAAAAACATTTGCAAAAGCCATATCTAATAAAGGACTGTTATTCCAAAATATACAATGAACTCTTTTAACTCAGCAATAAGAAAATAATCACCCCAATTTAAAAAAGGGTAAAAGACCTGCACAACTCATTGAAGATGATATACAGATGGCAAATAAGCATATGAAAAGATGCTCAACATTATGTCATTAGGGAACTGCAAATTAAAACAACAATGAGATACTACTACACACTTATTACGACGACCAAAATTTAAAACACTGATAATACCAAATGCTAGCAAGGATATGAAACAATGAGAACTCTCATGAATTGCTGGTGGGAATGCAAAGTGGTCACCTGCTTTGAAAGGTAGTTTGGCAGTCTCCTTCAAAACTGAACATACTTTACCATATGACTCAGCAATCACATTCCTTGGTTTACCCATAGGAGTTGATCAATAGAATGGAAAGCTATTTTTAAACAGTTTTAAGATGAATAAAATATAGAAAATACTGATAAACAAAGTCAACCTTGGATACTGACAGTTCCAAAATCTGCTCAGTGCATGAAGGATGCTGACAAGGAATAACGAAGAAAAATGATAAGCCGTGATCTTTTTATTTATGCATTATGTTTTATAGGCAAATTGTTTGTGTCATGGTTTGTCTTCAGAAGCTGTTAGCATATTGTCTTTATCTTTGGAAGTCTGAAATTTTGCCACAGGGTGTACCTAGACACAGATTTTTTTCTTTGTTTTCATTGATTTTGGTAGGCCCTTGGGAAGCACTTTTATCCCAAAGTTCCATGTTTTACTTCATCAAGTTTTTTAATATTATGTGTTTATTTCCTGTCTTCCAGTTACTGTTCTCTCCTTTTGCAATTCTTATGAAAAGAATATTTTAAACTCTATATCTATGATTCCCACCTTTTAACTATGTTTTCAAAGTTCTTATTCTTTTGCTCTTTGGTGATAAATGCTGGACAATTCTCTGGCTCAATATTTCTGTTCAACAATTCACTCTTCTGCTGCCTCCATTCTGCTACTGAGAATTGAGCTTCTGTTTACAACCATAATTATATTTTTTACATTCTAGTTTTTCCTTTTTCATGAAAAACTATTCTTTCTTCCAGATGAAATATGCTTTATTTTTATCTACGTATATTAGTTATATTTATTTTATGTTTACTATACTTTCTCTTTTATGGTGTTCATTTTCCTTAAATATGAGTGGGGTGAATGTGTGTGTGCACATGGGGGTCGTTGCTAATTTTCAACCTGATATTCCATGTTCACCTGTTGATAGGTGTGTGTGTGTGTGTGTGTGTGTGTGTGTGTGTGTCTGTATCTTTGTGTTCTAATGTATTCTTCAGCCAGTGTTAGGGGAGTGATTTATTCAAACAGTCATACCTACTTGACTTGGTCACTTCATTATTCTTTAAATTACCTAATCCACTGATGACACGTCTGTGTTTCCCATAGCTACATATTATTGTAATTCTAAAATATCCCTCTTTCACAATTTCTAGAGCTGTTTTTGAAAATGAGTGTGCAGATACACATACCTAGTCTTGCACTTTAATCCATTTCTTGTATATAATGTTATAACAATAAATTTATTCCAATATGCAAGACTCATATTTATTAAGTGTATATAATGCATAAAGAGTTTTTTGCTGGTTGGTAGGAAATATAAAATATAGAAAGAACTCAGAAAAAAGAACTCACAGTGTAGGGAGATGGACAAACATATAAACAGATCATTGTAACATAAAGTGCATGTATGAAGATGATAGAAATAAGTAGAAAGTACATAGTGTGGGCCAACCGTGTGTGAAGGGAAGGGGTGGGAACAGTTTGGTAGCAAGGAGTATTTTATTACAACATTGCTTAATGGTGATAATTAAAGTAAACCAACCGTTTTATTATTTTTAAAATTTTTTCACAAACAGTAACAAAAACAAGACTTCTAGCCTGCATAGGTGACGGATCACTCCCACTCTTCCCCCTTGTTGTACCAACTGTGGAGGCTCAAAAAGGCCAGTGGTGTGTTCTACTGGTTCTCATCACTTTAGAGATGAAAATCTTTGTAAGTTGGCATGTTAGAGAAGGTGAGGTTTGAGAGGAGTTGATGAGACACAAGAATCGTAAAAGCTAGACACGAGGGTTCTTATTGGTGATTTGAGTACTGAGGATGAAGGTGTAGACAGAGTCTAGGGTGACTCTTAGGCTTTTGATTGGCAAGACAAGTGAAAAGGAAGTGCAGGTTTAGTGGAATGAAACATGCAATGAATATGAGATACCCACAGAGCACTCAAGAAAGTAAACTAATAGCTCCCTCTAGAAACAGATTCTGAATTTCAAGAAGGAGATCTGGATTAAAACACAAATGTTATTTTAGTAACATGTTATCAACAAGTGATGCCCGGGTGTTTTAATGTGAGGAGAATAACCTGAATTGCTTGTTTAAAATGCGGATTCTAAGGCTCTCTCCATTTAGAAACGTTGGTTCAGACAGATTCAGATGGGACACAAATAGCTGCAATTTTTAAAAGGGAAGTTGATCCTGTAAAGGTGGCCCTCTGATACTTTAGAAAATTCTGCTATAAATACATCAAATCAATGGCCTTGTCTAAAAGACCCTCTTCTATGTGGCACCAGCAATGCAATAAAATTTGTCAACCCCATGAATAGTTATCAGCTTAATCTAGCTCCCACAAATTTTTGCCAATCCATTAGTTGTCTCCTTTTTTATACCAGTATTTATAACACCTTGCTAGCATTTTAGAAAAAAACAATAGTGAATATGCTTATCACATGGTATCTTTTCAAGAAAATAGAATGTGTAAATACATATTTACATAATTGATATTATTCACGGGCTAAATATTTGCACACTTTAAATAAGGTTAAAGTGAAAAATGCAAGTTATTGACAGTTAGAGAGACCAGTATAGTTACCTTACTTTTATGCAAACAGAAAAGAGCTGAGCTCACAAGAATATATTTGAAAACATGAAGGAAACACTTTGGAAAAATTGGGAGAGGAAACGAGGATTTTAGGGACAGTGACTTAAAAGGATGGGCAGGATTGGAAGTGAGAATACCAGTATTTTAGCTTTTTTATGTGTTGCTATAAATTCTTTGCAGGAAGAACTTGAATTGCCTATAAATAAAATAACTTATGCCCTCTCATTTCCCTCTGCAAATATCTATAATGTCTCTGTGATGAGAGATCCCAAAGAGTTGCTGCTACACAGAAGGAAAGAGATGAATATTGCCACTGACAAGAATTGATACACTGTTTTATTTTCTCAGACATCTATTAAAATTATCAGTGGATCAATTTATTTTTTGTAGATTCAAAAAAGTAATGTTAAGTAGCAGGCTCTGGAAGCTGTGGGAATCTTCTCCATTTATTATTTCTGCACTACCTGGGAAAATATGTTCCTTTGTTGTATTAAATTGTGGTACTGGAGTTAAGTCTTTCAACTGAAAAGAAAACAAGAATGCTGGAGAAGGAGCTTGGGAAAGTATTTCAACAAGTTATTTACATATTTTCCAAAGCAAGTGCCAATGTCTAGCAAAGGAGGGCAAAAGTATTTTTATGTATTCTGGAGGGATTAATGGGAGGCTTTATATGTTGCATATCAAACTGATCTTGTATAAAATACATAGCACTATTTTAAGAAGTTCAAAAGAGTTCTTTCTGGCAACATAAATAAAACTAGAACTTGCAGGAAATACAATATGCTCATCCATTATCTGAATATTGCTTTGTTTTGTTTTGTTTACAAGACAACTGTTTCTGCTTCTTGTCTCTTCAACTAAAATAGTTTACAGCCCAACTGAAGCTGGACAAACAGAATTGTATCACTGAAGCTGATGTACAATGTCCACGAGGAAAACTTCACAAAACTAGAAAATGTACTTCTGAGAATAGAAGACTACAAAGGTTGTCTCTCAAATATCTTTAGGGAGTGGAATGGTGGTAATGCCTTAGTGATTTATCTATTCTTGATTTAAATTCAAGAAAATGGACCAAATAGAAATGAGGGCCCACAGTTATGCATGTGGAATGATTTAGTAATAAAATGATTGATAGGCATTCAAATAATTTATCAAGGGAAGTTATTAAAAATAGAGCAAACCACAAACTCTGCATTACCCATTGTTAAAGCCTAAGGAGTAATTTTTTAAAGGCAGAAAAAAACTCAATTACCTGCTATATTTTTCCTAGACCTAAAATGTTATGATTTATAGCAGTTTTTCATGTACAGAAAATATTAATGTTTGTTCCAGAGGTCTTCCCTGACCTCCATCCCTATAGCAGGCCACATGCCCTTCCTTCACTATGATTTTTAAATTCATTTGGCCTCATTCATTATGTACAGTCCATAGTCAGGTGCCATTGGTTCTCCCTGCAGAGAGTTTGTCTTGTCCAGTTCTCCCTCTCTACTCTACAGACAATTTCTCATCCCAGCCTCTGTGCTCTCCCCTTCGCAGACTTCAACATTGCTTTGCTTTCCTACCCTACGGGCTACTTCCAGCTGGCAATGGTATCAACATTCTTCCAGTTACTTGAAAATGAAATATGAATTAGTTTTGACATCTTCCTTCCTTTCCACTCACTACCTCCATATATCATCAGAGACCAGGTCAATTCTTTCTTCCTCATGTGCCTTGAATCTGCTATTTGCCATTTTCTCTGTGTATAAGCTGAACTTCTGTTCCTCTAATATGGCCTTTCGTAAAATTGTTTAATGGTTCATAGCTTCTCAAAAGTGTTTAATGGTTCATGGCTTAAGTCTCATTAAAATAAGCATCATTAAAACCTGTCTTATTTCACATAAACAATGGTCTACTTACTTCAAACTATGTGTGATGGTAAAAAAAAAAAAAAATCACAGGATCCCTAAATAATTTAAATAATAAAACAGTGAAAAATAAGCTTAAAGTCAGATTTTCTAGCTTCCAGTCTTGTTTCTGCCACAAACCTGCTTTGTGATCTTGGGTTTTGTGTACTCATTTGTGCTATGAGCACGTTAATAAGCTTCAAGGACCCCCTTTCTCTTAAAGTCTAGAATCCTCTGATAAATTTCCTTGAAATTAGATCCATTAACTACTGAGACTTGCTCTTCCTGGCTCTTTTATCTGTGGCAACTATCTTAGTCCATTTGTATTGCTATAAAGAAATAACTGAGACTGGTTTTTACAAAGAAAAAAAGATTCATTTGGCTCATAATTCTGCTTGCTGGACGATTGGTTGTCCAGTGAAAGCCTCAGGTTGCTTCCACTCATGGCAGATGGTGAACAGAAAGCCAGCATGTGCAGAGATCACATGGCCAGAGACAGAACGAGAGATGGGAGAGGCGCCAGGCTCTTTTTCATACTCGGCTCTCACAGAAACTAATAGAGCACGAACTCTTTACCACCAGGACAGCAGGATAGCACCAAGCAATTCATGAAGGATCTGTCCTTGTGGCCCAAACACCTCCCATTAGGCTCCATCTCTAACTTTGGGGATCAACTTTCAGCATGAGGTTTTGGGGGGATAAATATCCAAACCATAGCAGCAATGATGTGCCATGTCTTCTGGTCCCCTTTCCTTCTAGGACCAATAATTTTTCTCAGCTTCCACCTTAGAGTTCTTCCTTCATTTACTTTGGTATTCTTGTTGTACTGTATTTCTCTTGTATTTTCTCTTCCTAGATTATGCATACTCACACTGGATTTGGATTTTTCTAATATCCTGCACATTTACCCATCAGAACATTTATCATGGGGTCTTGTTACAATGTTTTACTCACGCATATTTCCAGTGCCTGGCTGAGGGCCTGAAACGTAAAGATGGCTCATTAATTTCTTCAAGGGAACTAAGCCAAGAAGGTAAACACTATGCCACCACAAATGACTGCATTGCTTGGGCATTGTCAGTTCAAATGGATCCATGGCAATTCTACTATAATACAAGCAGAAAGCTGGTGCTTCTGTCTCATGGCCCTTTTTTCCCAATGAAACTGCCCCCAAGGTTTGATTTTAAGTGATCATTCGTCTCCTCTATCCTCTCCAAAGCAACATGATAGCAAACACTTTATTTGGGCCCCCGAAGGAGGACATCACATCTAACAAGCAGGAAACATAGTAAATATTCTCAGGCTTACACTTACTTCTGTCTTTCTGCATGTTTTATGTAATCAGATTTTTTAAACAAGCCTTAAGTAGATGTAAATTCTAGGCCTTTAGATTTTTGGTTGACGTGGGTGATAAGAGAAAGTTCTACATCTTATTGACTGATTATATTATATTATGAACATAAATATAGCTTAATTCTGAAAGTTTGGTCTCTTGTTTCCTCTGAGCTATTAGTTTTATCATTTTTATATAAAGAATCATAGGCGGTTGGGGTATGAAAGAACCTTAAGAATCTTGTAGTATGACCTCACCTAAGCTGGGTTATTACAGAACACTTGATTTCCAAGATTTCATAGGTGTTCTGAGAAAAAGTTTAAAGATCTGAGAAGCAAAAAAAGAAATGTAAGTTCTGTGAGTAACAATATTTGGGAAATGCCAACTTTTTAACATCAGATTTGTTTTTCATATATATATATACACATACATATGATATACACATAAATATATATATACATATATATGATAGATACATAAATATATATTTCATATATACATACATATATTTCATATATATATTCATATGTATACACATATGTATATGTGTATGTGTATATATATATTTTTTAGAGACAGAGTCTTGCCCTGTCGCCCAGGTTGGAGTGCAGTGGTGCGATCTTGGCTCACTGGAACCTCTGCCTCCCAGCTTCAAGCGATTCTCCTGCCCCAGCCTCCCAAGTAGCTGGAACTACAGGCACATGCCACCACGCCCAGCTAATTTTTGTATTTGTAGTAGAGACAGGGCTTCACCATGTTGGTCAGGCTAGTCTCGAACTCTTGACCTCGTGATCCACCTACCTCGGCCTCCCAAAGTGCTGGGATTACAGGTGTGAGTCACCATGCCCAGCCTTTCTTGTATTTTTAATGCTTTAATATGATAACATTCCTAATGAATTTTCAAGACTACACCAGGATATTACATAACATATCCCCAATTTTTTGATTTTTGAAATCTTTTTTAGTGAAATGCATATGAATATCCTTCAGATGAGTTTACTGAAAAACATATTTGGAAATTCTGAGATCCAAAAGATTATAGCTTATCTATAAACACAGATGATTAGTGAGTCCTAGAACCAGAACCAGAACACGTAGAACCTCTCTTTCATTCTCTATGACATCATGTATTCTGATACCAATCTATACTGTTTTCCCATATTTTATGCTGCTTTAGATAAAAGGACAACACCCAAGAACAAAAACTACTTGGTAACAATAATCATATTTAGACAATATTTTAAAAATTTTGACCCGTTCCTAGTGCCAGTACTGTTACCTGAAAAAGCAAAAATTGCTAATCAATTAAAAAGTCTTAAAGATTTCTGGCAAATTATTTATAACATTGAGAAAAAGCATAAAAATAAGTCTGAGTAATATTTTATATGTGTGTATATGTATGTACTTATACATGGTGTTTATAAACTGCCCCATTTTTATTTTTTAAACAGATACAAATTCTTGATTTTTAAATAAATATGTCAGTTAAAATTGCTTCCATTATATAAGCAAATCAGAATCTGTGGTAGATTCTAATCTCATACAGATTTATCATTTTTATTATGCTGTGCAGAATAAGTCAATTAATTTACATTTTTAAAAATATTCTTCAGAGACAAAATATCAGACGAGTCAAATTTTCAGTTCAACAATGACATGTGGTTTGATGTATCTTGCTAAATTTGAATTTGCATTAAATTTTCCAAATAAGAATTTTTTTTAAATGGAGTTATGATGGCTTATCACCATGAATTAAATAAATAAATAAAACTACACATTGTTTTTGCAATGGCAAAATGCTTAAAGGTCACCATTAACAAATAGGAAAAACATGTCGCATAGTGCAAGAGAAATGGAAACAAATTTGACCGTGAAAATGACTTCTGCTCTTGTATGTCTGCAGAAATCTGGAAGACAAGTCAAGTCAAGACACCCGCTTAGCCTTTGACTCCACTAAGTATAGAAGACAGTTTATATAAACACCGTTGGTAACTCTTCCATATTTCAGTAAAGAAAATACAATGCAAAGAACAGAGACTTATAGAATCCTATGCCTGAAATAAATGTAGAAAGAACATTTTCTGTCTTGAAAATAATTCTCTCTAATAAAGTAAAAATACCAATACCTATTGAAATATGTTTGGACAAATATTTGATATAGAAAAAGAAGAAAATATCCCTTCCTTGCTTTGGAATCTTAATAGGCCCAAATATATATACGCCAAAATCCCAAGACAGAAAAACTCATCCAAATAGAGTGGGGTGGATTTGGGATACGGAGAAGAGTCCTTTCTAGGAGCGGTATCATCAAATGTCATGCATCACTCATACGTTCACTCACCTAAGGATTAGGCTTTGAACATCTAGGTGCCCAGTCTGAAATCTTACATTGAACAGATATTTACAGAAAAAGCAGTATGTACCAAACGCTATTCTAGATATTGGAGATTCAGTAGGGAAGTCAACAAGTATGGTCCCTGTTTCAGAAGCTCACAATTTACCAGGAGAGATATTCCATAAACAATATCACACAATGGAAGTGCCATGAATAAAATAAAAGAGAATGATGCTATCAGTGGTTAGAAAGGGACAGTCTGAAGAGACGGCATCTGAAATGACAACTAAATGACAAGAAAAATCCATCCATAAAGGGTTCTGGAGGAAAGATATTCCAGGCAAAAAAGGATGGCAGATGCAAAAGATCTAAGGCAGGAGCGAACTTGATGTGCTTGAGGGACAGATAAAGGGCTATGGATTGGAAACACACTCAAGAGGCAAGAGGGGCTGTAGGATCAGGGAGTGAGACAGGCAGGACCAGATCATGCAGGACTTAAGCAAAGAGATTTTATTCTATGTATCTGAGAAGGTATCGGATGGTTTTATGCAGAGGAGTAGCATGATCAGATTTACATTCTTAAGAAGACTGCTTCCACTCCTGTTTGGGGAATCAATTGCAGTCAGAAAAATAAGGAAGGAAAACAGTTAGCAGGCGAGTGGCTTAATCCATTTGCAATGGTGGCTTAAAGACTTAGACTAAGGTGTTAATAGTAAAAATGGGGGAGAATAAGATAGATTCCAGATATGTTTTAGAGATTGAATTGCCTTGACATGCTGATAGAATCAATTTTGGGGAAAGTGAAAGAGAAAAACAAGAAACATCTTCTAGCTGTTTGGCTTAAACAGTTGAGTAACTGGAGGTGGGAAGGCATCTTTACTGATACAGGAAGTCCTAGAAAAGGAAGGGATGTGTGTGTGTTTGCAGGTGTGTGTGTGTGTGTGTGTTGATGGAGATGGGCCATTTATCAAGACTTTTAAAAAAATGTTAAGTTTAAGATGCCTATCAACATTTAAAAGAAGATGTCAAGTAGCACATAGATCTAGGAGCCCAGAATTTATGAGAGAAATCTGGTTTGGAGATATGAATTTGGAAGTTATTATCATATAGATAGATATTTAAAGTTGCAGACCTAAAAGCATTCACCCAAGGAAAACGTGAAGGCAAGAGGGCTCACTCCAAAGTCCTAGAGCACCAAAACATTTGAGCTGTCAGGAAGGTGAAGAGAAACCAACACTGAAGGCTGAGAAAAAAAATAGCACTGTGTGCCCATCTGTGATCACGAACGGAAAGTATGACCAGTCAACAGAGAAGGTGTTTCTCGTCAGTGGTGTTCATAGCATGAGTTTTTGTCTTTTGAATACAGTCCGCTAGGTCCTCTGTGGAGTAAATGATCTAGGATTTCAGCTTATTACACAGCTCTGGAATAAAGAGGTCCTCATGGCTAGAAATCTGTGGACCAGTCTGACAAGACTAGAGGATTTGGACCCACTTTTATGTCCATTTGAGGAAAAACACTAAGAGTGGCTGATCTCCATGAAGGGGAGGAGAAGGGAGAGAAGGAAATGGAGAAAGGATGAAGCTCAAGGTTAGAAGGCCTCACTGGACTGACGTTTTTAATGGCACTTGGTTTTTCCCCTCCTGTGCCTTACTCTATAGCTTCCCTTAAGCGGATTACCTTCAGACACAGCAAGCCATGGAAAGGACACTTTCTGTCACAAAGATAATGCCATTTTCATGTGATCTGTTGTTGCATTTTTAAGTTCTCGTGTCCTTGAATCAATTTTCTAATAACTAATTAGCATCTCTTTCAAAGTTCAGAAGCCTTGGAAAGGGCGGGCTTATAGTGAAGTAGCTAATTTCTGTCTTCTGATTTTCAGTCCACACATCTGCTACTTTGCAATCTATCAGATTTCATGCGGTCCAGCTAAGATGTGATTTAACTAACAAGTATTCAAGCATAAGGTATGGTTTATTTCTGTTCTCAGCTATGACATTTGAGGAAGAGTGTATGATTAGAATCTTATGATCACACTGATGCTGGATTAATTCTCTACAACTATTTATTGAGGTAAAGTTTATGAAAATAATCCATTAGCTTTGGCTGTCTCCCTTTTCTTTAAGGTTCTTTGGAGGGCTGTCATGAATATTAATGTTGTTGTTACCACTTAATTCTTCTTCCTGTACCATTTCCTTCTCTGCAGCATTCTTTTTGAAATTCACAGGGCAATTACCTCTCACCAAATTCACCTAGAAAAACTGTAATTCTCAGGGCAACATAAATGTTCTGTTTAATTAAATGTTCTTATGAACAAGGGGTTAACCCAAAACGAAGCAAATAAAATGGTGAAATTTTCACCATTCTTATTTAAAACAAAAATCCACACAGTGATAGTACTGGCTACCTCAGGAAAGCCTTGGTGTTTGACACTAAACAACACAGAGGGCGGAGGAAGAAAGGCTCAGTCTCCAGACAAGCCAGACTTTGGTGTTGGAGAAGACAGGAATGATAATACAACTCCATCTAACAGAATACTCCGCCACGATAGTTTGAATATTTAGGAGTTTGTTTTTCTCACATCATAGGAGGCCTGGAGATAGGTAATTGCTGTTCTCAGTTCTGGATCTGGGTCTGCAGAGCTCTTGCAGCTTCCATTTTGCCCTTTGGACCCTAGCCATCACGTAAAGACCTGCTCTCCTGCTGGAAGAGAGGCCATGTAAAGAGAGTCCCCTGGAGGATGAGAGAGAAGTCAGGTAGAGAAGACTGACGAGCCCCAACCAGCAGCCAGCACTGAATCCCAGACATGTGAGTGAAGCCGCCTTGGATCCTCAAGCCCAGCTGAGCTGCTTTGGTTCACACCATGTGAAGCAGAAATGAGCCACCCCCCACTGCTCCCAGACATCATTCCTCACTCACAGAATTATAGCAATAAAATAGTTATTGTTTTAGGCTACTAAATTTTGGGGTGGTTCATTATGCAGTAATAGAAAACAGAAACAGAAGGTTAAGCAAGTTCTTATAGTGATACGTTTCCCCTGGTAGAGCTCAGTTCTTTATAGAACCCTTTTTCAAACTTTTTACATCAATGATTCCCCTTTAGATTGTTGTATTTAGTGTTATCAGACTCTACCAGTTGCTAGAAAATCAATGTGTGTGTGTAAGTTTGCACACAATGCATATATATTCTTTGAATAAAGACCAAATACCTACTGATCTACCAATGAATGTTAATAGCAAGGAAAGAATAATTATAAAATCCATGTATTTATTTCATTTTTATCTATCTTCCTAGCTTGGAAATGAATTATTTACTTAAGAATTACAATCTTGTTTATATTAATAGTAACATTTGGCATGTTTCTTTGAAATTCTCCTTCCTAAGCTCTGTCCTGCATGATGTAGCACCCTATAAATAACACTAATGTTCACAATCAGGCTTTCATCCTCTACTTGAACTTTTTCAACATGTTTTCAAGCCACTGGTTAACGTCATTTAATTTTTTTGAACAGTATCAGCAGGTAGATAGTACAGGTTTTATTATCTCTATTCCACATAGAAAGCAACTAAGACATTGACTATTGCACAAAAAATCTAAGCATATGTAGCAATATACCAACAAGACTCACTAGAGAAAAACTTTCATTCAGATATTCCTCTTTTAGGGCGATGTTCTTTGCAAACCATAATTAAGAAGCTTATGACATCTAAGTGTGCTGATGTTTCACGGTGCTCTCTGTGTGTCCAAGATAATTAAATGTTTAAAGAATCTTCAAAAAGAAACATACGATTAATTTACCTCAGTGGGAAATACCTATGAAAGTAGGTATCTTACAGCTCAACACTCAGGGCCTAATATTGTTTTAGAAGCAAATGAAATCAGCTCGGCCTCACAAAAAGCTTTCCAAAACCATCAGGCCTGCCAAAATGCTGAGCAGCCTTCTATCAGCAAATTCCTATTTTACCTTCTTATATTTATCTAATCTACACTTTCATCTTGTCCCACCACATATTCACAAACTGAGAGAGAACACTCTGACCCCAAGACAAATACAACTCTGACAAAGATTTCCACCTCCTCCCGCCCACTCCCAACAAAGAAAGAAAGAGAAAGAAGGTCTCTATTAAATTTCCTATCGGCCCATTGCCTTCTTCTTATGAGGCCCATCCTGGTCTCGTGATGCAGAAGAAGGAATACATAAACGTTCAGCTTTCATTTTACAACTATGGAGAAGAACCATAGCCTTGCATTTTGTAACCCAGATGTAATTAAGAAGATTACTGCTCAAATGTAAAACTGAAGCTTATTTTTTCACATCTTTATTAGTCATATGAAAGAAAATGATTAGGTTTGCTTTGATTTCATTTAGGCGCTGGGAACACGGACTAGTGTTTGTTTTCAAGGCTGCCAACGTTTAAACCTTCCAAGCAATTTTGGATTCAACAACTGAACACATTTAACAGCTAATGTATAACACACTATGTCCTCAGTTGAAAACCCACAGCAACTCCTAAAACATTTTAAACCTTAGCTTTTGTCATGAAACTATTGTAAATCTATGTTCAAAATCTTGTTTAAATTTTGTTTAAACCTTTCTGCAAGTGGATGCCCTTTGAGAAATAATTTCTGGAAGTGTTTATATCAGAGGCACTTATTAAAGTCTGAACTGCAGTTATTGCTAGGGATTTAGTGAGGCTAATCACTTTATTTCAGTTTTGGAGTCAATATTCCTTGATTCACTAACTAGAGTGCTAAGTGGAAAAATAAGTCTTCTGATTAAAGAGAATGAAAAAAGAGATTCTTAAGTTTTCAAAAGAATGACTTTTCTCCTTTTCTCCTCCTTCCTCTCTTCTTTTCCTTGTTCTCTGCCAATTTGTGCCATGTGGTTCAGACAAAAGTACCTAGGAGGAAATCTATGTGAAAAGGATGATCATAAGATTGATTTCTCAGAAGAATGACAGAATATTGATCATTAAAGTTGACTGAAAGGTTCGTGGTGAGAGGATTCCTTATACTAATTTTCTATCTTTGTATATTTTTGAAAAATTGTATAACGAAAAGTAAAAAATATTTTCTTAGGCAAAAATCAGTAACCAATTAACCAAAGTAGTTAACATAGTTAATAATTTCTGAGTAACAGAATTAATGCTAAATTTTCTACTTCCTACTTGAAAAAACAGATACTAAATGTTAATGCTTCCTGCTCTGTACTGTCAAAAGTCCTACGACGTTTTAATGTGAAAAGAACTTAAAGATGTGGTAAACTTAGGCTATTTAAAGGATAATTTGGCTCCAAAAGCATAAGTTAAAACTTTTTCATATAGGTGATAAAGAACATTTGTGTTTGGTTTTTTTATAAGATTACCTTTTTAGCTTTATCAGCAAATAAAATGTTGATTTCTTTGTTTCAGTTATCTATTGCTGCATAACAAACTACCCCCAAACTTAATGATTTAAAATAACAGCCAAATAACACTTGCTTGTGAATCTATAGAGCAGGAATTTGCATAGCAAGAGTGTCTCTGCTCCATGGAAGCTGGAGTCTTAGCTGGGATGACGCAAATGGCTGGGAATCTGGTGGACAGCTCTGCTGGGGTCACAGGTCTGGGGCCTCACTTCTTCCTGTTGGCAGGGCTTCACAGTACTCCTCCCCATGGCCTTGCCAAATATATGACTGGACATAGTCACAGCCCGGTGGTCTCAGGGGTGGTTGGATTTCTTACATGGCAGCAGACTTCCCAAGAGAAAAAGAGGAAGCTCTCAGGCTTCAAAAAGATGGCTCAGGACTGGTACACAATGAATTCCTGCTGCATTCTATCAATCAAAGCACATCACAAGGGCCAACCCAGTTTTCAAGGAAGGAGAACTAGATGAATCAGGATGGCTTACTTTAGCGGGGGGTAAGGGAGGTATAGGACTGTGGGCAGCCATTTTTGAAGACTATCACGTAGTGGCTTTAAAAGACCTTTATATTTGGATGTATCTGGTACCTGGAATTTAAAGCACATTGGAAAGTACCATCACCTAGTGGCAAGATGTCCTCAGTTTTGGCAGCTATCTAAAAGGGGAAAGGACTTTAGGATAGTGAAATGTAAAATATCTTTAGTACCCTTTCTCACAAATTAAATAAAAATTACTAGTACAGTAAAGGCACAGAGTTTAAGTCACATTACAAAGCAGATTTGGGGGGAAATGCGATTTCTTTATTCAGTCTCTAATCTGGATTTGTTCCCCCAAATGACTGTACACTAGTAAGTAGGAGAAAAAAATATATTGGGTATGCATTTTAGCTTAAAGCAATGATCTATAACCTAAACAGTCCACTAGGTAATGTTCAGCCATGCCCCTCTCCTCTATTAGTCTTCCAAAGAGAGCATCTGAGTGCACAGAAACAGAAGAACACCTTATGTGTTCCAAGCTCAAGGGGCCCCTGAGCTTGTTCTAGTCTTTGTATATTTACCAAATATCCAAAGGGATACCCCTTTTTGTCCTGGTCATCGTGCCTCCTATTGGTGCTGTCATCTGTGGCTGATGAACTTATATCTCCTTTCTCCTTGGGAAAGGTTCTGGATGGTATTCCCTGGACAACTTGGCCTCCTTTACTCCTGCTGGCTGCAGATCCTAACTGCTGAGTTGTCCACCTGGACCAGTGATCCCCACCCATCCCAGCCTGTCTTGCACAATCAATCCCATTGCACAGCAGACTCCACAGCAGTCCCATGATCATTTAATACAGCACTCGTGCCACTTAAGAACTGAAGGCTGCCAGGAAAGCCTATCCCAGAGCCTGTCTGCCTGATTACCCTCTATGTAGAAAAGAGTCACAGCAAGCTTGAGACTGCTATCCTTAGGCCTGCTTACAAGGTTATCCCATGGCTAGTGTCTGGGACTCGGATTTTGGGAGGATTCCCACCATATTAACTAATAAGAATGGATCACTGTCTCTCAACTATTTGTGCAAACAATGTGGTTTTTGCTGAAGATCTGTTTTCCTTCTGGGAGCCTGGAATTTGGCACCTGCCAGGAAGAGGCTACCTTCATGACCAGCTCCCAGTAAAAACTCTGGGCACTGAGTTTCTAATGAGCTTCCTGGTAAACAACATTTTACACGTGTTGTCACACCTGGTTGCCAGGAGAATCAAGTACATCCAATGAGAGTCCACCAAGAGAGGACTCTTGGAAGCTTGGTTCCAGCAAACTTTGTTCCAGACCCTTTTTCCCTTTGCTGATTTTACTTTGTATCTTCTCACTGTAATAAACCATAACCATGAGTACAATCACAAGCTGAACCCTGCAAGTCCTTCTAGCAAATCATTGAACCTGGAAGTGGTCTTGGGGACCCTCAGCACTTTCTCTGCCACCATGAGGCTTTGATATGGTGGCATCTCAGATTCAGAATGTATGGTACAGCCTACAAGATAAGGTTGGAGGAAATCCAGAAAAGATGAAACTCAGAACTCACTTATCTTCACTTCTTTCTTCTTTCTTTCTTCTCCTGAGTCTGGAAGGGGGATCACATTATTCACCTCCACTATATCAAAATTTACTACCTAAGGCAGGTAAGCCTGTCGACGACATCAGTAGCTAAAGAAGTAGCTTCTCTAGACTGCAATAGAAAGTCCTCTTTCAGGTCAATAGCCTGTCTTACAGGTTTTTTTTCTGACTGCATAGTCGTAGGTTGCATGTTGAATATCATCCATCATGTTCTATCCACAGTCCCTGTGCAGACGGATGCTTTGGGTGGAATGAATTAATAGCTTATAACTGCAAAAGTAAAGGACTAAAGCACAATAAAATATTTCAAGATATTACCTCCATTATATTAACTTAAAGTTCATTGCTTTTGTTCATATTAAGGTTAATAAAACTTTATTATGAACAAAAAAACTAAATGTGTGTATATACTATATATGTGTGTATATGTGTGTATGTGTGTGTGTATATATATATATATATGCATACACACACATCACCTCAAGTTAACAGTACATGATTTTCTTCAGTTTTCATGTGTTAGTTTCCAAAACTAATTGAGGTTTTGCCATTACTTTTAATGTCAAAAACCACAATTGCTTTTGCACCAGCCTAATAATTTTACTTCATAAATTTTATCTTTTGTTTTTCAATATAGAAAAGAGATTCACCTAATCAGAGCAAACCCACTGGCAAATTTTCTCTTGTAAAGCAATTTTAAATAAAATACTAAATTTAGAACATCACTAAATGACAGTGTTTAATATTGTACATGATCCAACAAGTTTTTAATATATTGAGTCAAAAGTAAATTTTACCGATGGTCCAAAAATAATAATCAGGCTTAGTGATCAGTTTTACCTGGGGAAGCTGTGAACATGAAGAAAAGAACATTAAAATAAAACAACTAGTGACGAGAACATTCCCACAATGGCGAGTGCCATGTCCCTGGGAGAGCACATATCCTTGTAATAACCCCTTCTTCAAACTCAGTCTCTCCTTACCTTTTTTGCTTCCAAAACAACCTTCTCCCCTGCACACTAAATAAGGAGATAAATGCACTCAAGCAAGCAAGCATTACCTGGATTCCACGAGGTAAAAAATAGCATGGTGAGGGTCTTTTAGAGGAGGTTAGTTGTTCTCATGCAGCATAGTCTGATTTTAGTATCACCTGCTTTCATTTGGAATTAAGGAGAATCCAAAAATAAATGAACTGGCTCAGAACCACTTGATGAAAATAGTGTTGAAAGGCCCTGTCTCCAGCTGGCCGCCACACTGCAGAACCATGGCTGGGGTCCCCACCTCCCTCCTATTTCCCTTCCTATGTGAGAGCAGCTCATTCCTGCTGCCAGTGCATATTTAACATGAAATTCTTCAAGTACCACTGCAAAGCATCCAGCAAACACACCACCTCTAAAGTTAGTCTTACATATGTAGCCAGAGACATGGATAAATATAGAGACCTAGAAATACATACAGAACGCCAGAAAAACGTGCTCTGGGCCAGAAACATATTGTGAATATGCAAATATCTCAGTGTCTGGTACTGACGCTCTGCCCTTTAGCACTTGCCTAACTCCATCTTTCTCTCTTTTTCTCTTTGCACCACGTCCCCCCACCACCAGTATCTTCCCATCTGTTTATTTTTTCCAAACTTTCGTTTTAAAAAATATGGTATCACCGCTTAAAAATAAGAAAAATATGGTGCCACAAATACGGCTGCCAGGTGTAACATATGATGCTGCTTCTGGGAGTCGGGGAACAAAATGTATAAAGGAGGCTGCATTCAAATTTTCTTACAAAGGTTACCGGAAATGGATTTTATCCATTTTATCTGAACTCTGTTGGTTCCTGGTTAGATTTCAGGTCTGCTTTGTACTTTAAAGAAATTGTATAATCCAGGCCTTGTCATCAGCTTTCTTAATTTATTTCCCTGAAATGACAGGCCTGGCAGAGGCAAGCCTGCCTCTCAAATGTCTGGATTACAGTGTAGCTATGGAAACAGGTGTTAAAGGGGCATGGATGTCAAGTTACACTGGTACTTTGCACATCGCGTTCTATGTGGACAGCATGTTATTTTACATGCTGACCAATGCAACTGCATCCCCTATGCTTGATTTACAGGAGACTATCACAAAGGAGATCTGCCTTGAGGAAACTATTAGATTGGCCCAGGATGGAGAATGAAGACAGCAATTTGCTGTGTTCTCTAAAACTCTGATTCAAGTTCCCTAGTCTGCCGAAAATAAATAAATAAATAAATAATTTGACATGAAAGAAATGAACAAATAAATAAAATTAAAGGAGAGACAGGGAAATCAGAATATATTTTTGTTCTATTGGGTAATTTTCCTTTTCTTGTCTAAAAGGAAGAAGAATGAGAAGAATATTTTAAGAAACAATCCTGCTCTAATTCACATACCCTGTCTGTAACTTTCATGAGTATACCTGTTCACAATATTAAAGACCTAGTGAATCTCAGCATCATTATATAGGAGAAGCCATTTTCAATAACTTGCTAAAAACAATGCTCTGCATTAATCTGACCTACTCAGAAAGAGAAAGAAGCAAAGGAACAAATAGTTCTGGAGGAGCCACTGTGTGCTGGCCTAGTGATCAGACATGAGTTATTGTATTTCATTTCATCTTTACAAACAGCACTGCAGGGGAGGTATAATCCTTGTTTTATGGGAAAGGATACTGAGACTCAGAGAGGTTAAGTAATATGCTCAAGGCCTCAAGGTTACAAGTGCAACAGCCAGAATTCAATCTGAGGTTTGTCGACAAAGCCCATGTTCTTTCCGCTAATCAACCTAGGCAGTAAGTTTAGGGCATGTAAGGGCAAACTGGCATGCCCCCTCCCTGGCATGCTTCCCCTCACTTCAGCTGCTTTCAGAAGACAAGGTGTCACATCGCAGGCTGGGTCACAATAATTAGGTGTGGTCCCTTGGCACTCACATTATGTTGGCCAGACTCCAACTTCTATCCATATTAGCATTACTCAATTGAAATTGTATCCAATCCTCGATGAGTTATTAAATCAAAGTCCAATTTAAATTGATATTGAGAAACTATACTTTTAAAAAGCAGCGGTATAAAACCTAATGGATCCTGTTTGCTTACTTTATAAATACTTGTGGTGATTTTTGATGTATCATTGATCTTCTGACAGGCAAAACAAGAATAAGAGCAGAGGTATTCCCAAACCCACATGTATATAAATTTTTTAAAAATTAAATTTATGCCTCTGAAAAGCTGTGGTGAGATACATTTGCATTCACCTTAATGTGATCATTTACATGCAAAAAAGTCTAATATAGATGAAGCTAACTGATTTACAGGTGTCTATCCATGTCTATCTGACAAGCAGATAAAAAGAGGCTCAAATAAAACAACCCTAAAAAATAAAGAAGGTTGTTGTGAACTGGCTATTGAAACTAGCAGCAATTGGAAAGTTATAGCAAATTCTGCTTTACTACCATTGCTGTACTTATAGTTTCTTTTGAAAATCTATACTAATACATAGTAAAGATGTAAAGCAACATTACCAGTAATAGATTTTGGCCTCAAGTTCCTATATTCAAATTGTGCATCTTTCAATCCTGAAGGAGTTGTTGCCACAATCTAGGCAATGTCCTGAGGAGTTGTTGCCACAATCTCAGCAATGACAAGCCAGTTCAAAGATGCAGCTGTACCTCTGCAGTGAGATCTATCTTCTCCTTCCCTGGAATAGGGGTGGTTTTAGAGAGGCTAACCAGCAAGCCTGAAAGAGTGGTGTTGATCAAAGTCAGAGGAAATGCATCTCAGTTTTCTAAATAGGGAAGTTCCTTCAGTGTATTATTTGAGATTCAATTTCTATTGATTGGGATATGGGGGAATGTTTAAGAAGTATATGTGTTATATGTTGAAGGAGAAATGGAAATTCATTCATTGTGATGACGTGGCTGGTACTAAAGGACTAGTGAGACTCCCTGAAAGTTCTTACAGGGTCTGCTTTATAGAATAGGAACTTGGTGGAACAGAGAAGGAGAATTTGGGCAGCACTCAGAGCACCTGACACAATCCAAACTACCTTCTGAGACACAGAGAAAGAGAAACTAATACTATGAATATGCATTATCCTTTTGGACATTTAAAAATGCCATGGAAAATTGGTCTTATTATTCCTATTATTAAGTGGTGATGTCAGGATTTGAACCCAGGCATACCTGCTACCCCCTGGGCTCCTGCTTTGTTTAAGACTATACGGCTTATCTGTCCTGTCTTGCCTGAATTGTGGTCATGCCAAGCCTTTCCTTGAGAGTTTAATTAGTCAAACGCACCAATGAGCCCAGATTCTAAGTCCACAGCACTTAAAATTAGCAGAATTCTATAGTCAGTCACTCCTCGGATAGCCTATTTTCTACCATTCATCAACTCGAAATATATTCCAACTTGACAAATAGGATTTTCTTTTCTTTTTCACCTCAGCTTTGAAATAACCCCTTTACATCCATTGAGGAAATAATGATCTTGGAGGCAGTGGACACAACAGGCTTTTCCTCTGAGGTCCAGAAGGATTTATTTGTAAACATCCATTCATTCAACATTATTTGAACACCTACCAATACGGTTTGGCTGTGTCCTCACCCAAATCTCAACTTGAATTCCCACGTGTGGTGGGAGGGACCCCGTGGGAGGTAACTGAATCATGGGGGCAAGTCTTTCCTGTGCTGGTCTCATGATGGTGAATAAGTCTCATGAGATCTGATGGTTTCATAAAGAGGAGTTCCCCTGCACAGCTTCTCTCTCTTTGCCTCCTGCCATCCATGCAAGAAGTGACTTGCTCCTCCTTGCCTTCTGCCATGATTTGAAGCCTCGCCAGCCTTGTGGAATTGTAAGTCCATTAAACCTCTTTCCTTTGTAAATTGCCCAGTCTCGGGTATGTCTTTATCAGCAGTGTGAAAATGGACTAATACACCTACTATGTGTTCAGTATGTTTAGTGTTATGGAATGCAAATGATTTTAAGTAACTTACAGTCTAGTTGAAAAGGCAAGCCAGTTATTATCTGGACAGTACAATAACAGAGGCATGTACAGAATATTTTGACAATAGGAGAAAGGGGCAGATAAGTCAATATTCAAAGATGGGGAAAGGTGGATGAGAGCATTAAAGAAGGTTTCTTGGGGGAAGTCACATGTAATTCATAAGCAGGGGTTCATTCTGTAGGTTAATAATTGCATAAACTGTGTTCATGATTCAGCTCCAAATTATACTGTCCCATCATATTAGCATAAGAACAAGTACTCTGAGGTTGTATTCTTTTTTTTTTTCTTCAGTCTCCAGTTTATGGGAAAATAAGTTAGATTTATAGGAAACTTTACTCAGACACACTCACACTCACATGCACACGCACACACCCTAGGTAGGACAATGTGCTGCTACAACTGCTTCAATCCCACACCAGCTCACATAGGGTACTGGGAGGATGAGCATCCACTTCATCCAATGTTGCTTCCAGTAAGAATCAAGTGGTGTATGTTTAAATTAGGCAAGGCAACATGGGTCTGCAACTGACCAAAGTCGGAGAAACAACAGAGAAGTGTCATACCTAGAAGTTCTGTTGCATGCAGGCTTAAATTAACTCTTGTGTACGTAACTCCAGATCTTTTTCTCCAAGTCCTAACGTTTGGTCTGTGGCACAACACTTTCCAACATTTCTCTCCAGACCATCCCCCCAAAATAGAGCTGGCTAGACCATGGTTGGGCTTCACCTGTAAATTAGCATTCATTCAGATATCATTTTATCTGAGGAAGCTTTTTGTTTTGTTTCATAATAATAGCTTTTTCATAAAGTATGGCCCCAATGCCCAGACAACCAGAAAAGGTACAGTTTGGCACGTATGGACTTTCTCTGCAGTTTGATTAAATCCCAAGTGAATTCTTGGCTTACCTCATTTCCTTGCTAACAAGAATGCAAACATTCTCTGGTCTTTCCTCCTTATTTTGTCTGTTTCCCCAAAGGTCCTGGTGACTGGCACATGTTCCCTAGAGGTACTGATTTCACACATTCCACTGGGCTGTGTTACCCTGAAATATTTCCCCCTTTTCATGCAACATATACTCCACCCCATCCGTACAAGCCAATCAACATATGTAGGTGTTCATATATCACTAAGTAATGAATACAGGATATATGTGCCTCTGTATACTAGGTTGTGACAAATCTATTTACAATTATAATCCCCTTGCCATTTGGTATCTGAAAATCTGTTGGTGTCTAGAATAAATTTTCATTCAATGCACTGATACATATAACTGGTATATGGGCCAACGAGTTGTGTCTTTTTCACATATCTTAAAAAATAAATATCTTGTGATACTTTTGATAGCATGTAAATTTATATGCTCCCCCTTTTTATTCTTAAAAATAATGTTCTCTGGAATGATTTCCACTGACTGAGGATGTGAATTCACAGGAAAAGATGATCTTAAACTCAGCCAGGACACAGAACTGTTGTACGTTCTGTTCCCTGGATTCTTTTTCGTATTTTAAATTGGCTACACTGGATTTACTAGCCTGACTTATGGAGTGCTTTCTATTTATCCCCTACCTTTCAATGCCCCTAAGGTACAACTGTGCAAACCTTGTCCTTTATACGGAAAAACACTTTGCTGTCCTGGTCAAATGGAAGGCTGCAGTGCATACTTTGGATGGCTGAAATTTTCTCTTAAATGAAATATAGGAGCCATAACTCAGTTTCTCTGGCAATGAACCATAGAGGCCATTCATCAGGATGTGGCAGACATTTATCTCCTCAAATACTCCAAGGCAGATGGAAATAGCATCTAGCCTCCTGTCAGAATAAATAACCCAAACATTGCCCCCTTCCCGAAAAGACCCAAACACATCAGCAGCCATAGATCAGCAGGAGGCAAAACCAAACCAGTCAGCTGTAAACCTTCGCTCCACTCCCACCTCTTCTTCAGGGGCATGGCAGTCTCATTTCACAATGGGTGGGCGTTTTACAGCCAAGGCCTTTGTTCTGACCCTCTAAGTAAGAAGTCCAAAGCTAATGCGTTGTTTTTTGACTGTAAAGTTCCCGTCTTTCCCGCTTTTGACTTTATTGGGGAAAAAAAGGACTTTTTTCATGTTCAAACCTAAATACAAACATTTAAAAATGATTTCCTCCAGGGAATAGTTTGGGACAACAAGCTTTTTCCCCTATTTTGAAGCAAATTAGGCCTGTAGACTGAAAAATGTTTAAGTAATAAATCCTATGTTATGTGTATTTTACCACAATTTTTAGAAATTAAAAATTTTAAACAAAGATATTAAATTAGTCTTAAAGAAACTCAAGGATAGCTAAAATTAATAAAGTTTTAAAATACTCATCTTTCTTAATTTTATCATATTTATAACATATTTAAGTCTTCTGGAAGACAAGCAGAATGTAAACTAGCTTTTTCCCATGTAATGCTGGCCTTATATTAAAATTGTTTATTATATTTCTGAGACACTCAAAGCTCCATGGTGATGCTTTCATTTACAAAGTTTATGAGCAAGGCCAACTCCACACCCTGAAAAGCCTAACCTCAGCCTAACCAGACTAGCCTAAGAATTCTACCCGGTTTTTCCTCGCTCCACTCCCAAAGAGAATTTCTGACTTAAAGGTTGTACTTTTTAACTTTTCTTTAAAAAGTTAAAAAGAACTGATTGGCTCTCTAATATCTTAGCTCATGAATTTTTAAAACTGAAAAGTCTCAAGAAACTAAGACACTTGTTTTGCTTTGTTTTGTGTAAAAATATGACTTTTCCCCCAAAAGTTCCCCCTACCCCTTTTTGAATAGCCCCATCATTGTTCCTCAGGGGTTGTAAACTTTTTAAGAAAAGAACTTAATGGCATGGCGTCTGTAAGTCCACCTTACATAGCACACTGCCATGTCTTCATTAGGCATTCGAAGTGCTAATGGCCTTGATTTGAACTGGCAGGACAATAGAATACTCCTGAACAAAAATGTTTTGGAAATGACAAAAGTAAAATCATCATCTTCAATGAACTGGTGGTGTGCATTCAATAGCCAAACACCATTCCTGAAAAGGGAAGCATGCAGAAAGATAGACAGAGGGCTTTGTCTGTTCTAGGCTCAGCTGCTTGGCCAGTAGTAGAACATTTTTGGCTTTCATGTCAAGCCACACTTGAGCATTTGCTTATAAAGGGAATTTAGGAGTATGAAAAACAGCTTAAGCACATTTTCTACAAGTGAAGTGGAAGAACATCTGGAGGTACCCAACTATG
The DNA here is from genome assembly GCF_009764315.1 of Trachypithecus francoisi. Taxonomy (NCBI): domain Eukaryota; kingdom Metazoa; phylum Chordata; class Mammalia; order Primates; family Cercopithecidae; genus Trachypithecus; species Trachypithecus francoisi. Next base: position 17,707,609 of record NW_022681461.1, read on the forward strand.
AAGTTAAGGAACCTCAGATTGTTCCCTTGGAGAGTAGACCCTAGGACATTTACTGAATATTCTCAGCAGTTTGTGGTTTTTACCCAATGTTAAATATACACATGCATACACAAAGGTTCTGAAAAAAGCAGAACCTTTAATACAGAGTTTGAAATCTAAATAAGCGTTAGCTGCTGAATTTCTTCTGAAGAACTAAATAATTCCTGAATATGATATGAAAACTGAAAACTCTTCAATGGTTCTCCAATACCTGTAAGATAAGGTCCAAACTTAAGGCTTTAATTAGTGTCCACCTCTCTAGCCTCTTACCTGCAATTCCTTCAATCTATAGCCAGGCTTGTTACTTTCCATGGGAGCCATATTCTCACACCCTATGCCTTTGCCTAAGCTGCCCTATCTTTATTGAGTATTCTTCTCAATACTGTCCTCCTGGCAAATGCCTACACACAACTTAACACACTCAGGCCATGGATGAGGCTTTCCCTGGCACTACCTGGGGAGACTCACAGACCCCTGCTTTCTCCCTCTGGCCTCTGCCGTATTGCAGCCAGAGCACCTGCCATGGTGCAGCGTTTGCATCACTCTCTCTAGATTATATAGTGTCTAAAATGCAGGGAGGCTCTCTGTATATATGCAGGAAAAGGAGGACAGAAGCCGCAAAGCAAGGGAGGAAGGAGGAAAAAGAAGATTCACACACACTGGTGCTAAAACAAAACAAAACAAAACAAAACACAGTAGGACACTCATTCCTTCACTGACTCATTCTTTCATTCACCTGAGGGACCTGGGTATAGGACGGTGCACGGAGGAATTGAGAGAAAATGCTAGCTGGTGTCTTAAAGCCTAAAGATAAGATAAAGTCAGTGAACCACTGGTATGAAAGTCAAAATCAAGCTCAAAATCCAGAAACCAAGAAGATGGTAAAGTTGAGACAGAGCAGAGGGGTGGAAGAGCACAGCATTCTGTCCCCTTCAGAGGGGACAGGTGTGGTTTTCAGTCTGCAACAGTCTCCACCATTCCTTAATACTTCATTTAGCTAGACTCATTCTATTATATTACCAATCTAGATTCTGTAGGTATTTTGGTTGTGGACCTGTGACCTAAGGGATTTATTTAATACATGAGTGTTTGGGACTCATCTGATCCACTGGTTTGGAGGCCAAGAATTTTGACACTTCTGAAAGAAAAATAGCTTATTACTGACAATGTTTTTAAACTACAGAGCCTTAAAGCCTCGGTAATATCTCTAGCTTCATTCATCAAACCAGGCATTCTAATAGTTGCTTGAGGGCAAGGAGCATTTGATGACAAATGACTAACAAAATACACAAACATACAACACACACACACACACACATCCCCACCCTCACCATCACCACCATCGCCACCACAAGAACAAAACACACTGGCCCTTTTCCCTCATGATGCTAATTTTCCTCAACCTGCTTCCTCCAAAGAAAACTTTATAATTGTGTATGCTTTACAAAGCTCCTGTACGATACTAGAAATAACCTTTTTTTTTTTTTTAGTTCTCTCCAAATAAGAATTATGACCTCATCATTCAACACAAGAGTACAGCTGCTATCACAGGAGGGTTGTTCATTTTCCAGCAAAGCTGAAGGGTGACTGCGTTTAGTTCATAATATATTTTTTTAATGAGGCGGTGTCTATGTTCGCTCCTTGAGAGGCAGGGCTGGAGGAGAGATGGCAGGGAGCGGGGAGTCCTTGAAATCAATTGGCTCTGTGGAAAACTAAGGGTCTAAGATATTCTTCATTTGCTCTAACCATAATCCATTGGACTTGCATTTCGCGCTCTATCAAATCAAACTTTCCCCAAGGAAAACCTGATTCTTTTAGGCTCAGCCTGTGCTCTGAGAGCACAAGCCACATGGCCTCCTTCAATAAGTCCCCATTACTGCCGACTGCATTGGTTTCGGAGCCAAATCCCAAGGGCTCCAAAGATGGATCATTCAATCTTCTGAGTAATCAATCCCAAGAGCTTGCCGCTCCGGCCCGCTTGGCTGAGCTACAGGAGTAGCTGGCCTCGTGGCCAGTGCAGTATCAGGCCTGGGGAAGTGGCAGCAAATGCATAACCTCCCCTTTAAAAAGCCTATACATGAAAAACTTGGAAAGGGCAGGAGGAAGGTGTGAAAACAGAAGCAGGGGCTGGTGTAGGAGGATGGGACATTCAATCCCAAACAGATTTAACTTAAGGAAAAAAAAAAAAGAGGTTACCTGACCCTGTTCAAAAACCTCACGCCCCGCGATGCCCTTCGGGAAACTCGAACCACCCAACTCTGTTGTCACATACTGAACCCACACCCAGCGTGTTAAGTATCACTGGCGCTCAGACAGAAAAATATCATCATTCCCTCCTCCTGGCTGGTGTCTTTAAATAGCTCCTCTTATTTACGGTGTACATAGTGTTAATGTCCTTCAGTTGCTCTATTTTCAAGGATGGAAAAGCCGTTGCTAAGCATTTCTAAATGACAGCCCCAGGGTTCATTAAAAATATGGCAAACATTTGCTAAGCTCATTAAGTGCAATTTTTGTGTGTGTGTATCAGATTCCTCCTCTGCATGTTCTGCGTGACCAAACATCTATTAACCCTAATCCCATTGATGAGTCTGATACATTCAAACCGGCAATTAGACAAAACAAAAGGGATATTTATGGAGAGACTCCTAAATGGGCTTTCATACTGGTCTAAGCTGTTTCAAAACGACAGTTTAATTCCCCTCTGTTAATCCCTTGCTTCCAGAGCACTCCCTTTGTTTGATTATAGGCTGTCAGGTTTAGGAATTCTGATTGAATCAAAATTCGAAGCAAACTAGAAACACATAATAATTACACTATTTAAGCACTGTTGCCTCCCGTATAAGCAAACGAAATGCTCCACAAATGAACACTCCTCAGCACAAAGGGTTTCTAAAATGTACTGCTTGCACAATTAGAGGCCATAGAATGTGCATTAGGTGGTTGTTTGCCCCGATCCTTTTAAAAATGCTCCAGTTGATGAATCTGGTGGTAAAAAGCACCATGCATTAAATCTGTTGACTAGGCAAAAATATTTTAAGACGGGCTCCCTCTGCCCTTCCTCCACGCCACCCCTTCACCTCTCTCCCGCCTCCCCGGCCGCAGCTGTGGACTGGTCTGACCCGCAGTGGTTGATCTGAGCACCGGCTCTCATTTGGCCATTCCAGCTTTCCATTAACTCAGGGCCGCGGTGGTGTTATTATTAGAGGCGGAAAGGATTCCGCATCACTTACATGGTGTAAAGCTGGACAAATAAACAAGTCCTGACTGTGGATGTCTCCCAATCGCACCGGGCCTCCCATTTTGAATGCACTCTTTCAAATAGCAAAATGACCCTTCTCTCGCTTGTAAAACCTCTCTTTGTTTTCCCTTAAAGAAAAGGAAACTCACCAAGAGGAGTGGACTTTTGACAGAGTTCCCCCGCAGTAACATCATTTTCAAGTGGCTCTTGACCAGCTGAGCTTTTTCAAAGTGTAACTTTTATAGCCACAGAGGATCATGTCTTATTTAGGTTCATTAAATTTCCTCTTACTTTGCAAAGGGCAGACCAAACTCACAGCTCCCGAGAGACAGAAGCCAACCCTTCATTCTTCAAGTCGATTGAGCACTGGTCAGGGCTCTATTTTGAAAGCCCTACCCAGAACTGGACCTCATAATTTAGTCTCTGTTGGATGAAACAAACAAACAAATAAAAAGCATTTTCCTCGTTGGGTTAGAAATGGATCTTTTGTGTTTTCGTTACTGGCAAAAGTTCTGGTGTTGCCATTGTTAGCGTGGCAACAAGATACAAGGTGATTTACAGAAGTACTGCCTGAGTGAGGCAAGGGTGCCTGGACTCGCAGGGCTGGGTGAGAAACATTACCTAAGAAATAGAGACAGGATGAATAAGAGTTTAACTACCAGATTGTCTGTTGTCCACAGAGGCATCCCCCTCACCGCCCCTGCCGCTCCCTGCCCAGGAACTACACTTCCCAGCATTCCCTACCACTAGGATTCCAGGCCAGATGCTTCCAAGGAAGGGATCTCACCAGGATTTGGAAGGGGAAGAGAAAGAGAAGCCACTCTTCTCCAGCAGTAGCTGGGACAGGACTTGCAAGTCCCAGTGTACTATCGAAAATTACTATGAGGCTGCCCAAGCTTCCCTTTGCTTCCTGCACTTCCAGATGTCTTAAACAGGCAGTTCCTGCCTGACTTTGGCTCCTAGCCCTCCTCATTGATGTGCAAGCCTCTAATTACCCATGTTAAACTACTTCCTGCTTCACATACCTAGCTGAAACCTGACTGATGCAGGTAATAGGTGCCTGGAACTGGGGAAGACAGCAGAGTTGACTAAAGCCAGACCATTTTGAAAATGGGATCTGAAGCTTAGTGTGGGGAGTGTGCCATTTCATGCGTGCATGCAAGCCTCCTTTCAACAAATTTTTACAGGGGGCACCTATAGTATCCCAAATTTTCTGGTAGAAACTAGTGATAGAGCTATGTACCCTAATCCAGAGACTTATCGCGTAATACAATAAGGGAGAGAGAAAAGGAGCTGCAGCTGCCATTTATGGGGAGATTGATTAAAAAAAAAAAAACAATAGTAATGAATTTAGCAATAATAACAACAACAACAACAACAACAACAAAAGGTTAATTGGGAACCAAGCTATATAATCTTTCTAATCTTGTAGCCTTGAGGCAATCAAATCAGTTTACTGAGTGTCCACTTCCCAGTTCCAGTCTTCTTTCATACGTGATTGCTATGAAATTAGAGATAACAAAGGTAAAGTACCCAGCACCACAGCCAATGCACAGTAGTCAGTCAGCAAATGGTCCTTGTACCTTTTGTTCCTCACTAGGTACTAAGCTTCTAAAGGCAGCTGCCAGGTTTTACTGTCTTGGTGTCCCAAGTATTTACTTTGCACAGTGTCTTAGGTTTAAAAGATATTCAATAACTCATGAATGAATGATGAATGCTGGAATAAATGAATACTTGAATAAACTGTGTGGTACATAATACATGCTTGGTAATTGAGCTGTTCATGTTATAATTGAGTATAATTAGAATCCTGTAAATATGTACAAAGCCCAGTGGGAACAAAGGAGAAGGAAGTCTTGGATGAGTTAGGAAAGAAAAGGAGTATTAAAAGCTGAGACTTGAAGGATGAGGATGACCCAAAGGTCCTATCATTTGGACAAATGATGGCACAACACAACCAGTTGAAAAGTGTGCCCAGTATGCTGACACAATCTTCTTACCTGGGCATCTCCGGGCCTCTTGCTCTGAATGATGGCCAAGGCTTTCCCACTGGGGCCAGGGTGAGCCTCCTGTGACCTGTTGAGTTAACTCTGAGCTCTGTGATTCTATGAGTTCTTGGGTAGGAAAACCCACACATCGCACAAGAATGCCCCATGAGTGACGCAGGCTCTCATTTCTGCTGAAGGAAATGAATTCAGAAAGAAAATGATAATCTACAGGGAGTAACACCCACGCAGTTATCACTCAAATGATCCCAAAAGGCTCTGAATCTGATTGGAGCAGTGCTTCATAAACTTCCTTTCAAGGGGTTTCTTTGTCATCTTGGTAATTATGAAAGACTTTTATATTCTGATTAAATATGCTCAATCTCTGTTCAATTTTATACTTATTTTTAAACTTTACCTAGTATTTCTTTTTTCTAATTTTTTTGCCTATGCATTCTTAATTTAATGTATTTTCTCCTTTTGCCTCCTTGCTACCTCCTTCTTCTCATGCTCCCTTCCCAAATGTCAATAGCAATATTCCAGAATCATTTCTGGGTGGCCTCATTCTTTATTCATGGTACATTTTTCCTGATCCTCTTGTGGGAGAATCTCAGATCAGTGATGGCTCTAGGCCTTGCTACTTTCTCTGCTCATTCAATCATTTAGTCATTTATTCATTCATTCATAAAAAGCTACTGAGCATCTACTATGTGCCCAGCAGTGTGCTCTGGGCACTGAGAACAGGTCAGACAGGTTCATGCTTATGGAATTTAGCTTTTGGTAGGAGAACACAGGTGCCCCTGGATATATCATAAAATAAGTAAAGGGAATAAGTAAAATCTAACACTGACGCCCCTCACTTTCCCTTTTCAACCAACTATTTTGTCCTGTGTTGCTTCTTTTACTCTGCTCACAGACAAAACTTCTTTCTGCTGGATTTCCCACAGCTGCCTGGTCTTCATTTGAGGCCCCCAGTCAAGCAGACCCACTCTGTGTTTAGACCCAAACCATCTTACTCAAACGAAGTCAATCTATCTTATATCCCAATGCTTCTCAAACTAGAATATGAGCATGGTATACTAGGAATTTGCAAAACCACTGGAAAAATCCAATGCAGCTTCCTGGAACATCAAGTCTGCTGGAGGATAAAAAGGAATATAACAAACATAGAATATAAAATTTACATGAATGTTTTAGATAAAACAGAGGGAAAGAGAGATCATGCTTATGGTCAATTGCTTTTTACTGTTCTTCAGAGTCCTGAGAGACAGACAAATGGGAAGAGAAAGGGAAAACAAGGCAGAGACAGGAGTGAGTTGAGGAGTGGGAGATGCACATTCAGAAGGATGATGTCAGGAAAGCCCTGAGAATGGTGCCGGATGCTGCTTCCACAGGGCCCAGGTCTCCAGCTGCTCTCCAGCTGAAAACCCTGCAAAGCCTTCCCTTGGCCATCAGGAACACACCTCTACCCAACACTACCCACCATCTGTCCTTGCCCAGCTCTCAAAGCTCACCCAATACCTTTTTTCTTTTCCTTGCTATGTACAATCATTTGGTTCCTTCTTGAGGGTTTCTGCACCAGCTGCTGCCTTTGCTTACAATGCTTCCACACTCCACCCTCTCCCATATCTTGTCTTCACAGGGTTAGAAGCTTCTTTCCTTCTTTTTTTTTTTTTTTTTTTTGAGGCAGAGTCTCGCTCTGTCGCCCGGACTGGAGTGCAGTGGCCAGATCTCAGCTCACTGCAAGCTCCGCCTCCCGGGTTTACGCCATTCTCCTGCCTCAGCCTCCCGAGTAGCTGGGACTACAGGCGCCCGCCACCCCGCCCGGCTAGTTTTTGTATTTTTAGTAGAGACGGGGTTTCACCGTGTTAGCCAGGATGGTCTCGATCTCCTGACCTCGTGATCTGCCCGTCTCGGCCTCCCAAAGTGCTGGGATTACAGGCTTGAGCCACCGCGCCCGGCCACTTCTTTCCTTCTTGTCATTGGCTCTTTGCTAAATGGCACCTTCTCAGAGAAGTCTTCTTTAACATGTGATCCAAGTAGAGGGGCCTTCCTGTCAATTGTTCCAATGTCCCCCTGTTTCTATTCTCTGTATAGTACTTCTCACTGTCTAAAATGATGTTATTTGTGTATTTGTATGCTTAATGTCTGTCTTGCCCAACCTGGATCACAAGTCCCCTGAAAGCAGGGATCTTGCCTGTCTTATTTCCTGACATATCAATTCTCAAAGGTGTCAGGGATATAGTAGATATGCCATTAATACTTGTTTTGTAATTGAAGATTGAAATAATACCTTGCATAAGCCTTTTCTGAAAGAAAATGATGGGAGTGGTGTTTTAAGAAGAGGAGAAAGGCTGGGAGTGGTGGCTCACGCCTGTAATCCCAACACTTTGGGAGGCCAAGGCCGGCGGATCACCTGAGGTCAGGAATTTGAGCCTAGCCTGGCCAATGTGGTGAAACCCTGTCTCTTCTAAAAATACAAAAGTTAGCCGGGCATGGTGGTAGGTGCCTGTAATCTCAGCTATTCAGGAGGCTGAGACAGGAGAACTGCTTGAACTGGGAGGCAGAGGTTTCAGTGAGCAGAGATAATGCCATTGCACTTCAGACTGGCTAACAAGAGTGAAATTCTATCTCAAAAAAAAAAAAAAGAGGAGAAAAAGTTATACAAATGAGAGTGATCTCTCTTTCTAGTTTGTCATAGAGCTACATCAACAGAGCCGCTGAAACGGGCAACTGATCATACCCACTAATTCCCAAGAATGGTTTATGTATTCAGCCAGTCAGTTTTTTCATTTAGATTTATTATTCTAGACATTGTGTGAGCACTGAAGACCTAGAGAGGAATGCTGCATTATTGATATATTTGAGAAACTAGGGAGAGGGTTACTAACAGGATAGAAAGTGCTTTGATGGAGGTGTGTACAAATTATTTTGAGCAGAAGAGACCAACTAAGTCTTATCTAGAAAAGTTACAGAAACAGTACTCACATACGATCTGGGTTTTGGAGGATAAGAAGAAACTTTGCAAGCAGAGAGAAAGGGAAAGTTCAGGCTAGGGAGAGGGGCAGCAGCATACGCAGTAAGCTGAAGCTGTAAAACATTCTTCTTTTTTTTTTTTTTTTTTTGAGGCGGAGTCTCGCTCTGTCGCCCGGACTGGAGTGCAGTGGCCAGATCTCAGCTCACTGCAAGCTCCGCCTCCCGGGTTTACGCCATTCTCCTGCCTCAGCCTCCCGAGTAGCTGGGACTACAGGCGCCCGCCACCTCGCCCGGCTAGTTTTTTTGTATTTTTAGTAGAGACGGGGTTTCACCGTGTTAGCCAGGATGGTCTTGATCTCCTGACCTCGTGATCCGCCCATCTCGGCCTCCCAAAGTGCTAGGATTACAGGCTTGAGCCACCGCGCCCGGCCAAAACATTCTTCTTTACAATCAGGAAAAAGGTGGTGCCCATATGGTGGGAAGCCAGAGAGTCAGAGACAGGTAGAGGGAGAGGCGCCTGTGAAGGGCTTTTGCTATCAAACTACACGATTGAGACCATCCTGTGGCCACTAAGGAGTTAGGGAGAGGTTTAAGGATAATGGAGGCAGTGTGAATAATGCATGTCCAGTAGCCACGACAGAAGACCATGAGGCTACTGCATGAACACAGGCAAGAGATCATCAAGGCAGTGCACTGAGGTGAAGAAAATTAAGCCAAAGGTAGGAGTGACAAGACTCACTAATTAGATGTGTGTGGTGAGGAAATGAGAGAAACCATGGACAAATGAGGAAATTGTTAACAGTGCGTGGCAGGAACAGTAGGAACATAGGAGAGAGGCAGGTTTGAAGGGAAGTCTCTCAAATCTTCATACAGTTTAATGCACAACTCAGTCCAGCAGTCCTGGCATTTTTATTGGTTGCTAAAGACCGCTAAGACTTAGTCAGTGGGAATTTAAAGGCTGAGATAAAAGCGTCATGACAGGCCAGCAGGAGAGGTCTTTTTAAAAAGAGTGTCTGTCCCAGAGTCCTCTCTCCGGTCACCCACAAAGACCACTGCCTTCATTAACAGAACATGGGCCATGCCTGCTGCCAGCCACCACTAACATCCCCCTACATCCCCATCATCATGCATTATAAGTTATTTCAATCCACCCAACATAATGAGACCACTTTGCAATTCCGTTACAATTTGCTCTCAAGTTTAAAAGCTATAGCCAAACCACGATGAAGGAAAAGCATCAGGGAAGTGCTGTGCCATCCTTTGGGGTTCCACATGCTTCCCGGGCAGCCAAGCCAACATTTTGAGCATATAGGACTCTTAGAGGGTATTTGCCAATCTCTTTTTCCAAGAGTATTAGTAAATATCTATAGCTCCCTGTTGGATACCAAATGCAGCTGCCACACTCCTTGTTGGTGCCAGCAAAGTACTTCACATAGACAGACAGCTTTCTGAGGCTGCTTTATTTCTTGTCAGCTTTTCAAACCTCACTCCAACAGAAATCTTTTGTATTTAAGCCAGTGGTCACAAAACCAGAATGTGTCTTCTGGTCAAATGTCCCTTTTATATGTCATGCCACGTTTCTTCTCCCTAATTTTTTTTTTTTAAGATGGAAAAAATTGCAGTGGACTCTTTCGGATACTACTTTCATTATGGCCACAAACTTCCTCACAGAAGCATATCTGTTCACATGGAGCCTTCTGGTGCCCAGAGAAATCCCATTCACAATTCAATAAATGTATCAGCCTCATCGCCTTTGAATACAGGCTTCCTTGGTTTAAATTTTCTGTGAAACCACTGAAACATTGTCAGAGTTTGATTAGTTAAATGAACCAATAAATTTCTTCTTTTTTTTCAGCAACACTTTGTGTAGTCCAGTTCTCAGCCTCTCCAGGGTAATGTTTGTGCAGTTTTAAAAGTGGAGCCTAGAGCATTCTTCTTTAGCCCAACACCTTCTTCCACCACCATATTGAAACTGAAGGTTATAGGTTTCCAGATCAAAGCTCTGAATTGGCATGAAGCCTAGCTAATTACTCTGCTGGCACTGAGCCCCTTGGGAGATCAGATAGGCCTCCTTCACCTTCAATACAGCTCAGTAATGGGGAATTAAATACTGAATAAGAAACTGAGAGGAATAATTCACTGCAGACAGAGCTGAACAGAAGGATCTGTTGGAGGACAAGGGCCCCTTGGCACCGTATCTGAGGCTCACAAATGACAAAGCAGATGTGAAACACTATTGGGGGCAAATGGATTGGGAAAGACCTGGGAAAACTTTCCCATCATGCTAACCCTGAGAGATGGTATAATCCAGAGAATGGAGAAAATATCCCCCAGCCAGAAAACTAGCAAATCAAAATACGCAAATTCGTATGTTTGAGTTATAACCTTCCCTTTAAAAAATGATTTTGAAGAGCATCTCTATAACTTCTTTGGCTAGTCCCTAAAGAAAAACCTCAAATATACGATAAAACAAATACCTGCTCACATTTTCTAACTAACAACACATTGTGTTAAGCACTATGAAGTCTTGAAAAATCAACAAATTATGGTCCTTGCCCATCAGAGCTTCACAGTCTGTGGAGACAGGCAGTCACTCCATGAATGTATGCAGAGGTCTTTAGAAGGAAAGGAGATAGTAAAAATAGGTGAAGACAGCAGGGGTTTAGGTGTTATGGAAGAGGAGAGATTTGACTTGAGCCCTGAATAATGACTTGAATTTCAATTAATAAGGTAGGGAAATGGAAGGAAATTGTCCCTTCTTTACTGAAGGAACAGTAAAAGCAGAAGAAGAAATTTGTAAAAGTTTAGAGCATGTTGAAGGAACAGCAAGCAGAGTTGATACAGGGAATACATGATGTATGATTGAACTCTGTGGAGGGGTGAAAACTGGGAAATATGAAAGTCAGCATTAAAGTTTGAGGTTTGAGGGTTTTCTCCTCTGTTCAGTGAAGAACCACTGAATGACGTGGATGAAGGGAGACGTGTGGACACATCCCAGCTGTAGGATAATAATGGGAAGCAGTGTGCATGTTAGATTGGAGGAGTGAGGTATTACAGATGGGGGATCTGGTTATGAGGCTATTATAATATTCCAAGCATGAGGTAAGGCAAATCTGATGGTAATGGGAGAGGGGAACGGTGGTATGTGTAGTAGGTGAAATAATGGCCCTCCAGAGATATTCACATTCTAGTCTCCAGAACCTGTTACTTTACACGGCAAATGGGACTTTGCAGATGTGATTAAATTAAGAACCGTGAGAAGCAAGGGTTACTCTCGATTATCGGGGTGGGCATAATCTAATCACAAGAGTCCTTATAGGAGGGAGCCCAAAGGATCAGAGGGAGAAAGAGAGAATGAAAAGATGGATGCAGAGGTCAGAGAGGAGAGAAGATGTTACGCTGATAGCTTTGAAGATGGAGGAAGGGGCCATGAGCCAAAGAAAGCAAGTGGCCTCTGGAAGCTATAAGGCAAGGAAATGGATTCTCTCCTAGAGGTTCCAGAAGGAACTCAGCCCTGCTGATACCTTGATTTGAGTCCAGTGACCCTATTTTGGACTGTGACCTTCAGAAATGGAAGATAATAAACTGGGGTATTTTTGAGCGACTAAGTTTGTGGCAATTAGCTGCAGCAGCGATAGGAAACTAATACAATGTGACACACATTTCCCAGGTAGTATTGATATTACACATCCACTGATTAAATTGGGAGAATAAGAAGAATAAAAACTTGCAAGTGGCTTAGTGAAATCATTGATAAGTTAATTCACCATTAACAGAAACACTGGGCAGAAGAGAGCATGGTGAAAGAGGATGAAATTCAAAGGGGAAGAAGATAGGTAAAACAAGGGAGCTGAGAATAGGACCTTTGAGAAGGGGACATCAGTCCTTTAGATGTCCTTTAGAATGAGGTTGACAGATGTCTCAAAGGAGGGGAGGTAAGGGAACATTATAATGTCCTGGATGTCACTTTATGCCTTACTATAATAGGCAATTCACATTATTCATCTTGTTAAAGAGCTTATAATTAGTCATTTCTGGATTTTATAAAACTAATGCCAGGAGCATTCACAACTTGATTTTCGGTAGGTTTCTCTGCATACCATGTGTCCCTTTGCTAGAAGACCTGTTCTGATTTATATTAACCCTGTTATATGTATTACTTAGAGTTTAATTTCCCCTTGGTTGTGAGTAAATCAAGCTCACCAGAAAGAACTCAAAACAACCACTTGGTAGTTCTATTTAAATCCATCTTCTCTCCAAACTCTCCACTATGCCAGGTCCAGCTCTCCTGACACCTGTTCCCTCTTACTTGGATGTTCCCATAGTAATTTTCAATATCTATCCCTTTCATTAGTAACAGCAGCATCCCAACTCTCAGGCCTGGGCATCAGTTGGCACTCAGGACTGTGGAATCTCTGCTTCATTTCCAATAGCTTTCCCAAGAACTTCCCAAACAAAGACGTTCTCTTCTTCCAATGAAGTGTAAGAAAATAATGTTTACTTCATAGTGTTACACATATGTTTGTAATACACGACTTCAAGTTTTTGTGGAACAAGGTAACATGCAAATAAATAAACACTGTCTTGCCTTGACAAGTCAGTGCCCAGAACTTTCAAGTGTCTCTTAGAGCAAAAATCACTTGCCCAGTGATCAGAAAATATTCAACCCTTTCCTTTCTCTTCAGTTGGGAATGCAATTAAGAAAACTTTAGAAACAACACACCATTCCAAAACTGAAGACAATAGGTCATTTGTTCATATCTTTGAAAAACTGTCCTTGCAAATTGTACCCAACTGTCTACACTGGCTTAGCAACTGTCTTCCTTGTGGTAGGCTCAGCTGGGAACAGCTGCCTTATCCAACTGGCATGCTAAGCACAATGACAAGAGCACAAGAGCTTGGGAGCTATTTGGGAACCTATGAAAATGATAGACACCTGAAAAAAAGTTATTGCTTCTAAAATAGAAAAAAAAAGACTGAAATTCAAAATTAATAAATGTTTAATTAAATGTCTATAATATATTACACTCTTCAGATTTACCAACCATTAAATTTGATACTGATACAATTTCACTACAACTTGAAAACAATCAGCACACATTTTCTCACATAGGCAGAATTTTGAATGCACAATGATTTCAGAGAAGTCACAGCAAATCGTAAAATAAATGAGTTATTTGATGTCAAATAATTTTGAAAGTCAGTTATAAAAATCTTGTCACTTTACAAGAAAATTTATATTTCATTTTAGATGTGGGTATATATTAATATTTGATGCTGTGTGACATAGAAACTCCAAAATACCATTTCTAGTGGTTTGTGAAGACTAAAATGGCCCTGACTGAAGGTATTCTATGAAAGATCCTCTCTACGCTTGTCCTCTCAGACAGTGATGTTTCTAAGCATTGCTCCCCATTCATTCGCTCACTCAGACTTGCCGATGCCTTATTGAAAACTCTTGAATCTTTCGCTTGCCCTCTGCCTGCTCCGAAGAACACATCTCTTCATTCATTTATTCAGCCTTGCTCTGATCTTCTGAGGCATCTTGAACTCTTTTTTGAAAGCACCTGTGATACGTAACAGGCTGTACTCTGGACTCTTCAAAAGAACTTGACAAAGGCATTGTGGCTGCTGTAAAGTTCCAGAACTATTCTCCTGTTATCTTCTCTCTTAAACTACAGGTGCAGTCTGTACGTAGTGATACAATGGTACAATGTCATTTATAATCTGAACTCAGAATCTAGCATATTCCATTATCATCAGCACCAGCAGAACTACTCAAGGAGGAATTCATCTCCAGCCCTGAGCTTCCATTGAATGGCTCCATGCTCCAAATCCCCTGTCCTTTTGGAATCCTGTGGCTTCTCTGTATGCCAATTCCCTATTCTGTGTGGCTAAATCTCTCCACGTTTCCCGTTTTCCAGCAGAGTGGCCCAACCAGAGTCGGAAAGCCAGACTCTTTCTACATGTATAGCTGTGCGACAAGTGGTCCTTAAACTAACTGCCCCAGTTCCCTAGAAAAAAGCCAGGCTTCAGGCAACACCAAAATAACCTATCTCCTATATTTAGAAAAATCCTGAGAAGACTACAACTTTCTGCAAGAAGCTCTGAGGAAAATCCCTGCCCTTTAAACAGAGGGAGTGATGCCCAGGATTCAGAAAGCCTACACCCTCACTCCACCATTTAGCTTTGGAGACTACAATCACCAAATTCTCCTAAATATATTGAAACTCTCTATTGTCTAAAAGCACACAGAGGAGCAGAATGTATGGTTTGTAAATGGACCCATTTAGTGCATTTTAGGCTTTTGAACAATCCCTCACATCCCAGGGCCTCCACAAGTAAGTAAAGCACTAAATATATTACTTGTTCCCATTCGGGACATCCTGGAACCCAGAAATGCATTTCATTTGAGATTTATTGGTAAGCTTTGTAGCCTCCCTGAACCAGCCTTAGTTTTGTTGCCACTTTTATTCTGCTGGCTTGCTGGCCTCACATACTTGTGAGAGGGAAGGTTAAGTCACAGCAAACAGCAGCCTGGGCATTTGGCTTTCTAGTCTAGTCACTCATTTGCACCGGTTTCTATAAGGTGGCTGGCAAGTCTTCTCATAACTCCATCTAATTTCTCTTCCTCCCCAGATTCTCAACATCAAAAACAACAGAGCCTTTCCCCCTCTAAATCGATCTTCATTTTCATAACCTGCACTACATTCCTGAGGTGGTTAGAAATGTCTGTTTCTATCAGAGGTTTAATATTACAGTTGAGAGCTTGTCAGGTTGTTAAAATGTAGAGCGTTTGTTCACTAATTCAGCTGCGGAGCTCTTGCCATCTGGACTGAAGAGACAGTCGCCTTCGGACTCCTGGACTAGCATCGCAGGTCTCTCCATCTGTGAAGGAGTTTGACTCAGCAGGCCTCGTGCCTAGTCATTTCTGTGCAGAATTCCTACGCTAGAGATGTTAAACTGATGTGGAAAGGAAGAAAGAGTCGCTCTCCCAGTCTCTCTTTCCTTCTCCTCCCTTTGGTCTCCACCTCACAAACTGGGGAAAGAGAAAAGGGGAAAGGAGGCCGCCATGTTGATCTCCTAAGGCTGACCAATTGCACAGAGAAACATCAAACAGCTGTTAACACGTGACTCACTCATTTAAAGGCAGTACTTTATAAATTAGGTAAAAATATATGTGTGAAGAAAGGGAGTGGCATACTATGGAACATTTTATCATGAATGAGGCAATTATCAGTACCTCTAGAAATGACCTCCAGTGTTCTTCGCTTATGTGGCAAGACTGCTGAGGCAACCACTGCCTCCCAGTTGCATAATCTCTGTGAATCACAGGAGAAGTAATTACTTAGCTTACTTAGGGGTCTTTGTCTTCCAGCACTATTGATAGGGACGCTTGTATCACGCTTGAGGAATGTTTTCATGAGCATTCTATATTCTTTATGGTCTTGTCTCTTTTAATATTTGAAAGCTTATGCACCTACATTGTGCTGGCAATCTATTCATCCCTATAAGGCTTTTCAGAGTGAGAGTAGTATAAGTGAGTGGATAATACAAAATATGCCACTAATTTTATTCAGTGTTATATTTAGAAATATAGGCGGACTCTCCAAATTATAGTAATTTGCATTAAAATGTGAAATGGGTCTTTGTTTAAAGAGTTTTTGTGCTCTTTTCACAGAAAATCTTTAGCGCTTATTTAAATAGTTAAATTGTAAAACCTTTGGAGATTCCTCCTAATAGCACCAAAATATTTTAACAACATCGTAAAGCATCCTAAAACCCTCACCAAACTGTTAATGCCCAGGGCCTAAGCCAATAGTGTGCTTTTTAACTCGTTTGTAAATTCTGATATTATAGACTAAAAAGAAAAGAAGATGCATTTGGAACTTGAATTACACAACAAAACAATTGATGTTTTCAACTTGTGAATTTCATAATAAAGGAATTCTTATGGGAAAATAAAAATACAGCATTGTGGCAGGTGTTGTAAAAGAAATTTCAGCTTTATACCCAAAGTTTGGAAATAACATCTTTCTAAAATCCTAAGTGCAGAAATAACATGTTATAAAGGAAGAGAACAAACAGTAGCATTTATTTGTGATGTTTTTCTCCCAGTGGTAGAGCAGAAACAAAATATCGACATTAAAAGCAAGATGGTCCTAGCCAGTGGTGCCTCCAGCCCCAGAGGCCTTCAGGCTCAGCGATTCCAGAGGACTTAGATTTTCCCACTGGCTTGCTGAATCTAACACTAGCATGAGTATCCTTCAACTTGCATAGCTCTCATTTAAATGCATATCCTATTACAATGGAACAGCAAGTTTCTACATCTTGACCAGGCTGGCATTTTGTTCCTAAGAAAAACAGAACAAAACAGTTTACAAAGGAGCCACTGATGTTAAACTGACTGTGGCTAAAACCACAAGCAGCTTGTTAGGAACCAAGCAGATGATTTGCCTGGGTTTCTTAAGCGTGTGTCAGCATCAATCTGTAAAGGACTTGGGGCCAAAATGAAGGAGGGATGAATGGCAGCCCCTTGTCCATGACACCTTACACAAAAGAGCAGCCCCTGCTCTTTTGATACAAAAGAGTATCAACTTTTGCTGTTGCCTTGAGGAAAATTAAATTGCTCTGAAGAATTCCTTCAAAATTAGTCTTCAAATTTTCAGGCTTATTGCAAACATTGAATAACATTTTCTGTAGCATTTGTTTTTTGCTATTTGCCAAGCATTCAGGTTGAACTAGCATTTATTGAGCACTGTTATGTGCTAGCAGCTTCGCAAATATTATCTTGTGTCATCAGCAAATAAAACTATAAAATAGGTACTCATATTCCTGCTGTGTAGATGAAATATAGAATTTCAAAAAGATTAAATGACCTGCCCAAAGTTCACTACTAGTAAATGGATCCCTTGTCCTTAAGGTCAAGTCTTATGTCCTTTCATCTACAACCCAACTAACTACCTCTAGAAATCAGTGTACCAGAGCATATTAAGCTGCATCAGCAATATTTGAGTCCCAACAGTCCTGCAGGCTGTAAAATATCTTGAATTTTTACAAGATTTTTTTCCCCAGAGCTTCCATGGATCTCCTGTGCTGTCACAGAAAACATGAAAAAGCCTCAGATTAGAATTCTGGCTGTGGCAGTAGCCATCCATGGGAACTTGCACAAGTACTTATCTTTTATGTACTTCAGTTCAGTCACCTGCAAATTGGGCATAATGATTGTGACTCGATGGGATTCTCGATTCTCTTCACCTGTCTGTTCTTTTCCATTCTGTACATATCCATGTTAGGCTGTGTAAGGCAGCAAATATTACTCAGAAAAAGATTTGTTTGATTTGTTCTTGAAAAAGCAAGGATCTCTCTTGTTATAACAAATCATCTGGGAAAATATTATGAGACAATACAGAAATTTGGGCAGTACCTTCATTTTTAATAATATGAAAAGAATTATCATTAAAATTTTTAGCATGTGATGGATTGCATCTGTGTTAATTTCCTTGTTGTGATATTGGACCATAGTTAAACAAAACACTACCGCTAGGAAAAATTGGGAAAAGGATGTATAGAATATCTGCATTATTTATTACAACTATAATACATTTGAATTTACAATTATATCAATATAAAAGTTTTTTTTCTAACTTAGATGTGAATATTTTAGATGTGTTATTTTGGTTATGCTAAAAAACTATCTTATAGAGATTAATAGTAAGAAATTTAGTATGAAATAAATAATTTTAGAGACATATATTTGACAAAAAAATACAGTTTAAATGCTGTTTTCACATGATACCAAAAAAGATTAGATTTTCAAAAGAGGATTTAAAGAAATGATCAGTATAAATGTCTATTAAACTACTGAAACCTATATCGTAATCCTAAAAATAATTCATCTTTGATCTGTTTGCATTTTTGTGAATCAATTATAAGCAAACCATTATTACATATATACACATATATATTTATGAGAAATGTATATAATACAAATACAGAATCAATCTAAAATCACTTGTGTGTCAAAATGAAAAGAAAAATAAGTGGTATGAAAATAAAAATGTGTCCAAAATCTTATTGGTAGTACAATTAGAAATGTTGAAAGGTGGGCATATAAAAGTAAATTTCAACAACTTATGGCAAAGAATTCAGAGAAAATGAAATGAGATTTGCAGGATCAGTCATGAAGCGATGCTGACCAACAGTTAGGTCCCAAGAGAAAGAAAACAAAAAAATGTTTAAAGACCAGGCTCAGAAGTAAATGCTTTCTCAGTCCTTTCATGCGAAATACTTTTTTCTTACTTGGAATTTGATTTACATAAAATTATCCTCATTTTATCCTCACAATACCATAAATACTATTAGAGCTACACACATTTCACAGATGAAGAAACTGAGGCATCAAGAGGAGAATCAGCTGACCCAACATTACAAAGATAGTAAGTGATCGAACCAGGATTCAAATCTAGGCAGTCTGATTTCAGAACCTACACTATCAGTCAAGGCAGCCAATATAGGTAAAAGGTTTGGTTGTTTGGTAGATACTCCTCTGAAGTATTTGAAAGACCTAAAGCCTCCTCCTATAATGCACACAAGGATGTTGCACTGTAATTTAAACTAGAATCCATTTATCAAATGAAGTAGAAATTTCCAATGGGAAGATGAAGCACACATACAATTAAGGACCTGTGTCTCCCAAATCAATAAGAATTGATCGAAAAATAAGCAATTGCCCTTTATCTGTTACAGTCAACTGCCATCCTTCTTTTTCTGAATGGTAATAAGAAATGTAGATTGAGCTCAGTGGTTTCTCAGAAAATAGACACATTTCCAATGTGGATTGGGATGATGAAAATTCGGGCAACCTACTTTATTTGAATGCGCAGTGTCTCTAAGTTTCCATTGCAGAGAAAGTTAGATAAAGCCTTTCCAGAGGGAGGGAGAGAAAAATTCCTGGCTTCTAACATTGATTCACCCCATTTCCTCTACCTGGATCCTAAACAGGAGGGTGAAGTAGGTTAAGTCTGCATCTAAAAATGGTAGAGAACTAAGTCCTGTATCTTTTCTGCAGTGCCTCACATGGGGCCTTGACCTTTGTGTGTTGTAGGAATACTTGGTTTTGTTATATTTCTTGTTCCAGAGCCCTCCTTTTTTAGGGGAATATAGAAGAAATCATTCTTTACTCAGCTAGAAAGCTCCCAATTGGATATTCTGTCCTCCTTCCCGTCATTAAAAACCTGCTCACAGGAAATTTTCTGATTGAGCCATTTATCCTGGACTATAACCAACCAATCACCTATATTATTGCCTTGTTCACAGTCTTCAGTCATTCGTCAGTCAACAAACCTTTATTGAGTATATACTCTATGCTAGGCTCTGTTATGTGTACAGACTGGAATTTAGACTAAACAACAAATCTGTAACTGTGGTATTTTGTTTTTGGTGATTTAGTCAAGATTTTCAGTTGCAAAAATCCAAAATATATTGAGCTAACTTGAATAAATAATAATAGAATTTATTAGAGAATGTAGTGTTATATAGAAATAAAAATGTTATGAAACCTGAGAAAGGAAATACAGCCAAGGCCTTGAAGAGTCCAGAATGAGGAAACCATCAAAAATAGGCAACTATTTTCACCATTCTCCCTCTTTAGGACAAGCTGTCCTGCCCCTTGTTTCTGTCCCCCTAAGTCTGCATTCTTCTTTTGGCAAATTGGCTTTCTCTATTTCTCCATGCCTATGTTTGTCCATAGCTCCAGAAGTTTGGGTTCTTAGAAAAAATAATTCTGCTTTCTCCAAACGGGTTAGGTGTATACACGACCCAATAAGCAGGGTCAGGGGAGTGGAGTCATTGGTACAAACACGGCCACAGGGTCTCACATGGGTGAGGCTGGCGGCAAGCAAGCTGTAAGAGAAGCGGGTATGGCTCACATCTGTGATGTACATTCAGGGAGCAAAACCTTTCCTGGGGTCCACAGAAAGGCTTGTACGAGAAGATTCATAGCAGCTTTACTCATAATAGGCAACAATTAGAAATATCCCAGTATTCACCAATTAGAAAAAGGATAAACCGTGTTATGTCTGTGCAGTGGAATTTTATTCAACAATTAAAGGGAGTGAACTACTGATAATAACAATGTGATGAGTCTTAAAAACATGTTGAGTGAAAGGAACCCTACAAAAGAGTATCTAATTTATGATTCTACTTATATCAAATTCTAGTAGAGAGAAATCTAGTCTATGGGGAGGCGGGAACAGTGGTTATTTGGAAAGAAAGAAGAATTAGGGAATTTCTTTTCTTTTTTTCTTAACCTGCACAGGAGTACATGTGCGGGTTTGCTATATAGGTAAACTGCATGTCACAGCAGTTTGGTGGACAGATTATTTCATCATCCAGGTAATACGCATAGTACCTAATAGGTATTTTTTAGCCGTTGTGGAAAGCCACGTGGAGATTCCTCAAAGAAGTTGAAACCGAATTACCATTTGACCCAACAATTCCATCATTACATATGTACCCAAAAGAATATAAATCTCTCTACTGTGAAGATGTATTAGGGAGCTTCCTAGGGTGATGATGATAATGTTATATATCATTAGAGGGATTTGATTTATACAAGTATATGTTTTTATCCAAACTCCTTTAATGGAACACTTAAGATTTGCTCATTTCATGTTATTTAATTATACCTCAAAAATGAACTATAAATAAATTTTGAACTGTAGATAATGATATGCAGGCTGAAGTGTTTTGGGGTGTACCATACTTATGTCAGCAGTATATTTTGTCATATCAACAAAGGATAAGATGATTGATGGTTAGATAGCTATATTATAAAGGGAATACAGAAAAAATGCACATTGTTGAATCCATATGAGTATCTACTGTATAATTCTTTCAACATTTTATGTAATAGTAAACTCGGCAGAAAAAACTAAGAGATATCCAATTTAAAATATTATCCAAACCAGGAGACAACTGTAAAGGGCTCTCAATATACAAACTTGGGTCAATTTGAGTCACAAAATATATAATGATTATAAACGAATATCCACGAGTATATACTGACATAAATAAATAGTTTCATAAGCAAAGAGAGGAGAAGTGCAAGCTCTTGTTACAGCAAAATCCCAATGAACAAAAGTAGATAGAGTGATGGAAATAAAACATTACCAATTTAGTAAACATCACAGTAATAGTTGTGAACGAGAATGATCAACCGGTATTAAAATTAATGTCAGTACCATCATCAATGAATGATAGTATTAGTGGGCAAAAATGGGAAACAGGATCAAAGAGAACAGGAAAAAGAAAAACCAGCAATCCCTTACACAGCCTACGCCAACAGTTCACAAAACTGCCCAAGAAAAAATAGATAAAAACAGCACACTGAAAACTAAGGCTGACACCCTCCCTAAAGGCTTGTTGTGAAGACTGAATGTGATGATGCATGCGAGGTGTTATAGACCAACGGTATTAGAGAAAGTAGTGGTAGTCATAATAATCATAATAAAAAAAAAAGCTAACATTCAGTGCTTAGCATGCAGGAGACACCAGACATGGATTATCATGTTTAGTTATGATAACAACTCTATGGAGAAAGGTCCACTCCATAAATGTCGACATTCGAAAATGCTAATGTATTTCCAGCAACTGAGAAAAAATTTAATGGAGGCAGGGAACATGACTTTCTTGTTTAGATATGTGTCACCAGGATGAAGTACAATGCCTTGCACATAACAGTGATCCAATATATATATTTGTTGAATCAACTAATTAATAAAGTTAAAAAAAAAGTGCTCTCCCCATCCTTTGCATTATGGCTAAGCAGTTCTGCTCACCCCTCAATATATAGGGGAATAATTTTTACCCTCCCACAATTGACTGGCAATCTGTGTTAGTCATTTAAAGAATTTAATCATCTCTGTGCTGTTAACGCTTTGTTTTGTTTTACTCCTTGCCTCATCTTTTTTTATCTACCCAGAAATCACTGGTCTCAGAAAACAACAGGTAGAGAAACATGGGGAAGAATAATGGCATGTTGCTCTGTAGAAAGTATAGTCACCCAAAGTAAATCGTTGTGGATGGACATAGGAAGAAATCTGGATGCAGTTCAGCTTAAGGAAGTCTATTTTGTATACACCGTATTATCTGGAATCTCAAGAAACTGAGCAGTGATCGAGAACAGGAGAGCATTTCACTTTTTTCAACAGAGCAACGCTAGATTAGAGCATGCTCAGTTTTAGAATTTAAGCTGCAATTCTACAGGTATTTCCATCTGTGGATGTAGAAAGGGGTCTCAATCAGTGCCCAAGGAATGCAGAAGTAAATAAAAGTAATTTCAGATGGACTGAAGGCTGGTTAACTGTGTGGATCGAACACACCACACCTGAGGATATGTAAGGAGAGGAAAGACAAAATTGGGCCTATTCAAAACAAAAAGTACTGAAAAATAAGGAAAAGGTAATTTCATACTAAACAAATTTCTGAAAACGATTCACTATAGGAACCAGAAGAAAATACTGCAAAAGCTTTTGTCAATGTAATGTAGTCAGGCCTCAGATGAGATTTGAATTGCAAATCCTCAAAACCAAAGTGGTTGGTCTCTGCCTCTCTCTCTATGCAGCAGCATATACTTCTTTCCACTTTTCTTGTTATACCTACTTTATTTTCTTTTTCTCTTGTTACTTTCTGGTCTTTGAAACTTGGGCATATAATGAAAAGGAACCAATGGGCTGAAACGTAATCATAGTAGATGCAATGCATAGATTACGAGCTAAGATAAAATGTTATGTAAGAAAGTGTTGCATATAAACCCAATTTAGACCAGAAAAATTTTTAATGTTGATAAAGAGAATGGCATTGCAGATAACCAAAAAAATCAAAGTAGAAAAACATAAGAAACACTCTAAATTTATAGGGTGTAAAAAAAGAAGAAAATCTTTGAAAGAACATGATAGATAAGGAAATAAGACAAAGGAGATCAAACTTATTAATTATGTATGTTCCCAAGGGAAAAAAAAATGAATGACTGGAATAGAAGCAGAAATAATAGATGAAGAATGTGTTCCATCACTAACTATCATTGAAAAAATGGTTGAATATACTTATCAAAAGTGTCAAGATCGTTAAGACACTGTCACAAACCAGAGGATATTAAGGCAGCATGAAAATTAAATGCATTGGATAGTGAAAGAGGAAAAAAAGTGGAAAAACTGATGCAATCCAAATGAAGTGTATAGTTTAGTTAATAATACTGCATTAATGATAATTTTTTAATTTTGACAAATATATCATGGTTGTATAAGATGTTAACATTAGGTAAATTTGAGCAAAGAGGATATATGACCTCTCTGTACTACTTTTGCAATGCTTCTGTAAGTGTAAAATTATTTCATAATAAACTTTGGGGTTTTTTTGAGACAGAATCTCACTCTGTTGCCCAGGCTGGAGTGTAGTGGTGCAATCATAACTCTCTGAACTCTTGGACTCAAGCCATCCTCCTGCCTCAGCCTACTGGGTAGTTGTGACTACAGGAGACCACCACCACATTTGGCTGATTTTTCTAATGTTTAGTGGAGATGGTCTTGCTATGTTGCCAAGCTGGTACTCAAAATAATTTTTTTTAAATAACTGAGTTGTCAAATCGAAAGAGTTGTCTTGGGCAGCTCTGACCCTGTGGCTTTGCAGGGTACAGCCTCCCTCTCAGCTGCTTTCACAGGCTGGTATTGAGCATCTGTGACTTTTCCAGTCACATTGTGTAAGCTGTTGGTGGATCTACCATTCTGGGCTCTGGAGGACAGTGGCCCTCTTCTCACATCTCCACTAGGTGGTGCCCCAGTAGGGACTCTGTGTGGAGGTTCTGACCTCACATTTCCCTTCCACATTCCCCTAACAGAGGTTCTCCATGAGGGCCACACCCCTGCAGCAAATTTCTGCCTGGGCATGCAGGTGTTTCCATACATCTTCTGAAATCTAGGCAAAGGTTCCAAAACCTCAGTTCTTGACTTCTGTGCACCCACAGGCTCAACACCACATGGAAGCTGGCAAAACTTGGGGTTTGCACCCTCTGAAGCCACAATTGAGCTCTACGTTGGCCTCTTTCAGCTACAGTTGGAGTGGCTGGGATGCAGAGCACCAAGTCCCTAGACTGTACACAGCAGAGGGACCCTGGACCCAGTCCATAAAACCACATTTTCCTCCTAGGCCTCTGGGCCTGTGATGGAAGGGGCTGCCATGAAGACCTCTGAGATGCCCTGGAGACATTTTCTTCATTGTCTTGGAGATTAACATTTGGCTCCTTGTTATTTATGCAAATATCTATAGCTGGCTTGAATTTCATTTCTATTGCATTGTCAGGCTGCAAATTTTCTGAACTTTTATGCTCTGCTTCCCTTATAAAACTGAATGCCTTGAACAGCACCCAAGTCACATCTTGTATGCTTTGCTGCTTAGAAATTTCATCCACCAGTACCCTAAATCGTCTCTCTCAAGTTCAAGGTTCCACAAATCTCTAGGGCAGAGCCAGAATGCAGCCAGTCTTTTTGCTAAAACATAACAAGAGTCACCATTGCTCCAATTCCCAACAAGTTCCTTATCTCCATTGAAGACCATCTCAGCTTGGACCTTATTGTTCTTATCACTATCAGCATTTTTGTCAAAGCTATTGAACAAGTCTCTAGGAATTTCCAAACTTTCCCACATTTTCCTGTCTTCTTCTGAGCCCTCCAAACTGTTCCAATCTCTGCCTGTTACCCAGTTCCAAAGATGCCTCCATATTTTGGGGTATATTTTTGGCAACACTCCACTCTACTATTACCAATTTACTGTATTAGTCTGTTTTCACACTGCTAATAAAGACATATTCAAGACTGGGCAATTTATAAAAGAAAGAGGTTTAACTGGATTTACAGTTCCACATGACTGGGAAAGCCTTACAATCATGGCAGAAGGTAAGAAGGAGCAAATCACATCTTACATGGCTAGCAGCAGGCAAAGAGAGAGAGCTTGCGCAGAGAAAGACCCGCTTTTAAAACCATCAGATCTCATGAGATCCACTCTCCATCTTGGAAACAGGACAGGAAAGACCCACTGCCATGATTCAATCATCTCTAACTGGGTCCCTCCCACAACACATGGGAACCATGGGAGCCACAGGATAAGATTTGGGTGGGGACACAGAGCCAAATCAAATCACAAATATTAATTTTGGGGGAAAAAATAAATAAAAATAAAATATAATAAATGATGAATGTAATAAATAATAAAGCATATATTTGTATAATAAATATTAAAATAGAGATTAAGAAAAAACTGTATAATTATAAAAATTAAAACATCTTGATAGAATGTTTGGGTTTATGGAAAAATAATATGCTATCTAAAATGAATCCATTAAAAAGCATAAAATATGAAAAGATTCACAGAGAAGTTAATTAAAAGTTTATCTAAAAATTACCTTTAAAAGTAGCTTACAAATTATATAGACTTTCAAAAACCAGATTATTCTTGTGCTACAAAATCTACTCAAATTTTTCATAAGCTAACAAATCCTAGGGCCAAAATTTGACATAAAGAGCACACACACACACACACACATAAAATCTCATTTATTAATATGAATATTTCAAACTCAATTCATTAATACAAAAGAATTAGCTACCATGACTAAGTAGGGTTTATCCCAAGAATTCAGGCCTAAGATTGGGAAATCTCTTAATATAATTATTCAAAAATAGGCCTAATAAGAAAAAAGATAAATAATTTAATTTAATCATTCAGCTGTTTCAAAGGCATTCAACAGCATTCAATATTCCTATTTAATTTTTATAAACTATAGAAAATTAAAAATGAAATTTTTTTCAACATTACAAACTTGTATAGACAATTCAATAGTGTAAGAAGCAGACAAAAAGAGAGAGATGACTATTGGAGATAACTTTTTATCATTAATAAAAGCTTATTTATGTATTCATTCAGAAAGCCCAGTAAATATACTCTATAATTCTTGGGATTAATAAAGCACATGAAGTGATCAGATATAAGATAAATATACATGGCTCAATTGTTTTTCAAACAAAGTATCAACAATAGCACAGCAATAACACACATATACATAATTTTGGAAAAGCTTTAATTAGAAACTCGGGGTTTTAATGTGAAGAAAATATTAAATTTTCTTGAGAAATATGAAAACTACCTGTGTAGCCAGCAGACTGGGTATTGTAAAAGTTTTCATTCTTATTTCTATTAGGCTCTTTTCATCTGAGTCTAGTCACACTATGGTGACACATACCAGATAGTAAGTACATAATACAGACCTTAAGGAGGTATCATGACTAAGGGAGGATATTTTATGCCAATGGTCATGGAAAGGTAAATGCTGCCTGAGATTTAAACTACAAACTTGACCACCAATACCATTCTTCTCAAACTGTAGAGCACAGCAATTTGCCAAGGACTATGCAGGAAAATGTAGTACATTGTTTCTAGAATACGAGTATGTATTCATTATTTTGAAACATTATTATTAGTATAGTGGACTGCAGAGAGCTGTCCTTGTTTAAGAAATACCATACTAAATCACTGATTTTAACAGTAGGGTATTGAGGAAGTGATATGGACACAAATGGGAAAAGGAGAGAGCTAGACTGTTCCAAGACTCAGAATGTTCCTACTGACTCAAAGATGAGTCATTAGGAAAAAATCCAAGAAGAAGTAGCATGATATGGCAGTTTGAGTCTATGGGGGGGCGGAAAATGTCCCATGAGAAATTCAATTCAACATGATAAGATTCTGAAGCATTTTTAGGACACAAATGTCTAATATTCCATTACAAAGGCTTTGCTATATAATGCTGTGTGTTAAACACCATGCCTCCTGCCCTCCCTTCTACCCCCAACACTCTTACCCCATCATCACTCTAAACTTTCAGAAAAAACTCCACTATAAAGAAACATTTTGGGTGAGCAAAGTGATGAAAATCAAGAATGTCTTTGCTCCACATGCAGGTCAGGGTGGAGCAGAGGGATTCTCTCGGAAAAGGAGAAATCCTTCAGAAAAAAATAAAATCAAAAATAAATTAGAACCACTATTAAAGAGAAAAATATAAGCCTCCCAGCATCATGTAATTCTTGAGGCAACTTTACTTAGACTTCTGTGTGGTCCAAGGAAACTTACTCAATTTCATACAAACCTCAGTGGACAAGGGTTCAAGAATTGATAGCAAACTGCCTTCTTCTATGGACAAAGGTCTAAGGTTTTAGAATTATGAAGAATAAAGAATTAAATTCAAATAATTATGAACTTCTCACATATTCCCTTAGGTCTTCTCATCATATCCACAGAGGAAGGTTAACTTCCTTTTCCTATTAAGTTTGGTAGACATTAATGTGATATCCCGAAATAGATCAGTAGAGCTATGTGTACAAAATCACACAACAGAATGACTCAATGTCCATGGCAAGATCTGCTTGCAACTTGTCTGAATATCTTAATATATTCTGGAAGCCATCTGGTCAATTTGGTTTTCAGAAAAACAGGTAAATCAAGCAGATTGTGTCCAGGACTTCTTAGAGCTCTAAGAGGACTTGGTGAAAGGGTAGCAGTACTTATGTCCCTTAAGGAAAGCTATCTTCAAATGAAAGTGAGTGCATCGCACCAACCTATAGCCAATATTCCTCTAATTATACTAATGCCTCTTATTCTGGGGCCACACTCCCTTCTGGTGTAAGCCGAAGGTATTTTGGTTTTTATAGCAGTTTGCTTACTGTAAAAGAAACTATTGTCTACTGACATAAGAATACTATTTCTACCTGTTGTATTTCTCACTGTGCACTAATAAATTTGCATTCAGACTTATGTAGCAGTCTCCTGTGTAGTCACACTATCCCTGAAAGACTGACCTCCACTCAGTGAAATAAAAAACTTAAACTTCTAGGCCTAGAAAACTAAGCGCCAAAATGAAGTTAATCATGATTAAATGTCTCTTTGTTTTCTTACTTGTAAATGACACATCCCACTGCCACATGCATTCCTTCAAATATTTTTAAAGGACTCTATTAGCATAACTCTTGGTTTGAAGGGTTAATAAAGGAAAATGTGACAATTATGGGAAATAGCAAGGGTGGCATTTGGAACAACTTCCTTTCTTCTTTCTATCACAAACTCAAAAAGTTAACCTTGACCATGAATCTTTGTTAGTATCTCTCACCAATTCCCCATTTCTGTTGGATTCCATTCCTGATATAGAGCAGCGGTTCTCAAAGTGTGGCCCCGAGACCTTCAAGATCAGCATCACCTTGGAAATTGTTAGAAACACAAATTTTTGGGCCCTACCCAAGACATATTGAATCCAGTACTCTGGAGACAGGGCCCAGCAGTCCGCGTTTTCACTAGAGTGTGTGAAGTTGTGATGGCCTTTGAATTTTTTCATTAACTTTACTAATTGAAAGTGGCAAGAATACCACTGTCTCCACAATATCAGAGTGAATTTACCCTCCCTGAGGTATTTTGCAAGTGTAGGGGTCATTAATTTAAACTGATTTGTCTCTTAATGTCATTTGTCACCATTAGCAAACCAAGTTGTGTGCCCCAATGGGAGACAAAAAAAATCAATCACTACTGTTTGGTCTTAAGCCAAGTAAGCATTGTAATAAACTATAATCAAGACACCTAACTGATTCCAGAGGCTCAATAGCTTATCAAAATCTACGTAGAAGATGAAAATGAAGGGTTCTAGTTTTGAGAGGCTGAGAAGTACACTAAAAAAGTGACTGGACCAAAGTCTAGAGAACTGGACAAATTTTACCTTATCTCTATTGACTTCAGTGCCCTCAGTTAACATTAAAAATTGAACAGAAAATTAGTCTGAAATTAACATTTTTAAAAAAATCAAGCACAGGCTCTTGGTTCCTACGTAACTTAACTCATGATTTCTGTCAAATGCACTTTAAATGAGTGATTCAATGACTGAGCTGCTATGTGGTGCTGATGAATATCAGAGACAGTAGAATGAAGAAACACTGTGCTGGGAAGTGTAGATCTAGCTTTACTCTCTACACTTCATTGAAGTTGTGTGACCAGGAACAAGTGTCAACTTCCAAGAGCTTTAGCCTTCTCATATTTATGCCCAGAATTCTTTCAGTTGTAAACAAACAGAAACTGAAGTCAAACTGGCATGAAAATAAAGGAAAGGGGTGTATGTGGATGGTTGAGTGTGAGGAGTTATGTATTACGTGCCCCTAAATCTAGGTGAAATCAGTCACAACTGAAGAAACCAGGCAATATGTAATTGTTTGCCTTCAAACAATTCATTTGAAGGCAGCCCTTCTCCACCCCTAGGTCTGCTTGCCTCTGCGGTGGCTCCATTGTCCTGTAGGCTGCTCCATATGGTAGCCCCAGAATTTCTAGACTTTCATCTTCCCTGTTTCAACTGTATTGAAAAGAGAGACTGCTTTCCCAGGAAAAGTCCCAGAATAGAATCTCACTGGTTGTGATTTTGTCACATGACTGTGGCTCCATCAATCACTGTGGCCAGGCGAAGGAAAGGTCTTTGGCCAGACTTATGTCAAATCTCATCCCTGGTGACAGGGATTTGGTCAGCCCTTCTTGTTTTGAACAAGGATGGTATGAGGGTGAGGTAAGCAAGGCATCTAGGGGACAACCTTTAAGAAGGCACTATTTTGGTTGCCAACCTTGTACTTGTACAACCCTGGAAGTGAGCACCTCCTTAAGTTTCACACCGTAAGTACCTCACTTGCCTCATTCTACTAATAGCAGCCCTGTTCATGAGAGTTAGGTGAGACCAATTTCCTCAAAGGAAAATCAGGGTGCACCTTACCCAAAGAAAAGGAATGAATGATGCAGGGCCCAAAGCAGATGTCCACTATAGGATTATTTACATGAGTGAAGGCAGGGGACTTGACTAGGTAACCATTCTAGGTTCTGCCTTGCTCTATATGGTTTCGTGTTCTGTTCTCCGTCCCTACTATCTACATTCAAGAAAGAAACAAGATCAAATAGAATCCTCCAAAAAATAAAGAAAAAAGAATAGTGAATACCTACAGATGAGAATCATTTCAGCTCTGAGCTGCTTAAAAAACACACTATATCTTCTAACCTTTCTACTTATATGAAAATGAAATAAAATTCACCAATTTCCTTAACTGGCAATCATGAATATAACAGAAATAGATAGCCTGGCCATTGGATGATACAAGGATGATCCTTGGTCCAATGAGGACATAAACCACATCTAACTTCAACATAAGGCAGAAATGTAATTAAGTTTTATAATTACCATGACCATTATAAAGCAATAATGAAGCTGAGACCACAGATATAAACAGTGACTGTCCAGAACAAACTGGGATGTGTGTCATCCTAGCTTAACAGAGGTTTACATAAAGTATCAGGAGAGCACAGAGCAAGAGGCTTTGAATGGAGTTTCTAGAGCTCAGTACAAACAGTCTTAATCAAGGCCTTGACCAAAAAGAAAAGTATCCACAAAGGCAGGGAAAAGATGTGGTACCAACAAAAGCACATGGATGAGAAAAAAGAAAAGAGTAGGGTATGTTTAAAAAAATATGAGTGCCGGGTGCCTTGGTTCACACCTAAATCTCAGCACTTTGGGAGGCTGAGGCTGGCAGATGGCTTGAGCCGAGGAGTTCAAGAAAAGACTGGACAACATGACAGAACCCCATCACTACCAAAAGTAAAAAATTTACCCAGGCATGGTGGGGCACACCTTATGGTCCCAACTACTCAGCAGGCTTAGGTGGGAGGATCGTTTGAGCTTGGGAGTGAAGGTTGCAGTGAGCCAAGATCGCGCCGCTGCACTCCAGCCTGAGTGACAGACTGAGATCCTATTCCAAAAACGGAAAAAAGAAAATATGAGTAAATGAGGTTATCATAAATTGAAAGAGGACAGAGAAAAATAAATGAACATAAAAGCAGGTTGGGTCCAGATCAGGGAGAACATTAAATGCCATGGAAATATTTCCTTCATTCAAAAAACAATGAGGAGCCCTGGAGAGTGACATGACTAACACAGTGGTAAGGGACACCATAATCTTAAGTAAGTTATTCTAGGACAAGCATCAGCTTCACCAGAGAAACTGAATAAAATAGAAGGATGATTACCTAAAGCAGTGTTACTGCCCTGGCATCCAGTTAAGTCAAAAAACTTATTCTGAGTGGCCAATGTGATGGGGAAAAAAAAAGTAAATTTTAATGATTTTAGACATGACATTCTAGTTCAGCCACAGACTTCACTATTCCCAATTGCCTCACACTAAATAAACACATTTACTTGAAAGCCTTGAAGCCATTTGTGTTTGAGAGAATTACTCAAAACAGATATTTCTTGGTTTATCCTCAGGCTATTGCTAAGATTTTCTGCAGATAAAAAAGTTTATTTTCATCTGTCACAGATTAAAAAAATTCACAATGCCTCTCTTCTTTAATGAGAAACTTTATTAAATAGAAGATAAGAGCAATAAGGAAATACGCATTTGTGAAATTTATTTCTGCTGATGTGTTTACTGGGCTCTACTCTAAGTATGATACAAAGGAAAAGAAATTTAATGAAACAAAGAAGAAAAAGAGGTGAGAGGAAGATATGAGGAAGAGAAAAAAAGATATGGAAAAATAAAAGAAGAGAGAAAGAAATTTGAAAGTAAATTTAGTACCTGGAAAATCTGAATATAGCCAATTCCAGGATCAAATCTCTACCCAGATGGAGTTTGGATGTCCCCAAATACACAATATTTGTATCACAACATCCCTATACAACATGTGAAAACAGACACAAGTGTGAGTATGAATAAGGAGAGGTGGGGATGGAAAACAATCCTGTCTCCCAGATTGAGGAATAGAGTGAAAATAAGTTTTTTATCCAGGATTTTCAATCTAGGAAAAATAAAAAGATGTCAACCCCACAGTGTACTGTATAGATGCAGAGAGTAATTGGTCCAGGAAATAAACATATGTCATCAAAAAGACCATGTAAGCTTGAGAACACATTTCTGTATGTCACGAAAAGCATGAGCACAGCACTGTGTGCAGACAGTATGGGTAGCAAGAGCTCAAAAATCATCCTTAATGTGCTTGGTGGGTTGCAGAAAATACTTTGTAGCAGCAGAAATCCTACCCCCACTGGTGGTGGTCCCAAAGGGCCAAGCTCCATGGGCTGAGGGGCAGATGATTGACAGAACGCTCCCAGGCCACTGTAGCCCAGGCATTTGGGGTCAGGAAATGGTAGTTCCCTCTGGTTCAGACATGTTCTAATGCTCCAGTTGAAATGGACATAAAGGAAGCCTTCTGCTGCACTGAAACAGCTATTGAGTTCTTGACTTTGCTCAACATTTATTTTTCTTTCCCCAGCCATCTGACAATTGTTTGGTTTTGGATGCTGGCTGCTGGCCATTTTCCTAGTCAAAGCACTGCTCAGAGACAGCTCCACACTATCCACCTTCTTGGGTGGGCCCCACGACGGCTGCCTACACAGATTAAGACATCTCACAGGGGCCATTCTTAAGCCCCTGGAGGACAGTCAATGAATATGAAAACCAATGGTTGTAGAAAGAGCTAGGTTTAGGAATAATAATAACAACAATAATAAATTTTTAAAAATACTTACAATTGGGTCATTGCATGTTAAGGAGCAAAGAAATTTTAGAAATCTAATACCTAGGCATATGGATAAACTAATTTTCCCAATGTGGCACAATCAATCAGCAACAGATCTGACATTAAAACTGAAGACCTTTGTCTCCACATTTAATGGGGCAGGTCATTTGGGGAAAGGGATAATTTTGGACATCAGGGTGGGTCACTCAACAGTTGCGTGAGCTTGGTCAAGTCACTAAGACCTCCAGGGCTTCAGTTTCCAGGTTTGGAAAATAACAGTCTTCAGTTAGATGATTTCCAAGGCTGCTTTTAGCCTCCAAATTCCAGTACTGGAGGCACTGTGCTCCTCACAACGTTTCCCCAGGACCTGCCACAGATATACACACGCTTTCATCTGGGTATTTTCAAATAGAGTCCCCTGCTTGATTTTTCGTTGGACTGAGTTTTATCAGAGGCATGTGACATTTGCTCAGTGGATCGTGGGGAACCATGAACTTTGTACACTTTTAAAGGGAGGTCAACAGGGACCTGCTTCCCGAAAAAACAGCCTTCTGTGAGCCTCATCAGTTTATTCTGCAGCTAAAGGGCTTGAATTATCTCAAGCCTCTTGCGGGTTGAGTTGTTGCAGAGTTTGCCCAATGGCATTAAGCTCTTCTATTATATTTCTGAGTAGGTAAACTCAGTGCCCTCCCTTATTAAAAAGATAGGAATGGGATGTTTGCTCCAAACCTTGAGTGCACATTTGCTAGCTTTTGCTTCCTTTATCTCCACCTCCTTTTCCTTGTCCACTTGCCTCTAAAAACACTATTAATAGTAGTAACAGTAATCAGATAACAGTGATATGAATAGTAATTAGTATCATTTAGTTGTGAAAATAAAAAAATAAGATCACAGGTTTAAAGACCTGAGAAAAGTGCCCTGCCTTTAGTGAGCACTCAGATCAATGTTATGATTGTATGTATTGTGCAACAACCTAGAAGGGTAATGGCATTTTAAGAAGAAAGTAAATGATAAGTGTTTTTAAAGAGAAATGGATTACGTGGTCACAGAAATTCTCCTAGGCATTAGGAATGCCGGTGGAGCTGTGACTCTGACTCACAAGTTTTATAGAAAAATATGAATTACTTCTTCCTGTGTAGAAGGTGACAAAAGGGCACCAAGCAGTTCACTGAAGGAGTCAAGTTTGAAGACAGATGAAATGAGCCAGAAAGGAAAAACCAAGACAGCCCAAGAGATTTAGGGGAAAAAGCGGGGTGGGGTAGGGCGGGAGACTCTGTCCTAGACTCAGTCAGAGAGCTAAGGCACAAGGAACGAAAGCTAGAGAGGTAAAGATGACAACAGCTATCTTGGCTGAGAATCAGAAACTAAGCCTGAATATTAGCAGGGCTGTCTCGTACAGATGTGTGGGTTGAGCACTGCACAACTCTACAGAGCCCCATTAATCACTCACAACTATAATCATCCTTGATTTGTTTATCTATAATAGCAATTTTCTGGTAGATGGCAGTAAAGTGTCACGAGGAAGGGACATCTTTTTCTAATCTGTTTAAGATGTACTATGTGCTGGTGGAAGTCCTTCATATTAGACAGGAAATAGGTGAGAATTCCTACCCTCAATTAATAATTAGCAACTTTCCCACAATGAATGGTCAATAAGCATAGGAAGAAATATTCAACCTCACTAAAAAGAAAAGAAATGCAAATTACAATAACGAGAAGATGTAAATTTTATTCATCATCTGGCAAAGATGTAAATGACTGTTCATTCCTTAATATTGGTGAGAGTATGAGAAAACAGGAACTCTCATAAAGTGTGGCAGGAGTCTAAATTAGCATAACCTTTTGTGAGACACTTCAGCAAGGTATATCATAATTAGAAAAGTGCATTCCATTTGACCTATCATCCCCACTTGAGAATTAGCAAGAGACACGTGCACTGGTATACTTACACACACACATATATATATTAAATATATATCAGGATATGTATCACAGTATTGCTTTGAATAGTAAAGAACTGGAACTACAAAATTTGTTTACCAAAGACCAGTTGAATCTATCTGGACACATCCGTACCATAGCACACTTATCATAGAAAGAGATTGCTCTGCAAGTGACTTTGCTAAAATGAAAGATCTTGAAGGAAAACAAATACAAAATTGTTAAAACACTGCAAAGAAGTGTGTATGGTACCTTCTAGTTTTAAAACAGAAAGAGAAATGAGGGAAAGAAGGCAGAGAGAAAGTGTAGAAAAGAAGGGAGGGAAAAAGAAAGGAGAAAGTAAAGACAGGTATAGGGTTTTACATGTACAGGAAAACATCTAGAAGGAAACATAATGAACTAGTTCAAGTGCCTACCCCAGATGAGTGGGAATATAGGAAGCTTTTGTTTTCTTTGCTTTCTGTTTTCTTATTTGGATCTTCCACAACATAAATGTGATAATTTGCCTAACACGTGTTACCTGTGCACTTGCTATTGCCTTTGCGGGAAATAGTCTTTCACTCCAGATGTTCGCAAAGCAGCTGCTTCACCCCATTCAAGTCGCCGCTCAAATTTCACTTGTCTTAGAAGACTTCCCTGACCTTTCATCCAGCCCTATCCCTCCATGCTGCTTCATTTCTCTTTATGGCTTTTATCAGTACCTGATGTTAGAATATCGTAACATATGTTTGTCTGTTTTTTATGAACGCTCTTCCCTGCTAAACGTTCACTCTGTGAGGGTAAGTACTTTGTTGTGCTTCCCACACTATGCCCAGAGCCCAGATGCCTAAGCTGCTTTAAAATGTTCCCGCAAATGTCGTGAGACACGGCCACTAGGGTTAGCCAAAGCCTAGATGCTAATCGGCAATGTGCAAAGGGTGGCCTACCCAGAACACACAGATGGGATAGTCAGATGGCAATCCGAAGAGGAAGGGTCACACAGCAGAGGAGGCCACCACGCGCACAGTCATAACTTCTCACCCTTCCTCAAAGTGAACGTCAGGAATGGGTTCTTATTGTGAAGTTAGCAGAGTGAGAAACAAGGTCTCCAGCTATTCCACATACACAGAGTAATAACTAAGCACACGTTGTCGACACTTTCTAACCTCGTGCGTAAAGAAGGTCCAAGAATCCAGTGAGTGCCCTCACCTGCACCCTTAAAAATGGCACCCAAGCTTGAGCCCTGCTCAGCCTGCTACCCAGGAGGATTTCTGTTTGTCTGACACCAACCAGAATGCAAAGCACTGACTCTGGAAGCCTGGGTCAACCTACCATGAGAAGAATGCTGGGACCATCACAAAGAATGGAGAACTGAGATTTCTTGGGCTAACAAAAGAGATGATTTCAACCCTTTGCAGTGCCATGCAAAACCATTTTGAAGTCTGAGGCAGAAGATAAAATCAGTGATATCGATCCCATCTTTATTTAAAACTTGTATGTTTTTTCATCATGTGTCTATTGCATTGATTTTGGTTTTAAAAAATAATATATTAAAATATTATTTATTTTGATGACTGCATTTTTTGGCACCCCCTTATATTTTGTGCCCTAGGCAAGGGTCTCACTCACCTCACACTAGTCCTGCCCTCGTTTTTGGTTCCTGCTTTGCTAGCAAATATCGGTTTAATAACTGTCCATGTCTGTGACAGAATGTGGTCTGAGACTTCCTTTCATTGTACCAGGTAGCGGCATTGTAGGGAAGCTGCTAACCCTCTCCACCACAGACTTCTTGGATGGCTCACCTAACTTCATACCATCATCTATCCAAAAGAATCATCACATTTTCTGCGACCAAATTGGCAGATGTCAGTTCACAAGAGCCTACCAAGTAGCTGGCAGGCAAGAAGCGTGCATCAAGAGTGGAGACACATTTGCTAAAAAGCCAAGGAAACTCAATTTCTAGGGCAACTGTTTCACTTGCTTGGCCTGCTACCAATGCCCCTGAAGAAGACTTAGCAATTGTCAGTTGTAATTCTGTCATGCTCTTAAAAAGGGTCCCCCATTTGTATAAACTTCAGGCTCCTCCAAGCTTGGATTCATCCCTGAGTCATGGACATACCCATTCTTAAGCAAACCAATAGTTGAACTTTTAGGTTTAAAAACATAATAATTTGTAGAGTTTATTTACTTTACTTACTTCTCATGGTGACAGGTGTTACTGGATTCTTGTAATACTCTTTTCACCTTTGCCCCTCTAGCACCAAAGGCTTTTAGCTGCTGCTACTCCCTGGGTGCCTTAACATGCATCCTACAAGGTAAGTTCCAAAACTTTCTTACGCCTCTGTTAAGTAGTCCCATCTTCTGAGTTTTCTTGTTTAAACCATCCAAATGGATTCTGTTTTACCCAAAGAATACATTATAATAAATTGCTTTAAAAAGTTTAAACAAATACAAAGTGTAGGGGGACAGTTAAAATAAATAACACAGATAAGTTAGGCTTATATGGAAAGTACTAAGAAAACATCTGTCACAACAGAGTGTTATTTGTGAACCCTTTTATTGCTTGTTCCATTTAAGAGCTGACATTCCACACTTGGAGGCCTCTTCTTAGCTCCAACTGTGTTTTTACTATGATTTGAGCTTAATTGTGGACATTCACTATGGGCTGAATTCTGGCAATGCCAAATCTAACATTTATCTGTCATTTAATTTACCCTTCAAAGAACATTGAAAAAATTATTTTAGGAAGTTTTAACATGTATGTTAGACCAACATCTACCCATTTTAACACAATTATGCCAGTTTTTACTGATATATTAGACATCTTAATAATCTGTCATGTGTGAGAAGAGGAATATTTACAAATTACGAAACTTGATTAAAGTACTTAATATTTATAATTGGCACTTCTGCAAAAGCATTGACTAGATGTCCTTGAAAGTGTTTTCTTTTCTGATATTATTGGTCTCACAATATTAAATAACCAAATGAGAAGAAAAGTCCTACACAAGGAACCTTTCTTCAATTCAACAAGGTATAATGGTTAATTCTTCATCTTAAAAATTAATAATAATAATTTTCAGTAGCATACTCACTCTAGACTCAGAATTTATTACGTGATAAGAATGTCTTTGTTTGGTATATTAATGTTTCTCTGATTATTTTAGTGAAATCTATAGTATTGCCACGAATTTGCCTTTAAATATTTGTGGAATACTTCCTCATCTATGAGTATGAGCTATAAACAGCCCTGCACATGTATTATACTCACGTTTTTAAAATTATACAAAGGAAATTATACAATTATACACAGGGAAACTCCTATTTCCACCTGAGTGGCTGTTGGGTCTGGACAAAATGTATTGCTGAGAGGATAAGTCAATAACGTGTAAAGTACTTGCAACAGTGGTCCATGCAAAATTAGTGTTCAATAGTGTCAGTTGTGATTGCTTTCTGTTGGCAAAATTTATTCATTCACTAGACCAGAGGCAAATTTGCCCTGAAGTTAATGAGCTTAAGCTTCAAGGCGTCTCTGACACTCAAAACTGAGCATGTCGACTCCACGGGAGCTGTTGGATGTTCTAGGCAACAGGAAAAGCCCGGCTGTGGGAGGAAACATTCTATGAGGTCATTTCCGGCCAGTTGTTTGAAAGGATGTCAAAACAAAGGGGCCTGAATCTCAGACTCCAATCGTTTATTGTGGTTTCTTTTCTCACTCTAAAATAAATATTCGTTTTCTTATCTGCTTTCATCCAGAATTCTGCATTAGTTTTCTTAAAAATGTCCAGTAAGTTAAAGAAACTTCAGGTCAGAGATTGTCTCATCGTATTCCCCAAATACAGGCTTGTCCAGAAACGTGGGTCTTACAGATGACTTGTATGAATGCAGAAAGAGTCTTATTGCTGAGAAGTAATGACTTAATGACTTTATCATTTTTCAACAAAGAAAGCACATTTGCTAGCCAAAGAAATGTGATGCAAGAGGCTTCAGCTTTTCAGAAAAGCACTGTTTGCAGTAAGGGAACATCAGCTAAAGCCGGAGGGCAGTGTGAGGATCAGATCTGTGAGAAGCCAGGGGTAACAGCAATGGACACCAGGAGAAAACAAGAATTTTAAACAAAATATTCCTTAAAAAATACATCTCTCCATTTATGATTCATTTTTCCATCACATTCAATTCATGATAGGGCTGAAAGTCAATAGCATTTTACAATTTCTAATTTCCTTCCTGAGGCAAGGAAAGGTAGCGTGATGTTCTTGAAGATCCAACAAATACAGTGAAATTTTAACTCACTTTTCTTCTCTACTTCATTATTTCGGACACGCATTAAATTAAGAAAAGCAAACATTTCATTCCTTTTGTAAAATATTGTAGATCTGTCAAAACTTTCAGTTAGCCATTTATTCTATGTACATACTCTGAAATATTGATTTCTTTGTGTCACTTTATCCTTAGAATTTAAAAAATAATTGTGATGAAAATGATTTTGTTTATTTCCAAATAAATATTCAAGCATATGCATGTACTTCAAAAATAATGAACATATGTGTTTAAATTAAAACAGGATGTAGGGGGAGTCTATGAAAATACATACACTAGCAGCCATTGTAAGGTCTATCTCATTATGTTTGCCAAACTTTGAAGTCTGGGCGAGCATCCCATTTCTGTGCCCGCTGGAAATCCTGCAAGTAGCTGATTTGTGAGACAATGCCAAGTCATCCAAAAATGGAGAGATGCGATTAGGTTCTGCATAACACAAATACTGTGATCCTATCAATATAATCTAGCTGCAATCCTTTGTTTGTATGTCTAGCAAATGATTAATATTGCATTTCAAATCTGAAAGAGGAGAGAGATAACAATAACATACAAATAAAGAAGCTATTACGGGGAGGAATAGGAAGTCCAAGATTTGTTAATTAATCACCTGGACAAACAAGACGTTGTCTCCTTTCATTTGAGCTAGTTTTCCCATTCAAATGTGTATTTTCAAACAATTATCTTCTGATGAAACAGGGATACACACAGAAGATCCAGAAGGCATCCTGTCTGATGTTTATGAAGATATGGCTCCTTTCCTAATTTAGAAAAATGAGAAGGAAAAGATCCTTTAATGACACTGCAATTAGAAGGAAAATAAAGTATATACAGTGCTTTTACTTTTTACAAAGAGAATGCATTTGAAAAACCATGTAAATACATTTCTCTGTGTTTTATTGCTGACTTAGTGATCTGCGACGGGTTCTTGTTTTAGCACCACAGTTTTCTCTGCCTTGTATTTTTCACTAACATTGGTTAATAATCTAATGCTCCAGTATTCTATCGCAGCATAACAAATCATCCCAAACTTGGTGACTGAAAGTGACAACCATTTTATTAGACTCATGGATTCTCTAGTTCAGGAATTTAGAGCACAGTAGAATAACTTCTCTGCTCCAAGATGTCTGGGGCCACATCTGGCAAAACTCTGGGGCTTTGGGAGGCTGCAACCTCTAGGATTAGACCCATGTGGGGGCTTCTTGACTTGCATGTCTGGTGCCTGAAATGGAATGACTCAGAAGTTGGGCTTAGATGGGACTATCCACTGGAATGTGGACAGATGACCTATCCATGAGGCTTGGGCTTCTTCACAGCATGGAAAAATCAGGATAGTTGCTTTTGACCTGGTAGCTCAGGGCTCCAGAAATGAGCATTTCAACAAACAAAGCCATTCATGGTCTACTCTGAGAAAAACATATATGGCATCCTTCCTGCTATATTCCAAATATATTCTGCTATATTCCAAATATTACACAGCCACATAGAATAAAAAGGAGTGGACATAAACATCACTTCTAGATGAAGTAAATGTCAAAGAATTTGTGGCCATATGGTAAAATTGCCACAACTATATAATTGCCACAATCTACACTGTTAATTGTCAATAAAATAAGCGAAGAAACGACTATGTACTATAGAAGCTTTAAGAACACAGCCTTATTTACTGTTTATGACAGCTCTATGAAGAAATTATTATTATCTCCATTTGGCAAGTCAGGTAGCTAAAACTCAGGGTTACTCAAATACACATGGCACTGTAGAAAACCCTGGTCTATCTGATTCCAAAGCCTGGTACTTTCTTATTATTCTCCACTGAGATCACCTTATGTTTACTTGCACCTTAGCAAAAATCTTTTTTCTAATAAAAAATCATATTTAAAATTAATTTGTATGAAAAATACAGGGTTTTAGAACGTGTGCTTTAGTTTACACAGTAATCAAAAACTCATCAAATGCCAAAAACTTAACAATTTCAATGTATTTAAGATACTAATAAATAAAGAGACTATATCAGTTTCCTATTACTGCTATAACAAATGACCACAGATTTAGTGGCCTAAAACCACACAGATTTTTTTAAGTTATTATTTTTTGAATAATAATTCAAAAAATATTTGAATTATATATTAGACTCCAGTATTCCAGGCTGGAGTGCAGTGGCCCCATCATGGCTCACTGCAGCCTCAACCTTCTGGGTTCAAGCAATCTTCCTACGTCAGCCTCCCAAGTAGCTAAGATCACAGGCATGAGCCACGACGCTCGGCTGATTTTTGTATTTTTTGCAGAGACAGGGTCTCTCTTTGTCTATATCTCTCTATGTGGCCCAGGCTGGTCTTGAACTTCTGGGCTCAGATGACCTGCCTGCCTCGGCTTCCCAAAGCACAGGCGTGAGCGACAGCACAGGGCCAAGATTTATTATTTTATAGTTACAGAGGTAAGAAGTCCAAAGTAGGTGTCACAGGGCTAAACTCAGGGTTGGGCAGGGCTGAGTGCCTTCTGGAGGCTCTGGGAGAATGCATTTCTTTTCCTCACTTCTCAGCCCATGGGCCCTTCTATCTCCAAAGCCAGTCATCACATTACTTAAATCTCTGCTCTGTCCTCACATCTCCCTCTTTGACTGATTCTCTGTCTCCCTCTTTCACTTATAAGGACCCCAGTGACTACATTGGGCCCACAGACAATCCAGGATAATTTCGGCATCTCGAGACTCTTAATCACATCTGCAAAGTCCCTGTTGCCATATAAAGTAATGTATTCATGGCTTTGGAGGCTGGGGATGTGGACAACTTCGGAGCAATCACTCTGCCTACCACAGAGAGCATTATACAAACACAGCATCAGAGCAACCAACACCTACATTCTTCATCCCAACAGCCTCCATATTCTGTCATCCACTCACAGGAATGTGTTATGTTTACCAACTGTCGGGCTGTTAATGACATTTCCTCTCTTACATCTAAATTAATTCTCCCACCAAGCTTACTAAAGACCCTCACTCTCCCACCTTAGAGGCTACAGAGAGTCTCAACCAGCTCCACGCATTCAGCACCCCAGAGGGGAACAGTGTCTTGTGCTTTGCAGAAGTCAGTATGCCCACTGCCCCTCCCCCTCAAATCCCTTGACAGACAGGCACACCTGAGTGCCCAAACTTACCAGCTCACAGAATTCAGCCCAGATTTGAAGACTCACATTAGCACCTTCTCCCACAGTGTAGAGCACGTCTGATTATGCCTAAAAGGCGCCGAGGAAATGCGAGATTTCAAGCAGCGTGTCATGTCTAAACATGACAGGGAAGTCTGTGCCCTTTCTCCACACTTACTGCCATCTTTTGTCAGGTGTTGTTTTTTACCCCCCACCCTAAGACCCAATGAGAACAAAAATGCAGTAAAAAGTCAAAAGGTAGAATCTTAAAGTCCCTATTTTTATGCAGACATTCTCATTTGTTCAAGCTTAGCATGTAACCATGAGCCATGACTAGAATTTATTAACTTGCTAAAATTGATGCTATGAGGTCTTCAACCATTGTATGGCGATTGTTTGCTTAATTATCCATATCTAAAGAATGGCTTTGGCTGATTTGTGATTCTTGCAGTTTTCTAGGCCTGGGCAGCCCTCTGTTTAGTAATGGCACAGGTCATTGAGTACCTACTGAAAAGTATCCTCTAGAGACACCTGGAGGGCCTACCACCATGAGCCTGGTGCATCCCACATTCACAGAGTCTGTGGCCACTGGTGCAAAGACCAAGATCCACTCTGGGTGGGCAGTGAAAGGCTCAGAAATGCCAGTATATGCCAAAGAGACGCTGGGTAATTTTATTCTAATTATACTCTTAGTGCCATGATGTCACAGCATAAATTTGTACTTTTGCATGCAGCTCATGCTGGTGTGATGACAGCTCTTAAAATATTGAGTGATTGTGGGCCCGTCAGCATAAAATTATTCTAACATGGTGCCTTTATTAGTGCTTCAATAAATGCCATTCTTCTTGTGTTCTGAGGTGGCATTTGCAAATGAGCTAATTTCTCTGCAGTAAAATAATTGTGTTGCATTTATTTTGCGGGGGAAAAAACAGTGCTATTACATAAAGGGGGCTCTTTTTCCATCAAAACCACATACGCAGTAGTTAGTCAAGTTTAAAAAAGAATGCATTAACTAAATGACTAGGTAATTATTTAAATGAACTCGCTGCTTTAAAAAGCTGTGGATGGGATAAACACCTTAAAAATTCCTTGTTATTACAAAAAGATGTGGCAAATTAGTCACGAGGTTATCCACGCTCCAACTCAGGGAAAGAAGGTGTTTGCTGATTGGTGACGGACATTTTAGGGCTTCATTATGGCTCTCTTGACTTCAGGTCACACTGGCTTTATTCTTCAGAAATAGTGAAATGGAAAGGGGAGAGGGGAATGGGTACTCTCTGAATTTCACCCTAGGTGTTTGCTGCCTGAATCCTTTGGCCTGGAAGTCTAGAATGCTCTTAGAAGTCACCTGGCCAAAGTTTCACCAGCACAAGGCTCTTCTGTACATCACTGACAGATGGTGACCATGATAAGGATAGAGCCAGCTCTGCACTCAGCGAGGTCTTCTGCAAAGTATGCACCATCTCCTCTTCCCATAATTTAGAGGACTGTGCACCAAGATTAAGAACCGATAAGCTGCCTGCTCAAAGTGTTTGTAAGACACTCCACGCTACTTTTCATTCAACTTGCAAAAATAAAAAGAGGGGAGGGAAAGAAAGAAAGGAGATGGGGGTGGGGGAAGGATGAGCAAGTGCAAAAACAAGGGAGACAATTAATAAGAAAAAAGGGGAAAATAGGAGGAAAAGAAATACAGAAAAAGTCAACCTGAGATTTCTCTGAAAGATGTTGCCGGGACTGAGAAATAGGAAGTTGTGTTTTAAGATAAAAGTCAAGCACATCTCAGTGCAAGGGAAAACTATGAAATTTATTGAGGCTTATACTTCCTCAATAAACTAATTAGGTTCCTCCTGACTTCCACACTGCTATGAAGATCTTTGAACTTTTTCCTCCCTTAGACATTGTTCCTCCTTTAATGTGGACTGTGAGCTAAATAACAAAAAACTAAAAGGGTATTTAGCTTTAATATGCTTAGAGAAAAGTAATAAAACATAACTATTTAAATGAGAATTAGGTCATGTTGGATATCTGCCATGTAACCAGGCACCAGCTTAGGCGATTTGCCCTGCTCCTTTAGCTTACCCATCTCTACCACGGTGAGCAATAGTTCCAGGCTCAGCTAAGACTCCCAGAGCCCTAAGGAACACTTTCCTTACAATGTGCACTTGGAGCTAGCTCAGATCCAAATGTCAGCTCTTGGAGTGGATTGGAGAGGTAGGCT
This sequence comes from Trachypithecus francoisi, assembly GCF_009764315.1. Taxonomy (NCBI): domain Eukaryota; kingdom Metazoa; phylum Chordata; class Mammalia; order Primates; family Cercopithecidae; genus Trachypithecus; species Trachypithecus francoisi. Next base: position 17,752,076 of record NW_022681461.1, read on the forward strand.
TACTGTCAAGCTTTCACCGGGTTTCCTAATACCTCGCCCAAGTCATACCTGGCCCCCAGGAAAAAAACCACACACCTCCAAGTCAGGGGCAGGTGAGGCCAGGGAGACTGGCAAGCAGGCAGTTCCGAAGAGGGAAAGAGCCTGAGCTGGACACACTCAGTTCCGTCTCCAAATTCACCAAGCAGCTGAGCTCCCTTTTATCTCTGGGGAGGCATGAGTGGGAGGTGGGGAAAAGCAAAATGTGTTCATTCTGTAATTTCACAATTTTCCCTCTCTGGGAAGTAGAGTGGAAATCTCATCCCTTTTACAGAAGCAGAGAATGTGTTGTCCCAGGAAAAATTCCCATTTTACAAATACAAAAGTGGAGATCTCTGAAAGTTAATTTTGTCTAAGTCTGAAGAGCCTGTAAATAGAAAGTCAGTCTCTGGCCTCAGTTTCTGACTAGGATTATGCTATTTTCCACTAGAGTGTGTTACACTTTTAAAAGCAGAAATAATGTTTATGGGAGAGTGGGAGTAGGAAGTCAAGCCACTTAACAACTGAGAAAAAATTATTCAATTTTCATCATCTACATTTCAGTCAAAGTGTAGGCTTAACAAACTATAGACACAGTCTAAAAAGTATTAGGAATGGATTCCCATTTCTGAGAAGAAGCAAAGTGTTGCTTATATAACCACTTTAAGCAGAACTTAACTTTCGTGTAGAATGATGGTTCTCATCCGGGATTGATTTTACCCCTCAGGGGACATTTAGCAATGCCTGGAGACAAACTGCCCTCACAGATTTATTTGGCAAAATATATGCATATATAAAATATATATTATATATAATACATTATATAATATATAAAATATATTGTATAAGTATATAAAATATACAATACATTATATATGAAATATATTACATATAATATGTAAAATATATAATACATTATAAAATATATTATATATAAAATATATTATATAATATATAAAATATATAATACATTATATATAATATATAAAAATATAATACATTATATAACATATAAATTATATTATATATTTTGCCAAATATATGGCCAAATGTATGTTTTATATATAAAATACATATTCTCTCAAATATATAAAATATATATTCTCTCATATATATTTTTTCTCTCATATACATATATTTTTTTCTCATATATATATATATATATATATATACACACACACACACACACATATGAGAGAGAGAGAGAGTCTCGCTCTGTCGCCCAGGCTGGAGTGCAGTGGCATGATCACTGCAACCTCCTGCTCCCTGGTTCAAGCGATTCTCCTGCCTCAGCTTCCCAAGTAGCTGGGATTACAGGTGTGTGCCACCACGCCCAGCTAATTTTTATTTTAGTAGAGGCTGGGTTTCTTCATGTTGTCCAGGCTGGTCTCAAACTCTTCACCTCAAATGATCCACCCTCCTTGGCCTCCCAAAGTGCTGGGATTATAGGCATGAGCCACCGCGCCCAAAATATTTATAGTTTAGTGGCCAAAAATATTAATAGTTCTGAGGCTGATAACCCTTGATGCAGCAAAAGTTGGTGGACTACAAGGTATGATTTGGAGGAGCGGGAAGATCTTTAAGTCAATCTTCTCCAATGGTGGACCAGGCCAAAAATTCTAGTTAGAGAATATTTGGGATTGCACTCTAATGTCTTCACAAGCCTGTAATTAAAATAACATTTCCAGTAGGAATAAATGCAAGCAGATATTGCTTTGAATGTGATAGGTAGCCAAGAAAAAAAAAATGATACCCAAAATATAAGGGGAGGGGGCAGGGGAGAGGCCCAGGCAGGCTCAGATGGGAAGCTGTCGTGGGTCCCTTGAGGAACAGAGGAGAAAGTGAGAGAGAGATGGGAGAAAATGGTCTAATTCAAGATTTCGCTCAGGGCTGACCTTAAGCCCCACAACAAAAACAAGAAGCACCACCAAACAAAACAAAACAAAACAAAAAAGCCAGTCTATGAGGTTTCCAGACAACTAAAGCTGCATTTAGCCAAATGCTGGGAAGCAGGGCATGATGTTTTGGAAGCCAGCAGATTTGAGTTTGAATCACAGTGCTGCCATTTTCTATACTGTTTGACGTAAGGGATTTTACTTAAGCTCCCTGGGCTCTACTCTTCTCATCTCTGAATGCACAGGAACAAGGCTGACTGAATCAGATTATTGTACAGATTCAATGAGGTATGTGGAGCCCCTGGCCCCTAACAGAGACACAGCAAGACAGTTGAATTCTACAGCAACTGACCAAGGCCCCTGCAAAAATAAGCATATCGGTGACCTTAAATTTTCTGTGGAGTCAGAGTAGGTATAGATAAGTAAACACAGAAACTGAACCTGTCCTTGGGCAAGTGTCAGATATAAAAACACAAAAACATCATGTGGTTTCTATCAATGATTTTTCTCAAAGGTACTTGAGACATGAGAACAGCATTGCAAATAGCCTCAGTAGAGAAGAAAGACCACATGATCCTGAAAGTTGAATCTCTACTTAATGGTTTGTAAATTAAGTTGTTCAAATGGAGAAAAAAATATTCTCAAAATAAAAGGCAACTTGAGTGGACTTTACATTGATATGCCTTAATCCAGCTCCATGACACAAATGCTAGTCCTCAGTGCATGGATTTCTCCCATCACTGATCTGCATACCATTTAAAGGGGTGACTTTAATGCCAGAGGGGCATGACTAAATCTACTTTATACTCTAGGTATGATACAACTTATTGAGTAGGCTTAAAGTAAGTAATTTTTCTTCCCTGTGTTTCATTTTACTTTATCGTAAGTAGAAGAGTAAAATTTCATGAAGATGTCATGAGGATTAATGAGAGGGGCCTTCTTGAGTGATGTAAAAGTTATATATCTTGTTTTGATCTGCTTTTTTGACATATCTCAATGTAAGCATGAGGCCATGGGCAAGTTTCTGGATCTTTCTGGGCCTCATTGTCTTTAATTGTTAAGTAAAGGAGTTGACACATAGAACTCCAAGGATTTTTGATCCCAAAGCCTGAAGCATCCCCTGGGAGCTTGTTAGAAATGCCACACCCAGACCTACAGAGTCAAAATCTTTCCCCAAATCCCAGGGCAAATCATATGCAATTTTAGGTTTGGGAAGACTGTAGTAAGGCTTGTTCCATTGTACAAGCCTACACTGAATAATTTCTACTTTCAATTTCTACATTGAATAATTGTAGAAATCCATGACATGGTAAGAAAAGCTAGCAAATGAGAGGCCAAACATTGTTACAGAAAAATTAAAACATATCCCACTCCCTCCACCCTGCCTCTCTCCAGGATTTCCTTGATGTCTCTACCTGATATTCTCCTTGGGACTAAGGATCCAGTGGTAGCTGAGTCAAAGGGGATAGGCAAGTAGAAAAATCAGTTAGTTACTGCTCCTTTTACTCGTTTATAGTCAAAGCTATATGTGTCATCACAAAACGTTCTGCTCAATGGGTCGAGCATTCAAATACTAAGAGAGGCAGCATAGTGTGGGGTTTCCCAGCACTGACCAAGGAGCCCAAGGTCCTGTGTGGGTTGTAGTTCTGCCATTGATAAGCTGTGTGGTTTGGAGTCATTCCTTTATCCCCTGTATGTCACTCCCCTCATCTGAAAAGAGGGAATGATAAGGACCTCCCCACTCCATTTAAATAAATAACTAAATAAGTTAATATTTGCATAATTCTCTGGCCAGAGTGTGACCCACAGTAGGCACTACGTAGATCTTTGTCCAATAAAATCCAGCAACATGTAAGAAATGCTTCCATTTTCCTCTTTTGCCTCTAACAACAGAGAAATCAAGTTCAGCCAACACTATCTTGTAGTAATATCTTTGATCAAGGCAAAAGACGTTTATAATTGGCATTCTGACAACTCTTCATGATTTTGCTATTAGTTTTTCCCTTCAGATTTACTAAATGTGTGGGATAGATAAACAATACAGGCCAGGCGCGGTGGCTCAAGCCTGTAATCCCAGCACTTCGGGAGGCCGAGACGGGCGGATCACGAGGTCAGGAGATCGAGACCATCCTGGCTAACACGGTGAAACCCCGTCTCTACTAAAAAAATACAAAAAAAAATCTAGCCGGGCGAGGTGGCGGGCGCCTGTAGTCCCAGCTACTCGGGAGGCTGAGGCAGGAGAATGGCGTAAACCCGGGAGGCGGAGCTTGCAGTGAGCTGAGATCCGGCCACTGCACTCCAGCCCGGGCGACAGAGCGAGACTCCGTCTCAAAAAAAACGAATAGTTTAAATAACATATGTATGCTGTATGTATACTTACTTAATAAGCACGACAAACTTATGAGATAGATATGATTGGCATCCCCATGTTACACATGAGAAAAATGAAGCTTTGACTTACCTAAGGTCAGATAGCTATATGGAGAGTGGGGCTTTGAAATCAGGCAGCCTGGCTTTAGAATTTGTGTTCTTAAATATTATACTAGAGCATACTCTATACTATATACTAAATGCTGTGCTATGCTCCCTTTCTCAGAGGGATTCATCCTTTCTGGTTTTACTTAATATTTATGCCAGCGTTATTTGTTTTACATTTATCTCAGATAACACATCTCTTAGGGGCAGACTATTTCTCTGCTTTTTTCTGTGTAAAGTCAACCGAAGCAACTTGTATAGTTAATCACTTACTAAATTCCTAGTCATAACAATGACATAATATATTACCAAATTCTAATAACATCACAGAAAATAAAACAACGTTGAAAACATTTCTTCCCTCTGATGTTCCCCTGAATGTGACTGATGCATTTACGCTACAATTTTTACAAGATATTTACATTAGGTTTGCACAAAATATTTGGAAATCCACTTGGATAAATTATCCCAAAAGCTAGTAAATGACCCTTTTATGCTTCTTTGACAAGATCAGAGGCAGTAGCCAATCTTTACTATCCTAAAGAGAAAGGGGAAAACAACAAACTGAAGCTGAAATGGCACACAGGGCCTCTAAAGTTATATTAGAGATGTTCTCGTCTTGTTATTCGTACCCTGTCATAGGCAAACAGCTTAAAAATAGACAAGGGAGCATTCAGGCTTCTTGCAAACACAGGTGGGTACAGCCTCCATCAACACTGGCTGTAAATGGCAGACTGGGGAGAAGGAGGGAAGTGGATATTCAGGGCATGTGAGAGACAGGGCACTCTAGACTGGCTGCTTAGATGCAACTGTGAGAAGAGCCCAACTCCCCAGTGGCACCCACTATGCCTCCCCTGGCCCAAACACCCCTACTCCCAGGCCAGGTTGCCTTTTCTGTGATGCATCACTCCTCTGAACACACACAACACTTAGAATCTGAATTTCCACTTGGCTTAACCACAGATCAACGATCCTGTCCATTATCTCCTTCTGTGGGAGGCAATAGAATAGATTTAAAATGCAGCCTGGAGACAAACTTTGCATGCTCAGGTTCTAAGCCCCGCCACTTGCTACCTGTGTGATGCTGACAAGCTTCCTACCTCTTTTAAAACCTCTGTTTTCCTATTTGTAGAGGAGGGAAAATAATGGTTTCCCAATCCTGGGGTTATGGGGTTATTGCAAGGATCAATTCCAGCTAATGTGTGTGAAGTGCTAAGGGAAGTGCACTGGATAAATGTTAACTATTTTTGCAAAACCTCTTTTCTGCCTAATTAGGTTATACATTTCTCCCCCTGGTACTCCTTGCTATCCTACGCAGCAGCACCGTCACAGCGGAGCAATTTGCATAAAGTAGGTGCTCAGAAAATGTTAGAAAGACACATTGGCACATTTGTTTTCAGCTCTTGTTCTCAGGTTCATGATTTGCAAATAAATGTCAGAGATCTAAGGGTCAGCTGCATTCCAATCACTTCAGAAGCTTTTAAGAAATACAGATTCCTCACTCCTGCTCCGGAGATTATATGACTGAATGCCTGACACGAAGGAGATACAGGAAAATACCCTGAAGCAAAATCAGCCAACATCCAAGCAAACTCCTCAGGTTGTAGAACTCTGGGCCAAGCTTGGCAGGGTCTTATCCTTTTGGGTTTTATATAACGAAGTGCTGATTTACGGTGTAACTTAGAGAAACAAAGGCTGTGAGCGCTGGGCATGAAGGAGGTGGGATAATAGCACATGCGATCACAGAGAGGGAGGGGAGCAGGAAGAAGAAATCCACATCCCACCAGTGACACCTAAAGCACTTCTCATCCTGGAGGCCTTGCCAAGCCTGAAGCCTCTGTGGCGGCTTTCCTCTGGGTTGAAATTTGTCCTGGCAGCCACATTTGGTAAAGGGAAATGGCAAAGATACCATTAGATCTTAAAGGGTGTGACTGTGCCAGACAATAGCAGGGGCCCTGCCCCAGAAAAATCCTGACTGCATGCCAAACGCAAAACAGAAATTCTGGGCAAAGCTCCCAGGTATAGCTGCTGCTGATGCTCTTCTCCAACTCTGGCCCTGGCTTCTGCTCTGTCCCCATTCCCCACAGGCTGAAGGGATCTTTGAACTGGCAAAATGAAACCAGGTACCATTCTTTACCCTTCATCTGGGTGTAAAAATTTCAAACAAGGTCTCATACGCATGCCTGATAGATCCCCTTTCAATTCCCAATCCCTGACAAGCCTAGCTACTCCTTTGCAAGAGTGAACAACTAAGACCAAAAAAATGTACAAGGCATATAAAAAAGATATGGTAGTTCAAAAGCAAGGGATCACCATGAGAATTCAGAGCAAACGTCTTCCTATAAAATAACAAATTTACTGCAAGGAAAACGGGAAAGTGCTTTAGAACATCTGTATTATGTGCTTACAATAGGAATCAAAAGGACCTGTTTCTACAAAACTGTATCAAACGTGGAGATACAAAACATAAATAACAAGCTTAATAAAATTAATGAAGGCTTACTAACCAGTGACTTATCTTAAACATTCAAATTTGTAACCAGAAATTCTCCCCAAACTCAGGGAAAGCAGATAAAAATATTAAAATTGTTAAGTTAAAGGACACGGAAGGTTAATGTAGGGATTTCAATAAAGTTGCAAAGAGAGTCCTAAGAAGAATAAAATAGAAAGACAGCACTGAAGCAATGATTGTGAGAATAATAAAAGAAACTTTTTTTACCTGGAAAATACTATATTCAAGATTGAAATATTTTGCCCAAAAAAGAAGAATTTAAAGAAAAAACAAAACCTAGACATAAGCCAACATTTTTTTCCATTTTTCCACTAAAAATATCCCTCAAGCATAAAATATCCCTTTATGAGCACACAGATACATATAAACAACCACCACACACAAACACGTCCAAACTCAGGCAGACATTTTGTTTCTCTGTAATACTTACTACAGAAGACAGTAAAGCAAAGGTTACTAGAAAGAGACGGCAACTCAAGAGATCTTAAGTTTTGTTTGTTTGTTTGTTGATTTTTTTTTGAGACAGAGTCTCACTCTGTTGCCCAGGCTGCAGTGCAGTAGTGCGATCTCGGCTCACTGCAACCTCTACCTCCTGGGTTCAGGCGATTCTCCTGCCTCAGCCTCCCAAGTAGCCTCCCAAGTAGCCACGTGCCACCGTTCCAGGCTAATTTTTGTATTATTAGTAGAGACCAGGTTTCACCATGTTGGCCAGTCTGGTCTTGAACTCCTGACCTCAGGTGATCCACCCGCTTCGGCCTCCCAAAGTGCTGGGATTACAGGCATGAGCCACCGTGCCTGGCCAAGTTTTTTTGCTGTTTTTTTTTTTTTCAACAAGTCTAAAAGAAACAGGTCATACCATAAGTCTAACATAAACATACAACAGGTCAGGTAATATAAAACTGTGTATTGTTCATTTAACTCAAAGATGTATTCCAGCTGCCAATGGGTGAATTAAAGTAAGCCTATTTGAGTAACAATTTCAAAGGGTTAAATCTAGTTAACAGTCCCAGCTATTTTGAATTTTTATGAATACCAGGTTCTCATGAGCCCTGAGTTCAGTTCAGGATTCCCAAATTTGTGCATCTTAATAATAATAATGATACTAACAAAAACATCTTAATTAAAATAGACCAGGCATATTGCATTCTGTTTGAAATGGGAAAGAAACAATGTTTTTTTCCTACTCTCATACTCTACCCACCATTCTCAATACAATAGTTCACCTCTGGGTACCAAAATGTGTGTGGGGATGTCTCCTCACCAACTACCAATTCCCCAGGGGACACCAACTGGATGTCCTGTAATTCAATTTAATTATGAAACTACCTGGAGACAGTGGTGGAACACACAGGCTAAGGGCTCAGTCCCACAAGTCTGCCGCCATTCCAGATGCCAATCGCAAGTCCAGGCCTCTGGTACATCTGACCAGCCAGCTATAAATCTGGGATTTCTACAACCCCTTCCTTAGCTTTGATCAATTTGCTAGAGCAGCTTACAGAACTCAGAGAAATATTTTATGTTTACTGGTTTATTATAAAGGATACTATAAAGGATACAGATGAACAACCAGATGGAAGAGATGTATAGGGAAGATATGGGCAGGGAACACGGAGCTTCCATGCCCTCTTAGGCTACACCACTGTCCTCACACCTCCGTGTGCTCAGCAACGCAGAAGCTCTCCAAACCCTGTTTTTTTGAGTTCTTAAGGAGGCTTCGTTAGGTAGGAATGATTGATTACATCACACCACTGGCTACTGGTGATCAACTCAGCCTTCAGGCCCTCTCTCCTCCCCGGAGGTCTGGAGGTAGGGTGGAAAGTTTCAACCCTGTAATCACATGGTTGGTTCTCCTGCCAACCAGCCCCTATTCTGAGGCTATGCAGGAGTCCACCAAGAATTACCTCATGAGAACAAAAAATGCTCCTATCACTCAGGAAATTACAAAGCTCTCAGGAGCTGTGTCAGGGGTCAAAGATATTAGAACAGATGAGGTGCAGAAAATCCCAAAATATGGTGCTTTGGCATTTGAGAAGACTGCAAAAGATCTTTCTGACCTTCTCCCTCCCTCTTTCTCATGAAGTGGGTGATAAAAACTCAAATTGTCCTCACCCTTTCTTCCTGGAAGCAGACCATAAAACTCTCTGACCTTCTTCCTCCCTTATCCCCTGAAGGCACTCAGGAGACAGAGAGATGGCTTGCCCTATACCCAGAGGGAAAAAAATGTCACACAGGGATACCAAGAAGAAACTGAATAAACAGGGCCTTGCTAAGTTTACCTCCCAGTTTATTACCATTAGATCAGACCTTTTTGTCCGCCAGTCATACTTCTGCATGGCTGTCCATAAAAATATAGTTTTCCCATTTCTTTGAGTGTTGATTTCTGAAGGCTCCTGTATCATGTAGAACTTATATTAAACACATTTGTATGCTTTTCTCTTTTTAATATGTCTTTTGTTGTAGAGGTCTCAGTCATGAACCTTGTGATGAGTAAGAAAAAAATATTACTTCTCCTCTACAGAACAAAAGATTCTCCTAGCACCCTTATCTACAAGAGTTTTAGGAACTCTGTCTAAGAAAAGGTGGGCAGAGACCAAATATATATTTCTTATTGTATCACAATATCACACATTCATTATCCCAAATATTTACGTAAACCTGACAGATTGATTCTATTTTCTACCTTTCATAAATAGCAAAATCATGTCTTAAGGAGATTAAATTACCTTTCAAAGAAACTGTTAATAAGTGACAGGGTCAGTATTTAATTACAAGTTTTCTTGTCTCCAAGGCCCAGGCATTTCCTGCTATCCTATTTTACTTGCTCTTGGACCCACGAGTCTGTAAGATGAGAGTGAGGATGCCTGTGGTTCAGCTTGGGTTAGGAAAAGAGAATGCATGTGACTAGATGCTAACTCCTACAATAGGAATAAGACAGGCTGTGTGCCAGGGGGTGTGTTAACTTTGTTTCTAGCTTCTGTAAACTCCATATTTAACATCTGTTCTACATGCCTTGTTGTGTACAACCTAATAATATGCCTAAGTCACTTGCCTTAGCCTTCTGCTTCCCTTGCTACCTCCCCCTGTGCCCAGGAGGAATCTTCTTCCTGGGTACACTTTTCAACTAAAACCCAACAAATTTAGTCTGTACTTCCTACAGTCTTACATGGCTCTCACACTTTGATCCACTCTACACCTGCCCTAATCACCTTAGGGCCATGTACTAGAAAAATAGGGACAACCCCTATGCCCAGAGCCTATTGAAATTATTTCAACTACCCAATCCTAAATCTGTTTACCCGGTATTACCTCTTCCTGCCTGCAGAAACCACAGGGAAAACTTACCCAGTTTCCCCCCTCCACCCTGCCTTCTGACCAAGCCCAGTACTCCCCAGGTGGCCCCCTGTGGCAGCTACTTTTATGTGTCAACTTGACTGAGACATAAGATGCCCAGATATTTGGGCAAGTGTTATTCTGGGTGTGTCTGTGAGAGTGTTCTTGAATGAGATTAACATTTGAATTTGTAAACTGAGTAAGGCCAATTTTCCTGCCTAACGCGGGTGGCCTTCATACAATCAGTTGAAAACCTGAATAGAATAGAAAGGTTAACCTGCCTGTGAGTAACGGGGACTTCCTCCTGCCGGACTGCTTGAGCTAAAATGAGAGTCTTCCGCCTTTGGACTCAAACTGAAACATCTGCTCCTCTTGGGTTTTGAGCATGTTGCTTGCAGACTGGAACTTTCACCAGCTGTTTTTCTGGTTCTCAGGCCTTTGGACTCTTGCTGGAACTACACATCAGTTTGCCTTCCTGGATCTCTAGCTTGCGAACTAGAGGTTTGGGGATTTCTTAGCCTCCATAATTGTGTGAGCCAGTTCCTTATCTCTCTCTCTCTCTTTCACACACACACACACACACACACACACACACACACACACACGTGCTTATTGATTCTGTTTCCCTAAAGAACCCTAATACTCCTACCCTACCTCCAGGACATGGCAGGCCGCTTCTTTTTGGGAAGATAGTTTTAGCACTAAACCAGCTTCTCGATGGTTATTTCCTGATCTGTTGGCCTTACTATACTTCAAATTCTCTATCAATCAATACACTATATTTTAAAACAAAGGTTTCAGCAGCATGAGGTACCTACCATTTGTCCACATTAATCTTTTATAGTTAAAGTTTCATAAATTAGAAATAGTATGTGACTCCCATCTGCTAACTCTAGCACATTTAGGACATTTAATCAGAAGTTGAGTGTTTCCTCTTTACAGCTTCACTTCACAACTGTTATCTATGGATTGAATATTAATGAAGCTGATGCTGCGTATGGGCTCACTTTCCTAACTTACCTTGGCACAATCTTTATGTCAGAGGAACTAAAGCTAAAAAGCACTAAATCAGCAGTAATTGTCCAAATGACTGGAAAATACTTTCATCAGTAAACGGTTCTGTGACCAGCTTCCCTTACACAGGTGTGTTAGGGTTCTCCAAATGGACAGAACTAATAGGATATATGTACATATGAAAGGGAGTTTATTAGGGAAAACTGGCTCACATGATCACAAGGCATAGTCCCACCATAGGCTGTCTGCAAGCTGGGGAAGAAAGAAGCCAGTAGTGGCTCAGTGCAAGCCCAAAAGCCTCAAAAGCATTGAAGCTGGCAGTGCAGCCTTCAGTCTGTGACTGAATGCCCAAGAACCCCTAGCAAACCAGTGGCGTAAGTCCAAGAGTTCAAACACCAAAGAACTTGAAGTCTGAGGGCAGGAGGAACAGATGGAAGCGTCCAGCATGAGAGAAAGATGAAAGCCAGAAGACTCAGCAAGTCAGCTTAGCCCACCTTCTTCCACTTGCTTTGTTCTAGCCCCACTGGCAGCCCATTGAATGGTGCCCACCCACATTGAGGGTGGGTCTTCCTCTCCCAGTCCACTGACTCAAATGTCAGTCTCTGCTGGCAACATCCTCACAGACACACCCAGAAACAGTACTTCACCAGCTATCTAGGTATCCTTCAATCCAACCAAGTTGACACCTAATATTAACCATCACATCAGGGAATTGGTAAAACTAGAGGGAAAACTCACATGACCAAAACCAGAAAAGATAAAGATGCCACTCTACTGAATCAAATTGTTAGTCTTAGAAACCAGAATGGAAAAGGAAAAGACAAGGAGAATTTGTGCAACTGTGCTTCTTTCTTGTCACACTGTAAGAGTCTCCAGTCTCAAGTCTCATCAGCATCTGCTTGAGTGTTACAAAATACCCAGGAATAGAGAGATGCCTCAAAAAGCCAGGACTTGGAAGAACGGATTCACTTTAAGCTTGCTGTAGCCTCTGAAAGCCCAAGGAAAGACCATCCACTTGACTAAGTCAACATTGAGCTATTAGTTCCAATAACTGTTTTGTTATAGGTTTTGCTATTTTCAAATTCTAAGATTATAGACAAGCATCTTCTTATTGTATTTCTAGTAGAAAGTATCCCATAAATTTAAGATTTTTTAATGAAAAGAAAGTATTAGAATATCAATACCATTGTACCAATTTAGTTTCAATCAGGAAAACAGAAAACACATCAGGTATTTTAACAAAAAGAAGCTACATGAGGAATTAAAGAAAAGAGCAACAAAGGTGACACTGAAATACCTCAGAAGTAATAATTTCTGAGAATTGAAAACTGCTTTTTTCATGAATTTTGAGACATTGGGCAAGTTACTTGGCCTCCGTAAGTGGTCTGATATACCCAGAGTTAGTTAAAGGGTAAGGTTGGAGGGCACAGCTGTCAAGACTTCCCCTTCTTCTAACATCACCTGCAAGTCTAGAGGGTTAGCAAAGTCACTCTCAGCTTTATCATTCACTATAAGAATACACAGAACTCACTGAAAACTACTGTTCTTCAGTTTATATTTATTACAGATCAACATCAACCAAAGGAAGACACCACAGGGCGGAGTCTTGAAGGATTCCAAATGTGAAGCCTCCATTGTCCTCAGGACACCTTAGCCTTCTGGCATCAATGTATGGCAATATGCATGCAGTGCTGACAATCAAGGAAGCTTGCCTATGCATCAGCATATAGAGTTTCTACTGAGGCTTCATGATGCAGGCATGATTGGTTGACTGATTGCCCATATGGCTAAACTCAGTATCTAGGTCAACTGACATCCTGTATTCGAAAGTCCCCACCAATTGTAGGTCTTTCTGATGTGACCAGCCCTGACCCTAAGGTTATCGGATGTGGCCATCCTCATCTTAAGAGGCAGGCAGATCATCTAAGTTCAGGGGTTCAAGACCAGCCTGGCCAACATGGTGAAACCCCGTCTCTACTAAAAATGCAGAAATTAGTTGGGCATGGTGACAGGTGCTGGTAATCCCAGCCACTCGGGAGGCTGAGACAGGAGAATTACTAGAACCCTGGAGGCAGAGATTACAGTGAGCCAAAATCGTGCCACTGCACTCTAGTCTGGGTGACAGAGTAAGACTCCCTCTCAAAAAAACAAAAAAACAAAACAAAATCCAGTGTGGTCAGTCCTAGCCTAAGCAAAGTATTTCAATCAGGTATGACAGAGATTACCTTCTAGAGCTGATGGCAAACACCATACATCTCTTTAACAAAACTAAACTCTCTACTACACATAATACCTCCTAGGTAGAGTGACAATATGTGTTGATTTGCCCAGAACAGTCCCAGTTTATTCTTTCATTTTTTTAATTTTTATACTTTAAGTTCTAGGGTACATGTGTAGAACATGCAGGTTTGTTACATAGATATCCACGTGCCGTGTGGTTTGCTGCACCCATCAACCCGTCATATGCATTAGGATTTCTCCTAATGCTATCTCTCCCCTAGCCCCCCACCCCTCAACAGGCCCCGGTGTGTGATGTTCCCCTCCCTGTGTCCATGTGTTCTCATTGTTCAACTCCCGCTTATGAGTGAGAACATGCAGTGTTTGGTTTTCTGTCCTTATGTTAGTTTGCTGAGAATGATGGTTTCCAGCTTCATCCATGTCCCTGCAAAGAACATGAACTCATCCTTATTTATGGCTGCATAGTATTCCCTGGTGTATATGTGCCACATTTTCTTTATCCAGTCTATCACTGATGGGCATTTGGGTTGGTTCCAAGTCTTTGCTATTGTGAACAGTGCCGCAATAAACATACGTATGCATGTGTCTTTATAGTAGAATCATTTATAATCCTCCCAGTTTATTCTTGATGCCCTGGAATAATAGCCATTAAAATGTCACACTTCTTTTGACTCTCAAAACTGCTTGAATTTGGCTAATAAACTATGAAGTCATTTGACTTATTGGCATGAATAATGTTAGAAATATTTACTATCTAGTATAGCATAAATATTGGTCCAATTGCATGGATACTTGTAGCAAACAAGTGGTGGGGCAATAACTATTACACATGGGTGAATTGCATGCCCTGCTCATCAGGTTGTTGTATTAAATGAACATGTACCTATAAATCTTAAAAATGGTCACCAGCAAATCTCTTTTGGAGTGAATAACATTTAATGCCTACCAAGCATCTATTCCCCATTTCCATATTTAAAACAAAATCTTAATTTTTTATTCCATGACCCTTCTACATCCAGGACTTTTTACCTAGGGTAAGCTGCTCCCATCTCTACATCAATGGATTAATCCTGGTAAGTATAAGCTAGTGCTTCCCAAATTTTAGAATCAGCTGGGGAGAACTTGAAACATCCTGATATTCAGGCTCCATGCCCAGAGAGTCTGACTTTCCTGGCCAGGGAAAGGCCCAAATATTAGTACTTCAAGAGATACCATCCCACTCCAGTTAAAATGACTTTTAACCAAAAGTCAGGCAATAACAAATGCTGGTAAGGATATGGAGAAAGAGAAACCCTCATACACTGTTTGTGAGAATGTAAATTAGTACAGCCACTATGGCGAACAGCACACTCCTCAAAAAACTAAAAATAGAACTACCATATAATCCAACAATCCCACTAATGAGTGTATATCCAAAAGAAAGGATGTCAGTATATCAAAGAGATATCTGCATTCCTGTGTTTATTGCAGCACTATTCACAATAGCCAAGACACAAAATCAACCTAAATGTCCATCAACTAATGAATGGATGATGGACATGCAGTATGTATACATGATGGAATATTATTCAACCATAAAAAAGAATAAAATCCTCTCATTTGCAACAACATGGGTGGACCTGGAGAACATTACGTTAAGTCAAATAAGTCAGGCACAGGAAGAAAAATCAGTCACATGTTCTCACTCACATGCAGGAGCTAGGGAAAAAAATAAAATAAACTTATGGAGATCAAGAGTACAATGATGGTTACCAGAGGCTGGGAAGGGTGGCAGGGATTGGGCGGATAGAGTAGCGATGGTTAAGGGGTACAAAAATGCTATTAGATAGAATGAATAAGATCTAAGCTGGGCGTAGTGGCTCATGCCTGTAATCCCAGCACTTTGGGAGGCTGAGGTGGGCAGATCACCTGAGCTCAGGAGTTCAAGACCAGCCTGGGGAACATGGCAAAACCCCATCTTTACTAAAAATACCAAAAATCAGCCGGGCGTGATGGTGCATGCCTGTAATCCCAGCTACTTGGGAGGCTGAGGCAGGAGAATCACTTGAACCCAGGAGGCAGAGATTGCAGTGAGCCAAGATCACGCCACTGGACTCCAGCTTGGGCGACTGAGACTGTCTCCAAAAAATTTTTTAAAAATTTAAAAAAAGATATAGTTTTCAGCAGCACAATAGAGTGATGTACTTAAAAATAACTTATTCTCAAAAGAAGATATTTATGCAGTGACCAAATATATGAAAAAAAGTTCATCATTACTGGTCATCAGAGAAATGCAAATCAAAACCACAATGAGATACCATCTCACGCCAGTTAGAATGGCAATCATCAAAAAGTCTGGAAACAACAGATGCTGGAGAGAATATGGAGAAATAGAAACACTTTTACCCTGTTGACAGGAGTGTAAATTAGTTCAACCATTGTGGGAGACAGTGTGGCGATTCCTCAAGGATTTAGAACTAGATATGCCATTTGACGCAGCAATCCCATTACTGGATATATACCCAAAGGATTATAAATCATTCCGCTATAAAGACACATGCACACGTATGTGTACTGCAGCACTGTTCACAATAGCAAAGACTTGGAACCAACCCAAATGTCCATCAATGATAGACTGGATAAAGAAAATACGGCACATATACACCAGGGAATACTATGCAGCCATGAATAAGGATGAGTTCATGTCTTTTGCAGGGACATGGATGAAGCTAGAAACCATCATTCTCAGCAAACTAACACAAGGACAGAAAACCAAACACTGCATGTTCTCACTCATAAGCGGGAGTTGAACAATGAGAACACACGGAGACAGGGAGGGGAACATCACACACCAGGCCTGTGGGGGTATGGGGGGCAAGAGGAGGGATAGCATTAGGAAAAAAAGCTAATGTAGGTTGCAGGTTGATGAGTACAGCAAACCACCATGGCACATGTATACCTATGTAACAAACCTGCACGTTCTGCACATGTACCCTAGAACTTAAAGTATAATAAAAAAAAAAAAGTTATTGCATGTTTTAAAATAACTGAAAGAGTAGAACTGGAATGTTTCTAACACAAAGAAATAATATATGTTTAAGGTGATGTATACCCCAGTTACACTAATTTGATCATTATACATTATATGTCTGTATCAAAAACATTACATGTACCCCACACATATGTACAACTATTTTATACCCATAATAATTTAAAAAACATTTTAAAGGCCTCCCTTGTGATTCTAACAAGCAGTGAGTGCTGAGAACCAACAATCTATCCCAATCAGAGTATTCCCACACTCCTCGATGGTAATTGTATGGGAAAGGGGTTACAGCAAAACTGCAAGCTAAGGAGATAGAGATGTGACAAAGTTTCTCCTGCCACTTCCAGAAGAGTTTCCTGCAAATGTCTGTCTATCCCGAGAAAAGCATTAACAATATTGTAGCCTAATTGCTTCTCACAATCATCTTAAAGCCACACAGAAAATTACTGTCAGGTTGAAGCTGATCATTTGGACATCACAGCAGAAAGGGAGAAGCTGGGTCCCTGAGGACATGGTGGAGCTCCTGTATCAGAATGGCGCCCACAAGCCCCTCCCTTGTTTGACTGACAGTTACATAAGCCAAGATATTTCCTCACTGAGCTTGCTTTTCTGAGGTTTGCAACTGAAAGCCTCCCAGCTCCTCACTGTCTTGTGTTTTAATCTGTGTCATGGAATTACTCTCTAATTACTCCACTAACAATAAAGGAGGATTAATATCATGACTACAAAACACACTTCATTCTATTTGAAAATATGTTTTGCTTTCCATTTTAAAAAGATTTTATCCCACACCATAGGGTATATACTATTCACAATCCCTAAGATAACCAATATCTTTCAATGAGTGAGTGAACAAACTCCACAGGCAGGTCCCTGCAAATTGGGAGAACTTCCACAAACCCTTTTGTGGGAGGGACTGCTCGCGTTCCTTGGAGTCTCATTTCGGGTTGGCAGATAATCATTTTTCTAATGCTTCCTGAGTCCTCTCCAGCCCACTCTGCCCTTCACTGTAAATGCCTGGCTCTAGTGCTCATCCTTGCTCCAAAGCCTTCATGATTCACTTACCCTCTTTTCATTGCTCTTTGAGCCTTGTCCCCAGGGAACTCTGCCCTGGAATGGACAGAGCTTTCCTGCTCATCATCTTGAAATATCGTTATGTATCAGTAGGCAGGCTCTACCTTCAGCAGGGGGGTGCTGACCTGATCTAGCTAAAAAATAAAAACGTGCTCCATGCACTTCACTTTTTTCTTCCTGAGAAAGCAGTGACATCTGCCAAGTATGCTGTTTGCATTGAAAATGGTTTCCTAATGAGTCTTTCTACCCAGCTTTGCCTGTAGAGAAAGGGCACTGGGATTGGAGGCAGAGATGTTATAACACCCAACACTATTAAGCCCTTCTCTCCTTCAGGATTGCCACAGACCCTCAGAGTCTGTATCTGTAAATGGGAATAATGACACCTACATCGCACGGTAATTGTAAAGATTACATGAAATAATGTTTATAGCATGATTTGGGGAATTGGCTGGCATTCAATATACATAAAAATTATGTGCATAGATAAAAACATTTTAGCCAACATGAAGGTCAATTTTGCTGCCACTGAGAGAATCTTCTGAGACTGGTGACTCCTGTTGAGTAAGCAGCACCATCCCCACCAATTGGTTGTGCTGGGGATGGCCTCTTGGCTCCATATGAGCAATTCATATTCTCTCTCCCGGGAATTAGAAGGCGGAATACAGAAGTCAATTTATTTAGTTGTAAGAAGCTGAGCTGAAAGATCATAAAAATATGGACACTGAGGTCACTGTCATGGAAACAGAGGAGTGAGCAGGAAAGGCAACAGGTAGAGAGAGAAGAGGACAAAGCAGAAGCCAAGAGAGGAGCCAGAGTGAACACTATTTGTAGGGAGAGGAGAGACAGGCCCCACAAAGTCCACCTCCACAGGCCTGAATTTATGTAGCTCTTGCATTTATATTTGAAGGCTCTTTGAGAGCATTTCCATTGCAACAAACCAACCTCAGGACAAACACTGAGACAAAGTTGTAGTCACACACTCAAAAGGAAAGGGAGGGAGAGTAAGAAAGAGAGAGACTCATCTACAGTCATACATAGATTCAACTCTCTAGCCCTCCAGCTTTTCAAGACTGGTATCTCTTTGCCACCACAGACATATCGCTATTGCCTCAGGGACTGTGAGAGAAGAAATCAAATTGGGTGGTGAAGGAAAGTGGACTATTTTGAGATTTCCCCCCAAGAGTAAAAATAGGAGCCATGGTAAGGACCCACAGGCATTGCAGTCTAAATGCGTCACACATATCCTCCTTTGTACAATCACTGCTCTCCAAAGAGCAAGCCTTGGGCTCAAAGCCTCAGCTTCTCAGCAGGCAGTCAAGTCTCAAGGGCTTGGGGGGAAATACATCAATCAAGCCATTCTTTGGTAAATGTGAGGAACATTAAGATGTTGGTGAGGCCTGTGGCCTGTTATTACCATCAACGGTAATATGTGCTTCTACAGAAGTTCTCAGATTAGGGGAATTTTATAAAAACAGCACCATATTATTATATATTATAATGAGGAAGGAAGTGTACGGGAGAAGCAATTTTTAGAAAGTAGGATGACAGGGAGATTAAATATTTTCCTTACGGGGTGCCAAAAGGAATGAAATGTATCAGAAATTGGTAAAAGGGATGAGAATGAGGTGAGGTGAAGGTCTCATGCCATTTACTAACTGGGTAACCTTAAGCAAGTTCCTTTACTACTCTGTGTCTTGCTTTCCTCACATGTAAAATGGAAATCATAATAATAAAATCCTTACCTCATAGAGTTGTTTTAGCAATTAGGTGAGAATCGCACCTTGCGAGGCATCAAACACATCTCACTGCATTCAGCTGTGTTTACTGTCTTTCGCTGGGCTTTCCCAGAAAAAACGACAATGAGACTAGGATTTAGGTGCAAGTAATTTATTTGGGAGGTAATCTCAAGAAGCACCAGCAGGGAACTGTGGAATTGAGATCAAAATGTAAAGAAATTAAGTTAGGGAGCACTCCAGAGCAGCTATCACTGTAGGCACTTGGTTCAGTCACACTAAGAGGCCAACGAACTCTCCATCATGGCATTCAGAGAATAAGAAGGGACATTACAGTCATCTTGTCATCCCACAAACGTCACCATAGGGCATAGACCAACCTGTATTTGATCAACCTTGGCCAGTATTTTTGTTGGGAGACCTGAAATGCCTAAAATCACAGCTTTTGGGTTTGAAAAGATGCCTGATAAAAATTCCAAGCAACCTAGTCATTTCAATAAAGCATGTATGTACAATGGGAATGAAATCACTATATGGATTCCCCAAAGGAGATGAATATCCCTTAACTTTCTGAAAGCATTCAAGCAAGGGCCTAGCCAATGCAATCTGAGGTTCCACGTGGTTTTCACCCAGGCTTCAAGGGAAATAGGGTCACCTTAACATTTACTGACTCATATTTCACCCTCATGTCCCCTCTCCAAGTCTGTTCTATTGTTCATCCTGTTATTTCTGGCTGCAGGATGAGGGTCTCCCATCTCTTCCTGAATTCATCTGTCAGTTGACAACTCAAACCTACTAGAGCACCTCTATTCTTACACTGTGGTTCTTCACCACTGTACAAGAGTGGACATCCTTCCCAGAGTAAATGTCTCTGGATGCTCCCAAATGTCCCTTCCTCCAGGCTCCAGGGCAGCACTGTGTCCCCTAAACTCTCCATGCTGCAAAACTCTATTGTGTTCTGGGGAGGATAAGGTGAGCACCCCTCTCTGCTTTACAGCACTCTCTACTGCCTGAGGCAGGAAAGTCTGGGTCCCTAAATCTCACCAAGTCCCTCTTTTTGAAGAGCTCCGTGAGCTTTCTGCCCACACACACCTTATCCACGGGGCTCAGACATAAGCCAGTCAGGCGCATAGATCCTTAATGGACCTACTATGTCTTATAGGACCCCGTATGATTTAGCCCCTGCTTACCTCTCCAACAGCATCTCCTATCAGTCTTCCTCTCATGCAGTCAGCTCCAGGCACACTGGCCTTCTTGATGTTTCTGGAGAACTCAAGATGCTTTTTCCAGCTTCAGTGCCTTTGTGCTGGTTACTCTCTCTGTCTGGAATGTTCTTCCCCATGATCTTTGGAAAGCTGACCCCTTCTTGTTATTCAGAGCTCAGCTTAAATGTCATACTGATCATTGGTGTTAAATTGTCGGCTATCAGCTCAGCACCAAGCCACCACACCCATCTAAGGATGAGAACTATGTTTCCCAGAGTCCCCTTTTCTGTATGCTTCTAGATTAGGGTTTGCCAAGGACAGGAGTTCAAGTAAGATGTGGAATGCGGAAGTCACCGTTCTTGGGAGCTTGTGAGTGTAAGACAAAGCCACTCTCATGGACACACTTCACAATCCTACTCAAAGAGCTAGTATTGTGCTACTTCTTGAACTTCGCTTTGAGTTCCAGCTTTTCCAGGTGAGAGTGCAGAGAGTGTCTCTGATTCTAGAGCTGAAGCTTTTTGGGCCTTCACTCTCCAGCTCCTCCCATATTCACACCACCCCGTATTCCTGGAATACTTGATTGCCTCTGTTTTTCTTCCTGGAACCTGGGTTGCTACACCACCTATCTGAAGGAGCTCCTTATTCTCAACCTCATCACCCACTTTCAGTTCTCTCCTTAGCACATCTCAGTGATATTTTCTTTCTTCATTTACTTGTTTGCTTTCTGTCTCCATTGCTGCCCCACCCCCACACCATAGGAACACAATTGGGAACTTCAGCTAGTTTGTTCACTTCTGTTTTGTCCAGTGTGTACACCCAGAAAATCTGAGACAGGTGTCAGTTGATTTAGAAAGTTTGTTTTGCCAAGGTTGAGGATGCACCTGTGAGGCAGTCTCAGGAGGTCCTGATGACGTGTGCCCAAGGTGATGGAGGCACAGCTTGGTTTTATACATTTTAGGGAGTCATGAGAACATCAATCAATATTTGTAAGAAGTACATTGATTCAGTATAGAAAGGCAGGACAACTCCAAGCAAAGGCAGAAAGACTCAAAGCCGGGAGAGGGCTTCCAAGTCACAGATAGGTGAGAGACAAATGGTTGCATTCTCAGATGTGCATCTATCTCTGTGAGCAGAGGGATAACTTTGAACAGAATGGGAGGCAGGTTTGCCCTAAGCAGTTCCTCGCATGAGTTTTCCCTTTAGCTTGGTGAATTTAGGGGCCCAAGATATTTTCCTTTCACAAGTGCAAGGCTTCAAATAAAGTCCTTCTTTTGAATAGAAGTTCTAATAGCTTCATCATTGTACAACTGGTCCGATGGAAATACAGGAGTAGGAAGAATATTGTTACATGAGAATTCCACTAAACAGTATTTACTTATAGAGTACAAACCAGTATAATTTTGACTTCGTTTGCAAAGGAAGTACAGATGCATTTATTGAGCACCTACTATAGTCATGCCAAGAACTGTGCTAGGATCTTTAACATAAATTATCTCTTTCACTTGCCTATAAAATAAAGTTTCTGTATTATGAGTGCCTAGATTAATGTAGGATTCAATAAGCTTCTCAGAAAACTCAGACCAGATGTCTCTATCTTAAATTTCAAGATCTTACTTGGCCCTGGTCCTGTTCCCTCTAGCCAGAACACAACAGCAGGCTCCTAGAAGGAAAAATGAACTATTTAAGGATCTCCTGATGGAAGCAGAGGCTCACAGCTTGATATAAACTCAGAGAGGAGCTCTGTGGTCAGTTCAGAGTCTGGTACTTGAGGTTAGAAATTGTGTCTCTGCCAACGCCTCATTTTAAAGCCCAGGATTGTTTCTGGTTGGCCATCTACCAATTAGAAGCAAGACATGAATGAAATAAACTAAAACACTACTGTGATGACATACCTGAGATGAGTAATAAAGGTCACCTTCATCTGTAAATAGCTCCTTTTTGATGAGCTCCTTTGCACATTTCAGTACAGTGGACTGTGGCTAAGAGTACAGTGTTTACCTATCTGTGGTTCTCTGCTCCATCCTAGACACAAGGGACTATACTTCCCAGGTGTCTTGCAGGTAGCTGGAGTCACATGACTGTTTCTAACCAATGGAAAGCAAGTGAAAGTGATTTGTGCCACTTCTGGTCAAGGAACTTCAGAATAGGTCTAAATGTTCTGTGTTCCCTCTTTCTTTCTTAGCTAGACCCTGGAAATCATGTTTGTGAGCTGGCATCAACACGTGGTAGTGAGAGGCAGAACTAGCTAGATTCCATAGTCTAAGAATTCCTAAGCCTAGCTGGGAAGGAGACCGCACCCACTTTTAAGCACAGGGTTTGTAACTCAGCTCACACCCGACCAAACAGGTAGTAAAGAGGGCTCACTAAAATACAACTTAGGCTAAAAGCAGGAGGTAAAGAAATAAGCCAAATCATATATCACCTGAGAGCACGGGGGAGGGGCAATAATTAGAATATAAACCCCAGGCATTCAAGCCAGGACAGGGGAAAACCCTTTGGGTCCCTTCCTACTGTATGGGAGCTCTGTTTTCACTCTATTAAATCTTGCAACTGCACACTCTTCTGGTCCGTGTTTGTTACAGCTCAAGCTGAGCTTTCACTCGCCACCCACCACTGCTTTTTGCCTCTGTGGCAGACCCACCGCTGACTTCCACCCCTCTGGATCAGGCAGGGTGTCCACTGCGCTCCTGATCCAGTGAGGCGCCCATTGCCATTCCCTATTGGGCTAAAAGCTCGCCATTGTTCCCGCAAGGCTAAGTGCCTGGGTTCATTCTAATTGAGCTGAACACTAGTCCCTGGGTTCCACGGTTCTCTTCTGTGATCCATGGCTTCTAATAGAGCTATACCACTCACCGCATGGCCCAAGGTTCCATTCCTTGGAAACTGTGAGGCCAAGAACCCCAGGTCAGAGAACAAAAGGCTTGCTGCCATCTTGGGAGTGGCCCACCACCATCTTGGGAGCTCTAATAACAAAGACATTCCAGTAACAACAGTAGGATTTATTCAGGCTGAATCTCAGCATTTGCAGTAAAACATCCTACTGTAAGATATACTGAACGAATATAAATTAAATCTTTTTTCTGTTAAGCCACTGAGATGTGGGGATTAATCTGTTACTACAACATAACCTAAACTGTCCTAACTAATATCAACTCCAAGATGCTCTTTCCTCATGATAATTCCTACTACATAAGTGAATAATAATTAATGAGATCCTGGGTAATGATTCTGAAGGACGCTGTACTTTTCTTTCGGGTATACAAAAGTACTTTGTATACATTGTCTCCTTTATGCACATAGCACTTCTGTAATGAAAACTAGAATGATCATTTCCATGTGAAAACTAAAGTAAAAGAAGTGAATTGATTATCCATAGATAATCACAACTCATTAGAAAGAGCCTAAAAAGAAAAATCCATGTGGACTTATTACCACCATCAGGCCTCATTCATTCACAAAACAATCTCTTGGGCTTTTCTGGGCTAGCATCCATTTCTTGCCTCTCATAAAACCCCTTACCAGAATACAACAGTGCTAAAAGAATGGAAAAAAAAAAAAAAGTATAGTAGCTTTTTGATATGAAACCTGAAGTAATTGTATAGTATGGCATGTCTGTGGCCTTAATGTAAATTATTTTTTTTCTTTTGATTTCTTCCCACTCTGCTAATAGCATGCCCTCTAGAGTAATCAAGTTACCCAGCAAACTAAGCTCTTGCATTACTAAAAAGTATTACCCAAGAACAGCATGTGACCACTAAAGCTTTTCCCCCCATCCTGTGAAAAATGTAACACTGGCTAAAAACGAAAGCCATTCTTGGAACCAATTTGGCGTTGGTTGGGTTTTTTTCTTCCCCTCAGCTCATACTAACAATTTAAAGACTGAATAAGAGTCAAGGATTATATTCAATACATTGGCAACACTAGTTACTCTACTCATTGTTATACTTCAGAATATATATTCAGATAAATAGATAGATGACAAATATTAAGTGGCTTTATAATTTCTTTTAAAAAAATTGGAGGCTTTTCTTTTAAAAAAATCAAATTGAATTTTTAAACATTGAAGAAAGGTAAGTAATAAATAATAGAAGAGTGAAATAAAATAAATTTATTTTCAGTCATTACCATATTCCCTTTATGAGCTTTTTGGATTCATCTGATATGGAACAGATTTATCCAAAAATAATGAAGAGGAGTGGCACTATAAGAAATCATTACTAATAATTTTGAACATAACGATTGTCTGAAAGCCTTTGTTTGTTTGTTTTTTTTTTTTTTTTTAATGTGCTCTCAGATCCATTTCTCTTCTTTCCCCCTCTCTGCTCTATTTCCAAGTTCCCTGGACAATATATTTTTATTTTTACCTCAGTCCAGCAAGGTAGTCACTGGCAGGGGATTAAAGGTGGAATCGAAGAGAAGCCAGGGATCTCTCCAACCCCACCCCAACTTTCTTTACTCCCCTCCTCCCTTCCTTCCCTTGGGCAGAGTCTCTGAAAGAGATTGCATCTCTTCAGAAAGTTCTAGATATAACAGAGAAATTCCTGCCTCTATAATCCCCATATTATTTTCTAGAACTTTTGTTGTTGTTTTGCTTTTTATGTTTAGACCTATGATTGGACCCAGAATTTTGTGTGTGTTGGGGGGGGGGGTGTGTCTGTGCACGTGCACATGTGTGCAATGCAGGATGGGAGTAAGATTCTTTTCTAAATGTGTATGTATGATTCACTCAGCACTATTTATTTAAAAGACCATCTTTTTCCTCACAGTGCTCTTCCCCACGGTACTACAGCATAATCTTTTTCATAAATTAAGTGATTTTATATATGTGAGTCACTTTTTGAACTCTCTCCTATTTTATTGGTATTCATCTTCATATCAATATCATACTATATTACTTATAGCAGCTTTATGTTAATCTTCATATTTGAGAATGTTTTCCTCCAACTTGGTTCCTCTTCTTCAAGATCATCTTAGTTATTCTTGCCTCTTTCCATCAAAAATTGTATATTCTTAAATACACATTTAAGAATCAGCATGCTACTTTTCAAGAGAAACAGAAAATAAATAAACAAACCTGGAATTGCATGGGACCTATAAATCCATACAGGAGAACTAATATCTTTTTAGTACTTAGCCTTCCAATCAGTAAATATGGTTTATTCCTCCATTATTTTGGTCTTCTTTAACTTTCTTCTGTATAGTTACTTAGTTTTCAGTGAAGATTTACAAATCTTCCATTACGTTTATTCTAGAGAGTTGATGTTATTTGATGTTACTGTAAATTTTAATTGATTTTTAATCTTAATTATTTTCCTAATATATAGAAAATCAGTCTATACTTGTATATTGACATTTTATCCAGTTATTTCTTATATTTTAACCCTAGCTCAGACATGCAACTTTCAAATACATTTAAAAGGATTTTTTGAAGTATTGTATCTGCATTTTTAGCACTCTCTGCTCTGGAATGGACTAATACACATGAGCTGTTAATATAGGTTATTACATTAATAGGGAAGAGAAAAGAACAAAGAGAAAGATTATAAAATATGTTGTTTTGTATTTTTTCACATAAATTTCATAAATTTGGGAGAAAAATTTAATGGGACTTTTGCAAAATAACTGTAACATAGAGAAAACGTTTCAAAAAAATACTCACGGAATCCACAGGGATCTCAAGCATCTCTAGATACTGAGATGAAGTGAGCTGAACTGCCAGAAAGTTTCATTTTTGTACACATTAGGGTTATCCCTAAGAGTGTAATGTTTACCTTTAGCTTTTAACAAATGTCATCATATAGTCAAGCCATATAAAATTTAGTATTTTATCAGTTATAAAAACATGATTGAGGTCATTTTTTATTACATCACTCACTGGCCTCAAGGAATTATATAATGGCTTAAAGCCAAATTTGAAAGCCAGCTGTGGCAACAAGGTTTAAGCCTTATGATGTGTATAATTATGATCTCCTTTTTATTTGATCCTGATATTTTATATCTTCTTTGTGACTTTCGTTTTGGTTTACTTGGTTATACGTGGCCTCAAATCCTCAAAGGAAAAAAATAGGCAAATAGATTTTTTACATGAACGTGTGTTGGGCAAAGGAGAATTAACCTATAACCTTTAGTATAATGACAAACTTCGATTGAAACAATTAGGAGTGATGTAATTATTATTTAATTTGGATTTTGATATAGAACGGTACAAAAAGGCAGTTTATACTCATAGAAGCAGTATCAAGAAAAATCAGTAGACTGAAATTCTGATTTTGAATTAAACGCGCAAACCACATAACTTGATTGTGTCTCGATATCTTCATTAACATCTGCCTTTTCTACCTCACAGGATTATAGTAAAGGAACACACACACACACACATGCACAAAAAGATTGTTTTGATTCTTCAAAAGATTGTTCTGATTCTGATATGAAGGAAAGGAAAACAGCATTTACTGTTAATTTTGCTGGGTATTCCATCTACATTATCTTATTTAATCCACAGTGCAACTCTCTTAGGTGAATATTGTTATCCCCAATTTGCAGACCAGTAAACAAAGGCTCCAACATACACAGTTATCAATCAGCAGTGTAGGATTTCAAACTTACAGTTATCATAAATGACTGATACAGTCACCATACCAGGTAAAGCTCCTCATCTGGGAAAGGTACTCAATAGATGTTTTGGACTTTATTTATTGCTCACTACAAAAGTCAATGCCTTCTATATTAAGCAATCATATGGAATCAATCATTTATTTTTGAGTGTGTACTCCACAACTTGCAAATCTTTAAACTTAAATCCCTTAGTGACAGTTCATGAGGCTAAGACTTTAACGAGGAAGGACCTGAGTTAATGTAATAGTTTCTGATTGTTGTAACAGCAACTTAAAGGAAATGACAACAGACTTGTTGCTAACAAGATCAGAGATTGAGTTATTTCTCTAGCTATCCCTAATATAAACCAATTTCTAGCACTGCAATCTAGGAAGCCAAGCCAGGGTTTTTAAAATTGGAACATCACCATCATTTCACCTTTAGAAGCAGGCCAGTGAGAGCTAACCGATAGCCTCATGTCAAAATAGTCTGAGAAAACTCTGCATCCACACACTTGCATTGCTTTTCCCCAAAGGTGGCATAACAATTAAAAACCCTAAAATAGAAAATGTAAAGGGAAGCTTCATCATTGACAAATGGTAGAAATATTGGCT
Organism: Trachypithecus francoisi; assembly: GCF_009764315.1. Classification (NCBI taxonomy): domain Eukaryota; kingdom Metazoa; phylum Chordata; class Mammalia; order Primates; family Cercopithecidae; genus Trachypithecus; species Trachypithecus francoisi. The sequence continues at coordinate 17,779,800 of NW_022681461.1, forward strand.
CACCGCCCTGGAAACCCTTCTGAAGCAAACCTAGTAGAGAAAAGCAATCAGTACCAACTGGAGAACCTATGGAGTTCCCATCTCCTCGGTCCTCCATGGGAGCACTTTGCTAAATGTTTCTAATAACATAAAGCCTGAGTTTTTGTTCTTCCTATATAAGAGCTTGAAATCCATTCATCATCAGGCAACAGTGATAGTATTTGTCCCTTACATCCCCTGGAAAATAGTTAATATATAAAAATGTTGATAGCTTCTATTTTTAATGGAAAGATTTAATAAATATAATTTCATGTACATGGAGGAAGAAGGACTGTGAATTCCGAGGCAGGCCAGGCCTGTCGGGAGCAGCATCACTTCTAATCCCGCCCAAGCAGACAACGTGATTGTATATCCTCATTAATGCTATAATTGGTATCTGGAATCTGTTCAAAAATGCCGATTTACTTTGTAACAGAGGATTATGGCTGAATTTGGAGTTCTTTATGGTCTGCAGATGCTTGTAAAATTCAAATATAAAAACTGTCAGTTAAACATCTCATGAAAAGCTGTACCTTATACTAATCCAAAGGAACATGAACAAGTGCTTGAGGGGATGAAAACCCACAGTGTGTTTTGGTAGCTAACCACTTACAGAAACATTAACATTCCTGGGCAGGGTTGCTCACGGAGTTTCTAAAGTAACTTAGGAGCTATCAGGATTCAGTTCTTAACAGACTTCAACACAGTAGGGGGAAAATTGTCAGTCACAAGCCTCCAGTATTTATGAATTATTAATGTTGGCTTTCTGGGTATTTTTTTTTTCCAGTTTTGCTTTTGTGTGCGTGTTCAGCTGAGTAATTCAATAGACTGATGGAGACATGAATAGATATGCTAACTAGCACCAGAGTTAACCTTTAAAGTTCGTTAAAGCTGTCAGCTTTCAATGAAATATTTTCACGTTCCTTTTTTTTCTGTGAACTGGAATATAAACATTATTTGTACACTGGGATCAGAGGTGCTTAGGAGAAAAGGAGACTCCACCCTGGCATCAATTTTTTTTTTTTTTTTAAACCAAGACACCACTAATGGATTCATCAAGAAAGGCATCTTTAAAAACATTTCTCATTTACAAATCATGCCACCAGAATATATTCGCGGCCTACCTTTATTACAGTATTTTTCAACTGAAAAAACAAAAGTGATGGCATGTCCGTGTTGCTACAAAAACACTCGAAAAAAAGGATAAGATTTAGAGAAGGAGTATGGAAAGCTAAGCAGTGTGCTACATCAGTGTGTGGGTTGCAGAAGGAACAAAAAGTACATTTTACAATCGTGGTAAAGATGACATATAAAGCTGGTAACCACCTTTTGTCTAAACAGAGATTCTTTGGAAAAACAGGGAAATAAAGAGGCTCCTAATTAAACCAATTATGAAGTTTTCAAAATCTTCAAGGATTTTGTATCTACATATACTTGCTAAACAAGCCTAAATAATAAAACTCGTAATTTTCCTGCTTCACAATCTTTCCTGCTACTCTTTAACCATAAAGTTCTTCACTGTCTCTTTCTACGGAATTGTCTGTTGCCTGACACACACCCGGGCTATTCCACTGCCATGTCTAATGACTGCACATTTCTAAGTCCTCGTTTCATCTCAATCTCTATCAAAATAAGAAATAAGGCAGTGTGAAATGAAATAGGAAGACATGCTGCTTTTGAAAGTCTTTAACTATCCACCAGTTTGCAACAATTCCATTATTAAAGATACAGAATAAGAAAGCTGCCCATTCTTGATGTGTAACAATAAAGATGTAATAAACCTAATATCTCAACCTTATTCTAAAGGGAGCTCTATTCTTCATCAATCTTTTTCTCCATCACATTCCTTTGAGGTCAGCAAGACAGATAAGAGAATGGTTTGATCAGCTTCATAAAAGTAAAGAAAAAAATTGAAGCAAAGAAAATTTGGATTACTTGCCATCGTTCCAATGCTCTTAGAAATACTTCAGCTTAACCCTTTAATCCTTTATCAGATCAAGGATAACTAGCCCCACATCTAATTTTCAAAGTAATTTTTGTCTACCAATATGCACCAAATTAGGGCCCTAAAATATGGCCCAGACACCATCTGTTTTTTCTCAGAGTCTATGCCTTTAGAACTGCTCTCTCTCACCAGGATTGAAAAAAAAAAAAATGAACTCTTGGACTTTATTATTTATTCTTCCTCCTTTCCTTCAAAACAATTTTTCTCTTTTCTGATATCTATCTTTTACTATTATTTATAATATAGAAGCATATATCCGAGACAGTAAAATATTAATGCACTTTACTTGTTTTGCATTTCCAAGTACATGTCGTAGAGCACCCACATGCTTGGGGAGATGTTGGGGAAAGAAAAATAAAAACAAAGACTGATGTAATATTCAGCATCTGACATATAAAATAGGATATAACAGAAAGTCAATAAGCTTAAGAGCCATGCATTTTTTAGAGAGAAAGGATTTCCCAAATGCTTTTATTTACTCTTTTAGGACATCGACAGCCAATCCGGAAGGACCCACAGCCATTGAGTTCTTCTTAGAGTTAAGAAAATTTTATTTCCCCCCAAGAAGGCAATGGCAGGAAAGCTCTTGCTCAATTGTAGGGAAAAAAAATGCAGGTAAAGAAAAATAAAAGATTCCCCATTTCTGGCTTGGGGAATTACAGAGAGCAGAAAGGGAAAAAAGAAATGAGATTCAAATGTTCAGTCTTGGGTCTCCTGATTTTCCCCCTCAGACTTTTGCCCAGAGGGTGATTTGTGCTGAATAAGCAAAGAAATCTCAAAGAAAGATGGCTCTTGCCCCTTCTTCTCTATTTGGGACTGAACGAGGAGATGACTATGAGGAAGGCTTCACGCCAACATAAAGCCACTCAGCTCAACTAAGAAAGCAACCCATGTGGCTAAACAGAGGGTGATCTGGTTTAAAACTTCTCCTTCTCCCTCAAGGCCCTTGCGGTGTGGGTATCAGAGTTTAGAGTCAGCCACCCTCACACGGAGCCTGCTGTGCTGGGCAAGATGACACCACAGGAGAAGGTGGAACTGAGCAGACTGGTCTGAGGGCTGGGTGGGAGGCATGGTAGAGAACACTCGAGAGCTAGAAAAGGACAGGGACCCCTCCGACCCACTAAAATGGAGACACCTTGTATACCCAGGTGCCATCCTGGAAAGCAAAATAAGGAGAGACAGGACCTAAGTAATTCTACGTAATAGGAGTGGAACATGACCTAAAGAAACAGTTTCAATGTTTTGATCAGACCAAATTGAGTATTATATTACATTTTCCCACTCCCCAGAAAAGTTTCAGAATTAGCTCTTCAGGTGATGGAGCTAATATCCTTGGAGGCAGAGGTTGCAGTGAGCCAAGATTGCACCACTGCACTCCAGCCTGGCGACAGAGTGAGACTCTGTCTCCAAAAAAAAAAAAAAAGACTCTTCTAAGAAGGATGCACCCCACATTAAACTGTATAAACCTTGGCTGATAATTAAATATAGGCCAATATCTTCAGCAGGAAATGACCATGGAAAGATTATGTTGAAAGATAGTCATTTCTGAGTCTTAATATGTCATGTTTTGTGCATTTGCCACAGTTTATACAATGATTTTACATAAATTATTACTGAAGCCTCCAGTTCTTCCCCAGGTTCTGTACCCTGCTGATCCAATGTATAATACCTCACAGGGCTCCGAGTCCTACTCTGTTGGGTCTCCCATCAGTTTAAATTTTACTAAAAGCTTTGGAAACCTTAAAAGGTCAAATTGAAGCTTTTTTCACATTGTAAGTCACCAACAGTGGAGATTCCTAATATGCAAATATAGGGGATTGATTAAGTATATTTTCATTTCGTGTATATAGTGGAGAACTATTTTGCTATTACAGCTGACATTGTAGAAAAGTCTATTTAATTACTCAGTATATGTTAATTAAAATGAAGCAAGTTACATAAGAAGATAGTCTCATTTTTGGAATTCATAGCCCATATATGTGATAGAATTGTCCACATGGAGATAGGCCAACTCTAGGTGCTTGGCTGTAATATTTGTTGCTGGCAGCAGGGATTCATATGAAGGAGAGACATTAAGTACATACAGGATATGAACTAACTTAGGAACTTGGTTTGTCTTTTATCCTTCCACTCTATTTGGCTTTAGAAACTTCAAGTGCTGCAAGATGCGTAAAGTTTATCTGGATTATCTTGTCATTTGGAGCATTCAAGTGTCTGCTTCAATATGCCTTCGAATCACGATTGCCAAATGAGAGCGATACTTTGTGCTTCTCACATAGCTTCTTACCAAGGATCCCAAAGCACCAGAAAAATGTTAGTTTTGCCTCCCATTGCTTCTCTGAAGAAACTCAGGAAAAAGCCTAGGGCAACCTGACTCATAAAACTTACCAATTAATCCAAAGATAAACTGTTAAGGGCATGCTTTTACAAGTAGATGTGATTATTCCCAGAGTCCATTCTCCCAAAAGATGTGAATCCCACAGAGTTATAAAAAGAATATGGAAATTAATAAAACCTGGATCCTCGGTCTAAAGAGTACATACATACATAGAAGAAGAATTACATGTATCTGAAAAAATCCCAAACTTCTTAGCCTCCTGTGGAACACACAGGACTTTTTTTTTCTTTCTGCATCTTTGTGCTGGCCTTTCAACTTTTAAAATCAAATAACGATCCGTTACTATGTAAACGGATCACAGGAATGCAACTAGAGATAAACATTTTTTTAAATATAGGTCTGTAGCCATGTGATGCTAGTTTATATCGGCTTTAGTGGTTTCCTTTTAACCCGTGTGAGGCATCCACACGGTTCATGTCTTATCCAAGCCGGTTCCATAATCGGTGGCAGCAACTGACACACAGAACTTGGTCTCCTCACCCTCACTTCATACTGCTATATACCAAACTATTTTTTCTCCATTATTTTAATTCCAACATTATGATGAGGTCACACAGGTCTCATAACTGTAAACTTATTTCATGTCAAAATCCAGGATGTTTTGAAAATGAATCATCTTCATTAATAGGCCAATATTTTAAAGCCATTTATGCGGTAATTGCTGAAATGTATCTATTTTGGGTTGATTTTGGCTTCCACAAAAAAATTTTCTTTCAACGTTTGTTTATTCATATGCACAATTTTAAGAGCCTAGGAGTTCTAAAAAGCCAAGAGTTACTAACTGTTCTCTGGATGTGGTTAAGAGACCTAGCCACTAATTTAGTGAAATAAGTTAGAATAGGATTTATACATACATGAATGAATGTGGATTATATTTTAAAAACTGGGATTTTTGCCCCCGAGAATGTGGAATTTGGGGTTTTATTTTTATACCACACATTTAACTTTGAAATAAATAAGTTGCTACATACCATAGTAATTGTGGATGGAGAGGGGTCACCAGGAAACAATAAAACTGTCAACACAAACTAATGACAACAGAGCACAGGGTAGCAAATAGGACATGAGTGTTTTATGAGAAAAGGTCAGGAGGTTCAAGTCACGGGGAAGAAAGATGGGTTGTGCCATCCAAACCGAACGTACTTTACAAGTTAATTAGGCTTCTAGAACTTGTTCCAGATGGCGAAGAAATAGCGTGGGAGACGCTACATGCCAGCAATAGAGGAGTCAGGGATGAAACACAAAGTCTGGTATTGAGACTGGGGAACAGGTAAAAAATTGGGAACAGAAGAAGACAGAGATATGGGACTTGGGACAATAAGAAGAGATCAGGGCCACACAGAGCCAGAAGTGAGGGGCTAAGCGATCCTATGGAGGATCATGAATGGGAAAATAACAGTGGCCTCAGGGCAAGGCATATAGCTACAGGGCATGCAGTCAGCAGCCTTCACTGGCTCTATTCTTTTTCTTTTTCTTTTTTTTTTTTTTTTTTGAGACAGGGTCTTACTCCATCACTCAGGCTGGAATGCAGTGGCACAATTATGGTTCATTGTAGCCTCAACCTCCCAGGCTCTTCTCCCACCTAAGCCTCCTGAGTAGCTGGGACTATAGGCACAGGTCACCAGGCCCAGCTCATTTTTGTATTTTTGGTGGAGGCAGGGTTTCGCCAGCGGCCCAGCCTGGTCTCCAACTTCTGAGTTCAAGTGATCTGCCCACCTCGGCCTCCCAAAGTGCTGAGATTACAGGTATGAGCCACTATGCCCCCCCTCCACCAGCTCTTCATGACCACCTAGGACAGATGTAGACAACAGCTAAACCTCAGAACCAGATGTGGTGCTGTGCAGCAGGATTTCCAAGCTAAACTAAGAGGCGTTGAGTCAAAAATGATGCATATATGTTCTCTGTGTATCTCAGTCTGCTGACCCTCAAACACTTACTGTACATTTTTAAAGAATCTCATGAAGTCAAATTAGTTACATACATACAAACACACACACACAAAATCCCAAATATTTATCATAACAATATGCATCCTATATACACTAAATTATAAAATGATCCATTGCAAACATTTCTAAACCATGTGCTGTGACTTGTCACTGCAGTGTGAGGTAGGGCTGGGACTAGGTTGAGATGAGCAAGACACTCACTTCAGGCACAAAATTTAAGAGAGCATCAAAAATCTGAGTGATAGATAACATTTTCATGAAATAGTTTTTAAAGATCAAAATTAATTTTTTCATGATGGGCAAAATATCGAAATTTTGGTATTTATTTATCAAAAAGATTTTAGAGTCTCCATAAATTTTTCACTCAAGAGCCAAGTGCCTCACTGAACTTACCTTTGAGTGAAGTGTTTGGTAATAGGATAGGGCATGCTTAGCAGTCCTCAGTCTTTGTTAGTATCTCTTTTTGTGAAGCCTCCAACATTTCTGCAAAGCTGCAGCAGTTGTAGGGGCAGACTTTACACAGCCTTAGGTGCAAGAATCCCCTCCAAACTCCAGTCCCCTGCTACTCTGAGTCCCACAGATCTAATGCCCTTGTTCTAGAGACAGAGCTGACATTATAGATTCTGCTGACTTCATGTTACCTAAGTGCTGTGTTTTCCCACAGGACCGGAAGTTCCAAGGCAACGAAGACCCTCTATCTTCACTTTCATGATATCACACATACATTTTCCCAATAAATATTTGTTAAGTAAATGAGGAACTCTTCCTTAGGTTATACTCAGAGGTGAACCAAATCAGAGACAAAGCAACTCACAAAATAAAAGAAAAAGTTAATGGCAGTTGACAAAATGAATTAGCAGAGTCGCTTAAACTACGATTTAAAGAATTTGGATTCAGAAAGATCCCAGTGGCTTAAAAAATAGATCAGCAAATGCATGTGTGACACATGTGTCTAGAGCAGGAGTGCTTTTCCTGGGGTCCAGTATGAAAATGGCTTTGAAAGGACAGAGTCCTTGAAATTGATTGCAAACTGTATGTAGGCATTTGAGAGCAGACAAGAGATTGAAGGCTCGTGTATTTTTCAAAGTTTTCTTCAGATTTGGTGAAAAATCACTGCGTTAAATGGCAAAACTCATCCCAGATGGGGCTCGGTAAAACATTTTCTATAAAAGTACTACTAATTATGGTGCATTCAAGTTGAACCTGGTGGGCTTTTCACCCATCTGTGGAAGTTTTTAGTGGCTCCAGTGATACTGCTCTTTAAGTTCTGTTACTACCATGAGGACCAAGTATACCTCTCTCCATAAGTGTTCTCAATTCAGCATGTGCTTGACATCCTGGAGCTCTGCCCGAGACAGATACAAAAATCACATAGAGTATCCCAACATTAAAGCACTTTACAAGCAGCCCTCACCTCTGGTCATTCGGCAACTTCACCAGCACCAGGTGGAGAAAATGCCTGTGTGTGACCTCTGACTGTGTTTTCTTTACCTGTTAGTGCCTTTTCCTCCTCACTGTGCTCTCCACTTTGCCCCTGAAGTTCCTACCCACCGAATGCTACAAATGTTCCTAAGTACGGAAAATTAGTAATTCTAAGGATTGGCAGGAAACTTTGAATCATCTAACCCAGAGGTGTCCACACAGAACCAGGGGATTAGAGGAATGTCAAAGGGGTCAGGTTTTATTTTCCCCCCTCACTCCTGCCTCCTCTCACATACACAGCAGTATTTGTGTTCTATATAATATTTTATTGGGGAAAAATAGTTTTAATTATAAAGGATACACTCATTTGGCAGAGGAAGAGGCAGCATTCAGCCATTCTACAACTCAGGACTCTTTGGGTAGCAATGAGAGGAATGCAAGTCAAACTGCCTTGAGGGGAAAATAAAGTGGAGGGATTTACCAGCTTCTTAAGGAAAACCAGAGGGCCCCCAGGAATCACTGGCTTCAGGCAAGGCTGGATCAGGGACTCACAGAGGGTTCTTAGTACTGGATCTCTCTCCATCTTGTGGTTCAGTTTTCTCTGTATTGGCTTCATTCTTGGTCTGACCATTCTCTGTGGTTCCAAGACAGCTGCAGCAAGCCCCAGACATTCATCCTCTCACCTTAGCAAACAGAGATCCTATAACTGTGCAATAGTTCCAGATTAAGTCCTGAAATGGAATCTCATTGTCCAGGGCTCTGTCATATGTGCATTCTTGAGCCAATCATTGTGAGCATGGAACATACTGATTGGCCAGACCTGAAGAACATGCCCACTGGAGCTGGAGCCGAAGATCAGCTCCATCTGAACTGTGAGAAGTAAATGTGAAGGGTGAGTGTTTTCTCAGAGTAAAGTCAGGGTACAGTTAGCAAAGACTATGAAACTGAGTGCTCTGAATAAACAAGTATTCAAGAACTGGACCCTACTGCAAATGGGAGGCTAAGTGATATGCCCAAGGTCAAATATAATTCAGGAGTGACAGAAACAAGACAAAACCCTGTATTTCTTTATTTCCAATCCAGCTGAGTATATGAGTTTGTTAGGACTGCCATAACAAAGTACTACAGACTGTGTGGCTTAAACAACAGAAATGTATTTTCCCACAGTCCTGGACACCATAAATCTGACATGACAGTGTTGGCAGGGCTGGTTTCTTCAGGAGCCCCTCTCTTTGGCTTGGAGACAGCCATCTTCTCCCTGTGTCTTCACGTGGTCTTCCCTCTATGTCTCTGCCTTAATTTCTTCTTCTTAGATGGACACCAGTCACATTGGATTGGAGCCCAAACATATGGCCTCATTTTAACTTAATCACCTCTTTAAGACCCTATCTTCAAATATGGTCACATTCTGAAGAACTAGGAGATAGCCTTCAGCACATGAATTTGAGAGGAACACAATTCAACACATAATGGTGGATTTTATTATACCAAGAGGGTAGTTTATGTAAATGAATGAACATATACACATAGAAAGAGGCCATGCACATAGATAAGGGTACAAATGCATACGCTGCCCTGGCAATATGTGCACAGAGGAACATACATGTGCCATCCAGATACCTGGGTGCATACACATACCCCAAAGATAACCAAAATGGATCAACTGCCATTTTCCCTCACAAATTTCACAAATTAAAGATTACATAAACCCGACTTGCCATAAATCTAACATTTTTTCTAAGTAAACTACAAAGTAGCAAGTTCTTATATTAAATTTTTATTAAATAAGATAAATTTTTATACTGTTTATACAAATGTCAGTATCAACATTATCTTTTTCACACTCCTTATGCACAGGGCAATAAGGAATGGAAAGTACAGAGATTAATTTAGGTAACAATTACCATAATTCACAATTGCATTAGCACCTATTAAGGTTCATTGTTCTGTGGAAATTTTAATGATACATTCCTGAGTGAATAAAAGCAGAAGATGATTGGAAATAAAATTGTTTCTATGTATGCTGACAGGACTGCTGAGTGTAATTATATATTTCGGAGGCGACCTGTTTGGAGTTTACTCCATAATTTTATGTAAATGTTAAATAACTTCACGTGTTCTTCCTCCTGGGTTAAATGCTAATTTGTGCTATTTCAACAAGGGGAGTGCTTCAGGATTATTAACGGACTTACTCTGCCAATGAAGCCAAAGTAGCTCCACATTCTTCTGAAAATAGCTCCCCCTTCTTAAAATTTGTAGCAAAAACCTCAAAAGTGAGAATTTTTTCTCCTAAATTTTTTCTCCTCAAGCTCATTCACAATGCTGGTTTGCATTGACTGCTTCCATCCAAAAGAAAACAGGTAGATAGAAGACCTTGAAATACTCTTCGGTACAACAATTTTAATATATGTAGGTACAGATGGTTCAGTATGTCTCCCAGTTCCTAGAGACTAAAATGAAACCAGCACATAGTAGGTGTTCTTAAGTATGCATTGACTATATATAGGAACCCCCCCACCTTTTCAAACCCTCTTTAAACAAATGAGAATTAAGCCTGCTGAAGCATAATAGATCTGCTCTGTTTCTGTAGAAATGTTCACCCTTATTACCCTCATGTATATTTCCCCAAGTCAACAAGGAACCAGAACAGGCATAAATGGAGAAGGAGTAGGACAGAAAAAAACCACGCATCCATTTAAGAGAGATGAAAAACTAATTGTAATTTCTCCTAAAATTTCATTATCACATTATCACTGAAATTTCATTGTCATTATCATCAGTGCATCGTAGAAATTGCACTGATGCCTTTTCCAACATTATATGTAAACACAACTATATTGTTCAACATCGTGATAATCTAGACTATGATTTTTTTTTTTATTCGTTTGCACAATTTTTAGTCTCACAAATCTCTGGAGATCGATATCCTACACTTCACTATTGCTTAGTCAGATCAATTATTTTTCTTTTGGATATCTGTCAATACCTAAGGTGTCAGGGAGAAAATGTTGATTTTTCTATTGGTATAACAGTTTGTCAGGTCAAAGCCCCACTTTGAAAAACGTTCCCCAAATAGAATATCATCATGAATGTCATCATCAAAATCACCATCAGCAAACATTAACTGACTTCCTCCATGAGGCGAAGGCTTTATTCCAAAAGGTGGCCGGGCGCGGTGGCTCAAGCCTGTAATCCCAGCACTTTGGGAGGCCGAGACGGGCGGATCACGAGGTCAGGAGATCGAGACCATCCTGGCTAACACGGTGAAACCCCGTCTCTACTAAAAATACAAAAACTAGCCGGGCGTGGTGGTGGGCGCCTGTAGTCCCAGCTACTCGGGAGGCTGAGGCAGGAGAATGGCGTAAACCCGGGAGGCGGAGCTTGCAGTGAGCTGAGATCTGGCCACTGCACTCCAGTACGGGCGACAGAGCGAGACTCCGCCTCAAAAAAAAAAAAAAAAAAAAAAAAAAAAACAAAAGGAGCTTAAGTCACTAGAAACCATAAGCCATAGTAGGTCTATAGTTGTCCAAACTGCAAGGTTGTTGCCTACATTGCATTGAAGTTCTCTACTTGCATTCTACTTTCCTTTGTGAGATCCTAGTTCTCCAATATCGCCTTCTCTGTTCTTTCTATTCCAAATGTGCTTATGCCTCCTGTTCTACTAATGCAAAACATGTTTCATAGATAGTTTCCTCTGTCTCAAGTTTTGCCAACTTTATCCCAGTTTCACAAACACATATACAGAGATGTCACATGTAGTGATAACATGGCCCAGAGTAAGATAAAACATAAGCCAATAGTGGATAAATTTTAAAACAAGGCACTATTTTGGTGATTCAGATAACAGATGTCAACTCAGAATATATAGTGACACATATCAGGAGGCAACTGCTGCTGAGAATTTAGAAACTACAAATAACTATTGAATCATTTCCCAAACAACTCACCATGCTAAGGGAAAAATCAAAAATAGAAGTACATTCAGTGCTTCGGTTTGTCTCCAAAGTTAGGGGTATTGATATATTTTTATTCTTAAACGCTCTTTTACTAATAAGAGTTAAATCTGTACTTCCTCGCCACAAGAACTAAAAGTGTCCTTCTTGTCAATATCTGTCTTCTTACACAGTTACATTTTCCAAGAAAGTACTTAAATTCTTGAAAATGTAATGTCAAGTTATTTTTTAATGTATCTGTCTTTCTCACTAGAACCAAGCTGAATGGCAGCAGGAACTGTCTTTATCTTATTTATTGCTATAGCTTCAGGACTAGAAGAGTCTCTGGCATAGAGTAGTTACTTGATAATTTTTTTTGAAAGAGTAACTGAACCGTGTGTGGTATTTGGTGGCAAGAGGGTTACTTAGATATCTGATCACCTGCAGCCATCTGGAATCACCAGCCTGTAGAAGGCAGAGGTTTGGGGGATCAAGTAGTGATACCATAGAACATTTTGGTAGAAATAAGGACCATAATGGGATTGGTTAGTTGCTTCTAAGTAAGATAGAGAACTTAGGGAAAGAAAACAATGAAGTTGGGGCTTTGAATTCCCAGCTCAAGGTCTGCATAAGGGAGTAGAATGCTTCAGTGAATACCTTTTTTTCTCCTGTAGACATAGGGCCAAGATTTCTGAAAAACAGATTCAAAATCTGATCTGTTGGCTGAATTACAAGGCAAATTGAACTCATGTTGAAGTTGGTACGTTGACTAAGAGTGGGACTCTCTCTAACAATTAAAAGGGGACACATGGACAAATTCCAGTGAAGCTGGAGACCACGAATCTCTAAATTCTTCAGAGCCCCTTTTGCAGATGGAAACCCTTCCTCCAAGACTAACGTTAGTATTCTTTGCCTAAAGATTGTAATAACTTCCTTCAAGGTAACTGCCTTGCAAAGGATTGCTAACCTTCCTGAAAACCCTCAGTGCCTCTTGTTTCTACATTTGTAACCAGATTCAAGTCTCCCCAGGCCCCAGAGTGTGAGTTTCAAGTTACTTGAATGAGAGTTTCAAGTAACTTGCATGAGAAGATGCAAGTTACACCAAAATATTGCAAGAGTTTATCAATTTATATAGACAGAAACCTAAGGAACACACATGGAAATAGATCCTAAGGGTCTGATCAGGAGGAAAGGAATATAATATTGGACAAGGATGAAATCAACGATATAGAAACTTTAAGCCAAGATTCTAGATTCAATGTGTCCTTTTGAGTGGCTCTAAGAGTTTGCTTGGTTAATTGACTAAAATCTGGTGACCTAGACTAAATACAGGTGAAATGCCAGAACTCCATTGGTATGTTGCAGAAGGTCTACAGGGCCCAAGGAAACCGAAATGCTAGAGTAGATTTCTCATCTAAGAACCACTTGCCTACCCCCTAAACTACATCCAAGTAGAGTCCAAAAGACCCTTTACCAAGGCAGTGAGAAATATAATTGTAAAGGGAGCCACAGCATCCTGAAAGGGATCATCAGTGGCTCTTCTCTGTACACCAGTAATGACAGTTAGAACAGTTGCAACAGAACTAAAACTCCCAGAATCCAGTTGTCTGGGTTGCAGGGTGGTTGGAGCTATAGGCAGTGAGCTGAGGCAGTCATCGGATGGCTTTACCTATGGAGATTTTTGTTGCTGGCTAATATATTATATATTCTTAGAACTGGTTTGATTAAGAAAAAAAGCTGTTGGTGTGGTGACTGGAAGTCTAACAACAATCACCACAATAGATATCTGTGGTCCCTGAACCACTTTTCAGGCTTGAATCTCTTTTACTTTTCTTCTTTCTTTCTTATTGTGTGTCTCCAAGTCCTCAGTCTACTGGGGTTATGTAGAAAAAAGTTTTAAACACTTTTTGGGAAATAATTGCAAAGTTACAGCTAAATTATAAGAAAAAAAGAAGAGTTCTATACATTTTCACCCAGGTTCTCAAATTTTTAAAATTGTGTCAGATTTGTTTTCTATATATACATATAATTATCAATATTTTTCCTTAAGCTTTGAGAATAAGTTGTATACAACATGGTCCTTCTCTAAGTACTTCAGAGTATAGTCATTCACAAAGTAGATACTTCGGTATGTACAGAGGTTATCAACTTCAGCAAATTTAACATTACTAAAGAAATTTTATTGAATCTTCTTTCTGCATGTCAATTCTGTCAGTTTACCTAGTAATGTCCTTTATAGCACTGTCGTCGCTGGAGTACTGGTCTACCATAAGACCACATGCCATAATCAGATAGTATGTCTCTATAGTCGCCTTTAACATTTGAAATTTTTCAGCAACTTTTTGCCTTTTAGAATACTGATTTGTTTTTTAGAAATATACTTCAGGCCATTTGTAGACCCTATTTTCTCACATGGAACTTCTCTCTCTAGATCTTACCTATGTTCAAACTTTGAAGGGTATTTTTAGATCTAAGAGATCTGGGTCTTTAAAGTCAGTCTGGGCCAGAATCAGGCTGCAAATGCCAAAGCGAGAGATGTCAGAAATGAGTTGCGGGTCTTTGCCAAACAGAGCATCCTCTGGCAGCGAAAGGAGAGCAGAAGAGGGGATTTCGAAGTGTAAGTCCTTTGATGGGGAGGGATTATGAACAAGCTGTCTTGCCAGAGAAAACAAACAAAAAGGGAGATACCAACTCTTGTGAGGTTTCATCACATGGGAGGAAAAAGTTTTGGCTGTGGTTGATTTATTAGAATTATCATGAGACTTGAGGAAATTAATGAGGAAATGATATGATGCTTGCTTCCACCAGGGTGGGATCTTAATAATGTAGTAGTGAGCATCAAACACTGTGAAACGGTGGGATGCTCACTCTTTTTAAAATGTACCATTGCTGGTATTCCATGGTGTAAATAGTCCACCACTCGATTGATAATTTCAAGATACCAACATGACAGCACTGCTACAGGGCACTGAGAAGGTGTGCGCAGTGGCTTTCAGGACCCAGCACACCAATGAATGGCAATGCTTTTTAAGCTACGCTAATCAAATCTATTAATATGAGGATATAAAATATGGGAGCAGTCGGGCGCGGTGGCTCATGCCTGTAATCCCAGCACTTTGGGAGGCCAAAGCGGGCAGATGACCTGAGGTCAGGAGTTTGAGACCAGCCTGGCCAACATGATGAAACCCCGTCTCTAGTGAAAACGCAAAGATTAGCCAGGCGTGATGGTGGGCGCCTGTAATTCCAGCTACTGGGGAGGCTGAGGCAGGGATTTCAGAATCACTTAAGCCTGGGAGGTGGAGGTTGTAGTAAGCCAAGATCGCGCCACTGCACTCCAGCCTGGGCAAGAGCAAGACTACGTCTCAAATATAAATAAATAAATAAAATATGGGAGCACGTGTGTGTATGGCATATGTATGTGCGTGTGCATACGTATGTGTATGTGTGTGTATACGTACACTCACATACATACACCTCATAAAACAACCCTTCATAGGGAAACAACCACTGATGTGATTCAAAACAAAACAAAAACATGGGGCTTTATATCACTGCAACTTCTCTCTTAAGTTATACCAAATAGAAGGCCTCCTATCTGTACTTCAAATCTAGATGGCTTTAGAACGTGCAGGTAGGCATAGGGACTCCTGGGAGCTGGCTTGCTCTGTATAAAAATGGAAAAATATTTTAGATTGTTGGGAGAGAGGGAGAGACCCTGAGCAAGGGGAGGAGGACGCTGGCAGGTTGGGACCACATGGGTACACGTGAGAGGGCTGAGAGCCCTCAAGGGCCAAGCAGTGCAAAAGGGACTTTAAAAGGAAATTATCACTCAGAGACAGTTTTAAATTTGGGGCTACAGTGCTCAGTGCTCCCTCCTCCTCTGTCGCTCTGATAAAGGCCCCTTTGCTCACTGATGCTTCTCTGTAGATGCAGATTTGGGGGCAATTGTGGAAGTAAACTGGGTGGCTGGGTTCAGCTTTCTCAGAACTCTGGGAAATAGCCCAAGGAGCTTCAATGGAGTGAAAGCTCAAGCAGCACAAAAGCAGCTTAAAAACAACAAGGCAGCTTTGCTGTGTGTTTCCTTGCCCTCACCCCCACTCTCTTTCTGCTTGGTGAGGGTCTTGAAGAAGGTGGCCAGGTTCCCAGGATGGGACCCTGGTCCTTGGTTCCCAAGGGAGCAGAGAACAACCTGTCTCATAGAATTGTGTATGTTTGTTCTAACCTGTCTGGGGGTTACCTGAAGGACAGACACAAGGCCGTTGCCTTTGTTTTACCTAACTCAGAACTCATTCAGAGCAGAAAATCTGTGGCAATGGTCTAGTCAAGATGTGGGAGGATGCGAACTTTGCCAGCGTCCTGTCCTGGGAGTGCTCCTGGCTGTAGTCAGTACCACCTGTCTCCTGCAGCCATCTGGGAAAGCTCCTGTTGAAAGTAGCCTTGTGCAAACTCCATCAAGATCTCTGCAGACAGAGGTGCTGCAAACCAGCTAGGGGAGCAGGACATCCTGTCGTGAGAGCTGGTGGAGGACGCTACTCCCTCTGTGTCCCCCTGGGATGACATAGCTTCCCTGTTAGAGTCCTTGCTAACCTTGGCCTTTTCATCTCTTGCTATCCACCCTCCCACATGACCCAGCCACCCCATCACTGTCCTTTCCTTCCCTTTATCATGGAGTTTCTTTGTGCCCTGGCCTTCAATCTGTTAATGGTCTAGTTCTCACGTCTAGGTAATAATGTTTTCTTTTTAACTCCAAGGCACAGTCAGACACTGGATTCTATTGCCCGTCCAAACCTCTTTTGGTCTCTGACCCAAGCTCCCCATGTGACCCACTTTCTGTCAGAATACCAATCTTTCACCTACTTTAACTCATACCAGGAGTCACACTGATTCACTGGACTGGGATCTGCACCTACCACCCTCTCTGCTCCTCCTTAGGCAAATTCTGCTTTAACTCTGACTCATGGGACTCAGTCGCAATCTTTGTTTTTTGTTTTGTTTTGTATTTTTTTTTTGTTTTTTTGTTTGTTTTGAGAAGGAGTCCTGCTCTGTCACCAGGAGGGAGTTCAGTGCTGTGATCTCAGCTCACTGTACTGCAACCTCTGCCTCCTGGGTTCAAACAATTCTCCTGTCTCAGCCTCCCGAGTAGCTGGTATTATAGGTGTGCACCACCACACCCAGCTAATTTGTTTTTGTATTTTCAGTAGATAGGGGGTTTCACCATGTTGACCAGGATGGTCTCGATCTCATGATCCACCCACTGTGCCCTGTCCTGAGTGCTGCTCTCTAGTGAGCCCTGGCTGGGTCGTCCCTTCCTCCCTGAAGTCTCAGGCAAAAAGCACCCAGCCTACCCCTTGCCCTGACACAAATGTGTTCCACCCCCTTCTCCCTCTCCATTCTCTTGCAAGAGCTCATTTCTAGCCACCTGCCAGAAGCCTGTCTCTGGGAGGCCCTGCAAGCAGGCATGTGGAAGCTGCTAGACTCCCCCTCTGTGTTGTCCAGGAGCACCTGGAGAGAAGTTACCCGGAAAGGGGATGTCTGGATTTGGGGGGACACAAAAAGGGGGAATCATTTCCAAAACTCCTGAGGTCAGGCTGTCAAGTGAAGACTCGAAACACCTGAGAGTCAGTTGTTGGTAAGCAGGACACCGCAAGTGTCCAAACTTTCAGGAGCAACGGACAATGAGAGCAGCAGCACAGGCCATAGTGGCCTCTGCACCCCACTGCCATGGGGCACCCTGTGCGGCAGGTGTGGCGCCAGCTCTTCAGGGTGTCCTCTGCCTGCACAGTGAGACTTAGGGCTGATTCTCCCCATCTCTGGTAGCTCTTCCCCACTAGGGTCCCCTCTGTCTTATGCAGGACAGCTCATGCACCCTCAGTCCTAAAGCAGGCTAAGTGGTCCCCACCCACTCCTTCCTCTCCCCAGAGCCTTCCCCACCCCACAGCTGTGCCACAGCTCTAGGTTGAAGCCCTGCCAGTTACCACCCCACATCCGGCCCTGGTACAGCCTCAGGCCCCACTTCCACCCCGATCCTATCTTGTGCATTACAGATTAGAGCCTGCACTAGTTTTCAATGCAGAGTTCCTACACATATTTTATGTTTATTACTAGGTATTCAATGTTTTTGATAATGTTTTTAAATTTTATTTTCTACTTATTTATTGCTAATATATAGAAATAAAACAATTTTATTCATTCAACTTGTGTTCTATAATATTGCTACATCCAAGTATTAGTTCTAGTAATTTTCTTTTAGATTCCATAAGAATTTCTAGCTACAAAATTATGTCATCTGCAGATAGCTTTCCTTTTCCTTTCAAATATTCATCCCTCTCATTCTAGTTTTTGTACTTGGTAGGCCTTCTAATACAATGTTGAATAGAAATGGTGAGAAAAAAACATCCTTTTCTCAGCATTCAATCTTTCATCATTATGAAATCTTTCATCATATTTACCATAGGACTTCTAGGGGTGCCATTTATCAGGTTGACTAAGGTTCCTTCTATTCCTAGTTTGCTGACAATTTTTATGAGCAATGAGTTGTATGTTTTGTCAAATGCTTTTTCTACGTATAGTGATTATATAATTCTCATTTTTTAACCTGTTAGTGTGGTGAATTACATTAATTGATTTTCATATGTTAAATCAACCTTGTAATTCTTGGACTAAAACCAATTCATTCATAAAGTATTGTACTTTTATTATACTATTGTAAGATTTGCTTTGCTAATTTTATGCAATATTATGTTAAAGATTGTTCTTTAATTCCAATAAGACATTAAAGTCTTATTCTATGAAAAGTGTCTTCAGTTGAGAATTACCACTGTAAAAGAGAAATTTTGTATTTATTGATAGAAAAATTACCCAAAATAGGTACGAGGCAGAAATCAGGCAATTATTGTCCTTCTGATATTATGATTGTTATTCACCTAATGGCTACCAGACATGTTTAACAACACTTTGAGTTAAATGTGCTCACTTTGAGAACTTACTGAGCAACAGCATAGTCATAAATATAAGCACAAATTAGATCCCTGAGGTTGAGAAGGGAGTATCCTGTTATAAGGGGATTATTCAGAGAATTAAAAGACAAATCTATTAAATTTGTAAATCTTCATTTTAAAAAAATGTAATAGTTTTTAGATTTCTCACATAGAACTCTTGGATCTTTGAGAAGATGTTTGTGGTTGAATCCCCAAGGATCTATAGAACCCAGTTTGAGAAAAGACAACTTAGAGGAATGTAGGGCTTCAAGGAAAGTGCTTAACAAATAAATATTTAGGTGAAGAAAAAATAGTACAGTATATATGAATGTTTGGTTGGCTAATTAACTTATTAACCTATTATTAAGGCAAAAGACCATTGAAATTTTATTAAATAGCCTTTCTTATTTGAAACATAAATTCCAATCAAAGGAATTTGTGACTATTTATTCCTGCACTGTCCTTAATAGGACACAGTATTATTGATAGGAAACAGTGTTATTCTCTTTAAGATGATAAGAAAAGTCAAGGTCAACATTTAAAAAGAGAGGACAGAAGGTGAGAAGACAGAAAAGAAGAAGAGAGAACAGCGAGAGGAGGGGAAAGGGAGGAGAGGAAGGGAAGAAGAGGTGAAAAGAGGGGACAGAGAGAGGGGAGAAGTTGGGGTGAAGAAGGAGAGGGAAGGGAAGAGGGGAGAAGGGAGGGAAAGAATAGGGAGGGGAGGGATTGGGAGGAAAGAGGAGAAGAGAGGGAAGGAGAGGAGAAGAGAGGAGAGGAGAGGAGAGGAAAGGAGAGGAGGGGAGAAGCTAGACAGGTGACTACAGTTTGTATGGAAAACAAAAGGATGGAGAGGATATTCTAGATTTTGAGGCCTGTGGAAAGAGAGATGAGGGAAACCATAGCCTTCAAGGCAGAAAGGCAGACAAAGATATAGAGAATACTATTCCATATTTTCAGGCAACTAGTCTTTGATGCAATATTTCATGCCTTGCTCACATTTCAGTTGGTAAAAAACGTATATATATTTACCCTCAACACTAGTGAAGAATATTTTTTTCTTAATAACTTGCTCTAATGCAATTGCCCCAATATCTTAACATTATTCTGTATTCATCTGAGTGCACTACTTGATAAGAATACACAACCAGAAGTACGCATTACAAAGTACTGCAAATTGACATATTTCATAGACTATATGTAAATTGAAATTCCCCAAGATCACCTGCTTGTTTTCCTACGAAGTCATTTCAGTGGCAATACCCAAAGTCTAGGAAATTACTCAGTCCCAAAGAATTCAGCCCCTACTTCTGTGTCTCTTGAATAGTCCCTGAATTTGGGATCTTGAGGATCAGGGAGTGTCACACACATAACCAGAATTTCTGCAGGTGTCTTTAACTTGCTGATTTGTAGCTCTTCATGTAAGCTGGACATACTGCAAATATCTACTTCAAATGACTTGCTTTCATTTTCTCTTTGGTGTGTTTACATGAAAAGAGAAATTCTTAACTTCTGTAAATTAGAACTTACCAATTCTGTTTGTATGTTTTACGTTTGTTTAAGAAAGCCCAACTCTGCACTCATAATAGTCTATAATTTTCCCTACAAATCCAACACTCTCATTTCTCAGATGTCCAGGTTACGTTGGTCTGTTCCTATCAGCGATGTATTCTGCTCCATTGGTCAATGTCTCCATCTCTTACAGTACAACGAAACCTTGAGTATTATAGCTTTATAACAACTCTTATTATCTAGTAAGGCAATCCCTCCCCCACTTTATTTTTGTTTAAGGATAATTTTGACCATTCTTGGTATTGATGTCTGCTATGTAAGTTTTAGAATCATCTCATCAAGTTCCTCAAAAATATTCTATGGAGATTTTGAGTGGAAGTTCTGGAATCCCCTATGGATTGCTTAGAACAAATTATCGTCTTTAACACCCTGAGTCTAATGAATATGAAATGTCTCATAATTTATTTAGATCTTCTATAATCTCTTTCCAGACATATTTTTAATTTTTTCTATAGAGGTTATGTAATTTTGATTCCAATATACCCATTTTTAAAAAATCAGTATTTCTAATTTCTTTCTGTGCCTTAAGTGTTACGCTTGTCCAATACAAATAGCATTTGTCAAGATTTTCCTTTTTTTAATCTGACAATTTGTTTTCTAACTAGCTAGTTCAGTATGTCTAAATTAATGTGGTTAATACTATATTTAGACTTGTCTATTCTTTTATCCTTGTAATGTGTCCCTTTGCTTCAAGAAATTTTTTTGCTTGCTTTCTTGCCTTTCTTAACTTTAAGAAAAACTTTATCTTATTTTATTGATTCATAATAGATTTAATTTGGGATTACATGTGATAATTTAATACATTCATATAATTTGTAAAGATAAAATTAGTGTACTTGAAATGTTTATCACCCTAAATATTTCTCTTGTCTTTATGGCTAGAAACATTAGAATTATTCTTTTCCAGCTATTTTAAAATTTAAATAGATTATTATAAATCATGGTCACCCTACTAGTCTATCAAACACTAGGTCTTGCCTCTCTTTTTCATTCAACTGTTGTTTTGTTTGTTATTTCATTCCTACATACTCAGAGGCTGAAAAGTTTTATATGCTATTTTAATTTTAGTTACTGATCTTAACTTGTTACCATGCATGCTTTTAAAAAGTATCTTAACCTCCCCTCAAAAACAGTATGAGAAATGTAATGCCTTGAACTCCTCCCTCCTGGTGTGTATGCCATTATTTTTATCATATTTTTGTCATTTTCAACACTACTAATTAGACAACACTATAATTACTTCATATGATATGGCTTAATTTTATTTAGCTACATGTTTATCTGTTTCTATGCCTTCTTGATCTTACATGTGAGAAATTCCTTCTGATGTTATTTTTTTCTTCTTAAGTATAACTTTTAGAAGGCGCTTTATATAAAAACTTCTAGTTTTTGAGTGCCTAAAATGAAATCTTAATTTTACATTTATTCTAAAATGTATTTTTCCTGAGTGCCCAGTTTGGTGCTGACAGTTACATTTTGTCTTCTAATTTCCATTGTTGCTATTAAGATGTTAATTGTCAGGTAGCTTTTGTAATTTGCTGGATTATCTATATTTTCTCTCTGGCTGCTTTTAACCTCTTCTCTTTGTCTTTGATAGTCTACAGTTTCTCTACAATGGATCTGGGTCTAGATTTCTTTTTACTTATATCTGTGAATTCATGTCTTTAATCATTTCTGGAAAAAATACTCCTCAAATATTTCCTCTCCTCCTTTCTCTCTTTATATAACTCTGATTAGATGTATGGTGAAACTTATGGCTCTGTCCTCCATTCCCATTGGCCTCTTTTCATGTTATACATTTTCTTATCCCTTTGTATTATGTTGTCTGATTTCTTCTGATCTAGCTTCCAATTCACTAATTTTTTTTTCAGTGTGCTAATCTTGCTAATCTGTTGTTTACAGAAGTCCTTGGGGATTTTTTTTTTACTCTGACAATACATTTTCATTTCAAAACATAGTACATGATTCCTTTTAATATCTGCATTGTGTTCTTACTGCTTGTTTAAACTTATGATTACTTCTTTTATTTATTAACATCTAATAAGAGTCATTTTAATACTCCATACTGAAATATTCAATATCAGAAGTACCTGCTTTTTCTCCACATTTTTACCCTTGGTGGCTTATTTTGGTGTATATTTGATGACCTTTGGCTGTGAGTTTATATGCGCTTGGTTGACATTATTCTGTGGTTTCACCTTTGTATCTGGTGGGAACCAGAGGGACTTCCTCTCTTGAACTACTTCCCTATTCAGGGTTTCTGGTTTTATACACACAACTATGGGTCAGATTTACTTCTTTACCATTAGCCTGTGGCTTAATTCACATGATATGATACTAATGTTGGTTTTGCCCTTGGGAAAATCCAATTTTTATTTGCTTGCCCTTCACTGCTCTACTTTCAGCACACAGATTTTTGCCTTTCTTTATTATCGATGTTTAGAGGTTTATCTGATGTCCTGGAAGACCAGCACTAAATCCAAAAGTATATTTAATGCAGAATCCAGCTGACTTCTAGCAGAAAGACCCGTGAGGGTACTTGTTTCACCACACTTGTTTTGAAGCCTGGAAACCCTCTACCTCTTCAGCCCATGGGTATCATTACCAATGTGCTGCTTGGGCCACACCTATAAAGGCCTCAACTCCAAGCTCCAGGAGCACCTTATTTTACTGTTCTGACTCCCAAAGTTCCACAACATGTCTTTAGTTCTCTTTAATTTTCTGTTCTTATGACACATCCATGATTGAAGCTGCTATTGAAAGAGTCTAGTCTATACCATCCAGCACCCTCTGTAAAGAAAACGGATTCCCACTGAATGGCTTGGGCTTCCGGTGCCACAATTATTTAATTTCTACCTACAAAACTCTCTTTTTAGCAGTGTTTAGGCAGTCTAGTAGAAAATAATGCAGACTAAATTCAGTCACAGCCTGACTCTCTACCCAAAATCATTATCCCTTTTGAAAAGTAGGTCTTATTTCTGAGTCAGCCCTGGTAGATTCAATCCCTTCTGCACTTTCAGAGATTTTCTGCCAGTCACTCTCTGAAATCTGACTTCCATCATGACTTTTCTAATCCACTAGTTTGTATAAATTCCGATTATGATGATGTCCAAGGTCTTTTTCTTGAGTGTATTTACTCCTGATAAAATCAGTGAGTGTAGCTTTTTCACTGACAGTTAATGATATTACTTACCAGTCCAATCACACGAAGGATCTTAAGGAGGGTAATAATTATTCCGTAAATAGGTGAATTTAAGCTTGGTTATTATATTCACTCCCAAAAGTGGCATTGAATCTGAGCAATACATTGCCATATTATTTGAGTACTTTTAAGCTAAGTTGATTATTGGGAAATGTATCAACCTAAGAGTAGTAATGAGATTTAACAGCATATTTCTTTTTCTCTTTTAAGACATTTTTAGATATCATAGTTAACTAAAGTTTAGACTAAAATATCAAATTCTTCAGAATCAGAGAAATTGTGTATAGATAAATTGTCTACAATGAACAATTAATCTTCGAAACTGTATTTAGCAATTTTTTTGATATTTGTTTTGTTATTTAAGACCCTGTATCACTGTGTTACTCAGGCTGGAGGGTAATAGCATGATCATGGTTCACTGCAGCCTTGAACTCCTAGTCTTAAGAGATCCTCCCACCTCAGATTCCCAAGTAGCTGGGACTACAGGCATGCACCACCATGCATGGCTAGTTTTAATATAAACGTTTTTGTAGAGACAAGGTCTCATCATATTTCCTACACTGAGCATCTTCCTTTTATAGTCACAAAAGTTTTAGGAGTATTTCTATTAGGCCTTTAGGTATAATTGTGTTCTTTGAACCCAATATGAGGAATTGGCATGAATTACATGAAGTGAACTAGCCAGTGAGACTAGTGTACACATTGCCTGCCCAGATGTATTTGTGAAACACTCTAGGTATCTAGATTTAAAAGTGTCATGCATCATGGATACTCATCTATCTGTTCATTCTTTGTGTAATTTCCTTTTGACATATTTCAGCTGAATGTTTTCCCTCCTTAAAGATATGTTAAAAAGCTTACAGAGCTCACACTATTTTGACATGGTACACTTTACTTGTCCTTAGCTAGATTATATAACTAAAGTAGGAAATGTATATGCAAAAGAGCAAAACAGGTAAACAGTGAAAACAATTTTCCCTCTCATCTTACTGCTTAAAAGTTTTTATGTATAGTTTCTGGAATTTTCTATGTAAATTATTGTGTCCTATGTTTCCTTCTTCTACAACTTTTGTTTTTCTCTTAACAATATAGCTTAGAGGAAATTCTGTGTCAGCATGTCAGAACTTAGGGAGGTACCTCATTTTAAAAATGGCTGTAAGGTGAGCCATTATATGAATGTACTGTAATTATTTTAATCAGTTTCCTATTAATGAGTCTTTTAAAATGTTTCCAGACCATTACTAATAATAACAATGGACACATATCTTTGCTTCTGTGTTAGACACATCCATAGGAGAGAGTCCTTGAGATGGAATTGTCAGGTCAAATAGTAAATACATTGAAAAATGTGAAAGATACTTCTAAATTGTGCTTCAAAGTGGCTATCCCAATGTGCATTCCTGTTAAAATTGCCTGAAAATTTTCATTTCTCCACATGTTCAGCAATGATTTTTTTGTATGAATATAAAACTAAAGATGATATTTCACAGTTATTTTAGTTTTAATATAAAATATGAATGCTACTGAGCATGTATTCATATGGTCTAAGCTATTTATATTTTCTTTTTTGTCAAACTATTCATGTCCTTTTCCTATTCTCTATGGATTTATTTGCTCTTAATGATTTATAATAGTACTTTAAATGATAGTTTAATTCTAAACACAATCGTATGTACTGCCAATATTTTTTCTTTTCTTTTTTCTTGACATTAGGATAGTTGGCCCTAAAAAATGTTAAGGTATTGAGATTTGTCAGCTTTCCCCTTGGGTCAGTGTTTAATTTTCTTTATCAAAAAACACAATAATATTTTTGGAGAAACAAATGACTAGATTATTCCATACAATTATAGACATGGAACAAAGTTTTAGTTGCCTTTCATTTAAGAAGAAAGACATTTTAGAAGAAAACACAAATAACTTGGAAACATGCTTGAAGAGATGCTAAATTTCACCCACAATTAAATAATAAAATTTAAAGTTTTTCATTAAAAAAATTAGATCATCATGATTTTCATCAATAGCATGTAAGAAAACCTTAGTTATTATTTTTGAGAGTATTAATATAAGATTTTACAATAAGAATTTTGTTTCTACTGGTTTTCTTCTAGATTGAAAAGTAGCAGTTGCCCTGGAACATGGCAGAGGTTAGGTAACACAGACAGCCCCTCATCTAAGAAGCCCTACAGGTTCCAGTTTGCTTGGCTGTGGGGACCTAGTGAATTCAATAGGGCCTGGAATATACTATGTCACGAGGCAGCCTCTCTTACGGCGCATTTTAAAGTTTAACTTGCCCTCTGTATCTTAACAACCTGTCTTACAGCTTCCTGCACACTTCTGACAACTTGATTGAACACCCTTGGAGAAGTCCATGGCGTCGCCTATGACAGAGTCCGTGTAGGCAAAACCCCAGCCTATGCTGGAATTTAGCTTTTAAAAAGCAACCTAAATAGAACACAAGATTGTAAACTATAAGGAGATTCTAACACCAAAAGACAGTGTGACTTGAGCCAATGAAATGCCAAAATCCAGTTCTAGCTGACAACGTCAGCAGTGGGGGACAGACTTCCAATGCCATTTGAGGACAAAGCATGTGGATTCGTGACTGTAACAGCAGATACCCCACTACCAATGACCAAATCCCGTGCACATTCCTGTTCTCCAGTCACCTTTTCTCCATAAATGTTTGTTGTATAAAATTAAAACCTTCCCACATATTAACAAGTAAACCTTTATTCTCTGATTTAATTCTCTAAACTCGTACTGCCTTCATATTCAGTGTCACTGACTTGCACCCAACAGTTCTCAGCTTATGTTGTAGGTGCTATCTCATCTTAAACTGATCCTGTTCTCGAGTTTCCAGAGAGAGTACAGCCCTGTCACCTCTGGAGTTCAGCCTAGTGAAAGTGCTTTCAGACTTCTGACGTCCAGAACTGTAAGAGTATACATGTATTTTGTTTCATGTCACCAAGTTTGTGCTAATTTGTCATAGTGGCCATAGGAGACTAATGCATACCTATCAGGAACTGTTACTCCAGTGAAAACATGTGACTGTAGACACAGTGGAGAGCCTGACACACAGCTGTTAACCCTGTTCTGGGCAACTGAAGCTTTGGTTTTAAGGGATTTCTGAAACCAGTACAATGACTGTCACTTTTCCCCGTGTTCATCCAGGGAATAAATGCCTAGACACCCGGCAGCAAGAGGTCTTTCCTTCCCCAGAGACCCTCTCTTCTCCTATTACTTAAAGGGAAAATGTTACTGCTCATCACTGAAGTCACATATTCTTTTCCTTTCTGAACTTTAAGGCAAACAGAGTTCTGTCTCAGGGGACTTAGGTGCCACCCCAAGTTAATATTCCAGCCACATCTCAGGCCCTCTCCTAGGACTCATCCCTGAGAACTTCTGAACTTAAATTCTCCCCAGGTTCCAGCATCACTCACTTTCTCATTTCCCTCTTCTGCCTTTAGTTCAGATTCTTGTCAATTTAGATCTTTCCCTACACATGGTTTATAATGAGGTGGTACAGCCAAGTGACAAAAGTTCAGATGGTCTGGTTATAAATCTGGGTTTTTGCAGTCTACCAACTGTGTGACATTGAACAAGGTATTTAACCTCTCTGGGTCTCAGCGTCCTTAAAAAATAAAAAAGTAGGATTATAAATGACACCTATCAATATAGTTATTATGAAGATTAAATGAATCAGAATTTGCTAGTGACTTACAATAGTGCTTGGCATAGAGTAAACACTATTTGTTAATAATAAACACAAATCCCAAGCTTATCACTTACTCCACTTTCTGTCATAAGTTTTGATGTCCATCAAGGTTAGGCTCACAAATATCTTTTTCAAGGCTTGCATTTTCTGTGCGTATATGAGATATATATTTGGTGAAATCATCAAACTTCAAGGGAAATCAAAAGAAATACTTTTTAGTGATTGTCCCTGTGGCTAACTTGGGCATTTCACTAGTCAGTGCTTCTAGCCTAGGCTAGTCCAATGCCAAATTAGAAATTGACCTAGTATGTGTTTTGAACCCTTATCTTCAATGCGCTCTCCCCACAAAGCCCTATCCTTTTACTCATAAATGTTCATTTTTCCCTCCATCCTGTGAGACCTACTTCCAGGAAAGCCTCTGATATTAGTCATTAACAAAAAAATAAGAGCTTAAAGAAAAGATGCTATTTACCTAAGAAGAACCATTTTTTAGCAGAGGTTCTGTTTGGTTTTGGTTTTCTTGTCCCTCCCACACCCTCTTCGCTGCCTTCAAAAAATCCAGGATCTAGATCATGACTCTAACACTTAGCTGCTATTTGATGCTAGGATCCTCAGTTTCCCTATCCAGAAGGCACTCCTGAAGATGACACTCCTGTCCTGGGACTTCTGGGAGAGTCATTCCCAGCTCTATCTCAGGAAAAGAATGCACTATTGTTCAGGAGGCCATCACTGCATCACAGTGCCCTGGGGTCACAGCAGTGACTGCTTCAGGGAGGGTCTGGGAACACTCCTTACAGCCAGGGGCAGTTTCTAGATCTCTAAAATGAAAATATTTAGGGCCAGAAAGGCATGCACCCACATCTCTGAAATTCTCACATTTCCCACATGCCACTTTCTAGTGCCTGAGAAGCAGATGCAGAAAAGATACTCTGCTTATTAATAACTGGGGTTTTATCCTCACTTCCTATAGAAAATTATTTATCTGATGAGATGAATGGGCCCTTGGTGAGCCTTTGCCTAGGCCTGAAGCAGCGTTTGGAGGAATA
Source organism: Trachypithecus francoisi (assembly GCF_009764315.1). Lineage (NCBI taxonomy): Eukaryota > Metazoa > Chordata > Mammalia > Primates > Cercopithecidae > Trachypithecus > Trachypithecus francoisi. The sequence continues at coordinate 17,808,033 of NW_022681461.1, forward strand.
TGAAATGTGGACTGTCTGCATCATACTTACCTGGAGTGCTGGTTGAAGTCCAGATTCTTGGCTCTACCACAGATCTAGGAAGTTAGGATGATGAGGTGAGAATTAGCCATTTTTTATAATGAGTGATTAGTGAGCACTTCTGGCCTAATCTAAAAGCAACGTGAGTGGCCCCTTTGGCCCTCTTTCTTCTGAGACTATGTCCTTACTTTGGCATTAAAGCTTCCAAATGGAGTTGGGGAGGCACAAGGTTTCTGGAAAAGGGAGTGATCCAGTCACATAAACAATATTGAGTCTGAAAATATGAAATACTCTTCTCGTGGCAAAGAATGCAAGCATTTAAAAGAGAAAGACAAGTCAAATTGTAGGAAAAGCAATGACATCTATATGGAAAAAGATAGTTGAAGTAAAATGCAAACTGGAATACAGCAACAATTGATGGAAAAGACATAAGTTGGGGCCTTCTACCTACAAAGAAGAAAATATAATCCTATCCCACTATTTTCCCCAGGACTGAGCAACACTTAAATTGACAGAGGTGAGTTGTGCAAGGGAAAAGGAAAGGCAGAGGAGTCATGAGAATACAGTTTTGAGCATAAAGTCCTAAGATTAGAGTAAACATTAATAAAACAAGAACTTAATAATAATAGAAAATACTCGAGATTGTGTATTGGACGCTAAAGTCTACAAGTGCATTACTCCACTTAAGCATCATGAGCAGCCCATATGGTGGATATGGTGGATATCAGCCTTTCCCCTGATTTACAAATAAGGAAACAGACATAGGAAGGCTCTGTAAATTACTCGGGGTTGCAGAGCTAGTAAGCTAAAGAGCAAGGATTCCAAACCAAGTGGTCTATTTCCAGAGCCAATGCTTTTAGTCACTATGCTACCATTTTCCCTCATCCAAAAATCTTACAAAACTACATGAAGTTATAAAACAAAAGCAGCAAAATTAATAAAATGAATATGACACATGGGAAAGAAGAGATGGGGAATATGAGTGGAAGTGGGAGTTTATCGTTCTGCCTCATGTTAGAGTGGTAGAACTATTTTCTAAAATGGATATGTCACGATACAGCAGAATAAGCATAAAGTTTAGAAACATAGGGCTAAGAACAAAGTGGCTAAAGACTATCTTTGGAGAGGGGAACTGGAGTAGGAAGGGCTGAATTTCAGTATTATTCAAATTTATATTATACTTATTTTAATAAAAACAGAAGAACCTTTCTATTTGTTTAGAAATAGTTACAGCTGTGTAAGTGTATCAAAACATAAAAATCAAATTCATTTTTATATCTCTCACGTAGTTTTTAAAGTTTGTCTTGTCAGAATAATAATTTTCAGAATATAATTCTCTAAAATGTCAAAAAATATGAGTTTTTAAAATTTGTCATCCCTGGTAATATTATTGCCAGGCATGGTAGAGACAGGGGGCAAGACTATTAAAAACAGACAGATTTTGTCCCTCCTTCTGTGAGGCAGTTCTGACCACAAAGGGCAAGTGATTCTCTGCACCCATTGTGCAGGAACTTTGACCCTCCAGAACTGTACTAAGCAACTGAGAATAAAGGAATCAGGCAGCAGGGTGCCTAGAGGAGTCCATTAGTCTCTTTGTGATGGTTTTGTTGTTACAGGGCTAATCTCATACATATTGCACTAGGCGCAATGCTGTGCATTTTCAGTCCTATTATATTTTTACAGGTGCTTACTTCATAAAAGTAAGCATTTTTATGCTCCCTTTAAAATAGGGTTCTTCTATTTGCATTGCCTAGTAAAGGCAATCAGAGGACCACTGCCTAAGGAACTCACTCACGGAGCACACATATATAAGTATCCGCTCTCCATCTTCATTATGTATCTGTCTATTTACCTATCAAGCTACCTAGCTACCTTCCTACCTACCTACCTATCTGTATTAGTCAGCTTGGACTGTGTATTAGAGTTCTCTAGAGGGACAGAACTAATAGGATAGATATATAGCTATAGCTATAGATATATAGATATGAGTTTATTAAGGAGTATTAACTCACACAATCACAAGGTCCCACAATAGGCCATCTGTAAGCTGAGAAGCAAGAAAGCCAGTCCGAGTCCCAAAGCTGAAGAACTCGGAGTCTGATGTTTGAGGGCAGGAAGCATCCAGCATGGGAGAAAGCTGTAGGCTGGGAGGCTAAGTCAGTCTAGTCTTGCCACATTTTTCTGCCTGCTTTACATTCTGGCAGCACTGGCAGCTGATTAAATGGTGCCCACCCAGATTAAGGGTGGGTCTGCCTTTCCCAGCCCACTGACTCACATGTTAATCTCCTTTGGCAGCACTCTCACAGACACACCCAGGATCTTTGCATCCTTCAATCCAATCAAGTTGACACTCAGTATTAACCATCACAGGCTCCTGTAACAAAGTGACAGAGACTGGTAGCTGCAACAATAGACATTTATTTTCTACAGTTCTGGAAACTGGGAAGTCCAAGATGAAAGCAGATACTGTTTCTTGTGATGACCCTTTTCCTGGCTTAAAGACGGTCACCTTCTTGCTATGTCCTCACGTGGCAGTGAGAAGAAGCTCAGGTGTTCCCTGCTCTTCTTATATAGGCACGAATCCCTTCACGGGAGTTCCATCCTCATGACTGCATTTAAAACTAGACCCCTCCCAGAGGCTGGTAACAGCACATTGAGGGTTAGGGTTCCAAAATACGAATTTTTGGGGTAATGCAAAATTTCAGTCTGCACCTCTTCATCTATCTATCCATTCATCCATCCATTTATCCACAGAACAATAACAACAATGGCTTCTAAGTTACTTCCTTATATTATTTCATTTTATCCTTTTAGAAATTTTCTCAGATAAACAGTCCATAGCATAAGAACTGACTTCATTGAGACTCTTGAAGGTTGACTCTACTGTTTGTACAACTAATAAATGGTGGCGCAAGAAATTTACCCCACATCTTCTCTATCCTCCTCCCCTCCCTCTCTCCCTCTCTCCCATGTACTGACTCCATTCCAGCCACATTACCTCACTAGCTGCTCCCTGAAGACCCCAGGTGTCCTTCCCCTGAGCCTCTGCAGTGACTATTATTATCTGGGATGCTCTTTGCTCAGATATCTGGCTCAGTTGCCTCTGAGGTTCACATTTCACTTTCCCAGTGAGGCTTGTCTTGTCCACAGTTCAAATGGAAACCCCTGCTTCTCTCTATCCACAATCTCAATCCTCCATGTACTTCTTTATTCTCCATAGCATTTGTTACTGGCTAACCTACCAGATAATTTCCATGTTTGTTGCTTCTTTTCTCCGCTTCAACTAGAATGCAGAGTCCACAAAGTCAGGAATTTTTCCTTTCTTGTAATTGACACTACTACCTACAATAGTCCTCAGCACATCCCAGATGCTCGACAGATACGTTAAATTGATAGAGTGAATGAACTGCTTTCCAAATCGAATCTGGATTTTCCATCATCATCTCACACTATGAAAAGTAGAACTTACATTTTTGCCAAAATCACTCATGTTCGTTTACTCAAGCCAGATGATGAGGAGAGACCTGGGCTTGTTGCTGTCACCCAATTCACTTCCCTCTTCTCTGACCTCCTCACCATCCCTGCTGTCAGGTCCTTTGCACCAGGAGCTCATTGCTTCATCTTTTCTTGCCCACTGAAGTATCATTAAGCTTCCTTGCCTCTGCCCTGGCACCATTTACTTCTTCTTTCTTACACTGTCACAGGGAGGTTTCTAAAAGCTACATATAATCTTGTCATATCTTGCCTACAATCCCTTCATGACTTTTCATACTTTCAGAAACATGAACAGATGCCCTGTTGTGGTGTTTAAGTTTGTTTTCTTTCCACCCTTGTTGAACCCTGCAGGTGCACCTCCCACCTTTGGTTTCATCTTCAGACACACCTGACTACCCGTCTATTGTCCCACTGACTGGTCATCTCCATTCTTTCTCTAGCTTTTTAATCCTATGGCTTTGACCCTGAAGTAGCACTTCTCCACTTAACTGTCCCCTTCTCTTCCTTGAAGGTGCAGTTCATCCTTCATTACCCCAGAAGTAGTTGATGTTCTTCTTACCTGCTTCCATTATCTCAGCACCTAACTATCCAGTTAGTTGTTTGGTCTGGTCCTCTGTTCCCCCCAATTACATTGTAAAGTTTCTGGGACAAGAGATGTCTTTCAACTCTGTATCTTCAGAGCCTAGCACAGAGTTTATTATAAAGTCATCATTAGCAAATGTTGAATATGCTAGAAGCTGAAGGAAATGCTGGTACTTTTCTCCTTTCCCCATCTTGAGATGGTTCTCCTGGGTTGCAAAATAGCTTAGAAAAGATTGTATTTTCAGCAATTCAGTCTAATGGAGACCTAGCAGAATGCTAGGGTCAACCAGATCTGGGTGTAATTGTAACTCTTGTGATTTGATATCTTGGTGATTTAGACTAGAGCCAGAGCAGTTCTTAAAGAGAATCTTTTCTGATCGTTTTAAGCAGCATGATAAATTTTAAGTAAACACAAATCTTCAATAATTACAGAGTAGGCATGAGTGCTTCCTTTCTCGGTGCCTCTACGTGCAAGAAGCTGGATGCTAAGCCCAACCCCTCTGGGTGAAGTGGGAATCTGTAAGAATGACATGCCTAAGTCTAAGTTAAACAAAAAGACACAGACGAAAGACATTTAAACACTTTTTTTAAATGAAAATGAGAAAGTGTAGGTTCCTAACACACATCAGGAAATATATTGTTTCCAATGAGGTAGGAGTGCTTGGAGAGAAGAACAGATGGAAAAGGCAAGGATGGGCCACCTGGTCGCTCCCTGGTCTGAACCTCATGTCTTACTAGCTTGTCATCCCCGGTGCTCAAACCTCACACAGAGGCTTTAGGACTCAGCCTGTGAAGTCAGAAAGGGTGGCTGCTTCCACATCCACCCTATTCCCTGGCACACAGAAAGTTTTGGGTAAAGTCAGCCTCAACCCATCATTCCTCATACATGTCAATTCTTCCTCCACAATCGAGTCAAAGAGCAAAGACACATGAGCAGAGGCACATTAGCAAGAATAAGGTTTTAATACAATCGGGAAAGACAAGGGCCCATTGAGAAAAACGGGCAAGTGGAAAAGTAGCACCTGTAAATAGCAGGGGGTATTCTGCCAGTTCAAAGATTAGAGAACTGGCTGAGGACTTGGGGCAGCCAGGTTAACAGTCAAGCCAGGGGGAGTACAGCAGACACATGCTGGTTTCTTCTACCTTCCACAGGGGAGTGTCTCAAATACACTGTGGTTCTGACTGGGCTTATCAGCCTCCTCATGCCCTCCAATACACACACACACACACACACACACATACATACACACACCCATTGAGGTTTGGGGTCTCTGTCTTCTAAAAGGAGAGAGCAGCTTTAGTTTAATTTAAAGGGACTGAGCCCCTTCCTCCAGGGACAAAGTTTGTTCATGGAGATCACATGTGGAGAAGAACTTGCTTCTTATTTGTCCCCCATCACATCACCTGTGTGTACCAGGTGGGCCTCAGGTGCTCTTTGTGAATGGGGGAGTATAAGTGTGACTACTCACAGCATTTGTGGTGCTGTCCCCCACGACACCATCTGATCATTGTCCAGGTGGCCTTGGGTGCTTGGCTGCTGTGCCGGCACATGAAGGCCTCTCATTATAGCTATAGTGGAATTCACTATAGATGTACTACCTGTGTTTTGTCCAGGTGAGCCGACCATGGACTGATGGAAAAAGGAACCACAAGGACCTCCAACAATAAGAATGTGGTTGCCTCTTCCTGGTGCAACACCTGGGTTCTGGAGTGGTGCATGCCAGGTATTTGGCATGAAGGTGGAACAAGCAGGGATGGTGCTGATGTTTGTAGCCACAACCAATGTGGTGTGAGCAGGTGAGCCCCAGGCTACCTGACCAAATGGGGGATCAGACTGGTGCTGGCTGTTTCCCTCCATCCTGGTATAGTTTTCGGTGTTCTTGATGTGGAACTGCAGAGACGTGCTAACCCCAGTTTTCACCATGGCTAAGGTCTCCAGGTCTCATTATCCCCCATGGGCCTAGAGTAGAATTGTCGACTGATGCAGTTACTGTCTCCAGTGCCAGACATCCTGGTGGTATCTCTAAATGTAGATGACTTGGCTGTGCCAATGAGGAAAGCATTTGGGTTTTTAATCATATCTGGCTGCACATTGATAGGCAGGCCAAATGCAAAATATGGTAATGTCACAGTGGTGAGATCTGCTGCCTTTATGCTGCCACTGTGTGGCTGGGCTGCAAGAACACCTTAGGCCTATAACTGGTGCTGGGGTTGCTGGGTTTCCCAGAATAAAAGAACGCTCTGACTTATCCTGCCCATGAGAAGCCCCAAATATGGGCTGGGAAGTGGAGCATGGATTTACAGCATGGTGGGAAGTTGGGATCCGACCCATGACTGACTATGCAGGTAAACTGGTGAAGATGTGGGCTGAGACAATGTTGCCACTGGGTTCATGGTCCAGAACCATATGAAACACCAGACAAGATAGGATGCACTTCTTCCTTGAGACAGCAGCAGACTGAAAGACAACAGCTTTTCTTTGTTTTTTTGTTTTGTTTTTGTTGTTGTTTTTTTTTTTGAGACGGAGTCTCGCTCTGTCACCCAGGCTGGAGTGCAGTGGCCGGATCTCAGCTCACTGCAAGCTCCGCCTCCCGGGTTTACGCCATTCTCCTGCCTCAGCCTCCCGAGTAGCTGGGACTACAGGCGCCCGCCATCTCGCCCGGCTAATTTTTTGTATTTTTTAGTAGAGACGGGGTTTCACCGTGTTAGCCAGGATGGTCTCGATCTCCTGACCTCGTGATCCACCCGTCTCGGCCTCCCAAAGTGCTGGGATTACAGGCTTGAGCCACCGCGCCCGGCCGAAAACAGCTTTTCAATAAGGAGTCATATCCACAGTGCTGCTGCCAATGGTAGGAATGGATGATGATGATGCAGAGGTTCTACTCCCTAACTGGAAGTGTCTGGAGGAGCCATCACGGGAAGGCTCAGGAAAACAGGGGTACTGGGGAGACAGACTTTCCAATGCTGTCCATCAGGGGCCACCAGTGTGAGCTGAGTGGTGGCTTCCGGATTTATAATGTGATTAGAAGTTACAGTCGGTCCTATGACTGTGCAGGCAAACTGGTGGAGATGTGAACTGAGGCAATGTTTCTATTGAGTTGTTTGTTTGTAGAAGCAGAGAGCCCCAGATAAGACAGGATGCACTTCTTCCTTGAGATAGCAGCAGAGTGGAAGATGGCAGCTTTTGAAAAATGGGTGGTATCCATAGCCTCGCTGTCGATGGTAGCAAGGAAAGATGATGTTGCAGAGGTGCTGCTTCCTAAACTGGAGGTGTCTGGGAAGTCTCAGAAAACCACTGAGGAGAGAGGCTTTCCACTGCTGACCATCAGGGGCCCACAGTGTGAGCTGAGCAGTGGCTCCCTGATTTTACAGTGTGGTTAGAAATTACAATTGGTCCTACCACTGACTGTGCAGGCAAACTGGTGGAGACACGAACTGAGGCAGTGTTGCTACTGGGTTGTGTATTCCCAGAACCAGGGAGCCCCAGATGAGACAAGGATATGCTTCTTCCATGAGACAGAGGCAGACTGGAAGATGGCAGCTTTGGAATAAGGGTGGTATCCACAGCACTGCTGTCAATGATAGGAATGGATGATGATGTTGCAGGGGTGCTGCTTCCTAAAGTGGATGAGTCAAAATGGGATGACTTAGAATAACAGGGGTAGTGGGGAGACAGGCTTTCCACTGCTGCCCATTAGGGGCCCCCAGTGTGAGTGGAGCGGTGGCTCCCAGATTTACAGTGTGGTTAGAAGTTGTCATTGCTCTCATGACAGGCTGTGCAGGCAAACTGGTGGAGACTTGGGCTGAAGCAATGCCCAAGTCAGGGGTGGGAGGAGGAGCTAGGACCTGGGAAGTGTGGGTGGCCAGGCACAGGGAGTATGAAGTCTCTGCAGGTGTGGAGACAGCAGGTGCAGGCTGGGGGGTGCTGCAGTTTGCCTTGGCCAAATCAGGGGTCCCAAATTTGGGCTGAGGGGTGGGACTGGGGAATATAAATGTAGCTGGGTGGATGTAGGTTGAGTCTTACCAGGGGGCCCCTGCTGTACACGGCTATCAACTGGGGAAATTGGGAGAGCTCTCATCCCGGAGCTTGAGGAAGTTCTGAACATTACAGCCTTAGGTGGGAAAGTCGTGTCCCTATCGAGGACCTGAGGATCTGAAGGAGGCTGCAAGGTCTGGTGGGCAGATGTTTTTGCTGTGATGGTGGAAATGACTGCTGTGGAATTCATCTGCTTGCTGGTGATAACACAGATCCTGGTGGAAGGTCCTGGAAGAAGAGTAGGAGAGGAAAGAGAAGGAAGGGAATGCACACATGTGACTGAAGGGGACTCCCTTCTGAAGGGAAGCTGGAAGGAGAAAGATGTGGGGCTAGGTGTCGAGGGGTCAGAAGTGGGAGGTGCTGAAGCTACTCCAGAATGAGAAGAACCTCCTTCCTCATTAGGTGCAACCCCAAAAATGGGAACAAAGTCAGTGGGAAGAGACAATGGAGAGTTAGGGATTTTGGATATTCTTGGTGTGAAGGACAGGCAGGATGGGGGATCTGGTAGTCAGCTCAGCCAAGTCAAGAGTGGAAGGAGGAGCTGGGACCTGCCAAGTATAGGTGGCCAGGGACAGGGAGTCTGAAGTTCCCGCATGTGGGGAGATAGCAGGGGCAGGCTGGATGGTGCTGCAGTTTGTCTTGTTTTATCCTTCAAAATTTCTGTTTTATCCTCCAAGATTTTGCTGTTCTGTTTACACCCCATGCTGTTCTCCAAGTTGCCAGGTATCCCTCAATAGACAGGCAGGGAAGCTTAGCAGGTGGAGACAGCTCACCTCTATTCCACATCAATCACAGGCTGGGGCCAGGGGCAGCAGTGGTAGAATCCACATTTTCCTTTTGCAGGGCCTGTTGCTGGCAGTTCTGGGTGGAGAAGAGTTCCATGATGGAAGAGCTGAAGGCTTCTTGCCCTGCATCTTCTTCCCCTACATCAGCAAGCTTGGAGAGCCGCGTGGGTGGTCTTCATCCAGTACCTTTCTGGCCACCTTCACTGACAGCAGGGAGCAGCCCGGGGCTGGGGCTGGGGCCGGGAGCACTGCTGGGGCTGGGTCAGGCTTCCCAAGGGGAAGGCCACCTCCAGCAGGGCTGTGTGAGCTGAGGGCTTTGTGGCCCTTCCAGAAGGAGCTACTCACTTACTGGAGACAACTGGGCCTTCTCCCTCAAGTGGTTTTCCGACAAGTAGGGGTGGGCACTTCCCTGCAGAGGCCCTGGCCTGCACCCCAAAGATGTGAGGTCTCCCTGGGTCTCCAGGTCCCTAGTTGTGGATGACATCTCACTGCCGTGGCTACGGGGGCCCTTTTCTTGTCATCCTGCCCCTGGGTCTCTAAGTGATGCTCCTGCATCACTGTTCTGGGCTCCTCTTTGGCCCTTCCCTCGGTCTCCTTCGGGAGCCTGGCTGGGACCTGCTCAGGTGGTGAAGGCAGCCGGAGAGCGATCTTGCGGCCAGGAGGGTGCAGCAGCCTCCAGGAGTTCCTAGCAGGCGGCTCAGAGGTCACAGCCTGCAGGAACCCCAGAGGGTTGCCCTTGTCATCCGGGAGAGGACAAGGGGTGCCACACAAGCTGCCTGGAGAGGAGGGCCTAGGAGGTCACAGCGGGTTGCATAGGAATCAGAAAGGGCCTGGGTGTCCCAGGCAGGCGCAGAGGCCTTGAGGGTGAGGGGCAGGCGCTGGCCCGGGAGCCTGCAGCGAGACCAGGGAAGAAATATGTGAAGTAAATTGCCCATCTCGAGCGAGGGACAGAAGCAGAGGCGACGAACCTCCATCCAGCTACAGGAAAGATTGAGAAAACACCATGTCTCCACGATAAGGAGGCACACAGGCCAGAGCGTGAGCTGTGGAATCACACAGCCTGGGTTCACAGCCTGGCTGGGCCACTGCCACCTGAATGACCTGGAGAAGAGTCTCAGGCCCAAATGTTGTTTTAGCAACATCCAGTACAAAACGAAGGAGTGTTTTAGCAAATTTGTAAAAAGAAACGAGCACAACTTGCTCGAGATGGGCAATTTACATGTATTTTCTCTGGGTACTTTACATGGTGGCATATATGTAATAAGCACATACACTCCCAGGATGAAGCCTTTACCTCAACTCATAAGTTGACCCTGGCCCACACTGGGCTCCAGTCCTCTAAGAAAATGTAGGGCAGGGACCAGCAATTGTCACATGGGGCCATGCCACATGTCTCTTCTAATGGAGCCTTGCAGCCCAGATGATCTTTTTGGTCCTGTGTGAAGTATCTAAGTATATAAAGATTATGTTCTAGATCCATTATGGTCTATCCAGAAAGAAATTCACCAGTGGATTATTTCTTATGGATAAGAATCCATGCTCTCCAATGAGAACAGTTGGACACAGGGTGGGGAACATCACACACCGGGGCCTGTCGGGGGGTGGGGGGTGGGGGAGGGACAGCATTAGAAGAAATACCTAATGTAAAGGATGAGTTGATGGGTGCAGCAAACCAACATGGCACATGTATACCTATGTAACAAATCTGTACGTTGTGCACATGCACCCTAGAACTTAAACAATAATAAAATAAATAAAGAATCCATGTTTTCTGGTCTTCCTGCAATATGTCTAGAAAGCAACAATATCATTTACTTGCCAGTTAATATTGGAGTAATGTGTTGAATTAAAATATGATCAATACAATTTGGTCATTGTGAACATGCCAGCTGGACCTACTCTTCACCACACGTTATTGTCACCTAAGTATCACTCTAAACCTTCTTATGCCCAAGAGAGGAGACATGCTCTTCAGTGTCAGGACAAGAGAAATGTGTGTGACTGTCCTAGGAGCTAGAAGCTTCAGCATGACAAGAAAGATCTGAAAATCCTACAGGAATTTGTCTAGTTCAAATCTTATTTCTCAGGCTTATTTCAGTGATGTATTTTTCTCTCTTAGGGCTGATGTGGTGTATGAGATATAAGACGTGCAGAAGTTTCAGAACCAAGAACAGAGCTCTCTAAAAATTTTTCATATAATGCTATATTTTAAAACATCTATTTAAAATAACATTGGACATAATTAACATACTATAAAATTGGTTTTAGCCCTCTCCTCATAAGACTCCTTTTATAGCATGTCAGAGCAAATTTGGAGTTCTATTCCCAACAAGGCTGAGGTTGGTAGAACACAAAAAGTTTTGCTCAGACCCAAATTCTGTTTGAAAAGAGAAGAAATATTATAAGCCCTTTCTAACCAGGGCATAAATGGATTACAGTTATGGCATTTTACCATAATTCCTTGCTATCATTTGGAGAGTTCAATTAGGAATAATCTCTTGGTTCTGTTTTCTGGAACAAAACAAACTGGTACAAATTTTGGACAAAGATTTCCTAGAGGAACTATAAAGAAAGATAATCATATGTCAGACTTACTTACAAATAATAAACTACTATCATATTATTTTCATTTTTTCTTCAAAAAGGAAAAACATTATTAAACATATAATGCATATTTGGACTTCAGGACAATACAAGGAAATTTGGACAAGGATATTCCACAAAAAAATCACCTCTTTCTTTTTTGAGGAAAAAAAGGAACAATTTTCAATCATCAAAAACGAACCTGGGGTTGGCCGGTTTGGGATGGAATTGTGGTAGTGACAATAAACCATAGCTGGCAAACTGGTTGACACTCTTACTTGCCCTTTTCCTGTCTTGATCACCAACAATCCATTGTAAGTCATATAGAGTCAACATGGGGACATACTGGGTCCTCTGGACTTTCCTGACCTATGGAGTTCATTAAATAAACATTTTTCCTCTAAAATACCTTTTGTCTCCTTGCTGTCAGTCACTACACACTCCTCTCCTATGAACAAAAGTTCTCTGAACAAGGAATTTGGTGGAAAGAGACTTTATTCCAATGAATAGTTTGGAAACTATAGCCTCCTGTGTAAAACAAAGGAGTGTTCCAGACAACAAAGATAAGGACTAGGATGGATGGTTTTTAGGTTTGGTGTTGCTTCTATCTTTTTATGTTAGATTTCGGAGGCACATGAGCAGGTTTGTTACCTGGGTATATTGTGTGATGCTGAGGTTTGGGGTACAAATGATCTCATCACCCAGGTACCGAGCATAGTACCTAACAGTTTTTAAAGTCTTGCCTATCCTCCCTCTGTCACCCCTCCAGTAGTCCCCAGTGTCTATTTGTTGCCTTCTTTATGTCTATGAGTACCTGAGGTCTAGCTCCCACTTATAAGTGAGAACATGCAGTATTTAGTTTTTCTGTTCCTGCATTAATTTGCTTAGGATAATGGCCTCCAGCTGAATCCATGTTACTGCAAAGGACATGATTTCTATTTCTTTTTTATGGCTGTATATTGTTCCATAGTGTACATGTACCACATTTTCTTTATTCACTCCACCACTGATGGGCACCTAGGTTGATTCCATGACTTTGTTATGGTGAGTAGCACTGAGATAAACATGTGAGGGCATATGTCTTTTTGGTAGAATGATTTGTTTTCTTTTGGATATGTTCCCAGTAATGAGATTGCTGGGTTGAATGGTAGTTCTGTTTGATGTTCTCTGAGAAATCTCCAAACTGTTTCCTACAGTGGCTGAACAAAGTTACATTCCCACCAACACTGTATAAGTGTTCTATTTTCTCCCCAGCCTCACCAACATCTGTCATTTTTTTTTTACTGTTTAGTAATAGCCATTCTGACTGGTGTGAGATGCTATCTCATTACGTTTTTAATCTGCATTTCTCTGATGATTAATGATGATGAGCATTTTTTTCATGTATGTTGGTTCCTTGTATGTCTTCTTTTGATAAGTGTCTGTTCACGTCTTTTGCTAATTTTTATGGGGTTGTTTTTTACTTGTTCAATAATTTAAGTTCCTTATAAAATCTGGATATTAGACCTTCGTCAGATGCATAGTTTGTGAACATTTTCTTGTATTTTATAGGTTGCCTGTTAAGTCTGTTGAGCTGAGCAGAAGCTTTTTAGTTTAATTAGGTCCCACTTGTCAATTTTTGTTTTTGTTGCCATTGCTTTTGGGGACTTAGTCGTAAATTCTTTTCCAAGGCCCCTGTTTGGAATTGTGTTTCCTATGCTGTCTTCTAGGATTCGTATAGCTTGAGGTCTTATAGTTAAATCTTTAGTCCATCTGGAGTTAATTTTGTCCAGTTTTATTCTTCTGCATGTGGTGAGACAGCTATCACAGCACCATTTATTGAATAGGGAGTCCTTTCTCCATTGCTTATTTCTGATGGCTATAGGTGTGCAGCTTTATTTCTAGGTTCTTCGCTCTTTTCCGCTGGTCTATGTGTCTGGTTTTGTGCCACTACCATATTGTTTTGGTTACTGTAGCCTTATCATATAGTTTGAAGTTGGGGAATTTGATGCCTCTGGACTGTTCTGTTTTTTATTAGAATTGCTTTGGATATTCTGGCTCTTTTTTGGTTCCATATAAATTTTAGAATAGTTCATTTCAATTATGTATAATTAAGCTCTGATTTTAGTGAATTTTTTTCTTCTACTAGCTTTGGGATTCATTTGTTCTGCTTTCTAGTTGCTCTAGGTATGGTAGTAGATTATTAATTTGACATCTAAGTATTTAAGTTAGATCTATAAACTTTCCTCAACATTGTTTTTGCTATATCTGAGAGATTTTGGTATGTTGTACCTCTGTTTTCATTTCTTTCAAGTAATTTTTTTTATTTCTGCTTTGATTTTGTTGTTTACCCAAAAGTCATTCAGGAAAAAGTTGTTGAATGTCCGTGTAATTGTGTAGTTTTGAGAGATCTTCTTAGAATTGATTTTATTTTTATTCCACTTTGGTCCAAGAGTATGGTTGGTATGAACTCAGCTGTTTGAAATTTATTGAAACTTGCTTTATGACTAAGCGTGTGGTCAATCTTGGATTATGTTCTGCATGCAGATGAGAAGAATGTGTATTTTGTTGTTGATGACTATTCTGTAGAAGTCTATTAAGTCCAATTCATCAAGTGTCAAGCTTATGTCCAGAATTTCTTTGTTAGTTTTCTACTTTGATAACTGTCTAATGCTTTTAGTGGGGTATTGATGTCCCCCACTATTATTGTGTGGCTGTCTAAGGCTTTCAGTAGATCCAGAAGTACTTGTTTTATGAATCTTGGTGCTCTAATGTTGGGTACACATATATTTAAGATATTTAAGTCTTTTGTTGAGCTGAACGCTTTATCATTATGTAATGCTGTCTTTTTTTTTTTTTTTTTACTATTGTTGGTTTAAAGTCTCTTTTATCTGATATGAGAATAGCAACCCTTGCTATTTTTTGTTTTCTATTTGTGTGTCAAATCTTTCTTTAACTCTTTACTTTAAACCTATGGGTGTCATTATGTTTGAGATGGGTCTCTCAAAGGTAGCAGATGGATGGGTCTTATTTTCTTATCCAACTTGCCACTCTATGCGTTTTAACTGGGGCATTTAGCCCATTTATATTAAAGGTTAACATTGATATATGAGGTTTTCATCCTATTGTGAAGTTGTTAGCTGTTTGCTTCATAGTTTCTATGGGTTTTGTTTTGTTTTGTTTTGTTTTTTTGAGACGGAGTCTCGCTCTGTCACCCAGGCTGGAGTGCAGTGGCCAGATCTCAGCTCACTGCAAGCTCCGCCTCCCAGGTTCACGCCATTCTCCTGCCTCAGCCTCCCAAGTAGCTGGGACTACAGGCGCCCGCCACCTCGCCCAGCTAGTTTTTTGTATTTTTAGTAGAGACGGGGTTTCACCGTGTTAGCCAGGGTGGTCTCGATCTCCTGACCTCGTGATCCGACCATCTCGGCCTCCCAAAGTGCTGGGATTACAGGCTTGAGCCACCGCGCCCGGCCTCTATGGGGTTTTTGCTTTATAGGGTCTGTGGGCTATGTACTTAAGTATGTCTGCGTGGTAGCAGGTATTGTGTTTTCATTACCATGTTTAGAACTCCCTTAAGGATCTCTTGTAAGCCAGGTCTGATGGTAACAAATTCCCTTAGCACTTGCATTTCTGGAAAAGATTTTATTTCTCTTTTGTTTATGAAGGTTAGTTTGACAGGATATGAAATTCTTGACTAGAATTTCTTCTCTTTAAGAACAGTGAAAATAGGCCCCAAATCTCTCCTGGCTTGTAAGGTTTCTGCTGAGAAGTTTGCTGTTAAAATGATGGGGTTGCCTTTCTTCATGATCTGCCCTTTTTCTCAACCTGCCTTTAAGATTTTCCTTTAGCATTGACATTGGATAGTTTGGTGACAATATGCCTTGGTGATGTTCATTTGGTATAGTGACTTACAGGTGTTCTCTGGACTTTTTGTATGTGCATGTTGATCTCCCTAGAAGGATTAGGTAAGTCTTCTTGAATTATTCCCTCAAATATATTTCCCAAGTTATTTGCTTTTTCTCTTCTCTCGGGAATACCAATAATTCATAGCTCTGGTTCCTTTACATTATCCCATATTCGTTGAAGACTTTGTTCATCTTTTTACATTATTTTTTCTTTATTTTTGTCACACTAGGTTAGTTCAAAAACTGGTTATCAAGCTCTAAAATTTTTTCTTCTGCTTGATCCTGTCTATTGATAAAGTTTTCTATTGTACTTTGAAATTCCTTAAGTACAATTTTCAATTTCAGAAGCTCTGGCCTTTTCTTAAGATGTTTATCTCTTTCTTCATTTCCCGGATTGCTTTAGCAGTTTCTTTGTGTTGATTTCCAGCTTTGTCTTGGATCTCATTGAGCTTCCTTGCATTCCATGCTTTGAATTATTCACCTGTTAATTCTGAGTTTCCATTTTGGTTAAGAATCAAACCTAACTAAATCTCCATCCACTGATAGATAGCTAGCGTAATCCTTTGGTAGTGTCACTACATTCAGATTTTTCATGGTTCCAAAATCATTTGACTGGTTTCTTCTCATCTGGAGACACTGGCACTTCTAACTTTTGTAATTATTTCCATGCAGGTACTATTTCTTCTTTTTCTTCTTTCTTTCCCTATAATAATAGTATTATTGGTTTTTTTTTCTTTCTTTCTTTCTTTTTCCCTTTCTACCCTCACCCCTCTTCCTAGGGTCTAGGGGGTGTGACTGTAGAGAATGCTGAGTAGAATCTTTTTTTTTTTTTAAGACAGAGTCTCGCTGTGTCACCCAGCCAGGCTGGAGTGCAATGGCGTGATCTTGGCTCACTGCAACCTCCTCCTCCCAGGTTCAAGCCATTCTCCTGTCTCATCCTCCCGAGTAGCTGGGATTACAGGTGCCCGCTACCATGCCCGACTAATTTTTTCTATTTTTAGTAGAGATGGAGTTTCACTATGTTGGCCAGGCTGGTCTCGAACTCCTGACCTCATGATCCACCTACCTCAGACTCCCAAAGTGCTGGGATTACAGGCATGAGAGTATAATCTTCTGACTTTGCTTCTATAGCCCCATGTAATTCTTTTGGTGGGTTTTACATTAGGCTGCACGTTTCAACCTACAAGGAAGGCTTGAGTTTTAGAGCAGAAATTTTCTGTCTAGGTTCCCATTCAGGTCCATTTACACAAATGAAAGGTTAGAAATGCTTAATTCAGATTGGTCAACACAGCTGAGTTGCAATAGTTTGATGTAACTGAGCTCTAATTAGCCGATGCAGACAACCCCTGCCTGGATCATACAGCTGAGCCCTGATTGGCTTAGGCAGGCAAGCTCTAATTTGTTGGTTCAGTTGAGCTCTGAAAGTTCCAAAGTTAAAATGGTGTGGATTTTGAGGGAATTCAAAGTACCTATGTGACCTCTAGTCAGCCAATGGCTGCTTGGCTGTATTTTAGATTTAGGCCCAGGTAGCCGATCAGGGTCTAGGATTGAATCTTTCAGGTTCACTTTCTTCACACACTTCTGCCTTTGACTATACGCAAGGTTCAGCAAAAACAGACTGACTTCGTGCGGTTGCTTCTTAAGATATTCTTCTTGATTGTTTTATTAATTACCCCTCCAGTTCTCTTTTTGTTTTCCAGACATGTAACAAAACCTTTCTATGGTTGATGACTTCCACAATCTCTTGACTTTTATTGGTCTACTAATTTTGGTATCTCATATTTTCAGGAGGAACACAAGGCTAATATGTGTTCATGGTCTATCCTTTTTTACTACAAGGGCCTGCTGATTAACAGTAGAAAACCAACCTGTGTTAACAGATGTAGCATTTATGATTTCAACTTTTTTTGAGCAATCAATCACTAAGGATTTAGGATACAGTAATTTCTTCTTATTATTATTATTATTATACTTTAAGTTCTAAGATACATGTGCACAACGTGCGGCTTTGTTACATATGTATACGTGTGCCATGTTGGTGTGCTGCACCCATTACCTCATCATTTACACTAGGTGTATCTCCTAATGCTATCCCTCCCCACTCCCCCGACCCCACAACAGGCCCCGGTGTGTGATGTTCCCCTTCCTGTGTCCAAGTGTTCTCATTGTTCAATTCCCACCTATGAGTGAGAACATGTGGTGTTTTGTTTTCTGTCCTTGCGACAGTTTGCTCAGAATGATGGTTTCCAGTTGAATCCATGTCCCTACAAAAGACATAAACCCATCCTTTTTTATGGCTGCACAGTATTCCATGGTGTATATGTGACACATTTTCTTAATCCAGTCTATCATTGATGGACATTTGGGTTGGTTCCAAGACTTTGCAATCATGAATAGTGCAGCAATAAACATATGTGTGCATGTGTCTTTATAGCAGTATGATTTATAATCCTTTGGGTATATACCCAGTAACGGGATGGCTGGGTCAAATTGTATTTCTAGTTCTAGATCCTTGACGAATTGCCACACTGTCTTCCACAATGGTTGAAGTAGTTTACTACTTCATAGGGTAATACAGGGTAGGTAATACAGGGTAACCCCAAAGTATTTTTAAACTACTTCACAGTGTAAAAGTGTTCCTATTTCTCCACATCCTCTCCGGCACCTGTTTCCTGACTTTTTAATGATCACCATTCTAACTGGTGTGAGATGGTATCTCATTGTGGTTTTGATTTGCATTTCTCTGATGGCCAATGATGATGAGTGTTTTTTCATATGTCTGTTGGCTGCATAAATGTCTTCTTTTGAGAAGTGTCTGTTCACATCCTTCGTCCACTTTTTGATGGGGTTGTTTGATTTTTTCTTGTAAATTTGTTTAAGTTCTTTGTAGATTCTGGATATTAGCCCTTTGTCAGATGGGTAGATTGCAAAAATTTTCCCCCATTCTGTAAGTTGCCTGTTCACTCTGATGGTAGTTTCTTTTGCAGTGCAGAAGCTCTTTATTTTATTAGATTATGTTTGTCAATTTTGGCTTTTGTTGCCATTGCTTTTGGTGTTTTAGCCATGAAGTCCTTGCCCATGCTTATGTCTTGAATGGTATTGCCTAGGTTTTCTTCTAGGTTTTTTATGGTTTTAGGTCTGACATTTAAGTCTTTAATCCATCTTGAATTAATTTTTGTATAAGGTGTAAGGAAGGGATCCACTTTCAGTTTTCTACATATGGCTAGCCAGTTTTCCTGGCACCATTTATTAAATAGGGAATCCTTTCCCCATTTCTTATTTTTGTCAGGTTTGTAAAAAATCAGATGGTTGTAGATGTGTGGTATTATTTCTGAGGGATCTGTTCTATTCCATTGGTCTATATCTCTGTTTTGGTACTAGTACCCTACCGTTTTGGTTACAAGATACAGTAATTTCTAATAAGGAAATTATACCTATCCTAAGGAGTTGATTTGAAGGTGAAATGAGATAATTAACAAGAAAATGCTTTGTAAAATTTTAAGTTCCATAAAAATGCTTTGTGTTATTATTTTTGTTATTACTGTATCAATGTTATGTATGATATTGTCTAGGTGACACAGTGCCTTTTTGTTTATTCTTTTACAAACCAACCATATTTTTCAATATCTCAATGGAAATGTATGACATTGTGAAGGTTGGGAATGAAACCATAGACGTTTCTTGACACCTATCACTTCACAATGTTTTTAGCAAGTATTTTCTCATGTATCCCTCTTTCCAATTTTATTGAGGACCTACATCCAGTTATATCGTTTACTTGAAGATTTAGCAAATATTTTCCAGACTTTAAATATTTTAGGCTTTGTAAGCTGTATGCAGTTTCTGAAGTTCCCTTTCCTCCTCCTTTTTCTTTTTCTTCGACAACCTTTCAAAATGTAAGAATCATTCTTAGCTCACAGGTCATACAAAAAGAGCTATGGGCCATTTTTTGCCCATCACTGATCTATTTCTTTATGAGTAGAAAGCAAATCTTTTGAGTAAATCACTTCTGTAAAGGAATTGATCTCCCTGATCTTTTTTTTAAACTTGCCTACAATTTTTAATCAACATTGCATCCAGAGAGATCCTGTTAAAACCTAAATCAGATTGTATCACTCAAATCTCTATAATGGCTTGCTCAGAGCAAAAGCCAAATTCCTCTAATTGCCTCCAAACCCCTAGCAACCCATGCTCTCCGTTTCCTTGCTGACATCATTTCCTTCTCCTCTCCACTCTGATCCCTGTCTCCCTCACACACTGATGCCCTTTCTGTTCCCTAAATACTCAGGGACACTCTTGCCTCATTGCCTTCCCATTTGGCTGTTCGCTCTGCCTGTAACGTGCATTTCCCAGACAAGCCCATTGTTGTTTCCTAGAACACCCTCAGGTTCCTTCTTAAATTTCACCTCCCCCATAATTTCAAATTGCAACCTCCCTCCACCATCTAATACTGTTTATCTCCTTTCCCAGTTTTCTATTTCTCCGTAGCAATTATCTGATGTACTATTTATTTGACCCATCTATTTTTATTCATATATTTATGCCTATGTTTATAAGATTGTTCGTTTGTTTATTTTTGTGTCCCCCTCCAACAACAAGGTGAGGATATTTATCTTTTTTTGGTTATGGCTATATTTCCTCAACATACCTGTGAAACATATCAAAGGACAGTACCTGGCATTTGGTAGGGGATTAATAAATTATTGAATGAATAAATGTGTGCATGGATTAGTGAATGAATCCCTATAGTGTCTGAATTGAGGACTAGTGTGAAGAAGAAGGTAGCATGGTTGGGACAGGGTACTGCAAGAAGCAGTGTTTGGAATTCTCTTCTACGTATGTAAATATATAGGGTTTTGTTCATTTAGGTAATTTTAATGGAGTTTGGAACTATATGAGGGAGACACATCACCATTTTTTATAGTGCATTCTATAGAATTCATTTTAAGTGCTTGTAAATATTGGAAATATATGCAGGCATATACACCTCTATTGAGTTTATTATAAGAGCCCCTTGAGGTAGAGACAACAAGTATAAATATCTTTCTTTTTTTGTTTTGTTTTGTTTTGTTTTTGAAAATTGAACAACCATTCTTTATTTAAAAAACAATCTCAGCAAACTAGGGATACAAGAGAATTTCCTCAACCTGTTGAAGGGCATCTTTAAAATATCTACTGCTAACATCCTATGTAATGATGAAAGACTGAATACTTTCCCTTAAGGTTGAGAATAAGACAGAGATGTCAGCTCTTACCACTTCTATTCAACATTGTACTAGAAATTCTAACCACTACAATCATTTTTAATTCGGAGTGGGGAGAAAGAGGGAGGGAAGGAGGAAAATAAAATGCCTTTAGATTGGAAATAAATAAGTAAAACCATCTATCCACAGATATTATCATCTATGTAGAAAACCAAATCCATTATCAAGTTACAGAAACCAGCCAGTGAGTTTTGCAACACTGCAGGATGCATAATCGATATACAAAAATCAATTGTGTTTCTATATGTTAGAAGTAAACAATTAGGAATTGGAATTTTAAAAATAATACTATTTTCAATATCATCCAAATATAAAATTCTTGGGAATAAACCTGACAAACTATGTGGAATATCTGTACACTGATAACTAAAAAGCATTGCTAAGAAAAATTAAAGAAGACCTAAGTAAATATCTTGTTCATAGGTTGAGAAACTCAACATTGTTATGATGTTAATTCTTTTCCATATTCATCTATAGATATAAAGCAATTCCCATTCCATGCCAAGCAGGCTTTTTTTTTTTTTTTTTTTGTAGAAATTGAAAACTGTAAGATTCACATGGCATGCAGATGATCTAGAAGATCCACAATAACTCTCCTGCCGTGTAGCCTGGTTCCTAACAGGTCATGGACCTGTCTGTGGCCTGCAGGTTGGGGATCCCTGCTATAGAAGATCTAGATTTAAATTCAGAAGAAGCTTCATCTACTTCTGTAGTTTCATTTTCTTGCAACACTTGCTCCATCAAACTTGAACTTTGCAGGATTTTCTGAATCCGCTCAATGTGGTCATCTTGCTTTTTAATTGTATTTCTTAACATGGAATTTTCTACGTCAAGCTTTTGTACATAGCCTTGCGTCTCCTTGGTACGTCTTATAGTCGCTGTAAGTTGATCCTGTATTTCTTGAAATTAACTTCTCATCAGGCCTAATTTCTCCCTTGAATCCTGCATCTCACATTCCAAATGGATGCAGTGACGCAATGAAGCATCCAGCAAAGCTTTTGTTGTTGTTTGTTTAGGACATCATCCCGTTTTTGTTGAAGTTGTCTCTCAACTACTCTTTCTGCTTTCTCTCTTTCATATTGACATTGTTTGTCTTTCAAATGATTAAATTCATTGCTCAACTTCTTATAGTCTTCTCCTAGCAAAAGACGGCGCTTTCTGCACTCAGCTTCAAAGTTTTGTACTCTAGCATCACATTTGGCTTGAATATCAATTATTGCTTTTTCTTGATTGTCAGCTTTGTTGTGAGCATCACCCAGTTACTGTTGAAGTAACATATTTTGTCTTTGTAGTTGACATAATTTTATTTGCTTTTCTATGCGTTTTTCTACTTCCATTTTTGTACATTTTTTCAGTGCCCTTCATTTGACACTGTGTTTGGTTTAGCTCTCTTTGTACGTACGTGTTCAAAAACCAAAGCCTTTTCTTTCAGAGCCTCTCTTGTGTAATGGAGCTCAGTTTCGAGGCCCCTGCACTTACTCTCAGCTTTAGAAAGTTACTGAGAAAGAATCAGAATACGATAATTCAAATTTTCCTGTAAATAACACAATTTATCTACCATGTTAGTATCTTTCTTTTACAGATGAGCTTAATTTGCTCAAGGCTACATTACAATTTTGTTATAAATGTAATACTAGACTGAGGGTTTTTCAGCAGATCTTCCCTAGAAACTTGTGACTTATAAAAGTGATCCTGGTAACCCACAAAGATTTATTCAGGTTTTGACAATACATACACTACAGATTCAATTATAGCCCATCCGTTTTAATGAACGGAAAAAATGATTTAGCAGAAAACAATATTAAATGTTGTACTATATTAATTAGTAATGGGAAATAGGCTCCATCCCTTGTAACACAACTTGAGCTCATCATATCCACATTATGGTCATGCTGATATTTAGTCAGGCTGCCCTTCTCTGTCTCTAGAAGAATTCTCATATAATTGTACTTATTGAAACAGATAAGGGATATTGGGTGATTAAGAGTTTGTCACCTTGATTTTTCCAGAAGTCTTGCCTACAAAGCAAAGATAGTTGGTCTGGACACTTTCAGCTGCAAAGAGGTTGTTAGGTTATTAATTTTCATAGTAAATGAAGTGAGCTTATTTCATCTCTGTAGCCTTCCATATACCTATATTCAGTCCCTGTTCTATGTTTGGAAAGAAGGAAGTAGAAATTAAAAATGAAGAAAAGTAAATGATAATTTAAATGATACATGGGATATTTTATTGATTTGCATCAGTGTATGTAGATGTATGCATGTCTGCATGAATGCATGTAGAATTCAATGTGATCTAGTTCAAAATTTTATTTTGTTTTAGAGTTGTAAGTTGGGGTGGAGTCTTCAAGGTACCAGAAGACAACAATTCAACTATCCTATTACAAACTACAGTCCTCATACACCTTTATTTACCAGTTCTGCTCATCCACAGTATCAGAGGTCTGTATCCTACTTTGTTTTCAGAATTTTCCAAATGCCTGCTACTACTTAGTGTGGCAATTTCAATATTGCCAAGCCCTGTACCAGTTACACAGGACAGAAGGATTTTATTTTCTGTTTATGCATCTATGTTCAGGGCCCAATGAAAGAACAATTGTGTGGAATTGAGGAGGTCTAGGTTTTTGTCCCAAGTTGGCCAGAAAATAATTGTGGCCCCTTGGAAAAGTCAGTTATTCTGGGGCCTCTTTACTTTTGTTTCCACAGAGTCTACTAGATGACCCCAAATAACATTTGAGTTGTCTGCAGTAATAGTTTAGATGTCCTTGGTATTCTAAGATAAATGAACACAATTACACATAAAGCTGTGCAGCATCTCTCACTATGTTTTTAGAGCTTCCTCCGTTTTATAGATGATAAGCTGACAGAGATATAGCAGAATTGGATAATTTGACCAGAGGCTCCATAGTAAATGGAACTAAAACACAAGTTTCTTTGCCTTCTTGAGCTCACTTAGCCAACGCATAGGTTGTTGAATATTTAACTGCGTTTTAAAGAAGGCTATTATTATAGACCTTCCAACCAACAGCAGAAACTATTGAAATTCCTGAAAGATCCCTAACTTTGTGAGATTTCCAGCTCTATTTTCATGTCAAGCATGTTGTATAAGTGTCAGATAATAACTTCTCAATGCTTCTCTGAACTAAAGTTCTTGCTAGCTTAAGTTTATCCCAGATAGCAAGGAGCAAACCAAGGAGAAAAGAGAAGTTTTCTATTTCAAAATAGAAAAGTGGTTAACTGGGTTTTGATGCCAAACAAGTATTTATATGTTTACCTATAACACATTAATTTATTGTACCTACTAATTGTGTTCTCTCTGGGAAATGCAAAGGTATTTGAGGCATAGGCTGTTGGATTTTTTCTATTTTTCTGCAGACTGTAAGCTTCTCAGGTAGAACTATATTTCACTAGCATCTGTAACCAGAACCTAACACAATATCTATGAAACAGTCAATAAATATGCAACAGATAAGTTAACAGATAGAGACACGACTTTATTTCCAAATGAACACATTATTAAGAAAGATCCAAGGCATAAGCAAAGAGAAAAATTGTATTTCCAGTCACAGAGTGGCAACTGACATATAAATGATACAGATAACAAGTGCTACAGCGATTTGAAAGAGACATAAAAGTTCTTACTGGATTTCCATAGGATAAACCATGTGGAAAAAAAGGGAGAGATGGATTTTGAGTTATTGGTGGGGGTTGGGGTAGTCACAAACCTAGTCTTGATTTAAAGTCAAATTTGCAAAGTGATTATATTACAGGTAATGCAATGACACAACTCACTGTACTGAGACTTGCAGAGTTTATGATGGTCGTCCAAGATACAAAAACAAGTAATCGTGGGCCAGAATTTTAACCAAGTCCTGATGATCTCAAAACCCCAAGCCCTTTATCTGTCATTAAGTTGATTTTGACAGTAATTTTTGGTGGAATGGTAGAAACTGGCTATAGGATATGGATGGAAAATAATAGCATTGAGGACTGGCGAAATATATATAGGTGGTGCTTTAGAATGAATGGCCCCTGTCCTGTTATCAATGAATGAAGAGAACTCATTAAAAGGTTTAATGAAAAGACTGACAAGAGTGACATTAGCAAAACGGCAGACTGGGAATCTCTAAGCTCTGAAAACACCAAAAACACCAAGGAAGAACCAGAAACTGGCTGAACTAACCTTATAGAAGCTCTGAAAAAAAGTCAAAGATTTACAGCAAATGAATGTATGCTTAATCAGGAAAAAGTCACCCTATATGGCAGGACATTTTATGGTGTTTTCACCTGCCTTTGCCCAAATTCCCATTTCCCTTCCTTATTTCATGGTCTTGGCCTAGAAGAGGTAGCAGCCCAGTTACCAGTTCTCCCCCTCAAACTGGAGAGACTGGAGAAGATTTTATTTGCAATGTTCTAAACTGTCCAGAGGCTGCTCAAAGGCCTGGTTTCTATTTCTCATAACTCACATTTTAGGTGGTAAAAGTATCAGATTCCACTTTTGAAAGCTGCAGGGAGACTTCAGACCTGATGATGTCTATGACAAAAGATTATAGGTGGAGATATAGAATAGACCATCTAAGGCCCTGATGAGAATCTAGGGTAAGACTCTTTGGAAAATTAGGACATTTGAGAGACGTCATGCATAAGAGTTGAGAAGGCCAATTTCAGACCCTCAAAAGATGAATACTCAGAAAATACCTTAAACTTCCACCTTTGGCTGATCCCTAGGCTCAGAGAAAATCCAGCTCATCAGTGAAGTGCTATCCTAGACGGAGTCTTTCTTCAAAAACTGGAAGATGTGTCTGTTTTTCAGATGCCCAGTTTTCAACACTTACAACAAATTACAAGGCATGCAAAGAAACAAGAAAACATGACCTATTCAAGGGAACAAAATAAATGGTCAGAAACTATTGATGAGAAAGCTTACAAAAAAGAATGCAAAAAGTCAAAAAGGCTAAAGATACCTATGGTATCCCATTAAGAGGACCAATATATGCATTTGAGAGTTCAAGAAGGCAAAGAGAGAGAACAAAGGGCAAAGGGATTATTTGAAGAAATAATGTCTAAAAATCTCCAAATTTGATTAAAGGTATGAATCTACCAATCCAAGAAGCTCAGTAAACTCTATGCAAGCCAAACTCAAAGAAACCACACTGAAACACATCATTACCAAACTGTTGAAAAATAAAAGCATGGAAAAAGAGAGGAACATGAAAGCAGCAATAAAGAAGTGATTTATCATGTGCCAATCATTAGCAGTAAGATTATCAACCAATTTATTACAAAGAAACTTTGAAATCCAGAGTCAGTGGGCTAATATATTTAAAGTACTAAAAGAAAAACAACACTGTAAACTCAGAATTCTATGTGCAGCAAAACTGTCTACCACAACGAGGGAAAAATTCAGACATTTTCAGACAAGCAATAACTGAGGGGTTTATTCCCACTAGCTCTGCTTTACAAGAAATGATAATGGGAGACTTTCAGATTGAAATTGAAGGATGCTACACAGCAACTCAAAGCCAGTCTTTATCAAACTTTTCTAAAACTCAAAGAGCAGGAAATGACTTTCCAGCTTTTCCTATGGGGCCAGCATTATCCTGATGCTGAAGCCAGACAAAAATGCTACAAAAAAAAAAAAAATACAGATCAATAAGTCTTGTGAAAATTAACATAAAAAAAGTTTAAAACTTCAACAAAATATGAACAAACTGAATTCAGCAGCATAAGATTATACACCTGTGATCAAGTAGGATTTATTTCTGAAATGCAAGGATGTTTCAACATATGAAAACTCATCAAATACATCATATGATTTAGCAATTCTGCTTCCAAGTATACATGCAAAAGAATTGATATCAGGGACTTGAACATGTATTTGTAAACCAATGTTCATAGAAGCATTATTCACAATAGCTAAAAGCTGGAAACTGACCAACTGTCCAATTATGGAATAATGGATCAATAAAATGTCATATATACATGCATATCTTATTTTATTAAACTTTGCATTATTGTGCTTCACAGATATTGCATTTTTTGCTACTAGAAGATTTGTGACAACCCTGCATCAAGTAAGTCTATTGGTATCATTTTTCCAATAGCATGTACTCACTTTGTTTCTCTATGTCACATTTTGATAATTGCCACAATATTTCAAACTTTTTCCTTACTATTTTATCTGTTATGGTGATTAGTATCAGTAATCTTTGATTTTGCTATTATATTAATACTTTTATAGGTCTGCCATAAGAAAACTCAGTTGCCGCTCTATATTTGTGGGAAATTGGTTCCAGTACCCCATGAATACCAAACTCCAGGGATGCTCAAGTCTCTTATATAAAGTGGCATAGCATTTATTAGTATAGAACGCAAAAATGCAAAAGCCACAATTACGTTTGCACCAACCTAGTAATTATTTTGGAGCATCACAAACTTCACCCATATAAAATTGCCAACTTAATTAATAAATGTTGTATGTGCTCTGACTGTTCCATGACCAGCAGTTGCCCTGTCTTTTCCCCTCTCCTTGGGTTTTCCTATTCCTTGAAAGACAATAATATTGAAATTAGGCCAATTAATAGCCATATGGTGGCTATAAGTGTTCAAGTGAAAGAAAAAGTTACAAGTCTCTCATTTAAATCAAAAGGATTATGCTTAGTGAGGAATGCATGCCAAAAGTTGAAATAGGCTAAAAGCTAGGCTTCTTGTACCAAACAGCCAAGTTGTGAATGCAAAAGAAAAATTCTTGAAAAAAGTGTTACTGCAGTGATAAGAAAGTGAAATAGCCTTATTGCTGATATGGAGAAAGTTTTAGTGGTTTGGATAGAAGATCAAACCAGCCATGACATTCCCTTAAGTCAAAGCCTAATCCAGTCCACATCCCTAAATGTCTCCAATTCTTTGAAGGCTGAGAGAGGTGAGGAAACTGCAGAAGAAAAGTTTGAATCTAACACAGGCTTGTTCATAGGTTTAAGGAAAGAAATCATCTCGTAACATAAAAGTATAAAGTGAAGCAGTAAGTACTGATGTAGAAACTGCAGCAAGTTATTCAAAATATCTAGCTAAAATAATTGATGAAGGTGGCTACACTAAACAGCAGACTTTCAATGTAGATGAAACAGCCTTCTATTGGAAGATGTCATCTAGGACTTTCATAGCTAGAAGAAGTCAATGCCTGGCTTCAAAGCTTCAAAGGACACAGTGATTCTCTTGTTAGGGGCTAATGCAATTGATGACTTTAAGTTGAAGCCAACGCTCATTTGCTATCCAAAAATCCTACAGCCCTTAAGAATTATGTTAAATCTACTCTGTCTTTGCTCTATAGATGGAGCAACAAAGTCAGGATGATAGCACATCTGCTTACAGAATGGTTTACTGAATATTTTAAGCCTACTGAAGAGACCTACACCTCAGGAAAAGAAAGATTTCTTTCCAAATATTACTGTTCATTGACAATGCACCTAGTCATTCAAGAGTTCTTGAATGGAGATGTACAAGGAGATTAATATTGTTTTCATGCCTGCTAACACAACATCCACTCTGCAGCCCATGGATCAAGAAGTAATTTCAACTTTCAAATTTTATTATTTAAGAAATACTTTTTGTAAGGCTATAGCTGTCATAGTGATTCCCCTAATGGATCTGGGCAAAGTACATTAAAAACTTCCTGGAAAGGACTCCCCATTATAGATGGCACTATGAACATTTCTGATTTATGGAAGGAGGTGAAAAATCAAAAAGAACAGTAGTATGGATGTTCTTATCCTAACACATTGCCACAGCCACCCCAGCCTTCAATAGCCACCACTATGATCTGTCAGCAGCCATCAACATCGAGGCAAGACTGTCCGCCAGCAAAGATTACAACTCGGCCGAACAAGGTGGCTCACGCCTGTAATCCCAACACTTTGGGAGGCCGAGGTAGGCAGATCACTTAAGGTGAGGAGTTTGAGACCAGACTGGCCAACATGGTGAAAACCTGTTGCCAGTGACAGAGCAAGACTCTGTCACTTCAACTAGGTGGGAGGGAGGTAGCATCTAGGACCAAACTCTAGTTGACAGAGCTTAAGATTATAGCATCACAGATCTAAATAACCACAGTAGAGTCAAGAGTACTTTTTATCCAAGAATTGGGGAGGTTAGCAGAGTAAGAAGATTTCATTAAGAAGCTCTCATTTAGGTAGACTAGAAAAAAGAATACAGATGCTTGGAGCTAGTTTAATTTTTTTATTTTTTGGAGAGACAGGATCTTGCTATTCAGCCCAGGTTGATGTTGAATTCCTGGCCTCAAGCAATCTTCTTGCCTTGGCCTCCCAAAGTTCTGGGATAACAGGCATGAGTCACCACACCTGGCCTGTTTGTGTTTATTTTTATAGTGAACAAAAATATACCACACCAATTCTCCTCTTTGCTCTTTAACCAACTGGAGAAATACAAATTTGTTATACTTTAACAATTCATAAACATTATTCAAAGCTTTTAATACATTTCTTGCATTTTGATAACCAGCATTTCTGGTTAGAGAGACTTTTGCCACAACTTTTTACTGGTGGAAAGTTGTTTGGAAAAACTTTCTTTCCACCAGTAAGATAGTGATCTATTAATATTACACAAATTTGATAACTTTATAAGCAGGAATTAAAAGAGCCTCCATGGTGATGATATTTCAGTCTAAATATCTCTGTTGTCAGCTATGATGACATAAAAATAACTGAAATCCCATTGACAATATCAACAATTTTATTGCTTATAAATTTAATTGACTTAGTCGTAGTCTTTGGAAGGTTGATTTTTTTTTCTTGAGCTTTGTCAAGATGGCTGACTACAAACAGCCAGGAAGAGCCTCTCCCATCAGGAGAGACCAGACCATCAGGTAGACTGGTACACTCTGAGCAGATCTGAAAGTAGTTTCTGAATGACTTTTGGGCATTGAGAGTTGACAGAGGGAGGATGCAGGCTGCAGGCTAAAAGGAGAGGTTGCTGGGAAACCTGCATGGGGTTGCTAAGAACCAACACTCATACCTCACCCTTAGCAGCTCCTAGGGAAGGAGCAAGTGAAACAGGTGTGGACTGGCCAACTGTAGCCATGGTCCTCTGGGATTGTAGCTGCAGGAGACCCCCATGATCCCCACAGACATCTGAGCTGGTAGAGAGAACTGCCCAGAGAGTTTGCACAGGCAGAACTCCAGCCTGCACAGAGCCCAGGAGGTTTGGCATAGGAATGGCTGCAGTGGAGAATGTTTATTGGTGCCCATCCTCCAAAGGTCAACATACTCTCCCAGGTGGCTTTAGCTTTTATTAGCTGCTAGACCTGGACAAAGCCAGGCTGTCTTGCCAGTGGGGTGAGGCTGGAGTGATCTGAACATCCCTATATCTGCCAGCCTCTCCCAGGGTCCCTGCCTGGCTGCACCCATTAGCAGCACAGCCCTGGCTTGCTAGCGGCCACCACCAGAGTTCTTTCACTGACAGACATCACCTACCTATTACAACACTTTTGAAGTTAAATCTCCACCAGCATGGACCCACCCACAGCCTTCCTTGTCCTGTGCCCACTCACACTCAGCCTCCCCACAACCAACCCATTGCTGCACATGTGCATGGGGCCAGCCACTGCCCCATCAGCATGCATACATGCACAGACTTACAGATGCACATGTACCTGCAGATCCACAACCAGTGCACATGCACACAAGGACCCCTGCTGCTTTGCTGGGATGCATATGTGAGGGAGGTCACCACTGCCCCCCTGGGGTGCTTTTGCCAGCAGCCTCCATTGGAGTTTTGATGCCAGCAGACTGGGAACCCCTTAACCCCTCTAGTATAGCAGGTGCTTAACCTTGAGGGAACAGAGAACAAAGCTGCAGGTGACCTGATCCCAGCCCCCAAGAGTTAGGGCTTGCAGCCCAGGAAAGCCAAGACAAAATTTGGTCCCCTAAAAGCATGTAGAAATGATGCCACTTGACTAAACCCAACCCATACCACAGTCAAATGCCCAAAGGCATCAAAGAATACAAAAACAAAAAGCCTCATCTAAAAGACAACAACTTCAAAGAATAAGGGAACATTAGATCACCCAGATCAAAATGAACCAGCACAAGAACTTTGGCAACTCCAAACGCCAGACTATCTTCTTACCTCCAAATGACTGCACTAACTCCCCAACAGTGGTTCTTAACTAGGCTGAAATGACAGACATAGAATTCAGAATATTGATGGCAAAGAAACTCATTGAGATAAAATAAGGTTGAAATCCAATCCAAGGAAAACAATAAAATGGTCCAACAGTGTAAAGATGACATAGACATTTTAAGAAGGCACCAAACTGAACCCCTGGAAATAAAAAATTTGCTATGGAAATTACAGAATTCAACTTGAAGCATTAATGACAGGATAGACCAAGCTGAGGAAAGAATCTCAGAGTTCAAAATTCCTTTGAGCTAGCAAAGGCAGTCAAAAAAAATTTTAATGATTTTTTAAAATGAACAAGAACTCCAAGAAGTATGGAATTATGTAAAGAGATCAAACCTATTACTCTTTTGCATTCCTGAAATAGATGTGGATGAGAAAACGATTTGGAAAACATTTGAGGATACTGCCCATGAAAATTTTGCCCACCTTGCTAGAGAGGGTGACATGCAAATTCAGGAAATTGAGAGAAGTCCTGGAAAATGCTGTACAAGATGGCCATCCCTAAGACACGTAATCCTCAGATTCTACAAAGTCTACACAAAAGAAAAAATAATACAGGCAGGTAGAGAGCATGAGCACGTCACATGTAAAGAGAACACCATCAGACTAACAGTAGACCATTCTGCAGAAAACTTACAAGCCAGAAGAGATTGGGGCATGTGTTCAGCATCCTTAAAGAAAAGAAATATCAACCATGCATTTCATATTCAGCAAAGTTAACTTTCAGAAGTGAAGTGGAAATAAAATCCTTTTCAGAGAAGCAAATGCTAAGGGACTTCATTATCACCAGTCCTGCCTTACAAGAGTGCTTAAGGGAGTGCTAAACATGCAAACAGAAAACAGTTCTCTGCTACCACAAAAAAATGCTAAGTACATTGCCAACTGACACTATAAAGCAACTACATAATCAAATTTACATAACAGTCAGCTAACAACACAACAACAATATCAAATCCTCACATATAAATATTAACATTGAGTATAAACAGGTTAAATGCCCCCACTTAAAAGGCACAATGCAACAAATTGGATGAAGAACTAAGACACTACTGAATGCTGTCTTCAAGAGACCCATCTCACATTCAATGACATCCATAGGCTCAAAGGCAAGCAATGGAGAGAGAGCTATCAAGCAAATGGAAAACAAAGAACAGAAGTCACCATTCTTATTAAAAAAAAAAAAAACAGATTTTAAACCCATAACAATAAAAAAGACAAAGAAGGGCATTACATAATGATGAAGGGTTCAATTCAATAAGAAGACTCAACTATCTTAAATATATATGCACCCACACTAGGGCACACACATTCAAAAAGCAAGTTCTTAGAGACCTAAGAAGAGACTTAGGTAATGGCACAATAATAGTGGGAGACTTGAACATCACACTGATAATGTTAGACTGATCATCAAGATAGAAAACTAATTAAAATATTTAGGACCCAAACAACACTTGACCAAATGGACCTAACAGACATCTACAGAACACTCTACCCTAACAGCAAGAGAATATATATTCTTCTCATCTGCCCATAGCACATACTCTAAGATCAACCTCACAATAGGCCATAAAAATATTCTCAAAAATTCAAAAAAACCAAAATCATACCAACCACACTCCTGGACCACAGCACATTAAAAACTTAAATTAATACTAAGAAGTTATTTCAAACCACACAATTAAACAGTAATTAAACAGCTTGCTTCTGAATGACTTTTGGGTAAAGAATAAGATGAAGGCAAAAATTAAAATTTTCCTTGCAACAAATCAAAACAAAGATACAACATACAAGAATCTCTGGGACACAGCTAAAGCAGTGTTAAGAGGAAAGTTTATAGCATTAAATGCCTAAATCAAGAAATTAGAAAGATTTCAAATTAACAAGATAACATCACACTTTGGAGGAACTAGAAAAACAAGAGCAAACTAAAAGTTACCAAAAGAAAAGAAAGAACCAATATTAGAATTGAATTGGATGAAATTGAGGTTGGAAAAGCCATACAGAAGATGAAACCAAAAGTTGGTTTATTGAAAGAATAAGATTGGTATATCTAGACTAATGAAAAAAAGAAGATCCAAATAAACACAACCAGAAATGACAAAGATGACATTGCCACTGACCCCACAAAAATACAAAAAAAAATCAGAGTTTCTTATGAATACAGCTATGCATACAAACTAGAAAACCTACAAGAAATG
Source organism: Trachypithecus francoisi (assembly GCF_009764315.1). Taxonomy (NCBI): domain Eukaryota; kingdom Metazoa; phylum Chordata; class Mammalia; order Primates; family Cercopithecidae; genus Trachypithecus; species Trachypithecus francoisi. Next base: position 17,841,068 of record NW_022681461.1, read on the forward strand.
AAGAAATTCCTGGAAACATACAAGATCCCAAAGTTGAACCAGGGAGAAATTGAAACTCTGAACAGACCAATAACAAGTTCCAAAATTGAATCAGTAATAAAAAGCCTGCCGACCACAGAAAACCGTGGACCAGACAGATTCACAACTAAATTCTGTCACTTGTATAAAGAGCAGGTACCAACCCTATTGAAACTATTCCAAAAAAATGAAAATAAGGGACTTCTCCCTATCTCATTCTATAATGATAGCATCATTCTGATACCAAAACCTTGCAGAGTCACAGTGAAAAAATAAAACATCCGGCCAATATCCCTGATGAACATAGATGCAAAAATCCTCAACAAAGTACTAGTACACCAAATCCAGCAACATATCAAAAAGCTAACTTACCACAAACAGGTAAGATTTATTCCTAAGATGCAAGTCTTGTTCAACATATGCAAATCAACAAATGTGATTCATCACATAAACCTAACTGAAAACAAAAAACATATGATCATCTCAATAGATGCAGAAGAGGCTTTCTATAAAATTCAACATCCCTTCATGTTAAGAAAAAAATCCCCAACAAACTAGGCATTGAAAGAATGTACCCCAAAATGATAAAAGCCATCTCTGGCAAACCCACAGCCAACATCATAGAGAGCAGACAAAAATTGGAAATGTTCCCCTTGAGAACCAGAACAAGAGAAGAATGCCCACCCTCACCATTTCTATTCAACACAGTACTGAAAATCTTAGTCAAAGCAGTCAGGCAAGAAAAAGAAAAAGAAATATAAGGCATCCAAATAGGAAGAGAGGAAGTCAAACTATCTTTCTTCACAGATTATATGATTCTATACCTAGAAAACCCCATAGTTCTCCTCAGAAGCTCCCAGAATAAAGAACTTCAGCAAAGTTTCAGGATACAAAATCAATTCTATACACCAATTACATCCAAGTTGACTGCCAAAGCAAGAATGCAACCACATTCATAATAGACACAAAAATAATGAAATGTCTAGGAATACAGTCAACTAGGGAGGTGAAAGATCTCTACAATGGGACTTATAAAACATTGCTGGAAGACATCAGAGATGACACAAACAAATGGAAAAACATGCCATGGTCATGAATAGGAAGAAGCAATATTGCTAAAATGGCCTTATTGCTGAAAGTGATTTACAGATTCAATGCTATTTCTATCAAACTACCAATGCCATTTTTGACAGAACTAGAAAAACTATTCTAAACTTTATATGTTACCAAGTGAGAGACGTAATACCCAAAGCAATCCTAAGCAAAAAGAACAAAGCCAGAGGCATCAGATAACCCAACCTCAAAATATACTACAAGGCTACCATAACCAAAATGGCATGGTACTGGTACAAAAACAGACACACAGATCAGTGGAACAGGATACAGAACCCAGAAATAAAGATGCACATTGACAACCATCTGATCTTTGGCAAGGTCATCAAAAACAAGCAATGAGGAAATGAGTCCCTTTTTAGTAAATGGTGCTGGGATAACTGGCTAGCCATATGCAGAAGATTAATATTAGACCCCTTCCTTTTGCCATATACAAAAAGCAATTCAAGAGGGAATAAAGACTTAAATATATGACCTAAAACTATAAAAGCCCTAAAAGAAAACCTAGGAAATATCATTTTGGACGTAGGCCTTGGCAAAGATTTCATGATGGAGATGCTGAAAGCAATTGCAAAAACCAAAAATTGACAAATGGAACTTAATTAAACTAGAGCTTCTGCACAGCAAAAGAAACCAGAAATAAAGTAAACAGACAGCTACAGAATGGGAGAAAATGTTTGCTAACTATGCATCTGACAAAGGTCTAGTATCTGGAAACTATTAGGAACTTAAGCAAATTGACAGGCAAAAAAAAAAAAAAAAAGAAAGAAAAGAAAAGAAACCCAAAAATCTCCATTAAAAAATGGGCAAAAGGACATGAACACTTCTTTAAAAAGACATGCATGTGACCAACAAGCATATGAAAAAATGCTCAACATCACTAATCTTTGGAGAAATGCAAATCAAAACTACAGTGAGATACCATCTCACACCAGTCAGAATGGTTACTATGAAAAAACAACAACAACAACAAAAGAAAATAACAGATGTTTGTGAAGTTACAGAGAAAAGGGAACACTTATACACTGCTGGTGGGAATGTAAATCAGTGCAGCCACGGTGGAAAGCAGTTTGGAGGCTTCTCGAAGAACTTAGAGCTACCATTTAATTCAGCAATCCCTTTACTGGGTATATACCCAAAGGAATATAAATCATTCTACCCAAGGACACATGCACACATATGTTCATTGCAGGGCTATTCACAATGGCAAAACATGGAATCAACCTAGATGCCCATCAACAGTGAACTGGATAAAGAAAATGTTGTACATGTATACCATGGAATACTACATAGTCATAAAAAAAATGATATAATGATGGCTGGAGGCCATCATCCTAACAAATTAATGCGGGAACAGAAAACCAAATACCGCATGTTCTCACTTATAAGTGAGAGCTAAACATTGATTACACATGGACACAAAGAAGGGAACAATAGGCACTGGGGTCTATCAGAGGGTGGAGAGTAGGAGGAGGGTGAGGATCAAAAAACTACCTATCAGATACTATGCTTATGACCTAGCTGATAAAATAATCTGTACACTAAATGCCTGCAACATGTAATTTACCCATGTAAGAAACCTGCACATGTACCTCGAGTCTAAAATAAATGTTGGAAAAAATGAATCCTATAAAAAAAAAATAGACATTGAGGACTGCTAGAGAGGTAAGTGAGGGAGGGGAAAAAGTGCTAAAAAATTACCTATTGGGTACTATGCTCGCCACCTGGGTGACAGGGTAATTTATACCCCAAACCTCAGCATCATGCAGTATAGCCATGTAACAAACCTGCATATATATCCCTTAATCTAAAATAAAAGTTGAAATTATAAAACAAAAAGTAGTGCTGAAATTAAGAAACCCTGCTCTAGGATATTTAAAGAGCTAAATCATGACTCGCTCATCATTGTATCTCCAGAATGGTGTCTGGCAATAGAAGGAATTAGATAAATCATTTAAGAGGACCAAAGGCAGTAAGTACTCCATAGAAACTCATCATTTAGGGAGTTATTGAAAAAGAGCATGCACTTTCAGGTCATCTGATTTTTATGTCATTCACAACATGCTCTTTCCATTGCAATCCTTTAAATGGTAAGGACCCTGAGAATTTTCTCATTGGTCCTTTTCTTTTATTGTATTCTCTTATTTCCTCTTTTCCTATTCTTTTTGGAGTCTCATGCTCATAGACTTCCTAAATAATCTCTTCCAATTGTATAACTCACTATGAAATATATATTAAAAGACCACAAAGTTCTATTTTCAGCTCAGACATCCTCTGGGGCTCTAGTATTGCCTACTCACATGTGAATGCTCACAGTCTCCTTTTGTACAGAATCCTTGTACACACCACTCATGATGAGTACAAGGCATATAAATCAGATCTCCCTCCAAATTCCCTGTTTCTGCAGATGAATGACCAAAAACCCTGTTTGTTGCCCAACACCTACACTCTTCTCTGATCTCTCAACCCCATTTTCAATCCTTACCATGTGCTGTAAATTCTACTTCTTAAACAGACTAAATTGATGGTGAATTTATACCTTCTCTCAGCTTGACCCCCAGAAACACATTTCTTACCTGGATCCTGTCCACTGTCTCTTAGCCTACCTTCATATTTCCATTTTTCCTCTTGCAGTCCCTTCTTCAAGTCACCTCCTTGATCTTTCTATAATATATATCTTCTTATATCCCTCTCTGTCTTAAAATTCTAAGATTTAAGTATATGGATAAAATCTAAACTTCCTAGCTCTAAAATGCGAGACAACTTATTTTTTCAGCTCACCTTTAGAAATCTTTTCCTTCATTCTGAGCCCTTCTGCCCTTCCTTCCTCCCTCCCTCCCTCCCTCCCTCCCTTCCTTCCTTCCTTCCTATTTTTGCCACCTTCCATCCCACCTGCAACACTCTTTCTTTCAGTGCTTCTATGCACATGCTGTTCCCAGTGTACGAAACACCCTCCCCTCACTGTCACCTAGTTAGTGGAGAAAGCTGGATGTTTTCCTCACTATTTGTGATGGTCCATTTCCTGTATCAACTTGGCTAGACTATAGAACCTAGTTATTCAAACACTAATCTAGGTGTTGCTGTGAAGTATTTTGTAGATTTGATTAATGTCTATAATTAGTTGGCTTTACAGGAGGGAAATTATCCTGGATAATCTGGGTGGGCTTCATCCAAGTAGTTGAAGGTCTTAAGAGCAACACTGAAGTTTCCCTGAGGAAGCAAAAACTCCCCCTGTGAACTGCATCAGCTGCTGGTTGAGATTTTCAGTTTGCCCTTCCTGATGATCCACCCTACAGATTCTTGATTAGCCTAGTCAGTCTCCACAATCACATAAATCTCATTTTACACACACACACACACACACACAAAGTACATTCTACTGGTTCTGTTTCTCTGTTGAAACCCTGGCTGATATACTACTCATGCCTCTCAATCTGACATTCTGCACACAGGAGGAAGCATTATAATAAACACTTAGGCTTGTTCTCTGTCTTGCTCTCTCGCTCTCTCTCTCTCGCTGTCTCTCTCTCTCTCCCTCTCTCTCTCTTTCTCCCAACTGTCCCCCAAGCTCACTCTTTTCCAAGGAAAGAGGTAGTGACTATGGTAACCAATTTAAATAGCCAGGGCTGGTATTCAAAGGCTCATGCTGTTTTAACCAATGAGTAGAGTTACTCTGTCTTGTAACCTGAAGGAAGACTAGCATCCTGCTCAAGCATGTACACCTGGGCGGATGCTTCTGTGGTTTAGATATGATTCGTGTGATCCCTGCCAAGTCTCATACTGAAATTTGATCCTCAGTGTTGGAGATGGGGGTTGATGGGAGGTGTTTGGGTCTTGGGAGTAGAATCCCTCATGAATAGCTTGGTGCCATTCTCATGGAAATGACTGAGTTCTTGCTTGATTAGTTCTTATGAGAACTGATGGTTAAAAAGAGCTGGTACCTCCCTGCCTCCCCTCTCTCACTTCCTTTTTCACCATGTGATTCTGCACATGCCAGGTCTCCTTCACCATCCACCATGAATGGAAGCAGCCTAAAGCTCTCATCAGAAGCAGATGCTGGCACTATATTTCTTTTACAGTCTGCAGAACTGTGAGTTAAATAAACCTCTTTTCTTTATAAGTTTCCCAGCCTCAGGTATTCCTTTGTGGCAACAAAAATGGGCTAAAACAGAAGATTGGTACCAAGGAGTGAGATGTTGCTGTAAAGATACCTGAAAATGTGGAGCAGTTTCACAGCTGGATAATGGGCAGAGGTTGGAAGAGTTTGGAGGGCTTAGAAAAAGAAAGACAAGGGAAAGTGAAATTTCTTAGAGATCGGTTAAGTGGTTGTAACTAAAATGTTGATAGAAATATGGACAGTGAAGTCCAGGCTGACAAGGTCTCAGATGGAAATGAGGAACTTATTGGGAACTGGAGTCAAAGCCATTCCTGTTACACTGTAGCAAAGAACTCGGCCACATTGTGTTAATGCCCTAGAGCTTTGTGGAAGGCAAGTTTATCAATCTTAGTATCAGCCTTCCACAAAGGCTGGAGTGTACAACATGTTCACCTAAACTCAATTGGAAAAATTTTCCATCATGAGGTTCAACATACTACCATATGCTCCTACCCGAGCCTTACATAAGGCCAAAGCTTCCTTGCCTGAGCCACTGCTGAGAACTTTCTTGTTTTGAATCCTTGCAAGTGAAGACCTCTGCCTGCCATGTGATTCTCTTCCCAAACTTGCAGTGACTGGATTTCTTTAGCTCCATCTGGCCGACACAACCTCCCCAAACCTGTGGCTCAGTGGTCCCTGAGAAATAATGAACCTAAAAGCTTTTCCTTTTCTCAATTTTCTGGAACAAGAAATGTCTGAGCAACAAAGCATTCAAGAAATGTCATAGCTGCTTTTAGCAGCTTATGATCAGATATGGGAGCAAAGAAATGACCTAAAATTGGAATTTATTATTAAAAAGTAAACAGTGTAAAAATTTGGAACAACTTGCTAGAGAGATTAGCAAGAATAAAATGGAGCCAGGTGCTAATAGTCAAGACAATAAGGAAAAGGCTCTGAAGGCACTTCAGAAATCTTTGAGGCTACCCTTTCCATTATAATCCCAGAGGCCTAGGAGGAAAGAACAGTTTTGGGAAACTGGTCCAGGGTGTCACTGCCCTGTGCCACTTCAGGATGCTGCTCCCTATCTCCATGCCACTCCAGCTCCAGTCACAGCTCAAAAGGACCCCAGGTATTATAGAGGCTGCTGCTCCAGAAGACACAAGTCATAAGCCTTGGCAGCTTCCATATGGTGTTAAATCTGCAGACTCCCAGAATTCAAGAGTGATGGAGGCTTAGCAGCTTCTACCTAGATTTCAGAGGATATATAGAAAAGCCTGGGTGCCCAGGTAGAAGCCTGACACAGGAGCCCATGCAGAGAACCTCTACTAAGGCAATGCCAAGCAGAAAGACAGAGTTGGGGCTCCCACAGAGAATGCCCTCCAGAGCCCTGCCTAGTGGAACTGTGGAGAGGGCTGCCATGCTCCAGACCCCGGAATGATAGAACCACTGGCAGCAACATGCACCCTAACCCTGGAAGCCTCAGGCTCCAGACTCCAACCCATGAGAGCAGCCACATGGACTGCACACAGCAAAGCCATGGGGGGTGTGGACACCCAACACCTTGGGAGCCCACCGCTCACACCAATGTGCCAGCACATGGAGTCAAGGGAGATTATTTTGGAACTTTAAGAATTAATTTCTTGGCTGGGCACAATGGCTCCTGCCTGTAATCCCAACACTTTGGAAAACTGTGATCAGAAAACTGCTTGAGGCCAGGAGTTCAAAACCAGCCTGGGCAACATAGTGAGAGCCCATTTGTACAAATGGCTTTTTGTTGTTGTTGTTGTTGTTTAATTTGCCAGGTGCGATGATGCACGCCTGTGTCCCAGATACTCAGGAGGCTGAGGTGGGAGGGTTGCTCGAGCTTGGAGATTGAGACTGCAGTGAGCCATGATCATACCACTACACTCTAGCCTTGATAACAGAGCAAGACCCTGACTCAGAAAAAAAGAAAAAAAGCAAAGGAAAACATTTAATGTCTCCCCTGCTGAGTTTCAGACTTGTGTAGGGCCTATTGCCCTTTTCTTTGGACTGATTTCTCCCTCTTGAAATGGAAATGTTCATGTCCTTTGCCCACTTTTTGATGGGGTTGTTTGTTTTTTTCTTGTAAATTTGTTTGAGTTCTTTGTAGATTCTGGATATTAGCCCTTTGTCAGATGAGTAGATTGCAAAAATTTTCTCCCATTCTGTAGGTTGCCTGTTCACTCTGATGGTAGTTTCTTTTGCTGTCAGAAGCTCTTAGTTTAATTAGATCCCATTTGTCAATTTTTGCTTTTGTTGCCATTGCTTTTGGTGTTTTAGACATGAAGTCCTTGCCCATGCCTATGTCCTGAATGGTATTACCTAGGTTTTCTTCTAGGGTTTTTATGGTATTAGGTCTAACATTTAAGTCTCTAATCCATCTTGAATTAATTTTCGTATAAGGAGTAAGGAAAGGATCCAGTTTCAGCTTTCTACTTATGGCGAGCCAATTTTCCAGCACCATTTATTAAATAGGGAATCATTTCCCCATTTCTTGTTTTCTCAGGTTTGTCAAAGATCAGATGGCTGTAGATGTGTGGTATTATTTCTGAGGACTCTGTTCTGTTCCATTGTCTATATCTCTGTTTTGGTACCAGTACCATGCTGTTTTGGTTACTGTAGCCTTGTAGTATAGTTTGAAGTCAGGTAGCATGATGCCTCCAGCTTTGTTCTTTTGACTTAGGATTGTCTTGGCAATGCGGGCTTTTTTTTTGGTTCCATATGAACTTTAAAGTAGTTTTTTCCAATTCTGTGAAGAAATTCATTGGGAGCTTGATGGGGATGGCATTGAATCTATAAATTACCTTGGGCAGTATGGCCTTTTTCACGATATTGATTTTTCCTATCCATGAGCATGGTATGTTTTTCCATTTGTTTGTGTCCTCTTTTATTTCACTGAGCAGTGGTTTGTAGTCTCCTTAAGATGTCCTTTACATCCCTTGTAAGTTGGATTAAAGAAGACATTCATACAGCCAACAGACACATGAAAAAATGCTCATCATCACTGGCCATCAGAGAAATGCAAATCAAAACCACAATGAGATACCATCTCATACCAGTTAGAATGGCAATCACTAAAAAGTCAGGAACAACAGGTGCTGGAGGATGTGGAGAAATAGGAACACTTTTACACTGTTGGTGGGATTGTAAACTAGTTCAACCATTATGGAAAACAGTATGGCGATTCCTCAAGGATCTAGAACTACAAGTACCCTATGACCCAGCCATCCCATTACCGGGTATTACCCAAAGATTATAAATCATGCTGCTATAATCACATGCACACGTATGTTTTTGCGGCACTATTCACATAGCAAAGACTTGGAATCACCCAAATGTCCATCAGTGACAGACTGATTAAGAAAATGTGGCACATAATTTTCTCCCATTCTGTAGGTTGCCTGATCACTCTGATGGTAGTTTCTTTTGCTGTGCAGAAGCTCTTTAGTTTAATTAGATCCCATTTGTCAATTTTTGCTTTTGCTGCCATTGCTTTTGGTGTTTTAGACATGAAGTCCTTGCCCATGCCTATGTCCTGAATGGTATTACCTAGGTTTTCTTCTAGGGTTTTTATGGTATTAGGTCTAACATTTAAGTCTCTAATCCATCTTGAATTAATCTGCGTATAAGGAGTAAGGAAAGGATCCAGTTTCAGCTTTCTACTTATGGCGAGCCAATTTTCCCAGCACCATTTTTAAATAGGGAATCCTTTCCCCATTTCTTGTTTCTCTCAGGTTTGTCAAAGATCAGATGGCTGTAGATGTGTGGTATTATTTCTGAGGACTCTGTTCTGTTCCATTGGTCTATATCTCTGTTTTGGTACCAGTACCATGCTGTTTTGGTTACTGTAGCCTTGTAGTATAGTTTGAAGTCAGGTAGCGTGATGCCTCCAGCTTTGTCCTTTTGACTTAGGATTGTCTTGGCAATGCGGGCTCTTTTTTGGTTCCATATGAACTTTAAAGTAGTTTTTTCCAATTCTGTGAAGAAATTCATTGGGAGCTTGATGGGGATGGCATTGAATCTATAAATTACCTTGGGCAGTATGGCCTTTTTCACGATATTGATTCTTCCTATCCATGAGCACGGTATGTTCTTCCATTTGTTAGTGTCCTCTTTTATTTCACTGAGCAGTGGTTTGTAGTTCTCCTTGAAGAGGTCCTTTACATCCCTTGTAAGTTGGATTCCTAGGTATTTGATTCTCTTTGAAGCAATTGTGAATGGAAGTTCATTCATGATTTGGCTCTCTGTTTGTCTGTTACTTGTGTATAAGAATGCTTGTGATTTTTGCACATTAATTTTGTATCCAGAGACTTTGCTGAAGTTGCTTATCAGCTTAAGGAGATTTTGGGCTGAGACAATGGGGTTTTCTAAATATACAATCATGTCATCTGCAAACAGGGACAATTTGACTTCTTCTTTTCCTAAGTGAATACCCTTGATTTCTTTCTCTTGCCTGACAAAGGGCTAATATCCAGAATCTACAAAGAACTCAAACAAATATACAAGAAAAAAACAAACAACCCCATCAAAAAGTGGGCAAAGGATATGAACAGACATTTCTCAAAAGAAGACATTCATACATCCAACAGAACATGAAAAAATGCTCATCATCACTGGCCATCAGAGAAATGCAAATCAAAACCACAATGAGATACCATCTCATACCAGTTAGAATGGCAATCATTAAAAAGTCAGGAAACAACAGGTGTTGGAGAGGATGTGGAGAAATAGGAACACTTTTACACTGTTGGTGGGATTGTAAACTAGTTCAACCATTATGGAAAACAGTATGGCGATTCCTCAAGGATCTAGAACTAGATGTACCATATGACCCAGCCATCCCACTACTGGGTATATACCCAAAGGATTATAAATCATGCTGCTATAAAGACACATGCATACGTATGTTTATTGCGGCACTATTCCAATAGCAAAGACTTGGAATCAACCCAAATGTCCATCTGTGACAGACTGGATTAAGAAAATGTGGCACATATACACCATGGAATACTATGCAACCATAAAAAGGATGAGTTTGCGTCCTTTGTAGGGACATGGATGCAGCTGGAAACCATCATTCTTAGCGAACTATCACAAGAACAGAAAACCAAACACCGCATGTTCTCACTCATAGGTGGGAACTGAACAATGAGATCACTTGGACTCGGGAAGGGGAACATCACACACCGGGGCCTATCATGGGGAGGGGGGTGGGGGGAGGGATTGCATTGGGAGTTATACCTGATATAAATGATGAATTGATGGGTGCTGACGAGTTGATGGGTGCAGCACACCAACTTGGCACAAGTATACATATGTAACAAACCTACGTGTTATGCACATGTACCCTAGAACTTAAAGTAAAATTTAAAAAAAAATTTTAAAAAAATAAAATTAAATTAAAAAAAAAAAAAAGAAAATGTGGCACATATACACCATGGAATACTATGCAGCCATAAAAAAGGATGAGTTTGTGTCCTTTGTAGGGACATGGATGCAGCTAGAAACCATCATTCTCAGCAAACTATTGCAAGAACAGAAAACCAAACACCACATGTTCTCACTCATAGGTGAGAACTGAACAATGAGATCACTTGGACTCGGGAAGGGGAACATCACACACAGGAGCCTATCACGGGGAGGGGGGAGGGGGGCGGGATTGCATTGGGAGTTATACCTGATGTAAATGACGAGTTGATGGGTGCTGACAAGTTGATAGGTGCAGCACACCAACATGGCACAAGTATACATATGTAACAAACCTGCACATTATGCACATGTACCCTAGAACTTAAAGTATAATAATAAAAAAAAAAAAATTAGCCCTTAAACATACCTCCAAACTTAAAAAAAAAAAAAGAAATGGAAATGTTTACCCAATGTCTGTATCATCATTATATCTTGGAAGTAAATTACTTTTTATTTGACAGGCTCACAGTTTAAGAAACTTGCCTTGAGTTTCAGATGCAACTTTACATTTTGGACTTTTGAGTTGATGCTAGAACAAGTTAAGACTTTTAAGGACTATTAGGATGGATGATTGTATTTTGCACGTGAGAAAAACATGAGATTTGGAGGACCGGGGCAAAATCCTGCGGTTTGGGTATGATTTGTTTGGCCCCACCAAGTCTCATGTTGAAATTTGATCTCCAATATTGGAGGCGTGGCCTGATAGGAGGTGTTCGTTTTGTGGGTGCAGATCCCTCATGAATGGCTCGGTGCAGTTCTCAGGTAATGAGTGAATTGTTGCTCTATTAGTACTTGTGAGAGCTGGTTGTTAAAAAGAGCTTGGCACCTCTCTCCCCTCTCTTGTTTCCTCTCTTGCCGTATAATCTCTGCACATACCAGCTCCCCTTTGCCTTCCACCATGAGTAAAAGCTTCCTGAAGCCCTCACCAGGGACAGATGTTCGTCCCATGCTTTCTTTGCAATCGGCAGAATGAAGAGCCAAATAAACCTCTTTTCTTTACAAATTACTCAGCCTCAGGTATTCCATCATAGCAATACAAACTGGCTAATACTGACACATATCTGCACAGGACCCACAACTGTCTTTTACAGGCAAGCTTTTCGTCCTTGTTTATGGAGCTATTTGGGACAAAGGACCAGAGATTCATTTGACCACTTTTAGTAGAAGGCAGGTTCTCCATGCTTCCAAAGCAGAAACTAAATGATCAGCTTCCTTTTTCACTCTCACATGCTCAACAGAAGCATGAGCTTTTTTCTAGTTCCATTGGTTATGGTGAGTGAGATGCAGGCCACACTCCTCTCTCTGTTCCAACTCTTCCGCTGCTTACTCTGTAGATCATTATGGCAGCTCTAGAAATGACAAGGCCAAGAATCTGGACCTAGCAATCACAGGCCCCAGCAACTGAGAATCGTCTGCATCCGTGCCAGGGATCCTAATGCAGTTGGCCACGGGTGGAATTATAACTAAAAGGAACTCACTATTTATTTGGAATATCAAAATGAAAAAGCAGGGATTTGGTCTGGAGCAGAGATACAGACTTCTCATCTGGCATCAGTTAAGTTTTCTTGGACCGTCTAATTTCTCCAGGAATTCGGGATCTCACAAGGTCTTTCACAGACTACAGCCCTAGAAAGAATAAGGCCTTAGTTCAGGCGCAGTGGCTGAAGTCTATAATCCCAGCACTTTGGGAGGCTGAGGCAGGTGGATCACCTGAGGTCAGGAGTTTGAGATCAGCCTGACCAACAATCCCAGGAGGAGGAGGTTGCGGTGAGCTGAGATCACGCCATTGCACTCCAGCCTGGGGAACAAGAGCGAAACTCTGAAGAAAAAGAAAGAAAAGGAAGGAAGGAAGGAAGGAAGGAAGGAAGGAAGGAAGGAAGGAAGGAAGGAGGAAGGAAGGAAGGAAGGAAGGAAGGAAGGAAGGAGAAACAAAAAGGCCTTTAATAGAGTTAAAGAAGACTCATCTCAAAGGGCCTAGAAACATTCAAATGTTGGAGAATTGACATGGATGAGATGTTTGGAGAGTTGAGCAAGTGAGAGGCAAAGTTACTTGCTTAGTTGTTCCCCTTCGTTCATTGCTGTGGATTTAACGTATCAGGACATGGGTGGTTGACAAGGGATTTTGCGCTGCCTCTTGGGCAGCTAAATTTATTCTAAGCCTGGGGGAACTAAGAAAAAAAATTGGAAAAAGGAAAAGCTTTTGGGGTTCTTATTTCTCAGGGACCACTGAATCACATGTTGGGGGGGTTATGTCAGCCAGAATGAGCTAAAGAAATCCACAGTTACTGCAAGTTTGAGAAAAGAAGCACATGGCAGGCAGAGGTCTTCACTTCTCAGGATTCGGAAAGAGAAAGTTCTCAGCAGCGGCACAGGCGAGGAAGCTTTGGCCTTATGTAAGGCTCGGGTAGGAGCATATGGCAGTATGTTGAACCTCATGATGGAAAATTTTTCCAATTGAGTTTAAGTGAACATGTTGTATACTCCAGACAGCTGGCATAGAGTAACTGGCACACAGGCAAATCCAAAGACAAGATGATTTTTCCTTTCATACTTTTTTTTTTTCCTCTGTGCTACTTCCTCCACATAACAACACCAACTCTCTGCTTTGATCCATTGCTGGCTAAAGTAAGAGGGGAACATCGCTTCTATTTGTGAAATGCTTTTGCTGTGGGGATTATGTATAAATGGTGTTTGTACAGGTCTGATGCTCTGATCAATCATCTTATGAGTCAGGGTGACTTTTTGACCCTTTGGGAACCTGGGACACACTGGAGCTCTGGGGTTGGCTGAATCTACTCTTAGGAGGATACAGCAGCTGCAGCACTTCCCTAGAAATCAGAGCAGCCTGCAACAGCCAGGCAAGACTGACTCTGAGCAGAATGGGAGATGGAGGAGGAAGGTATTTTAGAATTATACATCTTTGGTTGACAAGGGAAAGGGGAGTTCCATTTTTATTTCACTTTTGAGTTCTAATTTCTTCTAGGACTTTAGTAGGGAAGTAAGTTATCTATTCTTGATATTGGGGAATCAATATTGCATTATTTTGATCCAGTCCCTAATTTTGGATAAGCTATTTTGGTTAGTGCGCCTGAGTATTGGCTGAGGAATGAACTCAGCCTAAAATTCAGCTTGGCCTTTGAAATAAGTTAACATCCTTTTGTTACTCTTCTCTATTCTGCTGGAGTAAAAACTGAACTGAACTGCATGGCACTCTAGGGCCAGGAGACAGTCCTCAGAGTCTTGTCAGGTATTGGGCAGTGGCCCAGGAGAAGGAGCAGAGTGGCCCTGGCGCTGCTGACCCCTTCTCTCTGGGGACAGCTGTGTCCTTCGCTGATCATACCTTTGACCATCAGTCCAAAGGTTTGAGAGAGAACAGAAAGCTGAGGAGAATTTGGGAACACCTGGCCACCTCTCGACCTGTTTGTGCTCATGCTGTCTCACCATGCGGGGAGGCGTTGGCAGGAGAGACTTTGTTTTTCCTCCACTCACATCTTTATCCACTCACCCTTCAGGGATGGAGAGGAAGTCGGTAGCCTAATAGGTGAGAATTTGAGAACCTCAGTTTGCCTCCCACCACTAGTGGGTGCAGTTACTGGACTCACACTCCCACCTCAGCGTCTGGGCCAAGGGAGTGAGATGGTGGGTACTGGGAGATGATAGGAGATGTCCATGTTCATGTTGAGGAATGTTCTATCCCAAACATTGTCTAGAAGTGTCAGAGCATGATGATAATATGAAGCAGAGGACTCTGAGTCAGTACTACCATTGGCTTTAAATTCTCTCCAGACAATGTACCTCCTATTGCAGGCACCAGGACAGACCACGCCCACTGCCCTTCCCGAGTGCACCACTGGGTAGAGGTTCCCAAGGCTTCCCTCTCATCCACCACATTATATTCCAGATTCACCCAGCCCTCTCTGTCTCTTTCTTGCCACCCTAGCTACCACCATCGTCTGTTTTCTCTTTTGGACTTTTTTTTTTTTGAGATGGAGTCTCACTCTGTCTCCCAGTCTGGAGTGCAATGGCACCTTCTTGGCTCACTGCAACCTCTGCCTCCTGGGTTCAAGCAATTCTCCTACCTCAGCCTCCCGAGTAGCTGGGATCACAGGTATGTGCCACCAGGCCTGGGTGATTTTTTTGTATTTTTAGTAGAGACGGGATTTCACCATGTTGTCCAGGCTGGTCTCGAACTCCTGACCTCAGGTGATCTGCCCACCTCGGCCTCCCAAAGTGCTGCGATTACAGGCATGAGCCACCATGCCCAACCTCTTTTGGACTTCTATAAGATAAGGCCTCCTCATTGTCCTTCCTTCTTCCTATTTGCCCATTTCATTCCATTCTCCTCACAGCAAGTAGAGTGAGAATTCTGAACTTAACCTCTGCCCCCGTAGTGTCCCATCACACTGAAAACCACATCCAGTATCTTTCCGACAACCCTCAAAGCCCTGCTCATTCCAGCCTTCTGGTACCTCGTGGTCACGTGGCTTCAGCCACACTGGTTGCCTTAATCAGTTCAGGCTGATTAACAAAATACCACGGACTGTGTGGTTCACACAATAGGTGCTTATTAAATACCACGGACTGTGTGGTTCACACAATAGGCGCTTACTAAATACCACAGACTGTGTGGTTCAAACAACAGACGCTTATTAAATACCACGGACTGTGTGGTTCACACAATAGGCGCTTATTAAATACCACAGACTGTGTGGTTCAAACAATAGGTGCTTATTAAATACCACGGACCGTGTGGTTCAAACAATAGGTGCTTATTAAATACCACGGACCGTGTGGTTCAAACAATAGGTGCTTATTAAATACCACGGACCGTGTGGTTCACACAATAGGCGCTTATTAAATACCACGGACCGTGTGGTTCAAACAATAGGCGCTTATTAAATACCACGGACCGTGTGGTTCAAACAATAGGTGCTTATTAAATACCACGGACCGTGTGGTTCAAACAATAGGTGCTTATTAAATACCACAGACTGTGTGGTTCAAACAATAGGTGCTTATTAAATACCACGGACTGTGTGGTTCAAACAATAGGTGCTTATTAAATACCACGGACTGTGTAGTTCAAACAACAGATGCTTATTAAATACCACGGACTGTGTGGTTCACACAATAGGTGCTTATTAAATACCACAGACTGTGTGGTTCAAACAATAGGTGCTTATTAAATACCATGGAACATGTGGTTCAAACAATAGGTGCTTATTAAATGCCACAGACTGTGTGGTTCAAACAATAGGTGCTTATTTTCTCACAGTTCTGGAGACCGGACATGCATGTCAAGGTGGCTGCAAGTTTAGTCTCCTCACAGGGTCTTTCCTCTGTGCACATACATCCCTGGGTGTCTTCCTATAGGGACACCAGTTCTACTGGATTAGGGCCCCACCTTTATGACCTCAGAACACTTTACCACTTTAAAGGCCCTGTCTCCAAATACAGTCACAGTGAAGATCAGGGCTTGAACATATGAATTTTGGGAGAACACAGTTCAGTCCCTAACACTGGCTTCCTGCCCCCCAGGACCTTTGGCCATGCTGTACCCTCTGCTTGTAGGACCTCTCCAGGTCTTGGCATGGCCAGCTCTCTCTTGCCATTTACCATTTAGCTTGAATGTCGTAACTCTGGAGTGACCCTCTGGTCACTGATCCCAATATCCCCCAGCCACTTGCCATCACTTCGCCTGTTTTGATTCCACCACAGTACTTGCTCTCTCCTGCTATTGATCATATATCTGTATGTTTGCTTGTTGCCTGCCTTCCTCCATCAAAACAAAAATTCTTTGAGAGCAAAGGCCTTGCCTGCCATGCCCACTGGTCGCTACTGTGTTCCCACAGGCACACAGCAGATGCCCAACAAATATCTATTAAATGAATGAAACAAAATTGCCTTTGCCTTCAGAGTTAAACAGATACATTGATTCATAATGAGGTAAGTCAGACAGCTTTCCAAACTGAAAAATAAACTATCATTGGTGCCCAAAGAAGATCTTCCTCTGATCTAGCGAGCAGAGTGTAGCTCCAGGCCAAGTTGCAGGGCATTAGAAAGTTAAAACACTGGCAAAATTCTTGCTGAAGTGCCTTCCAAAACAAGTGAGATGGTTCACACCACCATCAGGAAGGCACGCGTATGCTGGGTTCCCACCCTCTCACCAATGCCATGTGGGATCAAACTCATAAATATTTATCAATTTTACGAGTAAAATGATATCCTGTTTTAATTTTCATTTCTTCAGTGATGAGTAAGATTGTGTATCTTTTCATTTGTTTATTAACCCATTGTATTTTTTCCCTGCCGCTTATCTTTTCTTTTACCTAGTTTTACATTTTTAAATTCATCGTTTACTTATTGGTTTGCTGGAACACTGTGAACCTAAAATAAAATGCCTTATTTATCTAACCAAAAATATACGCATACATTCTTTAAACCAGAAATTATACTTTTAGGTGGTTAACCCGGAGATAGATTTGCCTTAGCACACAAAAATACATCTGCACAAAGTCCACTGCAGTTTTGCTGTAGTAACCACAAAATAAAATCCACCTAAATGTTCATCACCAGGGACAGGTTGCCAAAAGCTGTTCCTATTAATGAAACTGTTCACAGTGGTTAATAGTTACAGTAATAGAAGAGGAAGCAGGTGAGAAAGAGATCTTAAAGATTCAAAGGGTTTTATGTTTTTTATGACTTTTTTTAGAGCAATTCTAGGTTCATAGCAAAATTGAAAGGAAGATACAGAAATATCCAATATATCCCTTGCCCCCATAATGTGAATACAACCTCCCCCATTATCATCATCCTCCACCAGAGCAGTACACTTGTTGTAACTGACGAACCTACACTGACACATCACATCACCCAAAGTTCATAAGTATACAACAGGGTTCGCTCTTGCTGTTGTACATTTCATGGGCTTGGGCAAATGCATAATGACACATATTCATTATACATTTGTGTAATTACAGTATCCTGCAGAGTATTTTCACTACTTTAAAAGTTATCTGTGCCTCACCTATGCAACCCTAACCCCCAACCCCAAACCCCCTGGCAACCACGGACCCTTCTACTGTCTTCATGGTTTTGTCTTTTCCAGAAAGTCATAAAATTGGAATTATACAGTATCGTTTCATTTTTAATACAGCCCTTAAAGAAGCAAATCTCTTTCCATCATCCCTCTAGCTCTGCAGATATTCAATATTGCCGATAGACTGTTCTCCATTACCTATTTCTTTGAAAACATAGAATACTTCTTTAAATTCTAGAATCAATCTTGACTCATTAAAAAGTATTAATTTTTGCATCAGGCCATTCTCCTGCCACTTATTAAGCCTAGCTGTGAGGGAGGAAGTGCATTAAAGCTTGTAGCTCTGCATGCAATATTATGCCACTAAGGACACATTACAAGAATCCTACTTGCATTCAAGCATTTCCACACAAAGCAGTGGCTCACATACAGTGTGAAAATTGAGTGTGCACAGCTCTCAAAACTTGGAATTCTTGCCAGGGTTGAAGAGGTTTCCACTGGAGCTAGCTGTTCTGAAAGTATTTGGCATCCCAGCCAATTGCTTTTTGGTAGACCCCTCTCTGCAGTCCAGGTGTGCATCCCCAGAAAACTATGCACTATTGCATCCTTGGCACACTCCTCACACCCAGGACCTGTGCTCAAGCCACCAAACCATGCTGGTTCCTAAGAGCATCTCTGCAAACCAGATGTCTCTTTGTATGAAACATGCTGGGAGGATGAGTGGGCCACCAACGTGGAATGAAGTTGTCTTTCCTCCTAGAAATTATACCAGTGAATGCACTTGAGGTGCAACTGCTTGATCTCACAACAATGAAAGGATAAATGGACACAAATTCAGCTGCTTTTGATATGTTGAAGACAGGCCCCCACTTGGATTTATTTCTGAGGCTTAACGATGACAAGAATAGAAAAGTGGAACTATTATTACCACCCTGTGACTTTTGAGCTGGGCATGGTTTGGGACATTGAAATTAGAGTAGCCTTGACTCATCTACTCCTCAACTCATTTCTAACACCATTTTCCATTGCACACTTTCTAAATCTACTCGATTGAAGAGCCATCCACACATCCAACTGAAAAAGATTAACCTTCCCTGGTCTCCACACCTCTCTGAGATTTCCAAGCAGGATAAGACTGCCATCCATGGCCCCACATCACCACTGTCAGGAATAAAGAGAAAGCCTCAGAGCATTCCCAGCAAGACCCCATCACTCACTGCCCTGCAACACTCCCAGCCTTCTCCTCAGTGCTTACATCGTGAACATCGAGGCAAATCTCGTTTTGCCATTCTCTCATGTACATCAGACTTCACAAGGAGCCTGCAGCTCCCAATCAACTCTGATCTTCCCGGCCTCTTATATCTATAGTCTCTCTTTTATCAATTATCTCTATAGTCTCCCTTTTCTCATCCACTCTGCCACTCATCCCAAATACCTGAAACCAGTCCACACTGTCTTCTGGAAGTCATGCTCAATTGTTAGCTTCTCCGTACTTCTTCTCAGAACTTTTCTTCACTTCTTGCTGTAAATGGACAGACTCTCAGGAAACCACTTGCTTTTACCCAGCCGTCTGAAAATGGTAGCTGTGGTATCTTGCAAGGTTCTCGTAATGCCAGATCTGGAGGTGGGGCAGGTGTTCTGCTTTCATACTGCCACTTGAACATCCTTTTTTCCTACCACAAGAACAAATAACAACACAAAGTTTTCAGCTTTTAATACTATGTGATTAGTCCTTATCAATCACCATTTTAGTTTACTACTGTTATCTACAGACCCACAGGTCACTCCCCTAATTCCTTGAAGATTTTAGCACCGAACTCACCACCACTTCTCCAACATATTTGGTAATTTCAATATCCATATATATATGATCTTTCCAATGTCCTAGACTCTTGGTTTTTCGAGGCCCTCTTTTCCAACTCTCACATTTTCCACCCTGCCTCAACCACTCCCTCCAAAGGCTATACTCTGGCCTTATCATTACCAGCAAAGCCATCCATAATTACAATTTCAACCATTCTGTCTTTCCAGCTCACTCTCACCAATGTCCCAACTCCAAGAAACCCTGACCCCACTAGGAGCTATTAGCCATTGACTACTTAAGCTTTTCTTGGTCCCTCAATTTTCTCCCCAGCCTAGATTAGATCTGATGGTCCATCATCTCACACTCTTGCATACGTTCTTAACAATCTTGTTAAGAAGATTAACAAGACCCCAAGCCAGGTTAGATCAACTTGGTTTACTCTGCACACCAACACAGATGGCCACAGCTGGAGAAAGCCACACAGCTTGCTGACTGATCTCATTTTAAGTTGATAATCCCTACCTTCAAAAACATCTCGAGCTCTGCCCATCAATCATTATTTCCATAATCCATTCATTCTCCTGTTACCCTAAACTGGTGATTTTCAAACTTGAGACTGCCACAGAATCATCTGGAGGATGTGTGGAAACTCAGATTGCTGGGTCCTGACTGCTGAAGTGTCTGAATCAATCTAAGGTGGACTTAAGAAACTACATTTTGAACAAGTTCCCAGATGATGCTGACCCTGCTAATCTGGACCACGCATTGATAACCACTGCCCTAGATGATTATTTCATGACGTTTTCTTTCTTCTCAAACTTCCAACACATATTTTCCATCCTTACTCTCCACTGATGACTTAACTTGCACTCATGCACACGCACACATACACACATCAGAAAAGAGCTTCCCAAGCTCCTGACCTTGAATCTCCTTCCTTACTGGGAACAGTGTCCATATGTTTGTCCTTCCCTCCTGCCGCTGCAGCTGAACTGTCAAAGCTTCTCCCTAAAGCCAATGCTTCACATGCTTCCTAGATTCCATCTCCTCTCTCTCACATAAACCTGACTCCTGAAACTTCTCCTCTCCCATTGCTCTCCCTACATCAAGAATTTCTTCCTCTCTATTGGGTCATGCCCATCAGTGTCAAGTGTCTTATAAAGACCCCTTCCTTACCCCTATATTATCCTCTAGTTCCCCTTTATAGCAACATTCCATGAAATTTGACTTCCTCAGTTTTCTTCAAACTCAACCAGGCACACCCTTACCTCATGGTCTTTGACCAGATTTGTCTCCATTCCGAAGATTCTATAAGGCTGACTTGAAACTCTCCTTCAAGGCCTTAATCAAATGCCATCTTGTCAATGACATTGACCAACCCATTAAAAATTGCAACATCTGTTTCCCAATGGCCAGCAGCTCCCACGTCTCAACCCCACCGACCACCAGTCTCCACTCCTCCTCTCACCTTTACTACTCACAGTCTGAAATTCAATCTCAGTTGGAATTAGGTAATAATTGGCATTAGGCAAAACTAACATCTTTCAGACAGGGCTTCTAAGAATGCTCTTTGACAACATCTAAATTGGTTAAGGCCTTCCTATTGTTTCATCCTCTTTGTTTCCACACTTTGTGATGAAGTTCATGACCAATTGGACACTTCATGGCTTTGTCTTTGTGACATTTAAATGCCATTGGGTCTGGGAGACTAACAGATTTCTCCTGAGGCCTCTTCAAATGTAGCTTAATTCTTAATGTTTTTGTAGCTTTTGTTAATTTAAAAGACAGATCTGTAAGACCTACCTCATCTTCCTTTCTGTCTACTCATCCATCTCCATATTAAATCCTGCCTGGATATACTAGGAAAGAAAAAGAAGGAAAAAAAATGGCATGTCCTTGTCCTAAAAGAATCACCATGGCAGTGGTGTCAGAGGAATTCCTATGTCATTCAAGAGGTGCTCAAGTACTCTTAAGAAGTCTAGCATTGGCTTCAAGCAAGATCCCTGGTACATCACATCACCTTCAACACAGTGAACCAGAGGGGAATGAATTTAGCTGAATCCAGCAGAAAAGGTATGCTGTGTAGTACTCGGGAAAGAAAATAATCAAAGTGACAAAACCAATAGATCACCCTGAAGACTGAAGGGCATGCAATTTCTCCTCTGCACAGTGCCCCGATAAAGGAGAGGTCATACAAAAACCCCAGACATTAATGAAGGAAAAAATGATAATTAAAACATTTGCAGACTCTCCTTCTAACAAGAACTCTACCACTTTAGCTTGTGGGGATAGTTGGTCAGCAATAAGAAAAAAATGAACTCTCCATGTAAAAGACTTAAAAGTTAGGTGAATTTTACATAGCATGGTTTCTCTACTTGAGTGATCTAAAAAATAAATAAATAAGTAAAGACTCACTAAGGCTTTAAGTGCTGTAAGTACCCCAGGCAGAAAGATCAGGCTTGGTTAAACTATTACATAGTCCACCATTTGTGTATCATGTCATCGAAGGTGTCAGGGAGGAAAAGAAATGTACCTCTTCCTTCGTGTTGGCCAAAGTGACAGAAATCAGTGTTCAGAACTGAAATGACAAACCCTTCAGTTTAGAAGAATGCACATTAGAGCATAGACCTTTCAGTTCTCTTATGTTAAAACAAAATAAATAAAATAAAAACACAAAATTTTAAAGGAAGAAGGGAAAATGCTAGGGCAATCTGATCAGGAAGATAAAATCTCCCCCTCTGGCAAGGTTCAGGAACATTCTGCAGCAGAAGTTCTCCACTTGTCAGAAGAATTTATTTTTCCAATTCCTTTCTCTTGGGGAGCATGCATTTCCCCAGCAGATATGAGAATGGCCTGATTCTCCCAAGGTAGCAAACTCTCAACTGGAATTCTGTTGCAGTCGCTCGTAGAAAATTTCCTGTTCCATTATTGCACCAAATGAGCTCTGGGCTAATCAGACCCTCTAGGGAAAGGATAAAAAATAAAAAGCACCCATCCCCTAAAGCGAGACTCTGAGCTGCTTTGAACTACATTTACAGCCTTAATATAACCCAAGAGATTTCACAATTCACATGAGAAGCTAAACCCTTCTTCTAATGAAATATTTATTGGGTTCATCATGGAGAAAAGGAGAACAATTTTTGATGAGCATATTTTTCTATTTATTGTATTCATTAGAAGTGCCAGTGAAAGGTTTCAAAGTAATTTTTTTTATTGTTGCTTGGGATGAAACATATAATTTTCATCATAAGCAAGATGACCGTAAATAGAATACAATTCTTGCTTGAGTGCTGCCCAAGTGTTTGGTGAAGAGGAGGGAAATGTATATCAAATGCCTCCTCCTGCACCTTACTGACTAAGCCTTATGTTGGCAACTCACCCCTGGTATTCACTCTCTGCATTCTGTAGCTTAGTGAAGGATTTTGTCAGGCCAAAATAAAATGCAAGAAATCAAGATCCCAAAGCAAGCGACTGGTGAAAAACACACTGGGGAGACAGTGCTGCTTGCCCTTGGAACCTTGAGAAGACAGAGGGTTGCAGCCAAGCAGTCCTGGTGTCCACCGGACAGGAGAGGGAGGGTTTAAAACTCCACCGATTTTGTGGTGCTCTCTTTTGCCTAACAATATGTGTATATTTCACCCTCACTTCATACTGAGAAAAAGTAACAGATTCATTATTTTATTACAGGCAGATATTCTTATTCTGTATTTTTTGTTTTGGTAAAAAGTGTGCCGACACAGCACTGAGCGTTCCTCGGCTTCCAACTGCCACCTCTTCTCCCAAGGGGTAAGAAAGCTGTTATCACTTCGATGCTAATAATAGAAAATTTAGCACAACTGCCTTCCCATCTTTCAAACCACTTCAATATTTTAAAAACAAAAAACAAAACCCCCTTGGCTCAAGAGGAAGAAAGAAAAGAAAAATTAGATTACAGTTGATCAGATCTGAAAGCAGTTGTCTAACGTCTATGTGCAGGCTTTTTTTCCTGTAATTAAAAGAAAAAATTTTTTGATGTCTCACTTTTGTCCTATCAATTATGAGAAAACTGAAGCAACCACATTACACTCCTCGTCCTGCATTTCCTGCCTGTCCCGCCAGGCTGTTATTTATTTCTTCCTTAGACATCCACTCTCACCTAATGAATGGGTGCTGTTATGAAAAAGAAATTTAATTTATATAAACATTAATGTAATACCTAAGGAACTTGCTGAAAAATAATGTTTTTGTTTTGTTTTGTTTTGTTTTTTTGTTTTTTTTTTTTGAGATGGAGTCTCACTGTGTTGCCCAGGCTGGCGTGCAATGGCACAATCTCAGCTTATTTCAACCTCCACCTCCCAGGTTCAAGCGATTCTCCTGCCTCAGTCTCCCAAGTAACTGGGACTACAGGAGCCCGCCACCAAGTCTGGCTAATTTTTGTATTTTCAGTAGAGATGGGGTTCCACCATGTTAGCCAGGGTGGTCTTGAACTCCTGACCTCAGGTGATCTGCCTCGCTTGGCCCCCTAAAGTACTGGGATTACAGGTGTGAGCCACCGTGCCTGGCCAAGATATGAATTTTAAGTTCATCTCTGGTTTATAGTCCAAGTAAGTACAGCTCACTGGGTCATGTAAATTTTTTGTCCCTCAATATTAAAATATAAGATTATTACAAAAATATAATCATGGCACTATTTAGAATTTAGATAACACCTCTCCTCTTAGGAAAAACATATCTGGAAATAGATGGCCTTATTTCATATTCATTACAGTCTTGTATGTTAGAAGAGGTATTCTATGCTAATATCCGTATATTATAAGAAAGAAAGAGGAGTCTTAAAAACTCAAGCATCTTACATACTAGAATGGAATTTGAGCACCAGAGTTAAAATATTGCATGGGAAATTCATAGACATAAGGCTACTCAGTAATTCATTGAGTTCAGAGTTTGTAATGACCCCCACACGGTGCTAAAAACTTTAACCTCCAAAGTATTCCCAGTCCTCCAGACCAGCACATTTGTCTAAAGCAAATTTTTGACCCAAAGAAGGACCAACTGAACTAATGAATTAGAATTCAACATGGTCCAATTAGCTGGGCTTGGTGCTGCTTGTTCTTCCCAGGATGTCTGGCTGGCAAGAGCTCCACTCTTACTGGCAAAATGGGGGATGGAAGGACGGTAGAATTAAGCTCTAAGGGTAGAACAAAAACTGCTCTGAATATTCACATTTCCTTTGTCTCTCAAATGTTATTGTAAATGAAATTATGTCAGAGTAAAATACTAATAAACCAAAGTGGGTTTTTGTTTTCCTACTATGGAGAGCAACCGGTCAGCTTTACACTAGCTAGATGTGGTTTTCCAATCCTGGTTTAAAAAGCATTGCAGGTATGTAGTCATTTACTTTCAGCCTGCAAGTCCTTTGATAAAAGAAGCCCTTTGCAAGAAGCATTTCTCTCCTGTCCTTATAAATCAAATAAATAAAAATAAAAATTTCTGCCAAGCCATATGCTTCTGCTTCTCTCCTTCAACTGGCCTAAAATAAAAAAGATTACCCCTCTCTGTTCTTTTTCCTATCCTTCTACTTGAGGGGGAAAAAAGAGCTAGAGAAAGAAAAAGAGAGAGAGAAATCAAACAACTGTCTAAACAAATCAATCCAACATTTCCAAGGGCTTTTGACCTGCAGCAATGTCAATCTCCTCTTTTTTTCCCTTTCTTTGAATCAACATAACCTATGATTCTGATCACTTCAATATGTCAGTGCCTGCTGAGGGCACGTTTTATTGTTCATAAAGCCCCAGACGATAATGAAAAATAAGCAGGGAAATGATAACTTCATCAAAGTTGTGAGAATATTCAAGGAAAAAAGGAATTTCTCGAGGTAACTGTCCTTGACCCGGCTCTTTAATCGAGTGAAATTTCATCACTTTATCTAATATCATGCTTCATGCTTCAGGCTCCCAGCAATTCTATTTTAGTGTGGTCTAATGGGCAGCTGACACATCCACTCAGCACCAGACTGCATAATATGTGCTGACACACTGTGTGGCAAACTGCCTTG
Organism: Trachypithecus francoisi; assembly: GCF_009764315.1. NCBI lineage: Eukaryota > Metazoa > Chordata > Mammalia > Primates > Cercopithecidae > Trachypithecus > Trachypithecus francoisi. The sequence goes on from NW_022681461.1 coordinate 17,866,662, forward strand.
CAGGGGCTGTTTATTTGAGCCTCGCCAGGAAAAATGTCATCACAAAAAGGTTCTTTATAATTCCGGGCTCAGCTTTCCGGGACTGGGTGGACTTCCCACTTTAAGAGGTCTGGGAGCCCTTGCGGGAAGGCAGGCAGTGATTTGGGTGGCTGTGCACATTTGACTTTGGGTGAGAGGTTGGGAAAGCCCCGGTTATGGTTGTCTGAAACCTGAATCTAGATAGTGTAATGAAGAGTGTCATTCTAACGGCTTTGCAGGCTGCTCTTCTCAGAACCTCTGATTCAATTTGATATTCTGAGGTTAACGTACTGTATTGGGCCTGAAAACAGGAATGCACATGAAAAGCTTTTATACTTATTCAGTTCAGTAAGCATGGCAAACTCATCAACAGCTATTTGTACACTGTAGGCATGATGGGACTTACTTTGATGTTCTGATTTATGCTTGCTATTTTCCCCTCAGTGTTACTTTGGAGTTGAAATGCACTTAAAAAAAAAAAAAAAAAAGGCAGCTTTTGACATAATAGCTAAGGATATTATCATAAATGAAGCAATACACACACACACATGCACACGCAAACATAGAAATGCCACAATCTTTGACTCGAAATTTCCAATGTAGACAAACTTCAAATTTGAAAAAAATATAAAGGAGATTAAAGATAACTAGATGAAATGTGTGACCCTGGGCTGAAGTCAGTGCCACAGAATGGAAAAAAATGCTATCAAGGACGTTATTAGGACAACTGACAAAACATGAACCGTAGATTAGAGAAAAGTATTGTATCAAATGATAAGTTTCCTGAATTTAATTACTTGTTGTGATTATGTAAGAAAATGTGTTTTCTTAGACAATTCACAGTGAATTAAAGCTACTAAAGAGTATGGGGCATGGTGCATACAAATTACTCTCAAAGGGTTCAGAAAAATTTAATTAGAGAAAGAGGGAATGATAAAGGATACGTGGCAAAATGTTAAACATTACCAAATCAGCAGAGCAATGCAAAATAATTCTTGTCGAGAAGGAGTAAATAAATTCTGTCAAGTAGAGGTTCAATTGTCTTCCCTCCACTTCTGCAGAAGAAGCTAGTTTGCATCCATATGCAAATGTATTTCGATATTCCTGATCTATAAATGAACCTTTGAACTAGCTGTAATATTCGCCTGTTTCCCTCACTAACGATGAGCTAAAACATCTAGCATGTGTTCCTTCAAAATAAAATTGGTTAATCCCAATAAAGTCCTTAATTCTCTAAACCAGTCTTGTGACACTTTCATAAGTCTGAAATCATTGCAAAATAAATATTTTCTAAAATTACTATAAACAGAAAATAACTATGGGTGGGGAACTGGTGTAAGAATAAATACCTGCTGCATGTGCACATATTAAATAGAAATGTGCTTTACAGGCAGATAATGTGCTTACTCCAAAACTGTGGCACCAGTAAGGTTAAGCAAGCTATGGTCAGTCTAATACTACCACGACTCTGATCATAATGGAGTTCTGTGATTTGTGGCCTCATTAGAACCCTGGGATGGCTATTTAGATCTCCGTGTATGCTATGCCTTGCTTCACCTCACAACCTTTATATTTAAGAAACTGGAGTAGAGTAGCTTTACATTTCCCAGAAAGATCAAATTTAATCTCAAATGGAGTAAGACATTTCTATCTTATGCAAAGTAAGAAGTCACACTGGGACTGGCCTAGTGATCCCCACAGTCTATCTACAGAGGAAGAGTCTTTTGTCACAAAATACTGGTAGTTGCAGTTAGGGAGGAAGAGCATGGTGGGGTGGGATGTTAAAGCAGCAAAGACATCTGTCCATCAAAAGGTTGAAAGCAGGGCATTTCTTCAGTGGTGAAATAAGAACATTGTTCTGTCTTACAAATGCCAACATTTACACCACAAACATCTTTTACTTTAAGCAGGAGTGCTTTGGTAAGACCGATCAAATATTCCTTCCCCAGTGATTTCCAGCTTTGCTTTTTCTAGAAAGCAATTAGTACTGGTAGCAGTATAATTGGAGCCATAATGAAAATAGCCTTTATATTAGATTGAGCCCTTACAATGTGCCATATACTCCGTCAACAACATCACATTACCCCTTTATTCTTCACAGTTTTCTG